>NC_083690.1:32592500-33217500 GCF_033118175.1 Dama dama | reverse complement strand
CCTGATTAGGGAACTAAGATACCACACACTGCGTGGTGCAGCCAAAAAAACCCCCACAAAAAACAGAAGAGGAAATCTGTACACATACGGAGACACCAGGCATAAGCGTGCCCAGTGAAAAGATTATGTGAAGATACAGAGAGAAGAGGGTCATGTGTAAGCCAAGGAGAGAGGCCTCAGAAGAAACCAACCCTACCAACACCTTGGTCTTGGACTTCTTAAATGTCTGTTGTTCAAGTCATCCAGACTGTAATATGTTAGTATGGCAGCCTGAGCAAACTAACATACCACCTCACGTAAAGTGCCAACCTTTATGGAGTTCGTCAATTGCCCAGGCTCTTTCTATCTTGTTGCTCTAACATCTTCAACATGACCTGCCTTCCTGCCTGCATCTCAGCCAGCTGGAGAAGAAAAGGGGAAGGGAGAGCATACTCCTTCATTTTATAGACATGGCCCAATACTTGTGCCCACTTCCATGTTTTATATTTGGCGGCAAAGGTTACTGGGCGACCAGTTAGGAACACGAGTGGAAAGTGGGGAGCAAGGGCATTTTCTGCCATGAGTTTTTTAATTACTTTCTGGGAATTCCATAGAGGTCCAGTGGTTAAGACTCCATTGCCAAGAAAATATTTAAAATATTTAAAAGTTATGTGTATTCTCAATTTCTTAAATTCTCAGTTTGTTGGGTGATATAGTCTCTCTCTCCTACATATGATTCAACTTCTTATTTGTGTTGTCCAGATGACATATATTGTGATTAAGAATATATTTGGACTTATTATACCACCCCATTATATGTTTTCTGCTTACTTTATCTTTCTTTCTCTTTTTGTCTCCTGTGGGCTATATATGTATACATAACATACATATATACATGCATATTCTAAAGTTTAAGAATTTACTGATTTGATAAAGGAAAAGAATATGAAAAACACTTTGCTGGTTTGGAAGATTGAGATTTTTATTTCTCTTTTTTGTGGTTATGCTTAATTTTTAATGATTTAAAAGATTTCCTCTTTATCCTTGATTTTATGTGGTTTAATTATAATAGAGCTATATATGGACTTAATTTATGCTGTATATTCTTGGGGTGTATTTAAATTGTTTTTTACTTTTTGGCCACACCATGCAGCATGTGGGATCTTAGTTTCCCAACTAGGGATTGAACCTGTGCCCTCTGCATTAGAACCACAGAGTCTTAACCACTGAACTGCCAGGGAGCTCCCTTCTTGGGGTGTATTTTTGATTTGCAGTTTCATATTGATCTTTAACTCTTGAAAATCCTAACTGATTGCCTTATTACATATTGCTTCTCCATTGTTTCCTCTTTTTCTGGAACTTCTATTAAATATATGTTGTAGTCCCTCCATCTCTCCTCCAGTTCTCCTAACTGCTCCTTTGTATATTTTTTTCCCCTTTGACTCTTGGTGCTGTCATGGGGGTCAGGACACTGCTGGTGACAGAGTGGTCATCTGGATGGGCGTCTATGGAAGGTCACCCTCTGAATGTGGTGTTTGAGTTGAGATCCAATGGGGGTGGAAGAATGTCATGTGGGATCAGAGAATAGTGATGTAGGGGAGATTCCTCCAGGCAGAGGGAGCAGGATTTGTAAAGGTCCCAAGATGAGAAAGTTCATGAGATGAAGAGCAAGAGGATGTTGGCCATTGGAAGCTCCCGAAAGCCTTTAAGCCAGGAAAAGACTTGATCCACTGGGCCCATCTTTCTGGTTGCCTTGTGGAGCAGAGGACAGAAAAAGGGCAAGAGCAGGAGTGGGGAGACCAGTCTGGAGGCTCCCGCAGCCTGGGTGAGAGAAGGGTGGTAGCTGGGACCAGCAGCTGGCAGCGGGGATGGAGGGAGAGGATGAAGGACTAGATATTTAGAACATAAGCTGGATGGTGACGGGCTGTATGGAAGCAGGCTGGCGGTGGTGAGGGGAGCCCAGGGCCCAGCTGCCACGGGGAAGACATGAGGTTTGGGTGCAAATCCTTGTCTTGCTTACCCTTGTCCAGGTGAGACCCTCTTGCACAGAATTCACCTGCTCTTCATGAGCCATTTTAGATGTTCTCCCAGGGATTGGATCTTCAATGTGTCAGGTGTCCTGTGGGCCCCAGGAATCCTATCTCCTTCCTGCTCTAGCCTCTTCTCTGACCCACTGGGTGTCTCGAATGATCCTTCTGGGCTTCTGCTGGGATGCACATGGTGGTTAGACCTTGACCCCGAGCCCTGGTCCAGCTGCTCAGACCTGGCCAGACCCCTCCTTCCCCAGGGTCAGACCTTGATGACACACCTTCAGGTCCTGCTCCAATCTGGATAGGCTACCTGGAATAGAATCCTGTGCCAGCATCCATTGGGCAGTTTCTCTCCCTTGGAGACTCTGCTGCTGGACCACACATCCCAGCAGCCAGCCTGGACATCACCTTCAGCCTGGCTATCCTGTCCCTGGACCACCTCCACCCAGGCTTTACAATGAGGTGGCCGCAAGTTGTCCTCCTGGTTTTCAGCTTTCTCCTCATTATCTGCTTAGTTTGAGTTCCCTCAGAAGCAGGCTTTTAGACAGGGATTCAAGTCGTCCCAGAAACCTAGGTAGGGTTGTGTCCAGATAGAAAAAGGAAGGCGGCCAACACAAGGACACCAGCAAGCTAGTCTCGACAGAGATGAGCAGCTGAGCCGAATCTGGTGTGGACCTCCAGGAGACAGTGCAGATGCAGGAACTAGGAGCTTTCTCACCTGGGAGGTGAGGTTGTCCCGGGGAATAGGCACAAACCCCCATTGGTCATTGGTGAAGGGCAGCCCTAGGGACATTTCACTCCCCAACACTTGCCCCTGTCCTGGTTGGGCAGAGCAGACTCAGACCCTGGAGAAAGCCCTAGCCAGGAGTTGTAAATGCTGGATCCTGGCCCTAGAATGGGGGGCCTGGGGTACCCTCTTATCCTAACCCCGAAGCTGGAGCTCCTGTTCCACCATCTGCAAAGCCAGGGCAATGCCACTCGCCTGTCCCCTTGCTGTCAGCGCTGCGACTTAACACATGGACCGTGCCCAACACTGCTGGGCACAGAGCAACCTGATAAGGCTGAGGAGGGCGAATAGTTCTCTGTGCTGTGCAAATGTGCCCTAGATACGTGGGCAGCAGACCCAAAGCTCTGAGACAGAAGGTAATCTCTTTTGCTTTGCCCCCGCCCCCCCCATCTCTGGCCACTGGTTCCTGCTGATGTGACATTCTTGTTCTAAAAACAGACATGTAACACCTCAAGCAGATTTGCAGTCCCTTGACAACGGTCTTGTCTGGCACATAAAGGGCCTCTGCCTTTCTGCCTGGCTTCCCAGAGCCCAGGAGAAGAGGTCAGTCCAAGGGGGCTGCTCAGAGAGCAGCGTGGTGCCTGACCCTACCACCCATCCCTCTGGAAGAGGGAGGTACCAGGAGTCAGAGCTCTATCTGTCTTGGAGGCCCTATAATGGATCGCTGATGCTGTGGAAGGCTGACGATGTGTCCTTTGCTGGTGGTTGGATTCTTTGCCCCTCCAGACCCTTGGTTACTTTGAGTGACCATTCAGAGCATACCCCTGAGGTCAGGCACTTCCTGTTTAGAGCAGGGTGACCCTATGCTCAGTTGGAGGCCTTCTACTGCAGAGACACTGAGGCCCATGGAATCCAGGCATGCTCCCCCCTCTGCTTCCAGGAGGCTGCCTGCCCCAGGCACCTTACAAGCCAGCCGTGAAGCATGGCAGCAGGCCAGGAATGGCCCAGGCATTGCTGCCCTGGGGTCTCCAGGGCGCCCTGTCACTCTGACCATTCTATTATTGCCACCCATGGGGGTGGAGGCTCTGGGCACAGTCCTGGCCAGGGCAGAGCATGGATAGTGCCTCAGCTCCTACGGCGGCTGGGGCTGGTGTTGTCTCATGGTCTGAAGCCTGGTACCCAGTGGGCGGGTGAGCCCTCTGAGAGCCCTGTGGGTCCCCTATGAGAGCTGCCTTCCCTTGTCAAGTCCCGCTAGTGGCACGTGCGGCTCCTGCCTCAGTTTCCCCTCCCATGCTCTAGCGCCCCCTGGAGCTCCCAGTGTTCTGTTCCTCCCTGAAGCCTGGCAGCTTGAAGGACGGATGCCCCTCCCCAACTCCTGCCAGCCCCTGAACTGGGGTCTATCTCTTTTCCTGGGTCCTTTACTAGAAGACTCAAGTTTCCTTGTCATTGATAGGAGTGATGTCACCTGCCCTGCAGGGTTGTTGGATGGGACAGTGGACATGTTTCAGAGCCAGGGGGTGGGATGCACTGGACGAAGGGGATTGACGGACATACGTGCGTGTGCGCTCAGACGCTCAGTCGTGTCCGACTCTTTGCGACCCCGTGGACGTTGCCCTCTGTGCATGGCATGTTGCCCTCTGTGCATGGCATGTTTCAGGCAAGAATACTGGAGCAGGCTTCCATTTCCTACTCCAGGGGATCTTCCTGACCCAGGGATCGAACCTGCATCTCCTGCCTTGGCAGGTGGATTCTTTACCGCTGTGCTGGCTGGGAAGCCCAGCATACATACACTGCATGTATAAAATAGCTAACTCAGGAGAGCCGACTGTAGCACAGGGAACTCTGCTCAGCGCTCCGCGGTGACCTAGGTGGGGCAGAAACCCAAGGGAGAGGGGTACGTGTTTTTGTGTGGCTCATTCACTTGGCTGTACACCAGAAACACACCACATTGTAAATCAACTGTCCTTCAATAAAAAATAGTTTCTAGTGCACCTAACAAAGTCCCTGGCAGAGAGCAAGTGCTCCGTGGACGGTGGCCATGATCACTCCTGGTGTTGAGAACCACGTTCTCCATCTGTCTGCCTCCCACCTGACTCTGAAAGATGCTACTGCCGAGAGCCCCACCTTTTGACGGAGCAGTGCCGCCCGGTAGAACCTTCTGCAGTTGTGGAAATGGTCTGTGTCTGAGCCGTCCAATATGCTGGCAGGCCCTCTTGAAAGGTGGCCAGTGAAAAAGCATTTTTAAAAAATTAAATTCAAATTAATTTAAATGTAAATAGCTTCACGTGACCAGGGGCTACTGAATGGGACAGCACAGCTTTTGGTAGGAACACTGGCCTGGTTCATTCATCACACAGATATTTATTGAGAGCCAACTCGATGCCGTTTAGGTGCTGAGATTTCAACAGCAGACAAGACAGGAGAAGGCCTTGCTTCATGGTGACCGGAGAAGTTAAATAAATAAATAAGCAATTCAGGCAATGACAAGGGATGTAGACAACTCCAGAGCGCCCTCAAGTGCTAAAGCAAGAGTGTACTTGCTGTCTTTTTTTTTTTTTTTAATCTTTATTGGATGAAATGATTCCCATTCTTTTATTTTATAAAATGTCCAATATTTAAAAAATTCCTGATCCGTGTAGAGAAATTCCATTATATCATTTAAATAGATTTTAGTATATTGTTTTGTCTCTTGATGGACTAGTCCTGTTTATTATTATGGGCTTCGTGAGTAAGCTTTATTTAAGGTTTTAAATGGGCTTCCCTGGTGTCTCAGATGGTAAAGATTTAAATAATACATAATTTCAGTTACTTAAGTTATTCCAAGACAAAGAAAATGACGAACAGCTCCTTGATTTGTTATTTGAAGTCATAGTGACTAAATAGCAAAATTTTATACTATCAAAAGAGAAAAATACATACCAATTCCACATATACATAGAGATGCAAATTTTCTAAAGAGTAGCAAATAGAATTTATTAATCTATCAAAAATAATTCACTATGGCAAGTAGGATTTATTGCAGGAATGCAAATGTGGTTCAAGAAGTTAATCAGATAGCTAGTGGGAAACAGTTGTATAGCACAGGGAACTCAGGTCAGTGCTCGTCACAACCTGGAGGGGTGGGGTGGGGAGCGGGAGGAAGGCTGAAGAAGGAGGGGATATATGTATACTTATAGCTGATTCACGTTGTTGTAGAGCAGAAACCAGTGCAACGTTGTAAAGCAGTTATCCTCCAATTAACAATAAACAACAACAACAAAATGTCCCTTTCAAAAAGTAAATAATTGAAGACTCTGATAAAAAGGAAGCTCATTAACATAATTTATTATACCAACAGATTACTAGAGCAAAGATTGTTGGACATGTAAAAGCATTTGGTATAATTCGTGTTTACTATTGGGCTTCCCTGGTGGCTCAGTGGTAAACAATCCTCTGGCTAATGCATGGGACCTGGGAGACGCAGGTTTGATCCCTGGGTTGGGGAGATCCCCTAGAGAAGGAAATGGCAACCTGCTCCAGTATTCTTTTCTGGAAAATCACATGGACAGAGGAACCAGTTCATGGGGTTGCAAAGAGTTGGACATGACTTAGCAACTTAACAACAACACACATCAAAAGACTTGCCTTTGTATTAGTGTGTTTGAGCTGCCATAACAAAGTCACAGATTAGGAAACTTAACAACAGAAGTGTATTTTCTCATAGTTCTGGAGGCTGGAGATCCAGGATCAAGGCGTGGGCAGAGCTGATTTCTTTGAAGGCCCCTCTCTTTGGTTTGGAGATGGCTGTCTTATTCTTGCGTGCTCACATGGTCTCTTCTCCTTGTGGACTTGCGTCTAATCTCTTCTTCTTCTAGGGACACCAATCATACTGGATTAGGACCCACCCTAAGGGTTCATTGTTCCTTAAAGATCCTGTCTCCAGATACAATCACTGTCTGAAGGACTGGGGGTCAGGACTTCAACATATGGACCTTGGGGAGATACAACTAAGCTCATAGCAGGCTTCAACCAACTCATGTTAAAGCATGTCTCTAAAAACATAGCGACATTGAACTTCAGCTTCTTAGTATAGCTTGCAAAGCTTATGCCCTTGGTGGCATCTTGAAATGACTCGTGTGCGTGGTGGCCTGTGGACCATGCAGGGCCACCACCTCAACTAGCTCACGGGAATGACTTCCGTTTGGCTTTATTTTGTGCTTGAGAGCTGGCACCTAAGAAAAGGGGGAAAACATACTTTCTTCCCAACATTTTTCCAACAACACTGGCTCCTGGCTCTTTTGAGTCTCTTTGTCTCCTTGGATACCATTTACAGAGGAAGACCTGCCAACAAACAGCCCGATTATCCCTGGTCAATAGAGCACCTTAGGTCCAGGTCTTAGCATCTCAGTGGATATAATGGCTATAATGTATATATAGTGGATATAAACATGGACCCATCACCTAGCTTAAGTAATGATCACCATATTGCCAACCTGGCCTCATCCTTTCTCCCCATCCTCTCTTTTGAAAAACAACCAATTTGAGATGAAACTTAGATATAAAAATCAAGGACTAAATGTTGAACAATGTGGTGTCCCCCAGGGTTGTATCGATGACATAACTGATGATGAATTACACCCACTGAGAGGGTGAGTTGGATCAATCCATATGGCCCTGCAATGTGCCCAGGGAAAAATTGTGCTTGATTTAGAGACATTAAGTTTGACAATATATTTATTAAGTGAACCAGAGAGGGAAGCCTAAAGTATAATATGTTCTGAGAGAGAGGCATGGAAACCTTTGTGTACTCATTGGTTTTATTGTAACAAAGCAGTATGCACATTTTAGCATTTAAAACAGAACATGTTTTTTTCCCTTCCAGTGAAACAAAAAGAAAAATAACAAACTTTTTATCATGGAAAAATGTGAAGCATTTGCCAAAGTAGAGCAAGTAGTACAATGAATCCCTGTGGACCCATCACCTAGTTTAAGTAATGATCACCATATTGCCAACCTGGCCTCAGCCCTTCTCCCCATCCTCTCTTTTTCTCAGTTGGAATATATTAAAGCACACCATAGACATGTCATATTAAGAAAACTTAAAAATAAAACCCAAACAAAAATTACAATACGGAATGTCATTTCCAAATAAGATCCCTTACATTCTGCTGAATTGCCTCCATTAAGTGGCAGGGCTCCAGTCATCGTTAGGAGAGGATTTTATTGTTGAAGCAAAAGTTTCAATGGCGGGAACATCCATTAAGCATCATCCAAGAAGAAGCTGTTTTGTCACCAAGCCTGTTTCACCCTCCCAAACATCTAGAACCACCTTCTGCCGATTTTCTATAATCCTGCTTTTCTAGTTTTACAAAGAAAGAGTAGAGATCTAAGGGCTGGTATTGGATGTTCATATTCACATGGATATGGTTGCAGGGAAAGAAAAAAGAACACTAGGGCTCTGCCTGCTTCCCCGTGGGTGCCCAGCAGCCTCCGGGCTCACAGGAGTGCACATTGTCTTTTTTCTCATCAAGCACAGTGGTGTATGCTTTCAAGGGTTTTGTTGAGAAAGGAAGGGATAGAGAGGGAGTTGGAACAAAAAAACTGTGTATCAGGTGTAAAGAGGCCAAGAGAGACTTCAGGAACACCAGGGGATGTAACATAAGTGAAAAGAGCAGACCATTCCCTCACTGCCAAGGTCCTGAGAAAATCAGAAAGGCTGATTGGAAAAGGAAGGTTGGACTGCATCAGTGTTGTATTCGTCTTCCTCTCTGTTTTCTCACTCCCCATCATCTTCACCTTCTTTATCTTCACCCCCATCTCCTCCTTTTTCAATGTCCTCCAAACTTCTGTAGCCAAACACTCCCTCCCTTGACACACCTTCCCATCCACTGTACTTTCCCCTTCTCTCCTGGTTATGGCTATTACGGATGCATAGCAAATTACCCCTAAATGGAGCCGCTTAAAATAACTATTTTATTTTGCTCACTATTTGGTAGATCAGAAATAGAGAAAGGGCTGGGCTGGGCAGCTCTTGTTTGGGGTCTTCCACTTGGTTGAGGTCGCTGCTGGCTGGGAATGCAGTCATGGGAAGGTACTACGGGGCTGGCTGTCCAAGACGGCACACTCATGTGGCTGCCGGTTTTTGCTGCCTGGCTGTTGGCTGCTCCACCTGGCCGCTCCTGTGTGGCAAATAGTTGCACTTTCATTTTCATTTGGTTCAAAATATTAAAAAAAAGTTTTTGAGACTTCTCCTTTGACTTCTTCTTCTTCTTGTGTTACTTAGAAGTGTGTCATTTAATCCCCAAGTGTTAAGCACACAACTTGGAAGTTTCTATTTTTATTTTCCTTTTTAAACAATAGGCTTTTAAAAGTATGTATACATTTTTGACGCAGACCATTTTTAAAGTCTTTATTGAGTTTGTTACAATACAACTACTTCTATTTTATGTTTTGGCGTTTTGATCGTGAGGCATGCAGGATTTAGCTCCCCAACTAGGAATCGAACCCACACCCCCTGCATTGGAAGGTGAAGTCTTAACCCCTGGACTGCCAGAGAAGTCCCTCTAGCTGTTTTTCAATAGCTGATTTTTTAGTTTAATTTCATTGATGTCTCATGGCATAATTGGTATGATTTCTATCTTTTAAATTTGTTAATGTGTATTTTATGGCTCACAATATGGTTATTTTGGTGAATGTCCCATATGAGTTTGAGACAAATATATATTCTTCTTTTGCTGGATTAAATACTCTATAGAGTCAGTTAGAACCAGTTGATTGATGGTGCTGTTCAGTTCAACTGTGTCTTCTCTGATTTTCTCCTTGCTGGATTTGTCAGTAACTGACAGAGGGATTTTGAAGTCTCCAACTGTAATACTGTATTCATTTATTTTTCTATGAAATTCTGTCAGTTTTTCCCTCATGTATTTCAATGTGTTACTGTTAGGTGCAAACACATTCAGTCAGTTTAGTTGCTCAGTCGTGTCTGACTCTTTGCCACCCCATGGAATGCAGCACTCCAGGCTTCCCTGTTGATCACCAGCTCCTGGAACTTGCTTAAACTCATGTCCATTGAGTTGGTGATGCCATCCAACCATCTCATCCTCTGTCATCCCCTTCTCCTCCTGCCTTCAATCTTTCCCAGCATCAGAGTCTTTTCCAATGAGTCAGTTCTTTGCATCAGGTGGCCAAAGTATTGGAGCTTGAGCTTCAGCATTAGTCCTTCCAATGAATATTCCAATGAATATTCAGGACTGATTTCCTTTAGGATGGACTGGTTGGATCTCCTTGCAGTCCAAGGGACTCTCAAGAGTCTTTTCCAACACCACAGTTGAAAAGCATCAATTCTTCAGCTCTCAGCTTTCTTTATAGTCCAACTCTCACATCCATACATGACTATTGGAGAAACCATAGCTTTGACTAGATGGACCTTTGTTGGCAAAGTAATGTTTCTGCTTTTTAATATGCTGTCTAGGTTGGTCATAGCTTTTCTTCCAAGGAGCAAGTGTCTTTTAATTTCATGGCTGCAGTCACCGTATGCAGTGATTTTGGAGCCCAGGAAAATAAAATCTCTCACTGTTTCCATTGTTTCCCCATCTATTTGCCATGAAGTGATGGGACCAGATGCCATTATCTTCGTTTTCTGAATGTTGAGTTTTAAGGCAACTTTTTCTCTCTCCTCTTTCACTTTCAAGCACATTAACGACTATCACATTTTCTTGGAGAACTGACCTTTTTTACGCTTTGTAATGCTGCTCCTTACGCCTGCTGACTGTCCTTGTTCTGAGGCCTGTGGGATCTGAAGTTAATGGACGCACCCCACTTTCTTTCGATTAATGTTGGCTGTAGCTTTCTTCATCCCTTTTCTTTCAAAGTCTGTTATTTTAAAAACATTTAACAAAGGTAACCGTGGCTCAGCTGGTAAAGAATCCGCCTGCAATGCGGGAGACCTGGGTTCAGTTCCTCGGTTGGGAAGATCCCCTGGAGAAGGGAAAGGCTACCCACTGCAGTATTCTGGCCTGGAGAATCCCATGGACTGTATAGTCCACGGGGTCGCAAAGAGTTGGACATGACTGAGCGACTTTCACTTCACACATGATGTTAAATTTACCATCTTAATCAATTTTATGTGTATAGATCACTCATGTTTTGTGTATTTACTTGGTTGTGTAACCAATCTCCAGAACTCTTTCGATCTTTCAAAACTAAAACTCTATACCCGTTAATTAACAACTTCCCTGCTCATTATCCCTGCAACCACCAAAATTAACTTTCTGTCTCTATAAATTAAAAAAAAATTTTGCTGATTTATTTTCAGCTGTGCTGGGTCTTGGTTGCTGTGTGGCTTTTCTTTAGTTGTGGAGAGTCGGGGCTACTCTCTAGTTGCAGTGCTCAGGCTTCTCGTTGCGGTGGCTTCTCTTGTTGCAAAGCACAGGCTCTAGGGTGTGAGGGCTTTAGTAGTTGCAGCGTGTGGGTTCCGTAGTTGTGGCTCCCGGGATCTAGAGCACAGGCTCAATAGTTGCGGCACACGGGCTTAGTTGCCACGCCGCATGTGGGATCTTCCCAGACCAGGGATCGAACCCATGTCTTCTACCTTGGCAGGTGGATTCTTAGCCAAGGAGCCATCAGGGAAGCCCTGTCTATGAATTTGACTACTTTAGGTTCCTCATGTAAGCAGAATCAGATGGTATTTGTCCTTTTGTGACTGGCTCGTTTCACTTGGCATGATGTCCTCCAGGCTCACCTGTACTGTAGAATTTCCTTCCTCTTGAAGGCTGAATGATATTCCATTGTATGCATATACTGCGTTTGTTGATCCATCATCTGTCAATGGAAAGTTCCATTGTTTTCACTTCTTGGCTATTATCAATTGCTACTTTGGATATGCTTGTGAAAATATCTCTTTAGGACCCTGCTTTAGACTGTTTTCTGTATATACCCAGAGGTGGAATTGCCGGGACATATGCTAATTCCACTTCTAATTTTTTGAGGAACTGCCATACTCTTTACCATAGTCGAGGGCCCCATTTTACATTCCTGACAGTGGTGCATGGGGTTCTGAATTCTCACATACTTGTCAACACTACTTATTTTCTGGGTTTTCATTTTGACAATAATCACCCTACCTGTGTGAGGTGGTATCTCATTGTAGTTTTGATTTACATTTGCTTAAGGATGAGTGATGTTGAGCATCTTTCCATGCACTTGTTGGCCATTTGTATATCTTCTTTGGAGAAATATCTATTCATGTCCTTCACCCCTTTTAAATCCACTTTTGTCGTTGTAGAAATTATTTATGTATTCTGTTATCAGATATAAGATTTGAAAATATTTTCTCTCATCCCATCAGTTGCCTTTTTACTCTGTTTAACATGTCCTTTGATGCACAGAAGTTTTAAATTTTGATGTAGTCCAACATGTCCATTTTTTCTTTTGTTGACTGTTCTTTTGGTGTCATATCCAAGAAATCATTGAAACCCAATGTTACAAAGCTTTTCTTGTATGTTTTCTTCTGAGAGTTTTATAGTTTTTGGTCTTACATTTAGGTCTCTGATCCATTTTGAGTTAATGTTTATATATGTTCTGAGGTGAGGGTCCAACTTCATTCTTCTGCATGTGGATCTCCAGTTTCATTCTTCTGCATGTGGAACCATTTGTTGAAAAGCCTGTTCTTCCCCCATTGAATGGTCTTGGCACCCTCATCAAAACCATTTGACCACTTACGTGAGGTTTTATTTCTGGCCTTTCTATTCTATTCCATTTGTCTATATGTCTGTCTCTATGCCAGTCTTTATTACTTTTTTTTCCCCCACTGCTTTTATTACTGTAGATTTACAGTAAGTTTGAAATCAAGAGGTCTGAGACCTTGAACTTTGTTCTTTTTTTTTTTTCTTATGATCATTTTGTCTATTTGGAACCCCTTGAAATTCTTTATGAATTTTAGAATAAAAATTTCTATTTCCTCTGATAGCCTTATTCTTGTCTCCCCCACGGTTTCTGAGATTCCTTATATATATATATATATATATAATTATTATTTTTTTAATCAATTTACTGTAAACGTATTTATTTATCTGGCTGGGCTGGTCTTAGTTGTGGCACCCAGGAGATTCCGTCTTCGTTGTAGCATGCAGGATCTTTAGTTGGGGCATGTGGAATCTACTTTCCTGACCAGGGATCGAGCCCCAGGCCCCCCTGCTTTGGGAATGTGGAGTCTTAGCCACTGGACCACAAGAGAAATCCCTTAAGACGTTTAAGTCTTTGTGGCACTTTTCTGACTCCCTCTGTCCCTTCTCTTCTTGTCTCTTTTTCCGTTGTTTCTTCACATGCCTGAATCTTGGGAATCCTGTACTTGGGGGTGATCTAATTGCTCGTCTAGATTGCTAGATCAGGATTGGCAAAACAGTGGCCCGTGGGCCACGACCAGCCCACTGCCTGTTTTTGTAAATAAGATTCTGTTGGGACACAGCCATGCTCGTTTGCTTGTGTGTTGCCTGTGGCTGTCTTTGCACTTCAGTAACAGAGGTGAGTAGTTGTGACAGAGACCATATGGCCAGAAAGCCCCAAATATTTGTTAGTCTGCCTTTGGCAGGAACAGTTTGCCGACCTCTTCTGTGCATGTACCAGCCTCCCTCGCCTCTCGCTTTGACCTTGGCTCTGATGATGTCCGCATGAAGTTGGACACAGAAATCCTTCCTGGTTGGTTACATGGGGATGACATTTTGGGGCTAGTTCAGGCTCCCAGATCCTAGCCAGGAGGATGACCATGGTGGGGGTCAGGGAAGGCTGTGCTGGTGGGGGAACGTGAGAGCAGAGACCTGGATGATATGAAGAAGTTCTGTAAAGGCTTTGAGGCAGGAAGGAGCTTGGTGACTTCAGAGTGTCTATAAAGAAGTCTGCTGAGGCTGGAACAAAGAGAGGTGGGAGGGAGGTGGTGGGACAGGGGTGGCAGGAAGGTGCCCCCACCGAGGCTGCACGGGGCCGTGGGGACTTTGTCACTGTCCTGCTTGGGGGTTAACAGTTGCATAAGGGGTGGGTCTTGAGTGTGTCTGTCACATTCAATGTTTCATTTAATCCTTGCCCATGTTGGGGGAGGGGGAGCATCATTGTACCCATTTTAGAGGTGAGCAAACAGAGGCAAGAGAAGTAAAAGGACTTGCCCAAGACCACACTGGAGAAGGAGATGGCAACCCACTCCAGTATTCTTGCTTGGGAAATCCCATGGACAGAGGAATCTGGCAGGTGACAGTCCCTGGTGTCGCAAAGAGTCGGACACAACTGAGCATGCATGCACGAAGACCACACAACATTTTGTGTCTAAATTAGACTCTGAACAGAAACCCCCAAGTTCCCACCCTGACTTTTAATAAAGTGCAATGAATTATCCATTGTTGACTTTTTAATTTTTTGAGGCAAAATATCGCTGAGCCTGGATAGAATGGTGTTTGCGATTCTTCCTGATGTCCTTGTGCTAGAATTTAGTAGGTGCTGTCCCGAGTCAGTCCTCAGGTTGGCTTGGGAGGTGAGTCCTGGGCCACAGCAGACTCCGCCTGACCTGTCCAGCCTTTGGACTGAGGTCTGATTGACTCAGTGTTTGACTCCCGGATTCATGGGGGCTCACGAAGCGCCTCAGACGCCAGGTCTGTGCCCAGACTCCGACGCGATGGTTGAGAGGGGGCAACAGAGGCACTCGGTCATGAAGTTTGTGCTGACTTGTTACGGTAGCAACAGGAAACTGAGACAGACACCAAAGCAGCCGGCAAGAGCCCTCCTCCCACCCCACACTGAGTCCAAGGCTTGAGGTCTGGGCCGGATTCCACGGTCACTTAGTTGGTCAGAGTTGACTAAGCCTGCTTGGGCTTGCAGACAACATTATTCCAGCTGGCTGGCCCCTGGCCCTCATGAGAAAGGCCGACTGAGACCCAAATGTAAAAGGGGTGATTTGAGGGGCGGCTTTGGCATGCTAAGCTCCCCACTACCCCACTGCACTCAGCTTCCCCTCTCCCTCCCTTGCCCTTTATGGGGCTGGCTTCATGCAGAGCTCAGACACTCCTCAGCCTGCAGCAGATCAGGCCCCAGGGGACTTCTCTTTGTCATTGGAGAGTGATCAATGTGCCTTCTGTCACAGCACAGGCTGTGAGCCTGGCCCTGTCCCCCTCCTCCCAGTGAGGCCTGCCGCCTACCCCTCCGCATTGACCTGGCAGCATGCGGTGCCTTTGCAGCAGAAGACACAGATTATTAACACACGGGTCAAAGACCGTGACCCTGCTGCGGTTTCCCCCAAAGAGGACGGCAGCGTGGACTCTGACCCGGAGCTGGGGGCTGGATGACAGGGCTTCTCCCTGCCTCTCTCCTCATTAAAGCAGCCATCCTTCACGGGGTAATACATGCAGACCTACCTCGCATTTATTAGCTTTATTAACCTACTTTTTATTCCAAAGCTACACGGCCCTTCCCAGCGTGACCTGTCTTCCACTGCGCCTCTGTCCACCTTCTTTGTCTTCCTGCTGACTTTTTCCCCTCTCTTCCTCTCTTTCCCTAACAGGGCTTCCCCCCTTCCCCCCTCTGAGGTACATGACCCAACAATCTGTGATGATTTAAAAATTCTTTTTGGCATTTCAAAGAGAGATTTCTCCTCTCCCGCTTGTGAATCTGAGAGGCAGTGTGGTGTCAGGTTCAAATCACAGCTTGGCACTTGTATGACCTTGAGGTTTGTTCTGCTATCTATTGGTGCTTAAACCGACCACCCCAAAATGGAGTGGAATAAAATAGATCATCCCAAACCTCGTGCCTGTCATGACTTGTGTGGGTCAGGAATTCTGGAAGTGCTTGGCTGGGCTGTTCAGGGCAGGATAAATCTCTCACGCTATTTCAGGCAGGAGGGTGGTGGAGGGGTAGGAGAGGCAGGAAGGAGGTGGATGGGGTAGCTGGGGGCTGTCTGGGGATACCTTTTCATGCAGACGCATTGCAGGGTTAGTGTGGGCTTCCTTGCAGCCCGGAGGCCCCAGGGAAGTCAAACTGTTTACCTGGCCGCTCAGGGCTGTGGCTTGAATGTCCATCACTTCTGCCTGGCTCAGTTGACCATCCTGTTACTAAGATAACCCCAGAATCAAGGAGCCACATTGTGCTCAAGCAACTTGAGAGCCCCCTCCAGCCCTAAGATTTTGTAATTAGCCTGATTCAGCCATGGCAGTCTCATTTCTCTTTGCCAGTGATTGGTCTAAGGTTAGATTTTAAAACAGTGCTGGCCAATGTCAGGGAAAGTTGGCTGGGGCTTCTGGAAAAAGATTTTCTTTCCTAATAAAAGAAGAAAGTCATGTAAGGAGATAGATCTCTGTTAGGCTCTGGCAGCCTCCTGTTTCCTACTTTTAACACAGTTGTATGAGGACGTGATGTTTGGAGCTGTGGCAGCCATCTTGGAATCATGAGGCCCAAGAGTTGAAAGACAAAAAGTCCCAAGCTGAAAGGGCACACAGAAAGATCTTGGGGCATCATTGATAACATTACCCAGTTGGCTCCCCCTAGTCTGAAATCACCTCTAGACTCTTTGAAAAATTAATTTTATTTTTGGCTGTGCTGGGTCTTCACTGCTATGCTCGGGCTTTCTTTATTTGCAGCAAGCAGGGGCTACTCTCTAGTTGGAGTGTGGTGGCTTCTCTTGTTGCAGAGCACAAGCTCTAGGCCCACAGGCTTCAGTAGTTGCAAAACTCTTGGGCTCTAGAGCAAGGGCTCAGTAGTGGCGGAACATGGTCTTACTTGCCTTGCGGCATGTGGAATCTTCCTGGGCCAGGGATCAAACCTGTGTCCCCTGCATTGGCAGGTGATTCTTAACCATTGGACCCGTAGGGAAGCCCACCTCTAGACTTCTTAAATTATATCCCTGTTGTTTAAGCTTAAGGGATTCCTGCACTTCCCAGCCAACTCTTTCTCATGGATTCCACATCTCCGAACCTTTGTAAATGGGGCTCAATAGGCTTGAAATATTTTCTCACTTTGTCTAATCAGAAAACTCTGACTCATCCTTGAAGACCCAGCTAAATGTCACCAATCTCCTTCCTCAAAACCTTTAAATCGTGTGGTTTCTGAGATGCTCTATGCTTGGTAAATTGATGAGATCTGTCGGTCTAGGGGATCACGGCTCCTGGAGGAGAGGTGTCAGCCTTCTGCATGTGTGATGGGGGACCAGCTCAGGGATCTCTCGTCTTGACTGGTGCTTGGTGATAGATGGAATACGAAGGGGTTAGATGTGTAGTCTGAAGTCAGGTTACCTGGTTGAGACCCTGCACCTCTGTCTGCTAGCTGTGTGACTTTGGGCAAAACACTTCTCTGTGCTTCAGCTTTCTCTCTGTCGAATGGAGATAATGATGGTGACCCTCTCATAGGGTTATTATGAGGATTAAATGAAGTGAAATGTGGAAATGCTGAGCAAGGTCTCTGCCTCAATAATGACTCACTTTTGCTGAGCTCTTGCTACTATGTAACTGGCATTGTTGGGCTTCCTCCATGGCTCAGCAATAAAGAATCTGCCTGCAATGCAGGAGACACACAGGAATCAGGTTCAGCCTCTGGGTTGGGAAGATCCCCTGGATAAGGAAATGGCAACTCACTCTAGTATTCCTCCCTGAAAAGTCCCACGGACAGAGGAGCCTGGCAGGCTACAGTCCAAAGAGTTGCAGAGTTGGACACGACTGAGAAACTGGCATTGTTATTAAAATATATCATTTAATTAAATTTAATTAAGTCTCGATTGAAGTAAAGTGCATTATAGATATGTCTCATTTGATCACTTAGGCAAGTTTGGCAGGTATTAATAAATTCTACTATTTCCCCTTTTTTACAGATAAGAAAACTAAGGCACATGGAGGTTAAGTGGCTTCACTATGTACTAAATAGAGGATTTGGTTTGATCCAGGCTGCAGATCCTGGAGGACCCTGATGCCCTTGACCACATCTCCCCACTTTTGGGAAGGTTGATCAAATCTGCTGCTACCTCTGTGGTGGGCATGTGCTTCCCAAATCTTTTCACTATTCAAGAGGCAAGGGATTCACTCCACTTGAAAAGGAGCTTTTTTCTGGGCCCATCTCAGAGCTGGGTGGAGGTGGGCTTCTGTTACCCTGCTTTGCCTTGGGGCACAGGGCAGGCAGCCCAGGAGCTGCTGGCACTGACCGAGGACCAGTGTCCACTTGGGGTGCAGAAAGGCCGGGGTAGATAGAGCTTGTCCTCTCTGGGTAGCACAGGTCAGTGAGGATCCCAGTGAGAACGAAATCAGAGGGGCAAAGAGGGGGAGTCCTGGGGGCACTGGGAGCCTGCAGAGATCAAGTTCAAAGGGTCCCAGCTGGGGCACAGTAGGGTTGTGGACAAAGGTCAGCCTCACTGGGAGGACATGGGCTGAGCTGGAGCAGGAGGAGTGATAAGGGAGGGTCTTGGCTGAACTGTCTATGTATCTGAGGTTCAGCTGTGCTGGATCGTGCATGCGTGATAGGAGGGGTGGGTTGTGCTGGTTTAAAAACCCTGTGACATAGCCATCCCCAACCCCATCCTCCAAATCCTAAACACCTTTCTAGAACCTTTCTACCCTGGGGCTTCACCCTTAGCACCTGTGAAAAACCACTATGCTATTTCTAGGTTTCTCTTAGAGATAGATAAGCATCTTGCTGCAACAGCTAACAGATAAAAAGCCTGTTGTCAAGATATGGAGAAACCAGAATTGCAGGTGGGAATGCGAACTGGTATAACTACTCTGGCAGTGAGGTTAGCAGTGTCCGAAATATAAACACACCCCTACCACTGAAGCCAGCCATCTCACTCCTAGGCATTAACCCAAGAGAAGGAGAAATGCGTGTCCATATGAAGACCTATATGCAGTTGTTTACGGCAGCTTTATTTGTAATAGCTCACAACTAGAAACAACCCAAGAGCTTCCCAGGTGGTGCAGTGGTAAAGAATCCGCCTGCCAGTATAGGAGATGTGGGTTCAATCCCTGGGTCGGGAAGATCCCCTGGTGAAGGAAGTGGCAACCCATTCTAGTATTCTTGCCTGGGAAATCCCATGGACAGAGGAGCCTGGGGGGCTGCAGTCCATGGGGTCGCAAAGAGTCAGATACAACTGAACAACTGAGCAAAGGAGCAGCTACTGAGTACCCAGCAGCTACCGAATCGATAAACACCTGATAGTGTAATCCTACAAAGGAATACATGTGGAACGGCCAAAAGGAACGAACTAGTGATACGGGCAGTAACATGGATGAATCTTAAAATGATGATGCTGAGTGGAAGAAGCCACATGGAGGAGAGTAATACAGTCAGGGTCTTTTGATATAAAACTGTAGAAATTGCAAACTCATCTACAGTGTCAGAAAGCAGAGCAGTGGTTGTCAGGGGACAGGGATGGAGGGCAGGGAGGGACAAGAGGAAGGATTGCAAAGGATTTGAGGAAGCCTTTGGGGATAATGGATAAATGCATCGTCTTGATTGTGAGAACAGTTTCACGGGTACCTGTGTCAAAAATGAGCTAAGTAATATACCTTAAGTACATGCAGTTTATGGTATATTAAATTATGGTGCAGGAGAAAACTCTTGAGACTCCCCCTTGGACTGCAAAATCAAACCAGCCAATCCTAAAGGAAATCAACCCTGAATATTCACTGGGAGAACTGATGCTGAAGCTGAAGCTCCAGTACTTTGGCCACCTGATGCAAAGAGCTGACTCACTGGAAAAGACCCTGATGCTGGGAAAGATTGAGGGCAAGAGGAGAAGGAGGCAGCTGAGGATGAGATGGTTGGATGGCATCACCGATTCAGTGGACATGAGTTTGAGCAACCTCTGGGAGATGGTGAAGGACAGGGAAGCCTGGCGTGCTGCAGTCCATGGGGTTGCAAAGAGTCTGACACGACTGAGCAACTGTAACAACAACAAATTATACTCAATGAAGCTGTTTAAACATAACAATAAAAAGGGAGCTGAGAGCAGGGCTCCAGGTGCCCTGAGAGTTTTCTGACTGGAGGAGAGCAGGAATCCGCTCCTCCATCTCTAACACTGCATTCCTAACAGCTGTTTACTCAGCCTCCTGATAGAACACACCCTCTGTGCTGATACTATTGAGTATTTGTACGTCCGTCTAGAATCTCAGGGTGGAACGGCTTGCTCTGTGGGAAGCCAGAAAGCCCTTACAAGACACATGAACAATATTTCTCGGCCCCCCAGGACCTGCTCTCCACCTTGGCAAAGGCAGCATTTATGAAAAGTAAAGTCTGATAAATAATCGAGTGGATTCCTGAATATTTCAAGGTTTTCTAGGAGTGGGTTTTAGAAGTCTGTGTAGTTTCCCTACTGTTATATCAGCTTCTCATACTCAATTCTCCTCTCTCTTCATCATTTAAACAGTCTAAAGTGCCTCCCGTATTAAAAAATAAAATCTCCCTCTCTCCCCGGTCTCCCTAAAGCTACCCTCTTTCTCTTTCTGCCCTAACCATGAACTTGGGAAAGTTGTCCCTGTACACCCCTCCCTCCCCCCTGCCCCAGAACATGCCTCCAGGCTCCTCCTCGGCCCACTGCAGTCTGGCATTTGCTCCTCCCTGCCCTGAGAGCATTCCCAAGGATGTCAGGAAAGCCCTCCTTCTTGCTGAACCTCCTGAGGCTTTCCTGTCTAAGACCGCTCAGTGGTATTTCATCCCAAGGGCCATTCGGTGCTTCTAGAAATTCCCCTCTCTCTTGGCATATGGTCACCACCCAGGAATAGCTTCCCCCTACTTTTCTGACCATGAGGTCACAAAGAGTTGGACACAACTGAGCGACTGAATGACGACGACTCTGATGGTTCTTATATATACTTTGTTTATTTATTTATGACTGTGCTGGGTCTTCGTTGCTGCGAAAGCTTTCTCTAGCTGCAGTGAGTGGGGGCTACTCTCTGGTTGCGGTGCTCGGGCTTCTTCCTGCGGTGGCCTCTCTTGTTAAGAAACACCGGCTCTAGGGCACACAGGCGTCAGGAGTTGCGGTTCCCTGGCTCTAGAGCACCAGACCCTTGGGGTTCCCTTGCTCGAGTCTGAGACTCAAGTGAAGCCCTCTACTCCATATTATGCAAGGAATGGGGGGGACATTCTTCGTGGCTGTCTCCCAGGTGGGTGGATTAGGGACTAGGCACCCGAAACTCTCATAATTGCTAACGCTTACTAACGGAGGCATCTGGATCACTGGTGTTCTTTGCCCCCCACCCCCCTTCTGCAGAAACCTCTGGTAGTCAGCTCACTGTGCACGTTTGAGTCTCAGTGGGTCAGAGACCATGGGAACTTCACACCCCAGATGCAGCCACACTGTGAGGCCCAACTCACGTTGTTGTTCAGTTGCTCAGTTGTGTCTGACTGCGACTGCATGGACCGAAGCACGCCGATCTTCCCTGTCCTTCACCATCTCCCGCAGTGGAGATGTACCACATTTTCTTTATGAGGTCCAACTCATCTCCGCATGAGTTGCTCAGACTCATGTCCATGGAGTCAGGGATGCCATCCAACCACCTCATCCTCTGTCGCCCCCTTCTCCTCCTGCCTTCAATCTTTCCCAGCGTCAGGGTCTTTTCCAGCGAGTCGGCTCTTCATGTTAGGTGGACTCGGGAGCGGTGAACAAGTGGCTGTTTCTCATTCTATCCTCATGACCGAGTTCTTCTCTACCTTTGAGAGGCAATATGTCTCTTGTGAGTGGATTGTCGACCCTGCAGCTCACCTAAGCCAGTCTTCCTCTGTGGGGTGGGAAAGCATAGAACCAGGCACACAGAAAATCAGAGGAAAAGCTCTTTTAATTCTCGCGTGATTGTAAGTTAGTGTCATTCTGAAAAGTACCATTTTGTTGTGAACTGTGGGGTGGATAGAGCCTCATCATCTTCAGTGTTTAGAACCAAAGATCTAACCTGGTCCTGGGGACTCACGGGGCCAGGGGGAGCCTAAGCTGGATCTCCCAGCCTCTTCTGCCTGCTTCTGCCCAGCTGGGGGTACTGAGAACAGACTGCTCAGGACCCAAGTCAGTTGGTGGACAGATGGGGACCAACTGGAGACTGTTGCTAGGGAAACAGTGCTCTATGCAAATTCCTCTGGACTGGGAGGGGGCATCAGTCAGCCTGCCCTCTTCTTACCCCTCTTCCCGGCCTCTCAATGGCCCCAGTCCTATTTTTCTTTTTCTCTCCACCATTCTTTAAATAGATGATTCCCCACAGATGTCTGCTCTGACACTGTATCAGTACTCACAGGAAGTGAGTCTGTAATAGGCATAGGATTAAGCCAGCAAGACTGACAAAGCAGATTTTTATGACCCAAGCAGCCCTCTGGGGTGAATTCAACATCACCCCATATTATGGGGAGAGCTGGTTTGGTCCAGTCTTTTCCAGGAGCTTTACTGGGAGAATGAAGCTTCAGGCTCAGTGCCAGCTGACTGGGGGCAAGATCGGGAGTGGCCCATTAGCCACGAGCAGCCCATCTGAGCTCTGCACCGGCTCTGACGATGGACCCCACCGGCTTTGGCAGCCGTGCTTCCTGAACTGACGCATGGCTCCTCTCTCATGGCCCAGGCTTGCAACATCTTTCCACAGTAAAACCACGATGGAAGTTAATTACCTGCATCGCTCTGTGATTGAACAGGTCCATAAAATGTTTATTAGATGCAGTTGGGGGGACTGGATGGGTGGCCAGTTGCTCGGTTTTGGGCTGTGGTTCACATCTTGGGGAGGGGGTGGTCCTAGGCAAGGAGGTGTTCTAAAAAATTGCTGACACTGGGCATTCAGATGGATTTGTTTCGGAGCTGCTCCAAAGCTTTTAGGAGATAGGCTTGGTTATTTACTTGGGAATTTTTGCTGGTGGTTGTCGAGGCTGCTGAATATCCTCAATTTCTTCTGCAAACCTTCAGAGCATTTCAGTTTCTCTTTTTTTTGGCTGCGTGTTTAAAATTGAAGTACAGTTGGCTTACAGTATTATATTAATTTCAGATGTATAACATAGTGATTCAATATTTTTATAGATTATACTCCATTTAAAATTATTATAAAATATTGGCTATACTCCTTGTGCTGTATAGTATATCTTGTAGATTATTTATTTTATACATAGTAGTTTGTATTGCTTAATCCCCTACTCTTATCTTGCCCCTCCCCTCTTCCCTCTCTCCACTGGCAACAACTAGCTTGCTCTCTACATCTGTGAGTCTGTTTCTGCTTTGTTATATACAGTAGTTTGTTTTATTTTTAGATTCTACATGTAAGTGATAACATACAATGTTTGTCTTTCTCTGTCTGACTTATTTCACTTAGCATGATACCCTCTAGGTCCATTCACATTGCTACAAATGGCAGAATTTTATTCTTTTTTTTCTGGCTGAGTAGTATTCCATTGTGTATAGGTACCACATTTTCTTTAGCCATTCATTTGTCAATGAACACATAAATAGTTTCCATATCTTGGCTGCTGTAAATAATGCTCCTATGAACACATCAAGGTGCAGGTATCTTTTTGAATTAGTGTTTTCATTCTCTTTGGATAAATACCCAGGAGTGGAAGTGTTGGATTGTATGGTAGTTCTATTTTTACTTTTTTTGAGGCAGAGCATTTCAGTTTCTGAGAGATATTTGGAAGTCCAGTTGTCCCCTCCTCATCTATGGTTTTGTTGTCCATGGTTTCAGTTACCGACAGTCAACCACAGCATGAAAATATTAAATGGAAAATTCCAGAAATAAACAATTCATAAGTTTTTCATTGCATGCCATTCTGAGCAGCGTGATGAAACCTCACGCCATCTGCTCTGTGCTGCCTGGGACGTGAATCACCCTTTTGTCCACTGTATCCTGTCCATTAGTCACTTAGCAGCTGTCTGGTTATCTGCTCGCGGTCAAGTGACCCTTATTTTACTTAATGATGGTCCCAAAGAGCAAGAGTAGTGATGCTGGCGATTTGGATATTCTCTGACTGTGTGTCGTTTATAAATTAAATGTTACCATCGGTATGTACGTGTAGGAAAAACATACATAGGGAATGTAATTATCTGCAGTTTTAGGGTCCACTGGGGGTCTTGGCACATCTCCCCATGAATAGAGAGGTGCGGCTTGCCACTAGACAGGTAGTTGCATTGGTCAGGATGATTATGTTAACTGCTGCCATGAAGGAATCTTGAACTCAATGGCTTGGACAACAGAGGTTTATTCCTCACTCCTGTTACATCTCTAGTGAGAGCTGACAGGAGCCTGTGCTCCATGCAGGCACTCAGGGACCCAGGCTCTGAAGAGACATCTTTGAGATCGTATCACCCCTGAGCTCTCTGTGGCAGGAGACGGGAGGGGTGGATGAGGCACGTTGGCTTTGGATGCCTTAACTTGGAAGTGACACATGTCATTTTTACCCACAGCCCATTGGTCGAAACTATTTACATGCTTCCATCCCATTTGGAGAGCTTCCCTAGTGGCTTAGCAGTAAATAATCCGCCTGCAATGCAGGAGACCCCAGTTTGATTCCTGGGTCGGGAAGTTCCCCTGGAGAAGGGATAGGCTACCCACTCTAGGATTCTTGGGCTTCCCTGTGGCTCAGCTGGTAAAGAATCTACTTGCAATGCAGGAGACCTGGGTTCAGTCCTGGGTTGGGAAGATCCCAGGAGGAGGGCGTGGCAACCCACTCCAGTATTCTTGCCTGGAGCATCCCTATGAACAGAGGAGCCTGTTGGGGTTGCAAAGAGTCGGGCACGACTGAATGACTAAGCACAACACAGCCCATTTGGAGAGCTTCCTGGTGGCTCAGTGATAAAGAATCTGCCTGCCAATGCAGGATATGTGGGTTCGATCCCTGGGTCGGGAAGGAAATGGCACACCACTCCAGTATTCTTGTTTGGGAAATCCCATGGACAGACGAGCCTGGGGGTGGTTACAGTCCCTGGGGTCACAAAGAGTCCGACGTGACTTAATGACTAAACAGTAACAATGAACCTATTTGGAAGCGAGGCTGGGCCACACGGGGCCACACGTGGCAGTTCTGGAGAGCATTGATGTCTCCGTCACAGCAGCTCCTGTTGGCAATGGTGGGACCCTCTCCAGCCGCACCTCCCTAAGGGGTGGGGTCCACCGTCTGGCCTCCAGGAGTCAGCCCACCTGTGGAAGGGAATGAGCTGCCCTGATCAATGAGCAGACCCAGGGCAATGTCTCTTCTGCTGACTCCCTGAAAGCCATCGTCCCCAGCGGAGCAGTGGCTCCACGCTGCTGTCCTAAGATGGGACACCGGAATCCCTTGAGACGCTTAAAAACAGTCAGCTGTGGGGCCTGGAGATTCTAGTGGGCGGGTCGGCCGTGGGGCTGGGTTTGGGAAGCACTCTTGGGCTGACAGTGCAGACAGGGAAGGTCCGTGGGTGAATCATTCCACTGGGCCGACTTGCAGGATTCCTGAGAGGTGATGGTGCAACCTGTCTGAGTCCCTGCGGACGTGGGCAGAGGCTTCAACAAGCGTTTCACAGCTGACAACATACTTCTGATTACATTCATCTTGTTGTTTTGAAGTTTACAGACTATTCGGTCTCAAGCTATGTATGTTTATCTTTAAAAACATTTTGAATGGTTATTTATTTAATTAAAAATTTTTTTCTTTTTCTTTTTTTTAGCTGCACCCTGCAGCTTGTCTAGTTCCCTGACCAGGGATTGAACCCTCATCCCTTGCAGTGGAAGGTGGAGTCTTAACCACTGGACTGCAGGGGAAGTCCCTCTGATTATGTTCACTTAACTTTTACCAGGTACCTACAGTTTTCCAGAGTCTCATTTGCTCTCTGTGGCAATATCCAAACCCCAGTTATTGCTATGGCGAGTGTGTTCTCCATATTTTACGGATGAGATGAGGTTAAGAGATTAGCCTACACACTTGATAATATACATGTTTCGATGCTGTTCTCTCAGATCATCCCGGCTGGTGTGCTGGGATGACCCAGAGGGATGGGATGGGGAGGGAGGTGGGAGGGGAGTTCAGGATGGGGAACACATGTAAATCCATGGCTGATTCATGTCACTGTATGGCAAAAACCACCACAATATTATAAAGTAATTAGCCTCCAACTAATAAAAATAATTGGGAGGAAAAAAAAAAAGATTAGCCTACAATTGTAAAGCCAAGTGACTAGGCTGGGTCCAAAACTTGTTTTTCCTAGCTCCATATTGGCCGGTCTCTCCACCATGCCAAGCTACTGATCAGATTCTCTGCTTACAGAAAGAAATTGTACCCTACTCTTCCTGCCAAATAGGTCCCCCCACTTCCCTGTCACATGCATGTGTGCTAAGTTGCTTAAGTCGTATCCGACTCTGTGTGACCCCATGGACTGTAGCCCACCAGGTTCCTCTGTTCATGGGATTCCCCAGGCAAGAATACTGGTGTGGGTTGCCATTTCCTCCTTCAGGGGATCTTCCCAACCCAGGGATCGAACCAACGTCTCTTAAGTCTCCTGCATTAGCAGTTGGGTTCTTTACCATTAGCACCACCGGGAAGCCCTCACATTCCCTGTCACATTCTATTCCAGTTTCTCTTGGTGTAAATTGGACAGGCTGATGCAGAAGGAGCTGACATCTGGTCTCTTCTCACAAACCATGGTAGGAATAAATGATGAGTCCCCCTAGTATTCAGTCAAAGTAAATTTAAGGGCAGACATCATCTAAGACTGGAGATTGTTCAGCAGAGCACTTTGCCTGAGAACTGAGGTCAGAGTGAACACCGTAGGCAGGCTAGATCTGTACATTTACTGTGACAAGCCTTAGCCAGATAGTGATAAAGTGCTTCATGCTAAAATATCAAAATATGTCTTGTACTGAAAAAGTCAGTATAACATGACAATATGAGTAAATCTGAAAAACAGTTGCAGTTTGAAGACAACCTTGTACCAAAGAGTATACAATGTATAGTTTGATTTATATGAAATTTCTAGAACAGGTGAAGCCAACAGATAGTAGTAGAAATCAGATCCGTGGTTGCTTCTGGGTAAGGGATACAGACAACTTTGTGACCCCATGGACGGCAGCCAGCCTCCCCTGCCCTTCACTTTCCCAGCATCAGGGTCTTTTCCACTGAGTCTGCTCTTCATATCAGGTGGCCAAATTTCCTGGAGCTTCAGCTTCAACATCAGTCCTTCCAATGAATATTCAGGGCTGATTTCCTTTAGGATTGACTGGTTTGATCTCCTTGCAGTCCAAGGGACTCTCAACAGTCTTCTCCAACACCACAATTTGAAAGCATAATTCTTCAGCACTCAGCCTTCTTTATGGTCCAACTCTTACATCTGAACATGACTCCTGGGAAAACCACAGCTTTGACTAGACGGACCTTTGCTGGCAAAGTGATGTCTCTGCTTTTTAATACACTGCCTAGGTTTGTCATAGGGTTTATTCCAAGGAGCAAGCATCTTTTAATTTCATGGCTGTATTTAGCTGTAAATAAATAATTTTTAAAGAGAAAAATGTCAGTATACTAAGACACTTTTCTGGAAGATGGAGGGAAGCGAAGGAAATTGAATGATAGCCACTATTTCAAATTTGTGTAAATGCAGATACAGTCTAAGGGCTTAAAAAAAGCCACCAACATGGACGGAGGCTCCAGGAACACCAGTATTTAAAGACTGGGAAGAAGGGACTTCCCTGGTGGTCCAGTTTTAAGACTCCCTGCCTGCATTGAAGAAGGCACAGGTTTGATCCCTGTTTGGGGAGCTAAGATCCTGCATGCTGTGTGGTGCGGCAAAAAAAAAAAAAAAAAAAAGACTAGGAAGAAGAAGAGACATGCAAAGGAGACTAGGAAAGAAGCGAGAGAGGCAGAAGTAAAGGCAAGGTCATGGAGCCTCAGATTAACCCTAAGATTAAACCCACATGTAACCCTAAACCTAGAACTAGTCCTACCCTAACCCTAACCCCAACCCTAAGACTCACCCTAATCGAAACCCTCAACCTAGCCTGAGTCCTGGCCTTTGCTCTAACCTAATTCTAGTCTACCCCTAGCCTAGGCCTATATTCAACCCTAAACTTAACCCTAACTTCAATCCTAAAAGTAACCTTAACCCTAACCCTAGCCCCAACCTTAAAGTGAAATCGCTCAGTTGTGTCCGACTCTTTGTGACCCCATGGACTGTAGCCTACGAGGTTCCTCCAATCCATGGAATTTTCCAGGCAAAAGTTCTGGAGTGGGTTAGCCCTAACCTCAAGGCTAACTCTAAGTGTGGGTTGAAAAATGAGTCTGGAGGGGTTGATGTTAAATGTCGCTATTCCATTATGATTGGTCCAAGCCCAAATGAGCCCAGTGGTATTGGAAAAAAATGGGGGTAGAAGGGGAATCTCAGCCTCCCACTGCAGAGGCAACTTTCAGCATAAATTGTCCATGAGAAGGCCTATAGGTTTTCTAACTAGTAATCTTAATGGAATCTTTCCTGAGATAAGGGTGCATGGTGTTGTTACTAGGACACGCTCTCAAAACAGGCCCCAGGATTATGAGCATCAGGGTTGGATGGGACTGTTGGGCCATCCCTTGCAGTTCCTCTTTTGACAGATGGATCCTGAGTCCCAGTGAGGGGATCTCAGTGATGCCCGGGATCACTGGGGACACTGGAATCTGTGTCTGTTTCCCTCGACCACGCCGGCTTCTACTATTCGTCCAGAGGGGTGATCAGGCCACATGTGAGGTCCGGTCATCTCTAGGGACTCTTATGAACGTCCCTGTTGCACAAATCCAGGAGTGCTATTCATTTGGCATTATACATGAACAGCATTTACACTGAAACAGTATGTGAGAGGTCTTTCTTGGATCTGGACAATGCAAATCTCTTCTTGCCCTCAGAAAACTGGTATTTATTCTAAAATTAGGGAAGTATCTTTCAGAGCCCAAGCAGGCCAGAAGAGAGACTGACTGGGCAATCAGGAAGAGATTGGAACCAGATCTGAACAGTACTGGTCTCACCTCTTTATACCGAGTAAAACAGACATGAGGTACCCTGCGAAGCTCTGCTCAAATTGCAGGCTTATTAGGACAAAGAAGTTGTCTTGAGCCACTAAGTTTGGGGTGGTTTGTTATGTAGCAGTAGCCAGCTGAAACCTGCCTGGACAAGCCAGTTTCTCTCTGATTTCCATTCCTGGGTATCTTTCTGACTCCCAGCTTCGGTCTTATGGAGAAAAGAGTTTCCACCCTGTGGAATCATTTCAAACCCCAGGAGAGAGCAAAGAATGACCCAGTTCTGGGGAATCTTATTTTACTCTTCCAACCAGTGCCTCTCCCCTAGTGTAGAAATGGGTGGATGGACTTCAGTTCTAGGTGCCCGTTCATCCCCAGGTGCCTCATGTACCCAAGATGGGATCGAGGGCACCATATTCCATGCCTGCGTATACACTGAGCCTTCTGAACAGTCTTCTGATTTCACATCTTCTCTCTCAACTCTGCATACCCTCAACATGCCCCAGAAGGTCTAATGCTTTGAAAAACACATACCCGAATGAATAAAGCATTATAAGTAAAATATAGACTTACATGTCAGTGACTCCCAGAGGCCCACCCATGGAAGTAAGCACACGGGGCACATTCTTGAGGAGGAAAGTCAGGACCTCGGCTCTCGTGTAAAAGCACTGGCAATTGAAGAATAAGGCTCGCGGCCACCTGGTTTGAGAGGGACCACAATGGTCCATCTGCCAAATCGGCTGCTCCCTGACTTTGCCTTGTGATATAACATGACTTGAATTATATTTGAAATTGCTATAAGGTTTTATTTCAGCGAAAGGTGAAGAGCTCTCTAGGAGGCCTGGGACTTATTCTTGACCCGAGGCTGGAATGGAGGAGGGTGGAGATGGGAATGAGGTGCCCTCGTTCAAGAGTTTAGTTCAATTCAACTCAACAAATATTTATTGAGTGCCCACCCATGCTGGGCTTCCCTGGTGGCTCAGTGGTAAAGAATCCACCTGTCAATGCAGGAGACACGGATTAGATCCTTGGGTCAGAAGGATCTCCTGAAGAAGGAAATGGCTCCCCACTCCAGTATTCTTGCCTGGGAAATCTCATGGACAGAGGAGTCTGGCGGGCTACAGTCCATGGGGTCACAAAAGAGTTGGACACGACTGAGCAACTACAAAATCAACAACAACAAACCCACGCTAGGCTCTGACACCCATGGCTAAGTGTCCACTCACATGACCTCCCATTTGCTTGCCTTCTATGAAGACCCAGCTCCCCTCTTTATCCCAAGGGCAGTTCTCTGATCCTGGCAATTGTGTAGATTTGAACCCCCACCAAGGCACATGCTGCATTATTCTCTTTCTTAGTTGTAGAACTTGGTATAAAGTAGTTACTCAGGAAAACTGTTCTGACTTGATGAGATGGAATACGCTATGATCTAGAAGATGTTCACCCAGGGGACCAAGGTTGGGGCAATGGGAAGAAAGATATTCCCACAATCCATCACATCCACAGGAAAGGTAATAAACCACACAGTTATTTCAGAAGAAGAGAGGAGACATGTGATAGAATTCAACGACAGTTCTCCCCATGCCTAGTCTGTATTCTTTGCACAAACAAATCACAGTGATTATAAGAGAAATAGACAAAAAAAGACTGCCTATAATATACCACTCTAATTCGAAAACCTTCCTCACCACCCATCCTGCCCACCCTCCCATCTTTCTGCCTTGTTCTTGTTCACAGGCACTGTTTTTTATTATTGTAACATCATTTTGTTTTCTGCTTGAAAAAAATCAGCAAAATTTCAGTTTGCTCCATTATCTCTATAATGACAGTCCCTAATGGCTGCACCATTCTTCATGGGGTGGATATATCCTAATGTGTTTAACATTCCTGTGGTTGCCAGGGTGGGCTGTTTCCAAGTCTTTATTTTGATGATAAAGATAATAAAACTGTCTTTTATATTCAGTTACAAAACAGTTAGGCACATACATTGCATTCAGTCCTTCCAGTGTGATTCAAGGAACCGTAGGTGACAAATGAAGGCAGGAGGACAAACAGAATTTGAGTCCATTTTTTGGAAACCAAACGCTTCACTCTGTCCACAATACTATGTTGTTTTTTTCAGATTTTACAAATAAAGCTGCAGTGAATATTTTAAAATAGCCTTTTTTCTTCTTTTGAATAATTTCCTAAGGCCAAGTTCCTGACAGTGTGATTGTTGGATCAAAGGGTACGAGCATTTTTGAGGTTCTGTGTGTGCCTTGTCAGAGTGCTTTGCAAAGGGGTTTCAGGCATTTCTCCGGTCCATTGTTCCAGCAACATACTTTTAAAAAAACTGCATCCTCACTAGCACTGGATAATACAATGAAGAGTTCTAAGCTCACTGACAATGTATTTGTTGTTCAATCGCTGAGTCTTGTCTGACTCTTTGTGACCCCATGGGCTGCAGCACACCTGTCCTTCAGCGTTTTCCTGTCCTTCACTTGCAATGTATACATGATTTATCATGGTGGTTTAATTTGTATTTCTTTGATTGCCTTGAGGTTGAACCATTTATTTTTTGTTTTTTTTTATTATTATTATTTTTTTATTATTTTTATTTTTTTTTTCCAGTGGGTTTTGTCATACATTGATATGAATCAGCCATGGATTTACATGTATTCCCAATCCCGATCCCCCCTCCCACCTCCCTCTCCACCCGATTCCTCTGGGTCTTCCCAGTGCACCAGGCCGGAGCACTTGTCTCGTGCATCCCACCTGGGCTGGTGATCTGTTTCACCATAGATAATATACATGCTGTTCTTTTGAAATATCCCACCCTCACATTCTCCCACAAAGTTCAAAAGTCTGTTCTGTATTTCTGTGTCTCTTTTTCTGTTTTGCATATAGGGTTATCGTTATCACCTTTCTAAATTCCATATACATGTGTCTGTATGCTGTAATGTTCTTTATCTTTCTGGCTTACTTCACTCTGTATAATGGGCTCCAGCTTCATCCATCTCATTAGGACTGGTTCAAATGAATTCTTTTTAATGGCTGAGTAATATTCCATGGTGTATATGTACCACAGCTTCCTTATCCATTCATCTGCTGGTGGGCATCTAGGTTGCTTCCATGTCCTGGCTATTATAAACAGTGCTGTGATGAACATTGGGGTGCACGTGTCTCTTTCAGATCTGGTTTCCTCAGTGTGTATGCCCAGAAGTGGGATTGCTGGGTCATATGGCAGTTCTATTTCCAGTTTTTTAAGAAATCTCCACACTGTTTTCCATAGCGGCTGTACTAGTTTGCATTCCCACCAACAGTGTAAGAGGGTTCCCTTTTCTCCACACCCTCTCCAGCATTTATTGCTTGTAGACTTTTGGATAGCAGCCATCCTGACTGGCGTGTAATGGTACCTCATTGTGGTTTTGATTTGCATTTCTCTAATAATGAGTGATGTTGAGCATCTTTTCATGTGTTTGTTAGCCATCTGTATGTCTTCTTTGGAGAAATGTCTGTTTAGTTCTTTGGCCCATTTTTTGATTGGGTCATTTATTTTTCTGGAATTGAGCTGCAGGAGTTGCTTGTATATTTTTGAGATTAATCCTTTGTCTGTTTCTTCATTTGCTATTATTTTCTCCCAATCTGAGGGCTGTCTTTTCACCTTACTTATAGTTTCCTTTGTAGTGCAAAAGCTTTTAAGTTTCATTAGGTCCCATTTGTTTAGTTTTGCTTTTATTTCCAATATTCTGGGAGGTGGGTCATAGAGGATCTTGCTTTGATTTATGTCGGAGAGTGTTTTGCCTATGTTCTCCTCTAGGAGTTTTATAGTTTCTGGTCTTACATTTAGATCTTTAATCCATTTTGAGTTTATTTTTGTGTATGGTGTTAGAAAGTGTTCTAGTTTCATTCTTTTACAAGTGGTTGACCAGTTTTCCCAGCACCACTTGTTAAAGAGGTTGTCTTTTTTCCATTGTATATCCTTGCCTCCTTTGTCAAAGATAAGGTGTCCATAGGTTCGTGGATTTATCTCTGGGCTTTCTATTCTGTTCCATTGATCTATATTTCTGTCTTTGTGCCAGTACCATACTGTCTTGATGACTGTGGCTTTGTAGTAGAGTCTGAAGTCAGGCAGGTTGATTCCTCCAGCTCCATTCTTCTTTCTCAAGATTACTTTGGCTATTCGAGGTTTTTTGTATTTCCATACAAATTGTGAAATTCTTTGGTCTAGTTCTGTGAAAAATACCGTTGGTAGCTTGATAGGGATTGCATTGAATCTATAGACTGCTTTGGGTAGAATAGCCATTTTGACAATATTAATTCTTCCAATCCATGAACACGGTTCTCCATCTGTTTGTGTCCTCTTTGATTTCTTTCATCATTTAAATATAGGCACTCCCTTTCCTGCGAATTGAGTTTCCTCTTTTGAAGAGCATCCCTTTCCCTGGTACACTGCCCACCGACACACACACCCAAGACTTGGAAATTAACACTTTGTTGATCGTATTTCAAGCAATTATGTTCTCCAGTAGTTCCTTTTTAATTTTAATCGTACTACTTTCAGGACCTTTATGTGTTTTAAACTGATATTCTTTTCATCTGTGATTTCTTCTATTGCCTCAAAGTTTGGAAAGTAATAATGCCATCAAAGAAGTGATAATTAGGCAGTTTTATTTTTTAAGCTCTATTATATGATATTTTAATGTTTAGCTCTTTAATCTACATGGGAAAAATGACAGTATTTATGGTGCTCTCTTTCTCTTTCACACACATACACACATATACACATGGAATGTTAGAGACGCAGGATATTTATGAAAAAAACCACAGGTTGTGAATGAACAGGGAAAATGCCATGTTTCTGGTTAGGAGATTAAAGACTGTAAGAAACATATTATTTCCAAGTAAGTATAAATATTTAATGTCATGTAAATTAAAAAAACTAAATACATTTTAAAAATATAGAGATAATAGACATACATGACAACATTATGTTAGTTTTAGGTATACAACACAATGGTTCCATATATAAATATGGAACAAGGGTGGCAGAGGATGAGATGGTTGGATGGCATCACCAATTAAATGGACATGAACTTGGGCAAACTCCGAGAGATGGTGGGGGACAGGGAGGCCTGGCATGCTGCAGTCTACTGGGTCGCAAAGAGTCAGACGTGACTTGGTGACTGAACAATAACAAATAATTGACATACCTGACAACATTATATTATTTTAGGTATACAGCATAATGGTTCCATATTTATATATATTGCAAAATAATCACCATGGTAAGTTCTAATTAATACCTAGCAACAACACACAGTTAATTTTTTTCTTGTGATGAAAACTTCTAAGATCTACTCTCTTAGCAACTTTCAAATATACAATACAGTGTTATTATCTAGAGTCACCAAGCTGTACATTCAGTTCAGTCGCTCAGTCGTGTCTGACTCTTTGCGATCCCATGAACTGTAGCACACCAGGCCTCCTTGTCCATCACCACCTCCCGGAGTCCACCCAAACCCATGTCCGTTGAGTGATGCCATCTAACCATCTCATCCTCTGTCATCCCCTTCTCCTCCCGCCCTCAGTCTTTCGCAGCATCAGGGTCTTTTCAAATGAGTCAGCTCTTCACATCAGGTGGCCATAGTATTGGGGTTTCAGCTTCAACATCAGTCCTTCCAATGAATACCCAGGACTGATCTCCTTTAGGATGGACTGGTTGGATCTCCTTGCAGTCCAAGGGACTCTCAAGAGTCCTTTCCAACACCACAGTTCAAAAGCATCAATTCTTTGGCACTCAGCTTTCTTTATAGTCCAACTCTCACATCCATATATGACTAATAGAAAGACCATAGCCTTGACTAGATGGACCTTTGTTGACAAAGTAATGTCTCTGCTTTTTAATATGCTGTCTAGGTTGGTCATAACTTTCCTTCCAAGGAGTAAGCATCTTTTAATTTCATGGCTGCAGTCACCATCTGCAATGATTTTGGAGGTCCCCCAAATAAAGAAAGCCCCCGTTTCCCCATCTATTTCCCATGAAGTGATGGAACCGGATGCCATGATCTTAGTTTTCTGAATGTTGAGTTTTAAGCCAGCTTTTTCACTCTCCTCTTTCACTTTCATCAAGAGGCTCTTTAGTTCTTCTTCACTTCCTACCATAAGGGTGGTGTCATCTGCATATCTGAGGTCATCTGCATATCTCCCGGCAATCTTAATTTCAGCTTGTGCTTCATCCAGCCCGGCGTTTCTCATGATGTGCTCTGCATATAAGTTAAATAAGCAGGGTGACAATATACAGCCTTGACGTACTGCTTTTCCTATTTGGAACCAGTCTGTTGTATGTCCAGTTCAAACTGTTGCTTCCTGACCTGCACATTACATCCCCAATATCATGTAAATTAGAAGTCCCAAAGGTATTTTTAGTGGATTTTTGTCAAAATATGTTTTACAATTCACCTGGAGGAACGTGGTAGATTTTATTTTTGTTCCCTCTTTCTGTAGGAGAACTGTACATCTTGTCCCCTGCCAAGTGGCTTGTCAGCCTTCTTGCCGGAGGAACGCACGTCCCATATCAACAAAAATGGGTCTGGTCATGTGGCTTGCTTTGGCCAATGGCATGTGAGCAGAAGCTTTACAAGGCATTGTGAGTCCCTAATATCTTCTTGCTCTTTTCCCTCTGCTATGAGCCTAGCATGTCCCCGATGGGGGCAGTTTCTTCATTCTGGGTCCCGGACTGAGAAGATTCATGGAGCAATACCACAGGAACCATCACAGCTGACCTTTGCAATTGTCAGCCACTGAGATGTGGGGCCTTTTTGTTACTGTAGCACCATTTGGCAAAAGCTGACTAATGCAGTGAACAAAAAGGCTAGACTATAACATAGTATTTTAAGTGTTGAGCAATAAGCAATCATGAGACTGTAATGAACAAAGAACTTTATTTGGAGTCTCTTAAAAGAAGTCATTTACTGATTTATTTTTAAATTTTGATTGTGCTTGGTCTTTGTGGTGGTGTGCGGGCTTCTCATTGCAGGGGCTTCTCTCGTTGTGCAGCACAGGCTCTGGGGCTCATGGGCTTCAGTAGATATGGTGCACGGGATTTGTTGGTCCATGGCATGTGGGATCTTCCCAGACCAGGGGTCGAACCTGCGTCCCCTTTATTGGCAGGTGGATTGCCACCAGAAAACTCTCAATTTGGGGTTTTAAGAATAGCAATTCAAAAGACCCAGCTTCCAGTAAAGCAGAGTGTTCCAGAGAAGAGAAAGAGCCAAGGGCTCATAAAGACAAAAAGTCAGCTGATTGTTAAGGTTTCCCAGTGGGAATTGTGATTGATTCTGACACAAGTCGGGCTTCCCTGGTGGCTCAGCTCGTAAAGAATCCGCCTGCAATGTGGGAGACCTGGGTTTGATCCCTGGGTTGGGAAGATCCCCTGAAGAAAGGAAAGGATACCCACACCAGTATTCTGGCCTGGAAAATTACATGGACTGTATAGTCCATGGGGTCACCAAGAGTCAGACATGACTGAGCGATTTTTACTTTCTGACACAAGACAGGAAATATTTGTCCTTAGATCAAGGATTATTTTAGGACTAGGGTCTGATAAATAGATAGGCTATCGTGAATAGGATAAGGATCTCATAAGAATCTTGAATTCTGGGCAGATCTTCTGGAGGCCTCCCTAGGATAATAAATGATCAGAAGATCATAATCCATCCAGGCTGAGACATGTCAAACTTCCTCAGTTGCTTCCTAGCTTCATTTTGGAGAGCTGTCTTAGTAATGCTGACTTTATTTTCATATTCCTTCTGTGTAAGAAAAGAACAGCATTGGAAGCTGCTAAACGTATTAGACTAATAGTTAAACAAACAAACAAAAAAAAGTGAAAGTGTTAGTTGCAGCCATATTAGACTCTTTGCAACTCCATGGACTGTAGCTCACCAGTCTCCTTGTCCATGGATGGGATTTTGCAGGCAAGAATACTGGAATGAGTAGTCATTCCCTTTTCCAGGGGATCTTCCTGACCCAGGGATTGAACTCTTGGATCTCCTGCATTGGATTCTTTACCATCTGAACCACCAGGAGTTAGTAGAATATATGTATACTAAAGCAGACCTCACAAATAATGAGAAAAGGACTACATCATTTATAGTATTGAAGAGCTTATTAGCACTTTGGAAAGCTATTAGGTAAGTATTTACACTCTGTAACAAAAAATAGCTTTGCACTGGAGAATGTACAAATATAAGAGGAATTCAAGTGGATGCTGAGTGCAAATTAAACTGTATCAAGCACACACCCCCCCAAAATACCAGTCTTCTTGTTTCTCCATTACTCTTGGCCCCCATGACAATCCTGCCACATGGGAGGTATATTTGTTTAGGGACATGGTCATTCCAGACAAGCCTGTTAAAATATGTGCCTTGTTCCTCAGACTGTGCCAGCCTATGGGTCTCTCCGGGGACGTGGGCAGTACAATCAATCATCTTTGATCCTAAGCCATCCTCACTGCTTTAGTCTGCTAGGCCCGCCTTCACAAAATACTGCGGACTGGGGGACTTAAACCACAGGATTTTTATTGTCTTCCAGTTCTGGAGGCTGGAAGTCTGACATCAAGCTGTGGGCAGGGTTGGTTTCTTTTTTAATTTTTTATTTATTTTTGGCTGCGTGAGCTGGGTCTTCCTTGCTGCGCGGCGGCTTTCTCTAGGGGTGGCGAGTGGAGGCTCCTGCCTGGTTGCAGCCCGCGGGCTTTTCCTTGCGGTGGCTTTCACTTGTTGCAGAGCGTGGGTTCTAGAGCCCGTGGGTTCAGAAGTTGTGGTGCATGGGTTCAGTTGCCCCTCTGCATGTGAGATCTTAGTTTCTGCACCAGGGGTTGAACCCATGGCCCCTGCGCTGAAAGGCAGATTCCCAACTACCGGATCACCAAGGAAGTCCCAGGGCTGCTGTCTGCTGAACTCTCCCTCTCTGGCTTGCGTATGGCTGCCTTCTCCCTGTGGCTTCACACGTCCATCCCGCTGTGTGTCTCTGTGTCCAAACTTCCTTTTCTTTTAAGGGCACCAGTCATCGTGGACTAGGCCCATTGCTGATAACCTCATTTTATCTTAGAGAACTTAGCTCCAAATACATTCACCTTCTGAAGTCCTGGGGGCCAAGACTTCAACATAAGAGTTTTGGGGGCTGATGCAGTTCAGTCCATAATGCAAACCCCGTGATGCTGCCCGGCCTCCAGCCTGGGTGTCCTCCAGCCCAGGGGACCCAGAGCTTTTCTAACCCCAGTGTTTCTGTTCCACCAACTGGGCTCCAAGCAGCGGTCCTGCTGCTTCCATTGCTTCTGTCCCTACAGGCGGAAGTATGTCTCCCTTGGAGAGAGGTGTTATTTACTCCCATCTGACAGCATAGAGAAGTGAGGGCATAGAGCAGTTGGGACGCTGATCTAAGGTCACACAGGATTCGCATTAGCCCAGGACTGCTCCAGAGGCAGTCCCGTTAACCAGGACTCAGGAGTCCACGCCCCAGACTCAGGAGGAGCAGTTCACTTCCCAGACTCAGCAGGAGGAGCTCAATGTCGTGGTCCCTGGTAGTGTTTCTCTCATGCTGATAATTTTATTTATTTATTTTTGGCTGTGCTGGGTCTTCGTCACTGCGAGGGCTTTTCCCTAGTTGCGGTGAGTGGGGGCTACTCTTTGTTGCATTGCGCAGGCTTCTCATGGAGTTGGTTTTTCTTTTTGCTCCGAGGCATGTGGGATCTTCCCGGACCAGGGTTTGAGCCCGTGTCTCCTGCATTGGCAGGCAGATTCTTTATACTGCGCCACCAGGGAAACCCTGGTGATGTTTCCTGAAGCCACTTGGTTGGGCTTTGGACCACTTTGTGTTGTTCTGGAATTGGGATCTCATAGCATTAGCTAGAACAGGGATGAGTGAAGTGTCTAGAGACAGGATCTTGTTAACGTTTCTGAGATGCTGGACACCACCCCCACCCACAGCCCCACCGGCTGTTCCCCATGCAGAGAAATTGCTGGACACACAGTCCTTACTCAGAAAACCTCAATGTCCAGAGTCTAAGATCTGGTCTTCTCGGATGCCTCTGACATTCGTAGCAACTTCCTGGGAACCTGCACAAACATGGGGAGGAAGTGGGGACACCCTGTCTGCTTTGGTGGGAGTGTGGTGTCAACACAGTGCAGCCTCCTGGGGGCCACGGCAGAAGCCTGGGGGGAGCTTTGCTCAGCTAGTTCTCCCTCCAGAGCCCGGGCCTCCTGCTCTTCTCCTGAGGAAGTTTCCCGTGCTCTGTCAGCTGGGCTGGCTGGCTGGAGGGGAGCTGGGTTCTGCTGGGGGATTTTGTTAGGCTGCCTGGGTGGGAACCTCTGGCCTGAGCTGGATGGCAGGGGCCTTGGTGAGGCTTTGAGCTGCCTGGGGTCCTGGGAGGAGGTGGTGGCCCCTGGCTGGGGTGAGCGTGCTGTCTGCTGGGGCTCAGATCAAGCGCTGAGCTCAGGTTCTATGTCTGGTGGCCTGGTCTTGGGCTCTGATTCTTGGCTGAACCCTTGCTTGGACTATGCTAAGCACCAGGCTGGGCTCTGGAAGGCTCTGCACCAAATGTCTCTAGCTCTTGGGCTGGGCTGGCTGACAGGCCAGGCTAAGCTCTGAGCTTCGTGTGGGCGACCCTGGATGATGGCTTTGGCCTGGAAGGACCCGGTGGACTGGTCCCAAGCATCTGTGGATGAGCTGGCCTCCTGATCCCGTCTCAGGCTGGGTTGGGTGGGGAGTGGGCCTTGGCTGGTGCTGGCTGCACTGCTGTGATCTCTTTCGTGGGCAGTGATGACTTCTGGGCTTGGATTGAGTTCTGGCCTGGACTGGGAGATGTTTTCCTGACAAACTCCAGAAATCAAGGGCTTCAGTTTCAGGTTTAAACACTGTGTCCAGGTAAGGTGGGTACAGTCTCATCTGGCCATAAAATACCTTGTGAGAGTCCCACTAGCTATCCCACTAGTTTTACACATCAGTTCAGTTCAGTTGCTCAGTTGTGTCTGACTCTCTGCCACCCCATGGACTGCAGCACGCCAGGCTTCCCTGTCCATCACCAACTCCCGGAGCTTACTCAAACTTGTCCATTGAGTCGGTGATGCGATCCAATCATCTCATCCTCTGTTGTCCCCTTCTCCTCCCACCTTCAATTTTTTCCCAGCATCAGGGTCTTTTCCAATGAGTCAGTTCTTTGCAACAGGTGGTCAAAGTATTGGAACTTCAGCTTCAGCATCAGTCCTTCCAATGAATATTCAGGACAGGTTGGATCTCCTTGCAGTTCAAGGGACTCTCAAGAGTCTTTTCCAACACCACAATTCAAAAGCATCAATTCTTTGGCACTCAGCTTTCTTTAGAGTCCAATTCTCACATTCATACATGACTATTGGAAAAACCATAGCTTTGACTAGACAGACTTTTGTTGGCAAAATAATGTCTCTGTTTTTAATATGCTGTCTAGGTTGGTCATCGGAGAAGGCAATGGCACCCCACTCCAGTACTCTTGCCTGGAAAATCCCATGGACGGAGGAGCCTGGTAGGCTGCAGTCCATGGGGTCGCGAAGAGTCAGACATGACTGAGTGACTTCACTTTCACTTTTCACTTTTATGCATTGGTGAAGGAAATGGTAACCCACTCCAGTGTTCTTGCCTGGAGAATCCCAGGGATGGGGTCGCACAGAGTCGGACTCGACTGAAGTGACTTAGCAGTAGCAGGTTGGTCATAGCTTTTCTTCCAAGGAGCAAGTGTCTTTTAATTTCATGGCTGCAGTCACCATCTGCAGTGATTTTGGAGCCCAAGAAAATAAAGTCTCTCACTGTTTCCATTTTCCCCATCTATTTGCCATGAAGTGATGGGACCAGATGCCATGATCTTAGTTTTCTGAGTGTTGAGCTTTAAGCCGACTTTTTCACTCTTCTCTTTCACTTTCATCAAGAGTCTCTTTAGTTCTTCTTCACTTTCTGCCGTAAGTGTGGTGTCATCTGCATATCTGAGGTTATTGATATTTCTCCTGGCAATCTTAATTCCAGCTTGTGCTTTATCCAACCTGGCATTTCATATGATATAGTGTGCAAGTAAGTTAAATAAGCAGGGTGACAATATACAGCCTTGATGTACTCCTTTCCCTATTTGGAACCAGTCTGTTGTTCCATGTCCAGTTCTAACTGAATGCTTCTTGACCTGCATACAGATTTCTCAGGAGGCAGGTAAGGTGGTCTGGTATTCCTATCTCTTTAAGCATTTTTCACAGTTTGTTGTGATCCATACAGTCAAAGGCTTTGGCATAGTCAATAAGGCAAAAGAAGACATTTTCTGAAACTCTTGCTTTTTTGATGATCCAACAGATGTTGGCAATTTGATCTCTGGTTCCTTTGCCTTTTCTAAATCCAGCTTGAACATCTGGGACTTCATGGTTCACATACTGTTGAAGCCTGGCTTGGAGAATTTTGAGCATTACTTTGCTAGCATGTGAGATGAGTGCAATTGTGCAGTAGTTTGAGCATTCTTTGGCATTGCCTTTCTTTGAGACTGGCACGAAAACCGACCTTTTCCAGTCCTGTGGCCACTGCTGAGTTTTCCAAATTTGCTGGCATGTTGAGTGCAGCACTTTCACAGCATCATCTTTTAGGATTTGAAATAGCTCAACTGGAATTTCATCACCTCCACTAGCTTTGTTCATAGTGATGCTTCCTAAGGCCCACTTGACTTCGTGTTCCAAGATATCTGGCTCTAGGTGAGTGATCAGATCATCATGGTTATCTGGGTCATGAAGATCTTTTTTGTATAATTTTTCTGTGTATTCTTGCCACCTCTTCTTAATATCTTCTGCTTCTGTTAGGTCCATACCATTTCTGTCCTTTATTGAGCCCATCTTTGCATGAAATGTTCCCTTGGTATCTCTCATTTTCTTGAAGAGATCTCTAGTCTTTCCCATTCTATTGCTTTCCTCTATTTCTTTGCACTGATCCCTGAGGAAGGCTTTCTTATCTCTCCTTGCTAGTCTTTCGAACTCTGCATTCAAATGGGAATATCTTTCCTTCCTCCGCTGCTTTCACTTCTCCTCTTTTCTCAGCTCTTTGTGAGGCTCCTCAGTCACCATTTTACACATGGCAGTGTGTATATGTCAATCCCTATCTCCCAGTTCATCCCCATCCCCCCACCCCCCACCCACCATGCATTGTAGGGATCTCAGCTCAGTGCTCTGTGATGACCTAGAGGGGTGGGGTGGAGAAGGTGGTAGAAGGTATATATATTTATATACATGTATATATAGGGCTTCCCTGGTGGCTCAGCTGGTAGAGAATCTACCTGCAATATGAGAGAGCTGGGGTCAACCCCTGGGTTGGGAAGATCCCCTGGAGAAGGGAAGCGCTATCCATTCCAGAATCTGGCCTGGAGAACTCCATGGACTGTATAGTCCATTTGGTCATGGAGAGTTGGACACAACTGAGCAACTTTCACTTTCACACACACACACACAGACACACACACACAGACACACACACACAGACACAGGCACACACACACAGACACACATACAGACACACACACAGACACACACAGACACACACAGACACACACACACAGACACACACACACACACACAGACAGACACACACACAGACACACACAGACACACACAGACACACACACAGACACACACAGACACACACAGACACACACACAGACACAGACACACACAGACACACACACAGACACACAGACACACAGACACACACACAGACACACACACAGACACACACAGGCACACACACAGACACACACACACAGACACATACACACACATACACACACAGACACACAGACACACACACAGACACACACAGACACACACACAGACACACACACACAGACACACACACAGACACAGACACACAGACACACACACACACACACAGACACAGACACACACACAGACACACACACAGACACACACACACAGACACACACACACAGACACACACAGGCACACACACACAGACACACACAGACACACACACACAGGCACACACAGACACACACACAGACACACACACACACAGACACACACAGACACACACACAGAGACACACACACAGACACACACACAGACAGACACACACACACAGAGACACACACACAGACACATACACACACATACACACACACAGACACACAGACACAGACACACACATACACACACACAGACACACACAGACAGAGACACACAGACACATACACACACAGACACACACACAGACACACACACACAGAGACACACACACAGACACATACACACACATACACACACACAGACACACACAGACAGACACACACACAGACACATACACACACAGACACACACACAGACACACACACAGACACACAAACACACACACAGACACACACACAGACACAGACACACACAGACACAGACACACACAGACACACACACAGACACACACAGACAGACACACACACAGACACATACACACACAGACACACACACAGACACACACACAGACACACAAACACACACACAGACACACACACAGACACAGACACACACAGACACACACACACAGGCACACACAGACACACACACACAGACACACACACAGACACACACAGACACACACACAGACACACACACAGACACACACAGACACACACACAGAGACACACACACACAGACACACACACACAGAGACACACACAGACACACACAGGCACACACACACACAGACACACACAGGCACACACACACAGACACACACACAGACACACACAGACACACACACAGACACACACACACAGACACACACACAGACACAGACACACAGACACACACACACACACACAGACACAGACACACACACAGACACACACACAGACACACACACACACACAGACACACACACACAGACACACCGAGACACACACACACACAGACACACACAGGCACACACACACAGACACACACACAGACACACACACACACACACACACACACACTGATTCACTTTGTTGTACAGCAGAAGCCAACACAACATTGTAAAGCAAATATGCTCCAATTAAAAAAATTCTGTACTACTCTTGAAAACAATACCTTTGAGATCTTTGGTGACCATCCCATGCTGTCGCCTCCACCCCGGAAGAGTAGAGCTGCCCAGATCCTTGACCCAGTGAGGGAGCAGGCGGCAGGGGTCAGTGGTATCCTGCCTGCCGAAGGAGGGGCATCAGTTGGGAGCTGATAAGCAGCTTGTTGAGCTGGCTCTTCTACTTCTACCTGTGTGACTTCAGGCTGGTTATCCAACCCCCTGTGCCCCTACTTGTCTCATTTGTAAGATGAGAATAAATAGAACCTCCTGCCTAGGACGGATGTTTGCTGCATAGGAGTTGTGTGTGCACGCCTATGTCTGTCTGTCCATCTGTCTCTGGAATCTCTGAGCACTGAGATACAGGTCCGTGGGGGCAATCTGAGTCAAACATTTCTTCGTAGGCTGGCCCTGGAGCTGATATGATGAGAGGGGGGTAGGGCCTTGTCCTTCCTGTCTGGAGAGGCCCATCAGAGTCCCTGGTGTCCCCCTTCCCAAGTCCAGTGTCTGGGCAGAGCTCTCCTGGTCAGAGACAGCACAGATCCAGGGTGTAGTGGCCACAAACAATACATGCTGCAGAGAAGGGAAAATTGCCACAGGCTTGTATGATGCTCCAGGCCTCTGGCCTCCAGCTGGCAGCATCCCTACCTATCACAACAGGGCATGGAAGCCCCCAGGCTGGCGTTCTAAACTAAGGAAGTCCAGCTGGGGGTGGACAAGAGTCAGCCATGAGAGCCCTCCTGGAGTGGCCCCCTGGCCCCAGCCCACCCTGTTCCCCTCAGGCAGCATCAGGGTTGGCCCTGCGCTGAGGTTTTGGATCAGGCTCTATTTGTGTGTTGTCTCTGAGAAAAGGAAAAATTAATAAATCATTTTAAATTGAAATTTAAAGTTGTCCTTTTATTTTTTTTTTGTCTTGTCTTCCATATGGCCCATGAGTTGAGGTGTACAATGGAAGCCAAGCAGAAATGCTGTGCGTAGCTTATTTGCATGCAAACATCAGTGTGTTAGACGGGTATCAATGACAAGGGTCTATGCCATAACCTACTTTCCATGGTGGATTAAAACCACTTTAAAAAGCACTCCCAAATGCATTCACAACTGTGCTTACACAGAGCCCTCTCAGGTGTTTTTTGTTTAATATATATATTTGATTGAGGTATTGTTGATTTGCCATGTTGTGCCCATCTCTGCAGCGTGCAGGATCTTTGATCTTCATTGCGGCATGAGGGATCTTTAGTTGCATCAGGAAGGATCGAGTTCCCTGACCAGGGATTGAACTTAGGCTCCCTGCATTGGGAGCATGCACTCTTAGCCTCTGGCCCACCAGGGCAATCCCTCGGTGTTTCTGTCTTGAAGGAGAGAGTGATCACGCTTCCTTGTGCTGTGTTGGGATTTCCAGGAGGCAGACACTGAGAGGGAGTTAGATGTGCGAGAGGTTCATGTGGGGAGGATGTGAAAGGCAGAGGGGTAAGGAGAGTGGTGTTGGGTGAGAAACAGCCTCTGGCCAAATGCGGGTCTGACACCTGTAAGAGGAAAGATGGGAGGAAGCAGAAGGGGGCAGGGAATGCTTCTGACTAAAGTACAGATGAAGTCTTGGCCAACCCGGTGGGATGCTCTGGAGTAAAGATTTCCCAGAGAGGAGCCCTGTGTGGACAGAAATGGCTGGGCACACAGTGGGTGCTGCCTGGGAAGAGGACGGCCTTTATAGTGGATCCCAAGGGTGTTGCAAATAGAGGCTGCCAGCTGACTGCTCTCCTTGACCGGCCGGCAAGCCCTTCTGCACAGGGGTGTCTGAACAGCGACCTCCGCGCCGCCTCACTCCCTTGTCTGTGGGGGGAATGGAGCGGACCTAACGCTATGCCTGGCCTGGAGAGACGGCTCCGGCATAACCCTGCATTCCCGCCTCAGGGACAGCGCCCCATTGCAGGGCTGCCTTGGGAGACTCCCGGTGGGAAGGGAAGAGCTCCTGGAAGGTGAAGCCAGCTCTCCTTCCTAAAGTTCTCCATTATGCTAGACACAGCCACGCTTCTGTTTTTTGGAGACTTTCCAGAGGCTCCTTACACTTCCCACGGCATCACAGCTCATGGGAAAGGCTGGGGTCACTCGGCAGGAGGTGAGAATTCTCATCCTGGCTCTGTTGCCACTGTGTTGTGACCTTGGGCAGCATCTTATACTCTTAGTTTTTTCTTGTTGCTGTTTAAGGATTCACATATAAGTGAGATCATGCAGTATTGGTCTTTCTCTGACTTATTTCACTTAGCATGATGCCTTCAAGGTCCATCCACATTGTTGCAGATAGCAAGATTCTGTTCTTATGGCTGAATAATATTCCATTGTGTATTTATGCAACAGTTCCTTCATCTATTGATCCATTGATGGATGCTTAAATTGTTTCCATATCTTGGCTCTTGTAAATAATGCTGCAGTGAACATGGGAGTGCAGGTATCTTTTCAAGGTAGTGTTTTTGTCTCCTTCGGATGCATACTTAGAAGTGGGACTGCTGGGTCGTGTGATATTTCTATTTTTTTGAGGAACCTCCATGCTGTTTTCCATAGTGGCTGTACCAATTTATATTCCCACCAGCAGTGCCCAAGGCTTCCCTCTTCTGCACATCCACCCCAATACTTGTGGCCATTCTAACAGGAAGGAGGCCATTCTGACATGATTGAGGTTTCGATTTGCTTTTATCTGATGAATGGTGTTTTTGAGCACCTTTCCATGTGCCTGTTGGCCATCTGTATGTCTTCTTTGGAAAGATGTCTTTTCAGATCCTTTGCTCAGTTTTGAATGGGCTTGTTTATTAATTTATTTTGCTACTGGGTTGTATGGGTTCTTTCTATGTTTTCGATATGAACTCCTTAGCAGATGTATGATTTGTGAATATCTCCTCCTATTCTGTAGGCTGCCTTTTCATTTTGTCGATGGCTTTCTTTGCTTTTTGGTTTGATGTAGTCCCACTTGTTTACTTTCGTTGTTGCTGTTGCTGCCTTTGCTTTTGGTGTCAAATCCAGAAAATCAGCTCCGAGACCGACGTCAGTGGGGCTTACCGTATATTTTCTTCCATTCTTAAGTTTCCCCCTCTGGAGAATGGAGGCAGTGACTCCTGAGTGGTCTAGCTGAGAGTCTGTGAGAGTAAATAAGACTGTGAGTGGGAGCATGTTTTACCAGTGGGTGATGGTACTCTAGATCTGTGAGCTGCTAAGATGCAACATTGTGCTAACCCCCCAGTGTGGGCACAATTTCAGGAAGAATCAGCACTGTTTGGGGAAGGGGGAGCATCAGGAGTGAGGATGGGGGCAGGTTCGAGAAATGAGCGAAAGGACTGGAGTCGTGGGTCCAGCAGGGCGCGCCCTTGCCGCTGGCTGAGCTCCCTCGCCTTCATCCCGTGGCTGCGATCAACTGATTTTTCTGGCAGTGTATCCCAATGGGTTAAAAAGCTCTGATCAGACTCCTCCACCATGTATTTGTTATCTATAAGTAATAACACGTATCCCTCAGCTTCCCAGGTGGCTCAGCGTGTAGAGAGTTTGCCTGGAATGCAGGAGACACATGAGGTGAGGGTTCCAACCCTGGGTTGTGAAGATCTCCTGGAGGAGGGCATGGCAACCCACTTCAGTATCCTTGCCTGGAGAATCCCCATGGATAGAGGAGCCTGGTGAGCTACATGGGGTTGCAAAGTGTCAGACACAACTGAAGTGACTGAGTGCACACACACATATCCCTCAACATAAATACCCCCAAAAGCAATTAATAAGGAGTGAGATATAAACTAAGCATCGATAGACTTTGTAGTCTTCTTCCCTCATATGATGAGGTTATATTGAACACTATGAGTAGGGTGAGAGTGGACAGTGCTGGGAGCAACATGGAACGTTTCTAAGGAAAAGAATGCCAGGGTCAGACACGTGCTTTTAGATGAGTCGTAAAGTGTCGTGGTGTCATGGCAGGCAGCTGGAGGCAGGAGGCCAGTGAGCAGAGGGTGGTGTTGGAATGACTGTGAAAGATACGCACGAGGACAGTGGAGTGTGGGTGCAGCAGAGAGCAGGCCTGGAGAAGAGATGGAGAGGTTGATGGGGTGTGGGCTGGTACGAGGGAGAGGTCCTTGGGCTGACTTGGCTTCCAGCTTCCGGGCCCTAAAACCTGAAGTGCCAGGACTGAAAGTCGGGACCTCCGCTCCAGTGGCCTCAGCAGTGGCCTCTTCCCCCGCAGGAGGAACAAGTAGCTGCTGCAGGATGTGAGGGAGGGGCGGCCCGTGAGGAACTGGTCACGATCGGATGCTTTTGAAACTCAGTGCAGTGAAAGAAAACCCGTGGAGCTGAGCCCGTAGATTTTGGGGTCTTGGAAGCAAAGGAGAGTTGGGGCGACTACAGCATGGCAGGTATTGAAGAGATGGCCTGGTAGGGGAGTGGGGGGTTGCTTAATCAATACTATCTTCTGAGCCAGCACGCCCTGCCGAGGTGACCAGGGAGCTCTTCTCCAGTTCTCATCGATGTCCACACTGGCTCCTGGCCACTGGCTCCTCCGAGGTCCTGCCTGCCCAGCCACCCCCACCCCACCTCCATGCTCCTCATCCCTGGACAGCATCTTGTCATAACTGCTGCATCTTATCACTAAGCCAACCAGAGCTCACTCACAGTCCCCCGGGGACTTGGAGGCACTGGTGGGGCGGAGAGGCAATCAGAACCACACCTGATTGTGATCTGGGACTGTCCCTGACTCCACTCCTGACCTCCACCCAGGACCTGCAGTGAATCAGGGAAGGACAGGAGGAGGCTGAGCAGAGAGAAAGGGTGAGCTGAGCTGAAGTCTGGGGTTTTCCCTGCACCCCAGCTTTGCCGTACCAGCCCCTCTACACTGGATCAGACCTGTAAGCCCCTGGGAGGCGCCCAATCCTGAGGGTGGAAACCAGTGGTCCTGTTAGCTCTTGCTGTCTTAAAAAGATTGAAATAATTGTATAAATAATAGAGTAACAATAGTAGTATGATGGACAGTTGTACAAAGACCAAGAGTTGCAACCATAGTATAAAAGCCAACTATTAACATTCTGCCACATTCTGCCTTCAATGTGTACATATATTTTTTCCCCTTAACCAACTGAGAGCTAGTTGTAGATATCATACCTTTTACCCCTAATCTAAGTATTTCAGACCTTCCCTACCAAAGTGCTCTCATCCAATTCAACTCTGATACAATCCTATTATTTAATATAGATGCTCAGTCGTGTCTGACTCTTTGCGATCCCATGGACTATAGCCCACCAAGCTCCTCTGTCCATGGGAATTTTCCAGGCAAGAATACTGGAGTGGGTTGCCATGCCCTCCTCCAGGCGATCTTCCCAACCCAGGGATTGAACCCATGTCTCCCTCATTGCAGGTGGATCCTTTACTGTCTGAGGCACCAGGGAAGTCCATATAAATATATAAATTTTACCAATTGTCCCAAAAAAGACTGGCAGTCATTTTTCCTCCACTGCATGTAGTGTTCAACCCAAGACCATGCACTGCATTTAGCTGTCCTCTATCTTTACATTTCTTTCATCTGGAATAGTCACAGTCTTTGGCTTTCTTTATCTTGATATTTTTGAGACCCACAAACTAGTTGCTTTGTAGAATATCCCTTAATCTGGGGCAGTCTGATGTTTTCCAAATAGGTTACTGCGTTCTATCAGGAGTGATTCCTAAGTGATTCCTTTCTTCTATCTTCCGCTTCTAGTCTTTGAAAAGAAAAAAAAGGCACCAGTTGCAAATAAAAACCTGAGAGAGTTAAGATATTGTCTCCATTTCTGGATCCTTTCATGGACAAATAGTTGGGTTTCCCAGGTGGTGCTAGTGGTAAAGAACCTGTTTGCAATGCAGGAGACATAATGAGATGTGGGTTCGATTCCTGGGTTGGGAAGATCCCCTGGAGAAGGAAATGTCAACCCACTCCAGTATTCTTGCCTGGAGAATCCCATGGACAGAGGAGCCTGGTGGGCTACAGTCCTTGGGGTTGCAAAGAGTCGGATACTACTAAGTCGCCAAGTGAAGGGACTTAGCACCCATGCCTGGGCCCTGGGCCTGGGATCCCACTGGAGCTGCTTTGGTGGGTACCCTAGACAGGGCAGAAGTACTAGGGTGCCAGCCCCTCACGTGGCCTGTCCTCTTCATCTTGGTGCACCCAGCTGGCCAGGTACTGTGTATAATTCCCGGTGGTTCACCTATAGAGGTACATAGAGGGCCAGTGAGTGACCTATGGGCTCACAGCTGGTCCAGGGGCCCTCTGGGCCTTCAACAGCCCCTATTTTGTTAGTGTAATAACAAGGGGGTAGGTTCAAATTTTGCTTATCAAGCTTTATTAATGCAGGAATGGGGCACTGGCTCTTTTTGAGCAATTGCACCCTCAGTTCAATTCAGTTGAGTCACTCATTTGTGTCCGACTCTTTTTGACCCCATCAACTGCAGCACGCCAGGCTTCCCTGTTCATCACCAACTCCCGGAGCTTGCTCAAACTCACGTCCCTCAAGTCAGTGATGCCATCCAACCATCTCATCCTCTGTCGTCCCCTTCTCCTCTTGCGTTCAATCTTTCCCGGCATCAGGGTCTTTTCCAATACTGGTGTGTAATTCCGGTTAGGAAGTGGGGGGGTGCGAATGTCCCTAAGTAGCAAGGGGTGTCTTGGTCCCTCTCCAGGGCTTCCCTGGTGGCTGGGTGGTGAGGAATCTGCCTGCAATGCAGGAGACTGGAGTTCGATCAGTGGGTGGGGAAGATTCCATGGAGAAGAAAATGGCAACCCACTCTAGTATTCTTGCCCGAGATATCTGATGGACAGAGGAGCTTGGCGGGCTACAGCCCATGGGGTTGCAGAGTCGGACGCAACTTAGCGATTAAACAAAAGCAAAGCAAAGGCTGTCTCAGATCCCCTGCAGCCCGCCTTCCTCCCCATGTGGCTTCTCCATCACGGGCCTTACCTTTTTTTTTTTCTTGCTGTTTATTCCACTAGATGAACACTAGGTGGCAGTGGTCCCCCATTAAAAACCCAGAGAACCCCAGCAGCTTGGGACATTGGCCACCAGCACAGGCTGCCCAGGCGGCAAACAGGTGGACGTCAGCCAGCCCAGTGGTTCTATGCCCTTTTCAGCCCTGGACTCCTTTCTTGTGATGAGATCTCCCCTCTCCCCCCTTAAAAAATTGAGATAGAATTCACATACCATAACATTCAAAAGTGTACAACTCAGTGATTTTGAGTATATTCATAAGGCTGTGAAACCATCACCATTATCGAATTCCAGGACATTTCCATTCTGAGGAGATCTTACATGGAAGCCTTTGACTAGGGGCAAGAAGCTGTTGTTAGCCCGCTTGGCCCAGAGAGCTGTAAACCCTGGGACCACTCTGCCCCTTGGAGCCAAACAGTATATGCTCTCCCTGCCCACCCCCACCCCCCACCCCCCCAGTCAGGCATCTGATAATGGCAAGGATGGAGGAGAATTTGAGATAAATGGCTTTTTCTAGCATCTCCCTGTAGCATTTCCTTCCTCTGCCCCCAGAGCAAGTGAGAGAGTGAGAAGGAACCTCTGGAGGCAGTTGGGAGCTTTTCCGGTTTACGCCCTGCCCTCGCCCTTGCTGAGCCGTTAAGTCAGCATTTGTGCTGTGGTCTTGCCCTCAGCCTGGGGTGCAATGGGCCGGCGGGCTTGTTGGGAGAGCTCGGCATGACTGTGGTCAGTTTGTGGTCTGGAGAATTCCAACCTCACTCGAGACACTCGCTCTCCTCTCTCCTCTAGCCCCACCTCCCACCCCCCAGTTCTCTGCAGCTTTGGGAAAAGACCACAGGGTTTCTGTAGCTCCTTGGGGGAGGGCTTCCCCAGTGGCTCAGAATCCACTTGCCTGGAGACCTGGGTTCGATCCCTGGGTTGGCAAGATCCCTGGAGGAGGGCATGGCAACCCACTCCAGTGTTCTTGCCTGGAGAATCCCATGGACAGAGGAGCTGTTGAGCCCCCACCAATGGGGTCACAAAGAGTCAGACATGACTGAGTGACTCACACAGTAACACACATCAAGGAATTTAGCATTCTGTGTATGGGAAGATGCAAGCCTCTGGGCTCACTGAATTCATTCCTTTCCTGTGCCCTTCAGCTCACTGGGGCCAATTGTGTTTCCTTGTTCACTTTGCTTCTTGCACTCTCCCATCTCCTCAGCGATCACCGTGGTGGGTGGCAGCATCTGCTGGATCTCAGTTTTGGGAGTCCTCATTCACATTTGGAGGCCTGGAATCACTGATGGCCGTGACATTTCTTGTTTGTTAATATAGCAGGGGATATTTTCATTTCACAGGGCAAATGCAGTTAGTGTTCATTCAACAGTCTCCGAGCTGGTTCCCTGCAAGTTTAGTTGGGCGTTGACTAGTTCTGGTTGAGTGACAGCCACTTCTGGGCCAAGGCAACACTTGGCCTGCACAAGGCCTGCACTGGCCCCCTCTCTTCTGCTGGAGCAACATCCAGATAGGACAGCTGCTCATCAGAGGAGGACGGCCCCAGGCCTGTGATGTGAAGGGAGGTGCTCCTTGCTGGGTGCAGCCTTGCCTGGTGGGCTGGCCTCCTGCAGCTGTGATCACTCCTCATCCTGACCGATGCCCCCTTCACCTGTGCAAGGACTCCCCCCGCCCCGACCCCAGCGCGGACCCAAGAGCAGAGAAGAGAAGGACCCACCAATCAGGCAGCCCGTTTCCATGACAACACCCCTTCTTCCTCTCACTGTCTCTCCTCCCTGCCCCCAACACATCCTGGGCCAGAGTCCCAGGGCCCAGGAGACCACCCTCTCTCCTCACTTCAAGACCATTGGGAGGAAGCCCATTCTGCACGTGGGGAAACAGAAAAAACAGATGCTAACTGCAGATTGACCTTTGGACTGAACTGGGTTTCCAGGAACTGGAAGTACCTGGAACACTCTGGGATCCCCCAGGAAGTGCTTGAAGGGCAGGAAAGGGAGATTATTCCTTGGAGTGTGGCCAGAGTGATGGTTGGAGGCAAATGAGGCTGTTCTACGTTTGTCGTCCCTTCTCAATGGAGCATTTCCTTTTTTTTTTTGGAGCATTTCCTTTTTTAAAAGATTTTTTTTTGATGTGGATCATTTTTAAAGTTTTTTTTTTTATTTATTGAATCTGTTACAACATTGCTTCTGTTTTTTGTTTTGGCGTTTGGGCCGCAAGGCATGTGGGATCTTAAGCTTCCCAACCAGGGATCAAACCTGAACCCCCTGCACGGGAAGGCCAAGTCTTAACCACTGGACCACCAGGGAAGCCCCTAGGGCGCTCCTTTATTTCTTAGGCTCCCAGGATGCCTGGAGATGCTCTGGAGGAAGCAAGGCCAGGGTGGGGTGGGGCTGTGGAGGCCCTCGCCCCGTCTGTGGCCCACGGCTCCTCTGCGGGCACTCTCGGGCCGTCTGGAGCACTGTCTGAAAACCACGGAAGAAACTCCACTCGCTCGCTGTCCCGGCAGCTCACACCAGGGCAGCGCCAGGGCTTCTGCCTCGGATGGTGCCTGATGGGCTCAAAGATCCAAGCGCTGAGGACGCGTGCAGCCAGCCTCTCTCTCCACCCAGCAGCTGTGCCGTGTCCGCCAAAGCCACAGAGGAAGGTGTCAGTGTGACTGCGACCGAGGTCAAGGCTCCCTTCCCTGGAGCTGATGCTGGAGTCCTGTCATTAGTGATTTAGTGACGTCCAAGTCACATGGATTGAGTTGCCTGCACTTAACATCTGGATAGCTAACATTTGCTTTCTCTCTGTGTCTTGGATCTTCTGCTAAGACTCAGCCCCTGCGCGAGGAAGTTAGAGTTTGGGGTGGGGAGGATAGAGAAACTTGCACACACACACACACACACGTGCACAAACACACATACACACAAAGAAATACACAGAGTGGGGTCTAGGATATATACACAGCTCGGCTGGGGTCTAGGTCCTGCTCCTGGGCCAGCCAGGCCCTGGGAAGACGTCTCCTACTCCGCACAAGGCCTGCACCCAGTCCTCAGGGTGGGGTGAGGTGGTGATGGCTTCCTGCTGGGCAGAGGCGGAATCCTGATTGTGATCAAGCATAGCAACACAGGGCCTCCCTCCATGCTGTTGCCAAATCCTATAGATTTTTACCTGCTACGCTCTGTGTCCCTCTTCTTCATGGCCATCAAAGTTGGGCTTTATTCTGGCCTGTTCGGGTCTTCTCAGGTGGCGCTAGTGGTAAAGAACCCGCCTGCCAATGCCAGAGACTTAAGAGACTCGGGGTTCGATCCCTGGATTGGGAAGATCCCCTGGAGGAGGGCTTGGCAACCCACTCCAGTGTTCTTGCTGGGAGAATTCCATGGACAGAGGAGCCTGGTGAGCTACAGTCCATTGGGTCTCAAAGAGTCAGACACAACTGAAGTGTCTTAGTGCACATGCATGTGTATAGAAATACAAGGTCGGCCCTAAAGGAGCCCAGCTAAGCTCTGGGTTGGGAGGGTGCGAGGAGGGCTCAGAGAGGAAGCCTAACATCCGAGCCTCGTCAGATTCACCCAGAGAGCTTCTTAAAACCAGGAATACTGGTCCCATCCCAGAGTTTCTGATTTGTCAGGTCCCGGGTGGGGTGCCAGGAATGAATTGCATTTTTAGTATGTTTACAGCTGTGGCTGGTGCTGCTGGGCTGGGTAGCACACTGGAGAACCTCTGGTCTGGGAGATCGAGAGGCTGGAGGCTCAGAGGTGGGCTGGGGTGGGGGCGGTGGGGGTGGGGGCGTGGTCGGGATGGTGGATAACATGGTCACATCCCGCTGCTGTCTGTGGGGCCCATGTATGGAAGGGGGGGTGCCCCTACAGCAGGTGACCAACCTTGGCGCCACATCGCCATCACCACTGCCATCTGCTGAGATCTTGCCATCCGCCAGGCACGGGGCTAAGTGCACCCTTGATGTGAGCTGTGGGCCACCCGTGCACCCACCTGAAAGCTGGGGGTGCTGACCATTGTACCGCTTACCTCCCAGAGTCACGGGGAGGATGAAAGGTGACTCTGCAGCTAGGATCAGAAACTTAAAAATTGCAGAGTGAATGACAAAGAGGAGGCCCCCACCATGGCATCATGGGGGTGCAGAAGGCCGTTCTAAGAGTTTCCTTCTCCTCTGAAAAAGGAGGTGTCTAACTCTGCTCCCCTGTCTAGTGCAGAAGGAGGGATGATGGCCCCAGAGATGTTCTTGTCCTGATCCCTAGAACCTGTAGCTTGTGTGGCACAAGGGACTTTGCAGATGTGATTATAAAGGACCTTGAGATGGATAGATGATCGTGAACTATACACATGGGTTTGATGTAGTCATAGGGTTCTTGGAAAGGAGGCAGCAAAATCTGAGACAGAGAAAGAGATGTGATGATAGGATCAGAGTCAGAGAGAGAAAGAGATTTGAAGATGCTTCGCTGCTGATTTTGAAGATGGGAAGAGGGGGCCATGAGCCCAGGAATGCAGGTGGCCTCAAGAAGCTGACAAAGCCTAGGAAGTGGACTTTCTTCTAGAACCTCCAGAGGGAAGCAACCCTCTTGAGAGCTTCATTTTTGGACTTCTGGCCTCCAGAACTGAGAACAGTTTTGTATTGGTTTGAACCACCATCTCATTGGAAAAGACCCTGATGCTGGGAAAGATGGAAGGCAGGAGGAGAAGGAGATGACAGAGGATGAGATGGTTGGATGGCACCACTGACTCAATGGACATGAGTTTGAGCGAACTCCTGGAGATGGTGAAGGACCGGGAAGCCTGGCGTGCTGCAGTCCCTGGTCGCAGAGTCAGACATGACTTAATTGACTGAACAACAATACTAAGGAATGGTTAAGATGGTAAGCTTTATCTTATGTGTATTTTACCACAATTAAAAAAATTCCCTAGTATCTAAATAAAACTGCCTCTGCAGAACCTACCACTCACATCCATGAGTTCAAAACCATTCACTGAAAAAAAAAAATGTACAATTTTGGATGTTGCTGGGAGAAAAGTGAGAAAGTTCCAGTCCAGTCAAAGCTGAAGAACCACGTGCCTTAGGGACATGAAGCCCCTAGGTTCAGTTGGAAGATGTGGTCCCTGTGGGGAGATGCATTTCTGGGAGGATGGGGGACCTTGGAAGGCTTCGGAGGAGGTGGCCCTCCAGCTGTTGCTTGCAGAGCAGGTGGTGGAAGGCTGGACAGTGGGGTATGTGGGGCCTCCTGGGCCCTGAGCTGGGCTTTTGAGGGGTCCTTACTGAAGAAATTCTTCTAAGAAGAGGTGATTTTTTAAAAAAACTGTTCATTTTGGATGGGGGTACAGCCAGTTAACTGGAGAAGGCAATGGCACCCCACTCCAGTACTCTTGCCTGGGGAATCCCATGGATGGAGGAGCCTGGTGGGCTGCAGTCCATGGGGTTGCTAAGAGTTGGACACGACTGAGCAACTTCACTTTCACTTTTCACTTTCATGCACTGGAGAAGGAAATGGCAACCCACTCCAGTGTTCTTGCATGGAGAACCCCAGGGACGGAGGAGCCTGGTGGGCTGCCGCCTATGGGGTCGCACAGAGTTGGACACGACTGAAGTGACTTAGCAGCAGCAGCAGCAGCATAGCCAGTTAACAACGTTGTCATGGTTTCAGATGGACAGCAAAGGGACTCAGTGATACATACACACGTGTCCATTCCCCCCCAGACTCCCCTCCCATCCAGGCTGCCACATAACCTTGAGCAGACTTTCCTGTGCTCTACAAGAGGTCTTTGCTGATTAGCCTTAAAAGGTATCAATAGCATGTATGTACATGTCCACCCCAAACTCCCTAACTATCCATTCCCCTCATCCTTCCCCCGGTAGTAAGAGGTTTATTTATCTTACTTGACTTGCCTCGGATGGTAAAGAATCCGCCTGCAATTCGGGAAACCTGAGTTCGATCCCTGGGTTGGGAAGATCCCCTGGAGGGGGGCATGGCAACCCCCTCCAGTAGTCTCACCTGGAGAATCCCCTGGACGGAGGAGCCTGGCAGACTATAGTCCATGGGGTCGTAAAGAGCTGGACATGACTGAACGACTAAGCACACGTCGTATCTTATTTGACTAGTGAGAGTTCCTCCCGGGGGCAGGACCACCCTTTCAGCTGGAGGGACAGGGATCCAGGGCAGGGATCCCCTTGCATGGCAGGACCCCTGGAATCGTCTGGGAGGACCTCTGGCCTCAGGGAGGAGGCTGGGCCCTTCGGGCTGGGCGCACTGGCCGGCGCAGCTGGGCCAGGTGGTGGGCCTGGGAGTCCAGGCCGGACGGGCACTGGCGGCCTGAACGGGCGCGCCTGTGCCAGCCACCAGGTGTCTCTGTTGATTCGTGGAAGACGTTCGCAGCTCCCTGGGCTCAGGCCTGTCTGCAGCCGGGAGAGGCCCCCAACACGGGCTCTTTGGCGCCTTGGTGGTGGGGTGGGAATGAGGGCTCTGCTCTCCATTTAGCTGGGCACCCAGGCCTGGCGGACCACCCCCCGCTGCCACCAGAGACTCTGAGCAAGGCAGCCCCTGTCAGGGTCGGTGCTTCCCGCTTGGCCCCGTTTTGGCTGGTAATCCAAGCAGCTGGCACTGAGTCTCTTGGTTCATTGCCCGAAATGCGAAGAGGATTAAAGGGGGGTGGCATGTGCAGACTGCAGAGCCCGGGGCGGGGACATGTCAAGGCTCAGGTCATGGTTGTCGGGGGAACAGTGAGCATTTGGGATCCTAAAGCAGAGGGGACCAGAGTGACAGGACATGTCCGGCCTCGGCTGGGAATGGGAGTCTTGGAGAGCACAGGTCTTTCTGGTACATCTGCGTTTGAAAGGATAAGTGACCAGCTCTATGGGGCGTTGCTGTGCAGTGGGGCAGAGGGAGGGTCAGAGGTTTCTGGATCTATGTCCTCCTGGATGGGGCTGGCATGGGCCCTCCAGACCCCTCCCCATGCCTGCCATCATCAAGAAGGCTAAGCTCTCAGGTCGGGATTCCGGGTCTCAAGGAGCCAGTGGGAAGGATGTCAGAGACCCAGGCCCTTCCCATTTCCCCTTGTGTCTCCCCCACACCTGGCAAAAGATCAGCTTCAAGGGCAGACAGGGAGGTGGTGTCTGTTCCTTTCTCTTCTAGAAAGACTCTCTATCTGCCTGCCCCACTATGCTGGACAGAACCGCCTGGCAGCACTGTGTCTGTCTGTGTATTAGGCCCTTGTTCACCGAGGGCCTGCTGTGTGCCAGGCACTGCCTAGGCCTTAGATATCCAGCAGTAAACGAGGCAGACACAGGATCAGCTCCACGGAGTTTGTGGCTGAGAGAGGGCTGAGATGAAACCTGTAGACAGATAAACGGCCCAGTGTATTTCAGATGGCGATGGCATGTGCCTTCTACACTGTTGATGCTGACAAGGATCCCGTGGTCACAGGCCTCACCCTGTGTGTGAACCGACGTTCCTGGTGGGACCCTGCAGGGCCACCATTCCAGCCTGAGGACACTGGGGCTCCCCACCGGCAGGTTTCTGGGGCTGAGATCCCTGCCTGCAGAGAGCCAGGTGGGCTCATCCCTGCAGGACTTCTGAGTGTCGTCTGGGGGAGACAGCTGGCCTCTGGACATCCTTTGCCCCCCGCTGGGAAACCTCAATGCCCCAGGATGATCTCTTTTCTTTCTAGAAAGCAGCTCTGTGGGTGGGACCCGTCCCTTTTGAGCTGTTGCGTGGAGATGCTGGGAGAACAGGGCTGGGCCTCCGATCCATGTCCTTTCCACAGAGAGAGTGGCCCTGGTGGCCAGGTCAGCTCTGGGTGACCTGCTGGTCCACAGTCAGGGACCAGCCCTCTCAGCTGGTTTGGAGGTTGGAGCACATGGGCAGGTGTGCTCAGGGCAGTCCCTGGGCGCAGCTACTTCCCTGCAGGGCTGGTCATTCGCAGCGACCCCTTCTCTTCCATCTCTGTCCCTGTTTGGGTGGTAACGTCAGTCGCCACTCTCTCTCCTATGCAATGTTTGACTTGGACGACGCTTTCTTTTCTGAGGTTAGAACCTCCCTTTTATCCCCGGGGAATGGTTTGCTTTCCCTCAGCCTTGAGATGGACAGGAAAAAAAATGGGCAGAACTCCAGTAATCTTGCCTGGAGAGTTCCATGAACAGAGGAGCCTGGTGGGCTTTATATAGTCCCTGGGGTCTTAAAGAGTCGGACACGACTGAGCGACTAACACTTTCTCTTTGTTCTGCTGGAGGAAATGCTGAGTTTTCTCCTTTTCTTGAGATGAGACAATAATGACCCTAATCATGATAATGGATGTGATCCATTGGCAGCGTGTGGTCAGGCTCTGAGCTGGGCATGGGGTAGAGGGTCCTTGTCCTCAGGGGTCTCAGAGTCGGGGAGGTGGCACTGAGAAGTAAAGTGATGAGGATAGGGCTGGCATGGAGGGCATCCCAGACTGCTGTGGAGACCGGGGTGGGGGTCTTACTTAGCCCAGAAGAGGGTCTTATAGTCCTACAGGGACCCAGAGAAGCCAGGGGTTACCAACAGCCTGCTGAGACAGCGCATGCTGGGTGCTTTGGGGGCTGAGGAGGGAGAGCAGACGATTTCTACTGGGGATGGAGGGTGCTTTCTAGATGCCAGGAGTGGGCACTCCTGTCCTGGGCAAAGGCCCGGTGATGGGAGCAGTGACTCGGGACAGTGGGGGCATCGATCTCCAGGATAAACAGGGGGAGATGCCCCGAAGAGGTGACCAGGGCCCCGGGTTGCGAAGGGCTCTGTGAGTCATGTTGGTGATTCTGCTCTTTCCCTGGAAAGCTGTGGGCGACGAGGGGCCTCTCATCACCCCTCCTTCCAGGTGGCACACGCGTTAGGCCTGGAGAAAGTCTGGTTGTCAAGAACCTTAGGCAGTAAGAGGGCAGCTCTGGTGAGGAGGCGAGAGGAGTGTGGTGAAGTGAGCCGAGACGCAGTGGATGGGGCCCCGCGGGAGGGTCGCTGCCAGGAATGGCCCTGAGGCTTGGCAAAGATTCTGCGCACAGCAGGTGGCCCTGAGGCTTGGCAATGATTCTGCGCACAGCGGTGTCTCCCACCCGAGGCATCTCATCTTCGTTTAGTGACCATTTAGGACCACGCGTGTGTGCCAGAGACACGGTCCCAGGACGCTGAGACCCGGGCAGGACAAGCTGTGTGTGGGGTCATCCCGTCCTCGAGAGGATGCACCCCCGGTAGCCAACACCTTGGCTTGCCCCGGGAGGGTGCTGAGCTGGGGGTCGGATGACCTCGTTTTAGGCTTGGGCTCAGCTTTCCTGCCAGTCTGTTGGGTTTGGCACTGCCCTCTTCAGGATCTTCTTTTTTTTTTTTTTTTAATTGTTTTTGTTATTGTTTTGTGCTAAGTCTTCACTGTTGCTCGTGGGCTGTCTCTAGTTACAGCAGGAGGTCCTCTTCGTTGCGTTGCGTGGCTTCTCGTTGCAGCGCTTTCTCTTGTGGAGCAAGGGCTTTAGGCTACACGTGCTTCAGTAGCTGTGATGCATGGGCTTAATTGCTTTTATGGCATGTGGAGTCCTCCCAAACCAGGGATCGAACCTGTGTCCCCTGCATCGGCAGGTGGATTCATATCCACTGTACCACTAAGGAGGTCCTCCAGGATCTGTGTGTGTTTTCTTTTTTTAAATCATTCATTATAAATTATTCTTCCTAATGATCTTTTCTCCATGACCCAAGAAGCTGGGCTAGTACGAGAACTTTGAGCTTTTCTGTTGGGGCAGCAGCAGAAGGGAGAAGCTCGTTCTGGAAAGGGGGGCTCGTAAGGGCAAGCAAAGGGCAAAGTTCATGAGCATCCCAGTTCTACTGGCTCTCTGGAGTGGTATAGGATCAGGGAGCAGCAGAGCTGGGAGGGAACTCATTATCCTCCCATTTTACAGATGAGACACCAAGCCCCAGAGGTGGGTGTAAATTGCCCAGGTCAGGACCCTTTTCTCTTGAGTTGTGCCTCTTCCCTGCTCCTCTGTTCCTATACTTGGGCATACTTGGAAGCAGGGGGAGGGTAAGGAGGGAACCTAGGGCCCCTTAGACTGAAAAAAGCTTGTGGAAGTTCTCAGAGGTGTGGCGTTCTGAGTGTGGGGCAGGCTCTTGGCAGGCTGGACTTCCGGGAGACAATAACCTGCCAAGCTGCATACAGCAGACGATGGGCCTCTGAGCCTCAGTTTCCTCATCTGTAAAAGAAGCCAGTTGGTCTGGAAAACAGCAGAAGCCCTCCTCCCTTGGATTCATGCCCTGTGCCTCCCTGATCCAGAATCACAGTCCATCCTCCACTTTTCTGTTGGCTACTCACTTCTGCACACGGGCCAGAAGGAATCTGAGCCTATCTGGTACCCTCTTCCACCAGCGCTGTTTGTTTTCTGATCTACGTCCAGCTAAAGATTCCATGTGCCAGTGAGGGTCATTTCTGGTACTGGTAAATGTACTTACCTACCTGTATTTTCTGCATGTGTCTTCCAGGGCTCCATCTGGTTTCCGTATGGCCTGAACTCCTCATGTGAATCTGGGCAGACCAATTAGTATCTTGGACTTTCCAGGGTCTTTGTGGACTGATGCATCAGCTCCTGGGAGAGAGTTGAAGGGGAAAATGTATGTGGATGGTGTGTGTATGCATGTGTGTGTGGGGGGCATGGCATGTGTGTGTGTGTGTGTGTGTGTGCCCTGTGTGTGTGTGAGTGTGTATACACATGCACAGGCATATGTGCATGGGAGATGGAGGTGGGGTGGGCCTCCTGGGAGGGCAGGGGCTGGGTGCACCTGCAAATTCAATATGTCTCCCGTGACTCTCTCCAGGCAGGTTCTATTACTTTCAACCAGTTCCTAAGGGGCTTCATGAGTTTAAATGGAAGGGAAGCAGGCTCTGTGGGAAATAGAGAGCTTGGTCCTTGAAATCAGACACTTGGGAGGCACTTGACCTTTTCTCAGGGATTTAGGGGCTTTTGTGTGTCTGGGATGAGTGGAATATGCTCTCCTGGCTCCCGCTTAGGAAGTGCAGAAAGCCTGGGTTCTGGCTCTTTCTCAGTAGCCCCCATCCCTGTTCAGAGCCTGCTGTGCCAACATTGAGGCTCTGGCTGGCAATGTATGGGGCGTCATTGGTGACTCAGATGGTAAAGAATCTGCCTGCAGCGCAGAAGACCGGGGTTCGGTTTCCATCAGGTCACAAAGAATCAAAGGCAACTGCGTGAGAATGCAACGATTCCAAAGATAGCCGAGGCAGTTTAGAAAGCAAAAGCTACACATTAAAATAGAAAATAAGGAGAAGAATGAATCAGGATAAGGGGAAAATAAAAGTAGAAGAGGAAAACAGGCCAGAATGAAATCATAATATGTAAGAATATAGGCTAAACAGTTGGATAGTTTTACTAAGCCTGGAGCTAAGGGGTGGGCACAGCTAATTGGTCCTAAGTGTCCTTGTGGTCAAAGCAAGAGAGAAACATCACCAAGTGTGTATGTGGCTGGTGCTCGAGAGGACTTCAGTGCTTGTGTAAGGACACTTAGCAGAAGGAGGGTGAAAGTGGCCCTTGGACCGGAAGTAGTGGCGGACTGGTGGAGGCCCAATTCTGGGGGAGAAAGGAAGTTGGCTAGGGTGTCCCCACGTGGTTCCAGCTTCATGATTTATTACCCTGAGATTTAGCCAAGCCCAGTATTCTCTGTTGGTTTTACCTCCCAGGATTCAATTCATTCCCAGATGTTGTTCTTAAGTCTTAAAACTGGACAACTTTGGATTGATTCCTTTGAGCCTCATTTGGGCTAGTTCAAGGAGAGGGATTTAAAGATCTCCTCCTTACCCACCTGCAGGGAAAGCACTGTCATTTGGGGATGGTCAGTTCCTTTAGTTTTCATTGAATTTTGATCATCATCACCATCACCACCACCGTCATCAACACCATAATTATCACCACCATCATCAACATCATCACCATGACCACCATCACCATCATCAACACCATCATCATTGTTATTATCATCACCACCATCATCTCTAAGTTTTCTAAGCACCTTATCATGGTCAGTTTGCAGGTATGATTCAAGCATTCTACAGATACTTATTGGGTGCCTACAGTGGGCCCAGCGCTGTTTGAAGTGCTAGGATGGCCCAAGTACCTGCATGGTGGAGATTACTGTCTTGTAGGGAAATAGACAACAGAAGGCTGAACAAGGTGAGAATTGGCACTGGATTAGGGGCCACCCCAAGAGCCTCCTTTTTGAAAATATGTATATTTTATTGAAGTATAGTTGACTTATAATGTTTCAGGTGTATAGTAAGGTGATGCAGTTATATACATAATTTTTGAGACTATTTTCCATCATAGGTTATTATAAGATATTGACTATAGTTCAAATTTTCCTATGCTATACAGAAAACTTTGTGGCTTGTTGCACATCCCAAGAGCCTCCTTTTAACTTACTCATTCTTTAACGACCTATATCTTCAAATACAGTCACATTCTGAATCATAGAAGAGCTAGGACACCAATGTATGAATTTGGCGGGAGACAAATTTCAGCTCATAAGAGAAGGGCTCAATAAATAGTGAATGAATGAATGAATGAATGATGTGAATCCAAGGCAGATTTAGATGTTCATTTTTGTGTGCCAGGGGACTGAGGGAAGGGGATCTGGGCATCGCTGTTGTAAACAGGAGGGAGAGGCCGGGGAACAGCTCAAGAGAATTCTCTGTGTGACACCCGTTGCTTGTTGGGGCTCTTCCCTGTCGTCTCCTTCTGTTGTATGTGACATCCCGACTGGGAACACGCGAAACAACAGCTGATGCTGTCAGTGGGACACCCGCCTCTCTGCCGCACTCACGGTGGTACCTGCCAACACCAATGACATGCCAGCCTTGGCGGTGACATTGATCCTACTCCTGCAAGAACAGGGCCAGGAGCACGGGAGCAGGGGGATAGCTTCCTTTTCATAAGCGATGACAAGGCTGCAGCCTTTCATATCAGACTAATTTTAGTTTAATCTTGGAGAGCCAGAGAGGAAAAGCAAAATTCTGTAAGGAGCTTTCGTGGGGAGCCACAAAGTCATTAACAGGTTGGATGTCAGCAGTTATTTATTTTCTTTCTCTCTTCCCTTTCTTAAAAGGAATGGGAGAGGGTTTATTTTGTTCCATGAAAATGATGTTTCCACTGAGATAAGAAATGGATGGAGGAGACTGACCCTGGTGGGGTCAGCCAGAATAGATACTTCATAGCAGTTCAATAACTCCCGCTAAAATGACTCTCCTCTATTTGGGTCTCAATTTTTGTTGCTCTGAACACTTTATACAACATAAGAAGTAATATACAAGGCCCAGGGAATGAGGCATTTTCCAATAAAACTGGCTGATCATGTGGATGAAGGGTCACTCGTTACGAGGGCAGTCACTCCACCCCTTCCCAAGTATTCCCCAAGGAAAAAAAGCTCTGAAGACAAAGAAGGCTTGGATCTGAAGAGCTAGCCAGGGATCTGAAAGGAAATGCATTTGAACTTCTGTACGTGAGACTTGACTGTAAACACATGGGTGAATTCTTTCTTGCACTATGAGCTGGGGAAGAATTTTGGATGGTGATGATGGTGGTGGTGGCACTAGGAGTGTGGACTTCCCAGGGGTCCTGGCGGTTTGAGTCAGTGGATTTAGCAGGAGGAAATGCCAGAAATAGAGTAAGGTCCAGTTGAGGGGCAGTAGAGACCCCAGAAAGGGCAAATGAGCAATTAACTTGTTAGGTGGAGAGGTCCTGTGGAGGCAAGTCAGACTTGGGGGCTGCTGGTTGATGCTTTTGAACTGTGGTGTTGGAGAAGACTCTTGAGAGTCCCTTGGACTGCAAGGAGATTCAACCAGTCCATCTTAAAGGAAATCAGTCCTGAATGTTCACTGGAAGGACTGATGCTGAAGCTGAAACTCCAATACTTTGGCCACCTGATGCGAAGAACTGACTCATTGGAAAAGACCCTGATGCTGGGAAAGATTGAAGGCAGGAGGAGAAGGGGATGACAGAGGATGAGATGGTTGGATGGCATCACCGACTCAGTGGACATGAGTTTGAGTAAACTCCGGGAGTTGGCGATGGACAGGGAGGCCTGGTGTGCTGCAGTCCATGGGGTCACAGAGTCAGACACAACTGAGCGACTGAACTGAACTGAACTGTTGGAGGAAGTCACGGACAGGCTTGCCAAATGTGGTTATGAGGTTTGTGTACTGAACAAAGGCAGAATGTAGAGGGGTTTGTGAATTCTAGTGTACATTTTGCTGGCCAAGTCATGCACTGTGACATAGGCCTGCTTCTATCCAGAGGAAGGGTAGCTTTTTCTTTGCATAAAGGTTCCTTCTACCAGCCGGCAATGTGCGGAGAGTGCTGGTTCTATGAAGAAGGAGTGTGCTTAGCTAATTTGTACAAGGATGTTGTGTAGGTTTGTAGCGTCCTGGCATGTGGGCCAAAGTACTTGAACACTGGGGGCCAGGGTGAAATGATCTGCACCTCAGGGCCCAGAAGAGGCACTGCGCGCTTGAGACAGCAGTGACATTCCTTTTCCGAGGCAGCATCATGACTGTCTTGAATGACCATCAAACTAGTTTTGGGGTCTCTGGCTTTCTGATAAGCCATGCTGTTCTTCAGGGATGAAATACCGGTAATTAAAAAAACAAAGAAACAGAGCTAAAAACATAAAATTTACAAAAGTTTAACAGCTCTAAAACATAAAAAATTTATCATCTGTGAAATTTTAAAAAATACATTTATTTATTTGGCTGCCTTAGGTCTTAGTTGTGGCCTGCGAGGTCTTTGATGTTGGTCGTGGTACACAGAGTCTTTAGTTGTGGTGTGTGAGCTCTGAGTTGTGGTATGCGGGATCGAGTTTCCTGACTAGGGATCAAATTTGGGCCCCCTGCACTGGGAGTGTGGCGTCTTAGCTGCTGGACCACTAGGGAGATACCCAAGCTTACCAACTTTATACCATTACCTTGTGATTGTGCTTTGGGGAAACTTTGACAGCAAGAATAGATCTTTTTCCATGAAAGACTTTTGCAATAATGGCACAGTGGCTTACCCATGGGTTGGAGGGAGCTATTAAGGGTTCTCTGAGGAGTCATGAAAAGGAGAGAACAAAACGCAGAAGGCAAGAAGTATAAAAGTGGGTAGCCGTTCCTTTCTCCAGGGAATCTTCCTGACCCAGGGGTCAAACCAGGGTATCCTGCATTGCAGGTGGATTCTTGACCTGCTGAACCATCTAGGAAGCCAAGAAATGAACAGAAACCTTAATGAGATAGAGACAGGGGACTGGAAGGGGGAGCTCTCACACCCTGTGACAATAGCAGAGCCCAACAAGAAGGAGAAAGACTCCCCTTTCTTGCTTGCAAGAGAGCAGCCGATGGAGAGACAGTCACAGCTCAGCCAACGAATGGCTGTATGCTTACTGTAGCCCCCTCTCAACTTCCCTTTCCTCTCTATAAAAGAGTTCTCCTCTTTATTTTTTGCTGGGAACTTGCATGTGACTCACCATGGTTGTGGACCCTGAATTACAACTTTTTGTTGATCCCAAATAAAGCCTTTTTTTCCCCCTCCCGGCTGGCAGTCTGCTTAAGGTTAACATTTTGGTGACCCATACAGGTTTCTAGACAAGACCCCTGAGAACTCAGAGGCCGGGGAGCAAGCGGGTGCAGTATGCATATTGAGCTTGATGTTGCTTACAGCTTTTCTCACTGCCTGGAATTTAAGGGTAAGATTTTCTCTTGGGTCTGAGCTTCTGTCCTCCTTGCATTTTTTTTTTTAATTAAAGGAAAGAAATTATTTTTTGGCTATGCTGCACGGCATATGGGTTCTTGGTTCTCCAACCGGGGATGAAACCTGTACCCCCTACGCTGGAAGCACAGAGTCTCAACCAGGGAAGCCCTATGCTCCTTGCATTGTGAAGCTCTCCAGGTTTTATTGGGGAGCTATGTTAAGGCCTTGTTCTTGAATGTAAGTTCTGGCCTAATTTTGAAATCAGACTGTCCCAAGTGGATCTGGCTAAACTTTGGCCCATTCCCTTGGGAACAGGGGCTGTTTCATTGGAACTGTGCATGTTCAACTTGGCCCAATTCATTTGTATTAAGGGCTATTATATTGGAACTCTGTTGAGCAGCTTAGGGCCTGACTACTCTGGGGCCAGACCTTTCCCTTAGAACTGGCCGGTATTAGGCCTTCAGGCTATTTGAACTGCAGGCTATTTGAGCAATATGAGCTGTTTAGGCTGTTTGAGAATTATTTCTTTACTCTAGAGAAAAAAGTCTGAGAAATGCGATCCCAGTTATCTAAATATTTTGAGGTTCAGGGAACTAGATCCCGTATGCTGCAACTAGGAATTTGTATCCCACAGCTAAAGATCCCGTGTGCCACAACTAAGACCTGGCACAGCCAAATAAATAAATATTAAAAAAATAAAATAGCCCCTGTGTTGGTGTGTTAAAACGGTTCAGATAGTGGGGATCTCTACTGAACTTCCAGGGATTTCTTTCTCTGAACCTATTCCCTTCCATTTAGGCCTCCTGGGAGTTGCACATTTCTTTCTCCTTAATTCTGCTGCCCCATCTGCTTATTAGACTGAGACTTCTTAAAGAAATATGCCAGAATTTCTTTCTTCCAAAAGGGGGAAATCATTTTAGCATTTGACAGTAGTCATCAAAGCAACCAACCAGGTTAGTTTAATGACTTTTCGACATCTTTTATTTGCTCCCTTTCTACTGTACTAGGGCTGATTCTGCAAACAATGATCATCTATTTCTATTGAATCAGCTACTGCCTTCTATATGGGCAAAATCTCCAACCGATGTTGGCGAAATTCACAATGCTGCTTCCATCAAAATTCAAATAGATCCTTCAAAACCTCTTCCCAGAATGAATCGATAGCCTATATGGAAAGAAGCATTAAAGCTTCGGGGCATTAAAGCTCATGGTAGAAGATTACAAGGATCAAGGCCTCATTATTCCTTGTACTAATCCCTATAATACTTAGGTTTTGGGGCTTCGCTAGTGACTCAGTGGTAAAGAATCTGACTGCCAATGCAGAAGATACAGGTTTGATCCCTGATCCAGGAAGATCCTACATGCCTCAGAGCAGCTAAGTCTGTGTCCCACAACTACTGAGCCTGTGCTCTAGAGCTGGGAGCCACAACTCCTGAGCTCACGAGCCACAGCCATTGAGGCCCGAGTGCCTAGAGCCTGTGCACCAGAGAAGCCACAGCAATGAGAAGCCCACACACTGCAACTAGAGAGTAGCCCCCACTCTCCCCAGTTAGAAGAACAGCCAATAAATAAAATAATGAAGATCCAGAGCAACCGCGAAGATCCCAAACAGCCAATAAATTAAATTAGAAAGTATATTGCATAACTTTAAAAAAGTGCTTCTGTTTTACTGGTGAGAAAGCCTAAGGGCTTAGGGTGGAGGCTTGTCCAGGGCCTCTGAGCAATAAATGACACTGTTCTTCCTCTACACCTGTTGTTCCCAAGCTTCATGTTCCTAACATCCATTCCCACCAAAAGTAAATTATTGACTGCAATTGATTTATGCAGTGCATTCTTGTGAATGCCAGTTGTTGAAGCTAACCAATGCTTTTCCTTTGTTTGGGAAGAAAAACAATTCACCTGGACAGTAAGGCCTCAGGGTTTTACGGGGAGTCCTTCTTACTTCTCACAAATCCTGAAGGCCGATCTGGATGATGTAAAGTTCCCCAGAGGTCCTACTTGGTTGCCATTTGGGGATAATTTGCTTCTTTGTTCTCCGTCTGAAGCTTCACCTGCTGAAGTTTTCCTATAAAAGGAAAATTCTTTTTGCCTAACTCTAGAGGTGCTGGAAGACCTTATGGTTGGAATTTTCTCTCTTTTGTAACAGATTCCTCTCCTTCTAAAGCAAAACTCTGCACCCTCCCCCCCCCCCACCGCCCCCCCGCAATAAGCCTTTTGAATAGTCTTTGCTTACAAGGTCTGGATTTGTTTGTTTGTTTTTTAATATTTATTTATTTATTTGGCTGCACCGAGTCTTAGTGTTGGCATGTGGTATCTAATTCCCTGACCAGGGATTGAACCCAGGCCCCTTGCATTGGGAGTGTGGAGTCTTAGCCACTGGACCACCTAGGATGTTCCTGGATTTGTTTTTATTTGACAATCCTAAGGCGTCCCTGTCTGACTTTTTGCGACCTCATGAATTGCAGCATGCCAGGCTTCCCTATTTTTCACTAACAGACATGACTTAGCCACAGAACAACAAAAACAAGGTGTCCGTAGGCTCCTGTTGGGGAGAGATGGATGGAGTGGGCGGCTTTGTCTTCCTGGTGTTTCCTGTGCTGCAGTAGACGTGTACAAGTTGTCAGGGAAGTTGTGAGCCCTGCCGTTGAGCTGTCACGGGGACATACCATCCTGACCTGGCCGCCCTCAGAGATGAAGCCGCTGAGACTTGGTTTACAATTGGGCTGGAGCTCACTCACTCCAGTGTGAGACTCTGTCGATGACCGTCCAGTGGAGGCGGCAGCAGGGGTTCACGTGACTGAGTAGAACCTACAGACTTTGTAGAATCCAGCTCCTTAGGTGGTAATCAGCATGGTCCCAATTTATATGATCTTTAGTCACATTCTCTGAATTCCCATTCCTGCCTCTGTTTTCATTTTCCACGGTGGTTCCAGCACCTTCACTTGCCAGATCCAAGCTCTCTCCTCTTAGCCCTGGTGTTTGTATCCCCACCCCTACCCCAGTCCCCTTTCCTTCTTACCACTTTTCATTGTGTAGATCAATTTAGCTCCTTTTCGTTTGGCATTACTGAGTGTCCTGGAACCAGCTGACAAAGAGGTGGTTGTTTCTTTTCTTTTCTTTTTTAAATAACTTTATTTATTTTGGGCTGTGCTGGGTCTTCGTGGTTGCTCGGGCTTTCCTCTAGTTGTGCTGAGCGGGGGCTCCTCTCTAGTTGTGGTGCACTGGCTTCTCACTGCAGAGGCTTCTCTTGTTTCAGATCACAGGCTCCAGGGCACACGGGCTTCAGCAGTTGTGGTGCATAGGCTCTGCAGTTGCATGCAGCTCCCGGGCTCTAGAGCATAGGCTCAATATTTGTGGCTCACGGTTGTAGTTGCTCCACGGCATGTGGGATCAGGGATCAAACTTGTGTCTCCTGCATTGGCAGATGGATTCTCTACTACTGAGCCACCAGGGAAGCCCAGGGTTTGTTTTGTTTTGTTTTTTTTAATAAATTTTTTTTTTAGCAGGATGAGGGAGAGAGGCAGCGAATGGGGAGGTGGAGAAACTTCACCTGCTAATAAATCTTGCTCCTGTCACGTTGTAATCCGAAGCAATGTGTGAAAAGGGTCGTATGTACAGAGTCCAAGCACAATGCTTCAGGCATCCCTGGGCAAGTGGGGTCATCAGGCTTTCTCACGGGTGCTCCCTCTCTGCTAATCCATCTGCCAGGGTGCAGGCTGAGTGCAGAGACTCAGACACACTCGCTGCACTCAGGTCAGCCTGCAGATGCTCCGCCAGATGACTTTGATCCGTGAACAAATCTGTTACAAGCTGGTTCAACCTCTAGCCACGGGTGGGTAAATTAGAGCTTGGAGAGTCGTGAACCTAACAGAGAAGTGAAGGAACACAGAGGCTTCTTGCCGCCACCCCAGCCAAGAGCACCTCTGGGGCCTCTTAGCTGTCTAGGGCTGCGGGGTGAATGAGGGTTCACCAGCTAAAGCAGGCCGGCTGGGATGGGGTGAGCTTATTAACCTCCACTCTCATCCCCCATATTTATATTGTGTATCAACACAACACAATATTGTGTGTGTGTGTGCGCTCAGTCGTGTCCAACTCTTTGCGACCCCATGGACTGTAGCCCTCCAGAATCTACTGTCCATGGGATTTTGCAGGCAAGAATACTGGAGTGGGTTGCCATTTCTTTTTCCAGGGGATCTTCCCAACTCAGAGATTGAACCCAAGTTTCCTGCTTTGGCTGGTGGATTCTTTACATTGAGCCACCTGGGAAACCCCCTTTAAAAAAATTAACCCCTAATTTTAAAACTAAAATTAATTAATTGACTTTTGGCTGTGCTGGGTCTTCGTTGCAGCACGCAGGCTTTCTCTAGTTGCAGTGAGCAGAGGCTCCTCTATAGTTGTGGTGGTCAGGCTTCTCATTGTGGTGACTTCTTTTGTTGCAGAGCTCGGGCTCTAGAGAGCTTGGGCTTCGGTAGCTGTGGCACCTCGAGGCATGTGGAATCTTTCTGGACCAAGGATTGAACGCGTGTCCTTTGCATTGGCAGGCGGATTCTTAACCACACTCATTTTACACATCGGAAGACAGAGGCTGAGTTGCGTGAAAGGACCTGACTGGCCCATAGCAAGCAAACGACAGGGAGGAAATCTGAGCCCAGGCGGCCTTAAACTCAGGGCCTGTGCCCTGTGGATCCTCCCATACCGTTGGATCATTGGTATAAAGTGATATAAAATGACCTGTCCCACCACTAGCTGGTAAGCCCGTGCAGGGAGGTGATGGGGCCTGGAATCCACCACGTGTGGTCTTGGAAGCCCAAGGAATTGGATAGACAATGCTGATCCCGAAAACACACAACAGGGGTCCCAACCTCGTAACCCTCCAGCACCATCCCATCCTCCACAGCTCCTGATTGTAACTGACTCGAGTCCCAGCCCGCCCTCTGGATTGTGACTTGGGGCATGTTCTTTATAACTGCTCACTTTCTTTATTCTTAAAATTTTTTTTAAATTTAAAAACTAAGAAAAAAAATTTTTATAATGGGGGCCGAAAGTGTGTTTGAAGTGTCAAGGATCAATGTGTCCTGCAGTTCACATTAATTCTCGCAGCTAGTTGCGTTCTTCGTCGATGCGTGAGCTGAGTGATCCACTGCTAAGAGTCATAATGGACTATTGATTTACAAATGTTATGTTAGTTTTAGGCAAAATGATTCAGTTATACATATATCTATTTTTTTTTTCTGATTCTTTTGCCATTTAGGTTATTAATTGAACAGAGTTCCCTGTGCTATATAGTGGGTCCTTGTTGATTATTTATTTTATATATAGTAGTAGGTGTATCCCAACCTCCTAATTTATCCCTCCTGCTCACCTTTTCCCTTGGTAACCTTAAGTTTGTTTTCTAAGTCTGTGAGTCTGTTTTTGTTTTGTAAATAAGTACATGTGTATAGATTCCACGTATAAGTCCTACCCTATGATATTTGTCTTTCTCTGTATTTCTCAGCCATAAAAAAGAATGAAATAATGCCACCTGCAACAACATGGATGGGATCTAGAGATGATCATACTAAGTGAAGTATGTCAGCTGCTCATTTTCAAACCTGATGCTCACTCTGACTTTGTTTTTTGTTTAAAAATAAAAGGAGATGAGACTGGCATATAACATTGTATAGTTTTAGGTATACAACATACTGAATATATATGTATATTCACTCTTGTTACTGAGTCCAGGCTCATACCTGTCTCCCCACAACAGGCCAATAAATCTGGAGACGAAGTGTTGAGGCAAAGAATAGCAACTTTTTTCTGAAAGCCAGCAGACCAGGAAGATAGTGGACTGAGCAGACAGTGTCCCAAAGAACCGTGTTCCCCGAGCTAGAATTCGGGTTTCTTTTATACTTTTATGGCCCTCGTGGCTCACACGGTAAAGAGTCTACCTGAAATGCAGGAGACCTGGGTTCAATGCCTGTGTCAGGAAGATCCCCTGGAGAAGGGAATGACAACCCACTCCAGTATTCTTGCCTGGAGAATTCCACGGACAGAAGAGCCTGGTGGGCTACAGTCCACGGGGTTGCAAAGAGTTGGACATGACTGAGCAACTAACACTTACTTATACTAAAAGGGGAGAGAGCATGGAATCCTTTGTTCTTGGAATTACCCGTGTGGCTCAGCTGCTTGGTAGCCCACCCTTTATGTCTGCCTTCCCCACCTCCTACTAGAGTTTCCTAGGACCAAGTCTCCAGTAAGCTGTTTGCTCTCTAGTCCTTGTCTCAGGCTCTGCTTCTAGAGGACCCACATGAAGACAACTGTGGTCCATAGTTTTCTTCTGATTCCAGTCCCCCAAGATCGACACCCTTTCCACCTGGACGTGGGCTGGGGGTGGCATCTTCTCCCCCTTGTGACCCCTGAGCCAGCATTCCCACCAACTCCCACCAGCCCAGCGCCATGGGCTCTGTCTGAACATTCCGGACCCCACCCAAGAGGCTTGTATCCAAATCCTCCTTAACTAAGCACACATGTTCTCATAGAGGACAGATGGGGGAATTCCCTGATGGTCCAGTGGTTATGACTCTGTGCTTTCACTGTCAGGGATGCCGGTTCAGTCCCTGGTTGGGGAACTAAAATCCCTCCAGCTGGGGCCAAATTAAAAAAAAAAAAGACAGGGTTGAAACTTGTTAGATGATACTGGTTCGCACTGAAGGAGATTGTCAATCTAAATCCCTGAGCTGGACCCAACAGCCCATCCTTAAGATGTTGACCCACCTTATGGGTCTTTTCTTGCACTATCTTCTGTTTCCTTTATCTGCTTTTCATTATTTCCCCGTGCTTCACCTGTGGTCTCTCTTGTTCACTTTCCTGCCAGGCCACCTCTTAGTTCCACACACGGGTTCGAGAGAGAATGGAGACATTTTCCTCTGAATCACTTCTGTCGCCAGGAGGCGGGCGGTGGCTTTCTTCCAAGGATTTTTCTTCCTAGTCTCATAAACTTCTTTACCGTGGTGAGGGAGAGGCTATCAGAAGTCTGTTTATCTGCAGAGCTGAGAGCCGAGGAGCTACTCATATTTATAGGATCCTGAGAGCGTCCATGATATTGGGTAAGAAATCACACCGCGGCAAACTGCTGACACCTGAGTGTCGAGAAATCTGTCTCTACTAGGTTAGGCCGAGGGCAGCAGAAAGTCAAGACAGGCTGGCTTCAGACGCCAGCGCTGTCCCTCCCTGCTTGTGTGATCTGGGACAAGTGACCTCCCTGAGCCTCAGTTTCTTCATCTCTAAGATGAGATAGACAAGACCCCATCAAAGGGCTGCTGGAAGGGTTACAGGTGAGGATGTATTCGGGGCACACAGTCTCCAGCTCACAGCCTCCCTCCCATCCCTGCTGCCGCCTGCTTACAGGCTCCCCTCCCTGCTTCGTGCTCTGCTGGGCCTGTGAAGCCTGGTTCTTGCTCCACTGTTACTGTGCAGTCTGGGGGACTGAACTCTTCTTTTCCGGAGATCTTGATTTTGAATTTATGATGCCTTCACTGGTACTGTGCCTGCCTCTTGGGATGTAGATGGGATGTGACCCCAGGCCAGAGAAGGTGTCAGGGATTGAGAGTGAGTTTGGCTGGGTTTAGGTGGCCCGGCTTAAGCAAGAACACTGTGCCAGGGCCTGGCCTGCCTGGAGACAAGTTAGGACTGTCAGAGAAGCCCCTGAGAATCATTAGTAGTCGTGCCTTTTGTCTGAGCCAGGTGGACGAGCTCACTGACTTCAGACTTTGATTTTCAGATGTCAGTGTTAGCTGGAAACCTATCCCAAAGGCGGAGGGGCCCTGGCTGCAGAGAGAGACTGGGTTCATCACCCTCCCTCCCACCGCGTCCCTCTTCCTATGAAGTGCTGTGCACAGCTTTTATGAAAATATGACTACAGTGTAAGTCAGGTCATCCCGTGTGTAAGCCTCTGCCGACTCCAGTGATAAAGAATTCGGGCCTTATTTATAGGGCAGCCCGGAGGATCTGACAGGAGGAATTGAGCTTGCTGCCAGGGTGCGAAATGAGATTTCCCAGAAAGACGTTCCCTGGGCTGAAGGGGCCGCTGGGGACGGCGGAGGAGATAGGCAAGGTGAATCAGACAGAATGATCTGGGCGGCGGCCTGCCAAGGCCGGGCCTCCCTCCTCCTTGAGGGGGTCAGCAGCAGAGACGTTTCCAGGCCCTGGGCCTTAGCATCTTCCCACAGAGCCAGGCAAAGATCATAACGCTCAGATGCCCTACAAGTCCACGTAACCACACGTGTTCTCATTTACTCCGGCATTGTCTTCAAGGGACACCTTAGCTTTGGGTATCTGGGCGTCCCTTCCTCTCCCCTTCGGTTTCTTTCCACCTCCTCCTCCTCCCTCTCCTCTCATCTCCCTCTGCCTTTTCTTCCCTTCTCTTTTCTGATGCTCCCCACCCCTCCCATGGTAGTTATCTGGGCTATGCAGGAACATTCTGGCTCTCTCCTCTGGTAGACTGACAAGACTGCCTTCCCCTCCCATTTAAAATGAGGTTTGGCTGCGTGACTTGCTCCAGCCAGTGAGGTGTGAGTGAACACATGTGTGTTGCTTTTGGGTGGAAGCTTCAAGAGCCAGGGCCTTGCCGGCTCTTTTTTTCTGGCCTTGCCCGTTTCTCTTGCCCTGCTGCGGTGCCTTGCGTTCTCTGAGATGCTGGCTGCCCCATTAGCGGGGTCCTGGAATGAGCATGACCCAGAGCAAAGCCTCCAGCTGACCCACGCTGGTCATGCAGGGAAAAAGAGAATGAAAATGAAAGCGTTAGTCGCTCAGTCGCATCCGACTCTTTGCTACTCCATGGACGGTAGCCCACCAGGCTCCTCTGTCCATGGGGTTCTCCAGGCAAGAATACTGGAGTGGGTTGCTGTGCCCTCCTCCAGGGGATCTTCCCGACCCAGGGATTGAAACCAGCTCTCCTGCATGGCAGGCAGATTCTTTACCATCTGAGTCACAAGGGAAGCCTCCCTTTTGCTGTTTCATACCACGGAGACTTTGAGATTGTTTATCACTGCAGCATCACCTCCCCTGACTAATACATCCTCCTCCCCAGAACCTTGGGAGTGACTCTGTATCCATACCCCACTTTCAATACAGTGCTCACCCAGCTCCTTTCCATATTCAGAAGTGTGAGTCTGGGGTGCCATAGGGAATGAATAGGATAACAAGACATTGGCCTTGGAGAGTGGGAGAAAGAGGAAAGTTCTTTGAGCTGCCAGTTTAATGAGAAAACTGTTAGGTGTGCCTGGCTGGGCACACAGCTGCCCAGAGTTCCTGTCATCACGATGTTCCAGGGAGAAGTTGATTTCCCAAAGTGGAAGAGTTTTTCTCACTCTCTGGCAATAAATGTGTCTTACCCTTCACGCTGGCCGGCTTCGATCTGGGATCTATGTAGTGCTCCCTGCAGCTGTGGGCTGGTTCTCTTTTGCTCCATTTCCTGGCCAACTGGGCTTTGGAGAAGCAATTCCTTTCCTGGCGCTGATGAATATTTTTCTAGCCCGGAGTTTAATTTCTTCTTAGCTTTGCTGGGTTGACTGACTAGCGCTTCAGGATGTTAAGCCTGATTAAACCTCTTCCGCCAAGTCTTACCTTTTCTTCCTGGAGATGGTGTTTTGGGGTGTTGACTGGAACCCCTGAAGGATGGGGTGTAGGAAGAGCAGCTGATGAAGCGCTTCGAGCCCAGGTACCCCTGTCATCCCTCAGTCTGGAGAGCAGGGTGGGGAGGGGGAGCTGTGGTCCAGCCCTTGTCACCATCATGCTTGACGCTGCCCTTTTGAGCCCCCCTGGAATTGTCTGGTCAGCCTCGGGGCTCTGGTGGGGCTGTGCGTCCTCAGAGCAAGCAGGCTTTTGGTGAGTGGACCACAGGCTAAGAGCAAGGCTGACGAAATGTGCCACGTGTTCATGCATGTCTGCATGTGTGTGTGTTTTAGTGGGCCAGAGCACACCCCCCGACTGCAAGGGGAGGAAGGAGTGGATGATAAAGGATGCAGAGCTGGCAGGTGGGGCTGACACTGGTGGTGTGACCCGTGTTTCATGGCTGCTGCTAACAGCTGGCGTCCGGGGGTCTGTCTCTCTGATCCCCGAACAAGGGAGGGAACAGCCTCACCAAGCTTCACTGTAGCACGACTGTGGGTGTCTGTGGGGTTGAGGATGGCACTTTACTCCCTCCATCCCTGCCATCCCTCCCACCCCTCCTGGCAGCAGGAGTCAACTGGCAAGTGTGTGCATCCCATGTGGGGTCCTCTCCTGAGCACCCCGATATTCCTCATGTGGCCTGTGGACCCACAGCATCAGCTTGTTAGAAATGTAGAACCTCAGGCCCCCCGAGGCCCCCACCTACTTAATCAGAATCTGCACTTTGACAGGAGTCGCGGTGATGTGTGTGCACTATAAGAGGCACTGCCGCCTGGGGGCTGGAAGTATTAATAATCCCCAAGTGCAGGTGTGACTGGGGTTCTCTGTGGCAGAGAGGTTGGGCTGTTCTTTGGCTTTGTCCTGGCTTCAGCGTCCATCGGGTTTGAAAGTGACCCATGCAGGTTGAACCTGTTTTCCTAATCTCCACTCCCCCATCACTTCACTCTCCTGTGGGAAGGCAGGGGGTGGGTGAGGCGGATCCTTGGGGCTGTGGTCAAGAAGGAAGGTCATAATGATGGTCTTTTTTTTTTTCCAATTATTTTTATTAGTTGGAGGCTAATTACTTTACAATATTGTAGTGGTTTTTGCCACCCATTGACATGAATCAGCCATGGATTTACATGTGTTCCCCATCCTGATCCCCCCTCCCACCTCCCTCCCCATCCCATCCCTCTGGGTCTTCCCAGTGCACCAGCCCCGAGCACTTGTCTCATGCATCCAACCTGAACTGGCGATCTGTTTCACACTTGATAATATACATGTTTTGATGCTGTTCTCTCAGATCATCCCACCCTTGCCTTCTCCCATAGAGTCCAAAAGTCTGTTCTATACATCTGTGTCTCTTTTTCTGTCTTGCATATAGGGTTATCCTTACCATCTTTCTAAATTCCATATATGGAGGAGGAGCCAAGATGGCAGAGGAGTAGGAAGGGGAGACCACTTTCTCTCCTACAAATTCATCAAAAGAACAATTGAACGGCAGAGCAACCTTCACAAAACAACTTCTCATCGCTAGCTGAGGTCATCAGGCGCCCAGAAAAGCAGCCCATTGTCTTTGAAAGGAGGTAGGACAAAATATAAAAGATAAAAACTGAGACAAAAGAGCTAAGGACGGAGATCTGTCCCGGGAAGGGAGTCTTAATAGAGGACGTTTCCAGACACCGAGAAACCCTCGCACTGGCGGGCCTGGGGGAAGTGTTTGAATCTCGGAGGGCAACCTGACTGGGAGGGTAACAATAAATAAAACCCACAGATTACGAGCCTAAAAGCAACTCCCAGCAGAGAAGTACCCCAGACACCCGCATCTGCCACCAGCAAGTGGGGGCAGAACGGAGAGGAGCGGGCGGCTTTGCTTGGGGTAAGGACCGGGCCTGAGTGCCCTGAGGACAATCGGAGGGAGCTTTTGTGAGTTGCCAACTTGAACTGTGGGAGAGCAAAAGAGAGAGAGAAAATTAACTGGCCCGAACACACTGCCGGCCGTTCGCAGAACAAAGGGACCGAGAAAGTCCAGAGAAGAGCTCGCAGGCTGCGGACCGGCCCAGCCCCGCCGGAGGCAGGAGGCAGCGGGGAGGGGAAGGGGACAGGCTCGGCCCCAAGGACCGCATCCCCTGCCGCACTGCAAACAGGCCTCCAGTTTCTAATCAAAGACCTCCTGAGATTCTGGATGGTCGACATCCACCGGGAGGGTTGTGGCGAGACACAGGGCGCACGCACCCGACTGGCACTGGCGGAAACTGAAACTGGGACCGCGGAAGGGAGTGGGCGCGCCGCACCTGGGGAGAGTGCGCCCGGCAAGCCCCTGGCTGCCTGGACCGCTCTGATGGGGAAGGCACAGAGAGCAGGCACAGCTTTTTGTTCCGCGCTTTTGTGGAACACCCGAGGGCTGGAACCGCGCGCAGCACGGGGGTTGCTCCATATAGAGCAGCCGGGAGCCTGAGCAGTGCAGAGGGAGAAAGCAGCGCAAGCCCCTCCCCGCAGCGGAGCCAGAAAGATAAAGAACATTACAGCATACTAACACACATATATGGAATTTAGAAAGATGGTAACGATAACCCTATATGCAAAACAGAAAAAGAGACACAGAAATGCAGAACAGACTTTTGAACTCTGTGGGAGAAGGTGAGGGTGGGATGTTTCGAAAGAACAGCATGTATATTATCTATGGTGAAACAGATCACCAGCCCAGGTGGGATGCATGAGACAAGTGCTCGGGCCTGGTGCACTGGGAAGACCCAGAGGAATCGGGTGGAGAGGGAGGTGGGAGGGGGGATCGGGATGGGGAATACGTGTAACTCTATGGCTGATTCATATCAATGTATGACAAAACCCACTGAAATGTTGTAAAGTAATTAGCCTCCAACTAATAAAAAAAAAATTCCATATATGTGCGTTAGTATACTGTATTGGTGTTTTTCTTTCTGGCTTACTTCACTCTGTATAATGGGCTCCAGTTTCATCCACCTCATTAGAACTGATTCAAATGAATTCTTTTTAATGGCTGAGTAATATTCCATGGTGTATATGTACCACAGCTTTCTTATCCATTCGTCTGCTGATGGGCATCTAGGTTGCTTCCATGTCCTGGCTATTATAAACAGTGCTGTGATGAACATTGGGGTGCACGTGTCTCTTTCAGATCTGGTTTCCTCGGTGTGTATGCCCAGGAGTGGGATTGCTGGGTCATATGGCAGTTCTATTTCCAGTTTTTTAAGAAATTTCCATACTGTTTTCCATAGCGGCTGTACTAGTTTGCATTCCCACCAACAGTGTAAGAGGGTTCCCTTTTCTCCACACCCTCTCCAGCATTTATTGCTTGTAGACTTTTGGATAGCAGCCATTCTGACTGGCATGTAAAGGTACCTCATTGAGGTTTTGGTTTGCATTTCTCTGATCATGAGTGATGTTGAGCATCTTTTCATGTGTTTGTTAGCCAAATGATGGTCTTTACACTCTGTGCAGAGAAGCTGGGTGGGCAGGAACCATCCAAGAGGATCTCCTTCCATCTCTGGGGGGGGGGACTCTGATCACAGGGGCTGGGGGTGCATATCTCATATGGGGTGTGCCCCATGCTTGAACTGAGAGCTGCATCCAGCACTCTTGGCCGTGGAGACGTTCAGGATGATGAGGCCAAAAAGCACAGTCAAGCAGGAGGAGCCGAAGAGCAGGGAACAGCATTCCCTGGCCAGTGAGCAAACCAGAGCTATAGCTAGGAGCACGAACTGGCTTGCCAGCCCTCTAGGAAGTTTCACAGAGGGGCAGAAGAACCTCACCTGAGCGGTTATGGGGGGAGGGTAACACTTGCTGGTGTTGGGAGGACAAGAAGACGTAACTTTTACTATTGCTGCACTGGTCATCCACATGGTGGCTGTGAGTATGGCCAGTTGGGATCCATTGCCCATTGACTCTGCCACTCCACAGAGTGGGCTCTGGCCCCTCCTTTGCCAAGAGAATAATGCATGAGGATTCCAGGCAGAGCTGGACAGCACCTGCCTCAGCCCCAGAAGGAGACCAGCCCAGAAAGCCCAAGGGCTCCTGCCCCCAGCTCAGAGCAGAGCTGCCCACCGCCACCCCCTACTTCACCCACCCCACACTGCTGGGTACACATGCAGGGGAGTGTGGGAAATCAGAAGCAGGACCAGCGGGATGGGTTGGGGAAGGTCTGTGAGAAGGGAGGAATCTTGGAGAGGTAAGCGAATGGTGTCCAAATGATGGTCTATGTCTTTGCTGCGAGTGTTATGCCAGCAAAGGGTTGGCTTAAAGCAGAAGTGACCAGGATATCTCGAAGCAACGAGATGAGGTTTTCAGCTGCTAAGTAGAAATATATCAGAAGGGCAACAGTTGGATTGGAAAGTGGACACATCTGAGCTGAGACCATACAATTCCCATCTGTTACATGAGGACAGTTTAGGAAGGTGGGCGTGGCATGTACAAGATGCTCCTGTTGGAATCCTCAGACCCTCATGGCTTTGTAGAGTCCCAGGCACTTTACAGATGTGATTAAGTGAAGGATTTTGAGATGAGGAGATTATTCTGGATTATCCAGATGGGCCCAGTGTAATATTAAGAGCCCTTATCGGGGTGGGAAGGGGAAAGCAGGAGGGTCTGAGTCAGAGGTGACATGACAGTGGGAACCAGAGGGAGAGAAGATGCGATGATGGAAGCAGAGGTTGGAATGGTGTGGTTGTTGACTTGGAAGAAGGGCTTCCCAGGTAGCGATAGTGGTAAAGAATCCATCTGCCAAGGCAGGAGACTCAAGGGATGTGGGTTTGATTCCTGGGTCAGGAAGATCTCTTAGAGAAGGAAGTGCCATTTCCTCTTGTCTGGAAAATTCCATGGACAGAGGAGCCTGGTGGGCTATAGTCCATGGAGTCTCAAAGAGGCTGATGTGACCGAGCACACACACACACACATGCACACACACACACACACACACACACACACACACACACACAGGCATGAGCCAAGCGGTGTAGGCTGTCTCTACGAGTTGGAAAAGGCAAGGAAACAGATTCTCCCAGACACCCATTTTAGACCTATCTCTCACTGCTGACCCATTTTAGACTTCTGGTCTCCAGAATTGCAGGAGAATAAATTTCTGTTCTTTTAAGCCACTAAATTACCACAGGGATAGACAGGTACTACGGGCTTTCCAGGTGGTGCTAGTAGTAAAGAACCAGCCTGCCAATGCAGGAGACATAAGAGACCTGCAATCCCTGGGTTGGGAAGATCCCCTGGAGGAGGGCATGGCAACCCACTCCAGTACTCTTGCCTGGAGAATCCCCATGGACAGAGGAAACGGGTGGGCTACCATCCATAGGGTCACAAAGAGTCAGGCAGGACTAAAGCGACTCAGCATGCATGCATGCAGACAGGTACAACAGTGAGTGAGTGGGTCTGTCTCCTTGAGCAGTTGCTGAAAGATGCCTGGAGCAGCTGGGGTGGGGTGGGGAGGTCAGAGTACAGTGAGATCAGACTGGGCTTGGGATGGGAGGTCCGCTTGGGACAGTGAGGACTTGGGTCTGGTGAGCTGATGTCTAAGTGGAGGGCAGGATGGAAGAAGTCAGGGGGCTAGCAAGGCCTGAAACCCTGGGTGAGGGGACTGGGTTTAATCTGCACTGTCGCCACGACTGCTTCATGGAAGAGGGATATGATGAAGATGTGTTTCTGGAAAGGAAAGCAAGTGAGCGGCAGGGATACAGAGCAGTGAGGTCGTTGCAGGACAGCCAGAGAGAAGGTGGGAAGTCTGCAGTAGGGAGGAATGCTCAGAATCTGAGCTTGAAGGCTGATAAGTTCAAACCTGAGTTCCACTCTAACTGCTGTATGACCTCAGGCAAGGTTTTAATGTCTCTGAGCTTCAATTTCCTCAAGCTGTGAAAAGGAAGATGATAGCAATGACTGAGTAAGGTTATCTTGGGGACAAAATGGAATACAGGAACGAGGCATCTGACACCACATGCCCTTCCATGCTATGAAAATTGATCTTGCCTTCAAGACTTTGGGCTTCCCTGGTGGCTAAGATGGTAAAGAATCGGCGTGCAGTGCAGAAGACTGGGGTTTGATCCCTGGGTTGTAAAGATCTGCTGATGAAGGGAATGGCTACCCACTCCAGTGTTCTTGCCTGGGGAGTTCCATGGACAGAGGAGCCTGGCGGGTTACTGTCCATGGCTTTGCCAAAGGTCAGATATGACTGAGCGACTGACTTTTCTGAGACCTTGGACTTCCTCTGTAGGTTGCAGGTGGGGGTGGTGTTTGTAAGACAGCCACTCTGGAGCAGTCCCTTCATGCTCGGGGTGTCTGTCTGCATGTCTCAGGATAAAATCATGGTCCTACAAACTGCTGACGTGTATTTGATAGACTGCCATTTCCAAAGGTTTCAGTTGATAGTATGATGAGTAATAGTTCTGTTCCTGGAGAATGATTTTAAAAGGAAGCCAGTGTATCTGCTGCTGCATATTAAAAAGCAAGATTTCCCCCGTCATAAAAATAGTTACGGCTTGTGCAGAACCTACCACGTGACAGGCGCTCGGTCAAGTGCTTCCCTCATAGCCTCTTGAATCCTTACAATAATTTGCAAGGCAGGCATTTGTGCCCTCATTTTACAGATGAAAAATGAGCCTTGGTGATATAAGGTCCAAGGCCTTGGAGCAGCAAGTGTGGCTGACATCACTTAATATCCTTTTCTCTTCGGTGTTTTCCATCCTCACTTTTTTTTTCTTTTTGGTTTTAAAAACCCATTGTTTAATATGGTTCAACTTCTTGTTCTTAACAATAGCTATTGGTTAGCATTTTTGTTTTGAGGGAAGGAAACATTTTCTGCAACATTGTCTTTATAGGCAAAGCAATCCCTAAGATTTTTAATTGCTACCATATGTTGTTGATTCTTGATCTTATTTGCCAAGTCCTCCATGAGGAGCCAGGCAAGAGGGGACAATCCACATTTCCTGTCGAATCCCATCAATCTAATCCCATCAGATCGAGTTAAGTGTATGAATATCCTGATATGATGAGCACACACACACACACGTATTGAGATTTTGTGCCTGCGTTTCAGTATACATGCTCAGACATCGAGGAATGCACATACCTGTTGCAATAGGCACACGGATCTTGATGTATATGGAGATATGCATATCATGACATGCATATATCAAGACACACAGAACACACATACTGAGACATGTATATATGACATGGAGATGTCAAGACAACACGCTTGTTGAGACATGCATAAAGCATGCTGCAACATGCACACAGGTGTTGTGACATGAAAGCACATGGCAAGGTGTGCACACGAATGTCTTGACACGAAGCTTATAAAGACATGCGTGGACACTGCAATTTCTGTGCCAAGGTCACAAGACAAACAGCATATTGTTGTACACAGATGTCACGACACATGGAAATATGACACTCACAGGTGTTGTGACACGCTCATAGATGTAGGGATGTCAACTGTGTGTTGAGGTGTGCCCGCGTATATGTTGAGGTATGCCTGTGCATGTCAAAATATGCATATCAAGATAAGCCATATACACATTGATATACACATATGTATGTATATATTCATATCTTTGAGACCTCATGGACTGCAGCATGCCAGGCTCCCCTGTCCTTCACTATCTCCCTGAGTTTGTGCAAACTCACATCCATTGAGTTGATGATGCCATCTAACCATACCACCCTCTGCCACCCCCTTCTCCTCTTGCCCTCAATCTTTCCCAGCATTTCAGGGTCTTTTCCAGTGAGCTGGCTCTTTGCATCAGGTGGCCAAAGTATTGGAGTTTCAGCTTCAGCATCAGTCCTTCCATTGAAAATTCAGGGTTGATTTATTTTAGGATTGACTGGTTTGATCTCCCTGCTGTCCATGGGACTCTCAAGAGTCTTCTCCAGCACCACAGTTCCAATTCAGAGGGTTGGCAATTTGAACTTGAGACAGCTGTGTACTACCTCTTCTGGTCTTCACTGAAATCACTTGTGAGGATGCATTCATGTGGTGCCTTGACACTTAAGCTCGATGATTTAAGATTGTCTCACTCTTGTGCTTGGAAAGGACACTGCCTATTGGCTTGGAAACCTTACTTCTCCCTCATGAGCCTCACATCCTCCAGGAAGCACTTCTGTAAATGGCCACTTCAGGACTGTGTTCCCAGAGGACAAAAGTAGAAACCCTCTGGGAACATAGTCCTCTTGGATTGGGTTGATGGGATTAGATTTCTAGAAATCAGGGCCTCTGCAGGAATGTTCTTGGAATTTTCAGATTCCCATTCATGTCTTTGATTTGGGAAAAGTTGAATCCACTTAAGGATGGAAAATTGATCCTCTAATTCTTGAAACTCCATTTTGAAACGAATTTCTCTGTGTTTCTTAGCTCATCTTTGTTGCTGCCAAGAGCTAGGTTACAGCAGTTGAACAGTGTGGAGGGTAGGGGCACCAACCCGCTGTGCAGTGGAAAATCCACAAGTCCATGTATAACTTCACATCTCTCCATATCTGCAATTCTGCACCCCCAGATTCAACAGTCATGGGTGGTGTAATACTGTGGCCAAAAAGGAAAAAAAATCCTTGTATAAGTGGACTCATGCAGTTCAATCCTATGTTGTTCAGGGGTCCACAGTAAGTAATTGCAGCTTGGAGTTTTGGTGCATTTATAATTTCATTTATTTATTTTAAAGTATTGACCATTTTAAGTATTTATTTTAATTTTTTGGTCACAGCATGAGGGATCTTAGTTCTCCGACCAGGGATTGAGCCTGGACCCCCTGCATTGGAAGCATGGAGTCTTTACTACTGAACTGTCAGGGTATTCCCCATTCATCATTTTAAAAGATGTTATGGAAGGGCCAACTGACCATGTTCCCCTCAGCTGGGCAGCAAGGACTTCCTTGAAGTGACCCCTGGATGTTGCTCCCTCATCCCACAACCCCCTCTACTCACCTGGTACAAAGCAACCGCTCTCTTCAGCCACCTCCCTTAATGGGAGGAGAGTTTGTTTAAATATCGGCATGTTAATGGCTGTGAAGTGGTTTGAAAGCACCTCACTCCATTTGTGTTAACACTGTTAACCTCTGTTGAAGATTTCCCCTTGGACTGCAGCTCATGAGAGCGGAGTTTCATTGCCCTGGCACAAGGGAAATGATTTCCCTCTATTTAAAGGCAGCGATGATGCTTTACGAGGGTGCCCTTCACTTGTTCAGATATTAAAGGACAATAAATCAAAATTCAGCACTGTGGATGAGCCACAGCTCCATCAACATTGAGAGAATCCCTTGTAGATCTCCTGCGGAATTGCCCTTGACCCTTCCCCTGTGTGTACTCAGGAGCCCTGAGAAAATTTGAAATGCGACAGAGAGAGGCTGAGAGAGGCAGGCGGGAGGGAGGAAGGCTTGTGATCAGGTTTCCCTGATCCACGGGGAGCCCATGGCCGCTGGAGCCAACAGGACGGGCTGGCTGGCTGGGTGCATGACTCTCAGGGTGGGAAGGGCTGGAACCTGCGATTTCACATCCCCCACCTTAGCATTGCTTTTCTCCAGCCAGGTATCCAAGAGGCTGAGAATGTTCTGTACCTTCAAGAATGAAAACCCCAACAGGGAAATCAACGCTCCTCTTGTGGGACCAAGAGGAGGAGAGGGAATGGAGGCACTTTGTGAATAGTTGTTTTCGTTTATGATCTGGAATGGAAACGCTCTACTCAGAGGCAATACAGCGGGCATATTGGTCAGCTCAGCCATCACAATGAAACACTACAGACCTGGAGGCTTAAATAACTGACATTTATGTTCTCTGGTTCTGGAGGTTGGAAGTCTGAGATTAAGGTGTTGGTGGGGTTGGTTTCTCCTGAGGCTGATCTCCTTGGTTTGCAGATGGCCACCTTCTAGCTGTGTTCCCCACGTGATCTTTATATGTCTCTTTTTCAGATTTCCTCTTCTTATAAGGACACCAGTCATACTGGGCTAGGGCTCACCCTAATGATCTCACTGGAGCTTGGTGGGCTATAGTCCATGGGATCGCATAGAGTCAGACACGACTGAGTGACTTCACATTTTATTATAGCTATTTATAATAACTTAATTGGGTTCCCCTGGTGGCTCGGACGGTAAAGAATCTGCCTTCAATGCAGGAGACCCAGGTTTGATCCTGGGGCCGGGAAGATCCCCTGGAGAAGGGAATGGCTACCCACTTTAGTATTCTTGCCTGGAGAATCCCATGAACAGAGGAGCCTGGCAGGCTACAGTAACTTAATTACCTCTTTAAAGGCCCTATCTCCCAATACAGTCATGTTCTGGGCAACTGGGGTTTAGCCCTCTAACATATACATTTTTTGTGGGGGGAATACTCTTCAGCCCATTACAGCCAGATCGGAAAAGAGAACACAAGAGGGACAGAGACCCTGATCATTTCCTGGAAGCTCCATTTCTTGACTTGGCAGAGTATGCACCAGGATCTGACATCACGCTTGGTGGCTATGGGACCCCTGGTCTTTTGGTGCCTCCCGAGGAGGGCAGGTGGCCCCCATGGGGACTCACAGCTTCTTCCTCACTGACCCTGTTTTGACTGGGCCCCTTTGCTTGGCCCCGTGAAGCAGGTAGTGTGGTCAGGGCTGGGTCTGCACAGGCTGATGGGGGGGGTCCTTGGTGCCAGGTCACATGCTGGGGGCACAGGGAGATGTGCCAGCCTCCCTGGCCCGTGTGCTGGCAGGGGAAGGAGCACACCCTCAAAGCAAGAGACTGCAGGAAGCCTCCCCTGTGAGCTGTCGGTGCAAGACCTCAGAGAAAGGAGGGGGCGGTGGGGCGGACGTTCCTGCAGGGAGCATGACTAGGCCACTTTTTTTTCCAAATGTTAACAGAGTTTACATCACTTTGCCAACAAAGGTCCATCTAGTCAAAGCTATGGTTTTTCCAGTAGTCATGTATGGATGTGAGTGTTGGACTATAAAGAAAGCTGAGCGCTGAAGAATTGATGCTTTTGAACAGTGGCATTGGAGAAGACTCTTGAGAGTCCCTTGGACTGCAAGGAGATCCAGCCAGTCCATCCTAAAGTAAATCAGTCTTGAATATTCATTGCAAGGACTGATGCTGAAGCTGAAACTCCAGTACCTTGGCCACCTGATGCAAAGAACTGACTCACTGGAAAAGGCCCTGATGCTGGGAAAGATTGAAGGTGGGAGGAGAAGGGGCGACAGAGGATGAGATAGTTGGATGGCATGACTGACATGATGGACCTGATTTTGGGGGGACTCCGGGAGTTGGTGATGGACAGGGAAGCCTGGCGTGCTGCAGTCCATGGGGTCGCAAAGAGTCAGACATGACTGAGCGACTGAACTGAACTGAACAACTGAACAGAATTTATTTATAATTTTATTTATTTTTGGCTGTGCTGGGCTTTTCTTTAGTTGTGGTGAGTGGGGGCTGCTCTGCAGTTGCAGTGCTAGGGCTTCTCATCGCAGAGGCTTCTCTTGTTGCAGAGCACGGGCTCTAGGGCATGCAGGCTTCAGTAGTTGTGACTTGAGGGCTCAGTAGTTATGGTCCCCTGGCTCCAGAGCACGGGCTCAGTAGTTGGGGCACATGGGCTTTGTTGCACTGAGGCATGTGGGATCTTCCTGGACCAGGGATTGAACCTGTGTCTCCTGCATTGGCTGGTGGATTCTTTACCACTGAGCCACCCGGGAAGTCCTGGCCATGTCATTTTAGAAATGAGAAATGGTAATGATTGGAGTGTCTAAAGCCAGTTTTGCTGGATTCCATGACCCACATTCTTCTTGATATATCACCCAGCCTCCCAGGGACCATGTGTCTATTCAACAATGGTGTCACATGGTGATTGCTAAAACTACAGCAACCCTCCCATTGCCTGGGAGCTATTTGATTTTATATCTCTCTCCCCCATGCTGTGTGAGCCTTTCTCGAATGGGACCCGGATTCCCAGCGGTACGTGTAGCTTGACACAGTGCCCGGATGCGGGAGGTGCTGGTCTGCTGAAGAACAGAAGAGAAAAAGGCACAGCTCGGAGAAGCTGTGATGGCTGGAATCTGGAGGTGTTTGGCAGCGATCAGAGGATGGAGGGCAATAACGCTTCCTGGGGCGTTCCCACTTCAAGTCATTTCTTCCTGTATTTTCCGCAGCATCCTCTGAAGCCCGGCCAGTGCTCTCCTGCTGCACGCAGCCATCCCCTCCGGAAGGCTTGTTGCATGCAGATCTGAGCGGGAGCTGATTCAGTGCAAACACCTCTGCTGCTGGACACCCACAGCCAGCTGCCCACGGACACTGGCAGCTGTCTCGGTTTTCTCTGCCAGCGGGAGCTCTGGTGTGCTCTTTCTGCCTGCCCGTCTGCGGCCATGAGCAGTGTAATCAAAGCCAGGGAGACACGACCAGGAGGAAGCTGTGTCATCAAAATCCACGGCTTCAGTCAGGGCTCTGAGGAGTAGAGGGAGCAGGTCATTGGGGATTCAGTCCAGGAAAGCCAGCTTGAAGTGCTTCTAAAAGCTGCCTGCGGCCAAGAGGGCTTGGAACGGCCCCTTCGTGAGCCCACTGAGTGATTCGTTGTCAAGTCAGAATTTCATAGCTGTGAGGGGCTTGGCATGCGTGCGTGCTCTGTCATGTCCGACTCTTCGTGACCCCATGAACTGTAGCCCATGAGGCTCCTCTGTCCATGGGGTTTCTCAGGCAAGGATGCTGGAGTGGATTGCCATTTCCTCCTCAAGGGAATCTCCCCGACCCAGGGATCGAACCGGCATCTCTTATGTCTCTTACATTAGCAGGCGGATTCTTCACCACTGAGCCACCTGGGAAGGGAGGGGCAATAGAGGTCATCTCAATGGATCACTTGTCATGTTGTAGATAGGAAACAGATCTAGGAAGAAGGAGAAACTGATTTAAATAGAGTTGATTCAGTGAGCAGTGAGAATTAGAAAAATGTATGCCCTCCAGACAGACAGCCCCAAGTCAGGGGGCAAAGGTTGAAGAGCAGAATGCAGCTGACTCTCAGCCCCTACCTGTCCACTGGGATAGGTGACTTTGTGCAGTAAACAACCCCTTCAACTGCACATGGCGACCTTGACGTCAAAGTCACACAGTCACTTGTCACTTAATGATGAAGGTAAAATCAGAGCCTACTACCTACTGCTCTGTAGATAGTTGGGTTTGAAAAGCAACCTTTACACTCACTGTTTATGTGTGTTTTGGGGTCTAGGTTTAACTAAGCAAGGAGTAGCCTTGGGTCTGGTTTCTGAAGCCAGACTAACTGGGTTCTCACCCCAGTCTTGCCCCTTCTCACCTGTGTGGACTTGGTGAGCTGTCTCCATCTTCTCATCTGTAAAATGGAATGAAGAATAGTCTCTACCTTGTGATTTACTTGTGAAAATTCAGTGAGTTCCGATATATAGAATGTATAGAGAACTACACAGTGAATCCTGTGTAAATGTTGTAATTGTTATTCTATCCTGGGCATAATAGCAACATATTTGGACAGCCCTCTTGACACACATGTTTCTTAAGTCCCTGGATTTCATGACACCTTTGTGGGAGAAATACTGACCTCTGTCTCTCATTTGGTAGACCTGAGCTCACAGAGGCTCATGGAGTCAGTTGCCCCTGATCCCACTCTTGCAGGGGAGCTGAGCTGGAATCTTATGCTCCAGAACTTTCCCCATAATTTCCTGATCAATTCAAGTATTTATAGGGACGCTTGGGCCTCTCAGCAGACTGGTAGCATCTTTTTTGTAGGTGCTGAAGTTTTTACATATTGCAGATCCTCCCAAGTGACACTTGGAACAAATGTCAAAGTTTTCAACACTTGCAGAAGAGAGGGCAAGGCTGGCAGAAGTCACTTTCTCAACCATAAACCCTGGGGTACGAGACTCATGCCTGGTAATGCTGCATTAGTGGGGCTTTGTCTTCGGGGCTCTCTTGCTCCCTCCTGGGTGCCTCTCCCCAACACTCAGGTCTTGGTTCTGCCCCGGCCCTGAACCCACCACGTGCTCCCCACTCTCCATAGGGCTCCATCTGTAACTTATGCTTTCATCCTCCGGATGGGCTGGTCTTTCACAGAGCAAATGTTTTTAATTTCGATGAGGTCTCATTTATCTATTTTTTTTTCTTTTATGGATTATGCTTTTATGTCATGTCCAAAAACTCTTCACCAAGCCCTAGGTCCTGAAGATTTTCTCCTATGTTTTCTTCTAAAAGTTTGAGAACTTGCTGTTTTACATTCAAGTCTGTGATCTATTTGGAGTTATTTTTTGTTTCCAATTTGAGGCTTAGGTTGAGTTTTATGTGTTTGCCTATAGGCATCCAGTTTGTCCGGCACCACTGATGAAAAGATTATCTTCCTTCCACTGAACTACTTTTACTCCTTTGTAAAAAGTCAGTTGGCCGTGGTTCTGTGGGTCTCTTTGTGTATCCTCTATACTGTTTCATTGATCTATGTGTCTGTCCCTCCGCCCGTGTCACACAGTCTTGAATGCTGTAGGTATAGAGAAAGCAATTCTGCCAAGACTGATTCCTTCCGTTTTGTTTTTCCTTTAACAAAATTATTTTGTCTATTCTCCTTTCTTTGCCTTTCCGTATATTTAAGAAAAAAATTTGTCTATTTCTGCAAAAACTCTTGCTGGGTTTTGATAGGAATTGCATTAATGCCACTAGATCAATTTGGTGGCTCAGACAGCAGTGGGAGATAGACATATATAGGTCAATATATAGAGCAATTGGGATTCTTCTTCTGGGCCGGGAATCTTACTATGCGTCATTTCATTTTATCCTCCCAAAACCCAGGTGGCACAGGTTAAGAATCCACCTGCCAATGCAGGAGATGCAAGAGATGCGAGTTTGATCCTTCAGTCAGAAAGATCCCCTGAAGGAGGAAATGGCAAGCCACTCCAGTTTTCTGGCTTGGAAAATTCCTTGGACAGAAGAGCCTGGCAGGCTATCGTCCGTGGGTTTGCAAACAGTCGCACACGAACACACACACACACCCCACTTTGCATGGATAACCTTATCCCTGGTTGGAAACTGAGGCAACCCAGGCAGAGGGAAGGGTTGACTTGCTTAAGGTCACATCTGGTAGAGAACAGACTGGAGTTTTAAATGCAGGTCTCCCAGACTCGTTTTTCTCTGCAGTGTTTTGGCCAGTGGCTCCCCCCAGCCCCCTACCCGCTTCTCCTGTCGCCTGCCTGTCTGAAAGATGTTTGTCCTGTTCTGTCAAACTCAGGCCCTCTGCTCCCCAGAAACAAGCCATTGTCAGGAAGACAGCCTTCCTGGGAGGGTCGTAACTACACAGCAAGAAGCAAAGCGGCCCCTCAAGACTATGTTCTGCTCACAGGAACCTTTTTTTCTTATGGATTCTCTATTAACACTTCGAGCGAGTTTTCCTCTGGGGGGGCATTTGTCATGGAGCAGATCTTCCTTGGAATAGATCTTCTTTTGGAGCGCTGTCACAGCCTGGGAGGATGCCTGCCACTCCTCAGGCATCTGTCTTCCTGAGCCTGGCCCTCCTCATCTGTCTGGGCGTCCCACACCCTCTTTCCATGGAGTTACTGGTCTGCGGATTAAACGTAGGACCGCTGTGAATGGTGCAGAAAAATGAGGCAGGGGACTTGTCTTCAGCTTGGGATGTGTGAGCGGGGCCTGAGGCTCTCCCTCTCAGTTCAATGCCGGCTTTGGCCGCATCTTCTTTCCACATCCATCTTTCTGTTTCCTGGGACTTAGGAAAGACGGGGCCAGAGTGGGCGGGGCTGGAGGAGAGAAGCAGAGGGACGAGGGGGAGGGATGGAGCTTTGGATACGTTCAACTGTGAGCTCTCTTCTCCTTACTCCTCCTCAGGACCTGTCCCCCACCCCCAGGCTCCTCGCCTGCTCCCCACTCACGTCACTCTGCTCCGAGATCACTCTCTGAAACCAACCGGGTCTCCCGCTATTCAGTCCAGTTCTGACCCCGACTGCCCGGATTTAGCAGAGACCCCCACCGCCCCAGCCTAAGAGCTCAGTCTGATAGACTGGCCCCCTCGACTTCAGACACCAGCTGCAAGTCTCGGGTATCCTCAAGCCGTTCATCCTGCTGGGGCTTGGTGACTGCTATTCTTGGGTTCCCACACCCCTCTCAGGTTCGAGAATTTGCCAGAACAACCCTCAGAACCGAGGAAAGCACGATACGTATTTTTAAAATTTATTCATGATTGGAGGGTAATAGCTTCACCACGTTGTGTTGGGTTCTGCCTACAGCAGCGTGAATCAGCCACAAGTATGCACATGTCCCCTCCCTCTTGAACTTCCCTCCCCCAGCCCCACCCCCTAGGTCATCACTAAGCCCCAAGCCAGCTCTCTGTGCTATAGGGAAACTTGCCCCTCGCTGCTGGTTTTGCTTATGGTAGTATTTATATATATCGATGCCACTCTCCCAGCTGCCCCTCTCTCTTCTTCCCTTCTGTGTCCGCAAGTCCATTCTCTATGTCCCCGTCTCTATTCCTGCCCTGCAAATAGGTTTATCGCACCATTTTTCTAGATATCAGTACCCATTTTCTAGATTCCATATATATGTATTAATATACGATATTTGTTCTTGTCTTTTTGATTCACTTCACTCCGTAGAACAGGCGCTAGGTTCGTCCACCTCAGTTCAACTGACTCAAATTCATTCCTTTTAAGGGCTGAGTAATATTCCACTGTCTATATGTACCACATCCTCTTTATCCATTCATCTGTCGATGGATATCTAGGTTGCTTCCAGGTCCTGGCTATTGTAGATAGGGAAAGCCCTATACTCGTGATGGTAGTTTTATTAGAAAGAATCCAGCTCAGAAACAGCCACATGGAAGAGATGCAGAGGGCCAGGGATGGGAGGGGCCCAGAACTTCTGAGCCTTCTCCCACAGTGCCACCTCCACAGCCTGGGATCTACACACCAATCTGGAAGCTCTCTCAGCCTCATTGTTTCTGAGTTTTTATCTGAATTTTCATCACTAGGCATAATTGCCACATAACTGAACTCAATCTCCAGCCCTTCTCACCTCCCTAGAAGTCAGGGGTGGGGCTGGAAGTTCCAACCCTCTAATCAAATTGCTTTTTTTGGAGCTCGACTCCCAGTCCTGAAGCTACCTAGGGGACTCAGCCATGGGTCAAAGGGGACTTGTTATAAAGACACTCTTATTATTCAGGAAATTTCAAGAGTTTTTGAAGGTTTGTGCGAGGAGCTGAGAACAAAGATCACAGATATTTTTTATTAAGCCACAGTGACAGATCTCATTCTTCCTTTCATCCTGGTGGTTTGGGTTCAGGCTTGATTGTCCCCACCGGAAATCACACTGTCACCATCTTCACCACCACGGCCACCACTGGAGACTCACTTCATGCAATTGCTTCCATGTGAGGTTTTCCAGACCCTATGCCATTTAATTCCTGAAATGACCTCATGAGATGAGAATTACACTGATTTTGTAGTTGTGGAAGCAGACTTGTAGTTTAGTGACTCTCCCAAGGGCATACAGCCAGTGAGCGCTGGAGCTGGGCCGAGTCATTTTGAGTCCAAAGGCTTAATTCTTTATCTCTGTATATCCTGCTTCCTATGTTTTCCCTTTCAAGGGTGGCTGCAGTCCTTTAAAAGGACACTTTACATGAGTTTTCCTGGTTTCACATCCCTAATCCCACAGAGATGGCTGAGCCATGGATAAGACAGGACTGGAGATGCCCTAGAATGTCTTTTCAAGCAGGGGACAGAGTGTTTCTGGCTCTTCTAGTTGTTTCGGTGGAGGAGGAAGCCCTTGCCTGGGGCCTGCCTAGGGTTCTGAGTGAGTTATGCTTTTGGGACCCCTGCTTCTGGTACTCAGACCTATTTCTCTCTGGATCTGGGGGGGTAGCCATGAAGTCTCTGGTTAACAGGTCTGGGTTAACAGCTGGGCAGGGTCAGACCTACATCTCTTATCATCCTTGGGGACAGCATGGGTCTCATGATGTGGTTTGGGTAACCCCCTCTCCAAGCCCAAATATCTCACATACCACTCCCTTGAGGCCTCAAACTCCTTTTATCTGGGGATGAGATGTTTTATTCACTAGGAGGTTAGGTGGAAAAAGGGCAGGAGACTGGGTCATACTCAAGGGCAGTTGTCCAGAAGCAGATGTTTTATTCATTCCATCATTTATCTGTTCACTCACAAACTCATCTATCTATCCATCCATCCATCCATCCATGCATCTATTCATTCATTTCTCAAGCCATCATCCATTCATTCATCCATCCATCTATCCACTCATCCATCCATCCATCTATCCATCATCATCCATCCACCCAGCCAGTCATCCTGCTAGGGTTTATTGTGCTCCTTGTGCACCGCTGGGCCCGTGTCTGTAGTGACATGAAGGAGGAGCAGAAGGGTCCCTGCTCTCTCAGAGACCAAAACTCAGGAGGGCAGGTAAGACCTTATCCATTCTAGGGCAGATCCCTGCCATGCAGTTTCACACTAGGGACCACTGAGTCCTGCAGTGAGGGGCTACTGCTCCACATGTTTCACTGCCATCACCGAACCACCAGGGAAGTCCCCTGTCTCCCTCTTATAAAAACTGAGATTACAATAGACCTCTGGATGATCCAGGACCATCCCCATTGCAAGATCCCTAACTTAATCACACCTGCAAAGTTCCCTTTGCCCCATAAGATGACATATTCATAGGCTGTGGGGATTCAGATGGGGACATCTTTGTAGGACTGTTATTCTGTCTCTCGTACATGGAATGGCTTGAACTGAGGGTTTAGAGAGCCTGGGGAAAGTTCAAGGAACTGCTGTAGGATGAACAGTTAGGGCATTAGTGGTGCAGGGATGGCAAATAAATTTTCTCTTGTGGGCCTATTCCAGCAGTTGGCAGTGGTTTCCTGGAGCCCTGGGTTGGTGAGTCTGAACTTAATGGGAAAGTCTCAAGATTGATTAGCAATGTCTGCCATGGACTTGGAAATAGGAGAAGGCAGTATGCCGGCCAGCTATTTGCCCTTCTGACTATGTTTCAAACCCTTCAATTTCCACATCAAGATAAACAGGCTTGGAAAAGGTCAGTGCTCATCTGAGGTGCCCCAGCTAGAGGCAAAGCTGGGCCTAGAAGTCAGACCTCCTGATTCATGTTTAAGTGCAGCCAGTTGAAACACTGCCTTATAACATAATCTTCAAGGCAATGAATTGAGTCAAGTGGTGCCCAGATGGTTGGGAAGAGGGTGGAAGGGCTCTGGATAAAGGGTGAGATGGTGACACTCAGCTTGCCTGGGAATACAGACAGGGGACTGTCACCAGAGTGAGTGAACTTGGACTAAGATTGGGATGAAAGTGATTGAAGTGAGCTAAAGGTTTGAAATCTAGCGGGCCATCTGCAGCTGAAGGATAAACATGTGGAAGGTCAGAGAAGATATCGTCTGACCTGGAGACTGAAGTTCAAGTTCCAGGTACCAGAAGTCAAGCTCAAGAGTGAAATCTGGGAAGAACCTTAAGATGGAGATGTGTAAAACTAGTTGTCTGGCCAAAAGAGTTTTGTCTTGCTTGATTTCTGTAATCAATTGGTAGTGGCAACTTGGAGCACTGCAAGAAATGTGATTCTGAGGCCATATCTTAGTTTAGAGAGAAAAAGTTCATGATTGATTAGTGATGCCTGGCATGGGTACCAAAATGGATAAGTTGATACATATGCCAGATATTTTCCATTCCTACATAACACTATTTTTCCAGATGAAGCTGAGTCACCAAGAGCCTTGAAGGCAGACTAGAAAGGAAAGAGGGTCACAGAGGGCTAAATACTCCCCTAACAGCTGAAAGAAGGTGGACCATCTGGTTCTACAGCAGCTCAGAGGGGTGGAGGAGACTCAACTTTTTGTAACAACTCAGAGTCAACATTCACTCTCTGATGGGGAGAGAATCTCTTTCCCACAAAGTGATTGGCCCAGAGATATCGACTCTCACATAATGAATGTTTGTTGAATGAATGCATGAATACATTCATTCCCTGCAAACTCAGCTCTGTATTTCATGGGCACAGATATATAATCTTGAACCTGCACTTCTAGGGAGGGTGGAATCCTAAGGGCAGATCAGTATTCTTGCTAAGAACCATGAGAAAAATTAGAAAAAGTACAGAAGCTTCTGTTTAAAGGCAAGAGAACCGTGGAAGCAACAAGGACCAGAGCGGGGACTTCCCTGGTGGTCCTGTGGTCAAGACTCCGCACTCCCAGTGCAGGGGGCCCGGATTCAATCCGTGGTCAAACTAGATCCCATATGCCGCAACTAAGAGTTCGAATGCTACAATGAAGATCAAAAGATACCATGTGGTGAGTTTTCACACTGTAAATAAAGATCCTGCTTGCCTCAACAAAGCTCAGAGATCCTTTGTGCGGCAATTAAGACCAATACGGCCAAATAAAAGCAAACAAATAAAGTAAATATTAAAGCAAAATGAAACACCCAAGGACCAGAGGGGCTAAGAATTTGGAGTTGGGAGGTGGCAGGGAGGTGAGCTAACGACCTGTAGCTGTTATTTCTCTGAGGACATTTGCCAATTCTGGGTTCAGGCAAGAAGCTGATAATTCCAGGCTTTGCTGCTGGGGGCAGAGAAACCAAGAGGTCCATCACCTCTGTTTACAAAGCCCATTTCCTCTCAAGTCAGATGGGAAAAGAGTGGGCCTGGTGGCAGGGGAGGTGGGAGGGAGGCTCAAGAGGGAGGGGATACATCTATACTTCTAGCTGATTCGCGCTGTTGTATGGAAGAAAACAACACAACATTGTAAAGCAATTATCCTCCAATTAAAAATAAAATAAAAAAAAAAGAGTGGGCCTGGGGATTTTGCTCAGTGACCAGCACATTAGTAGACCTTCAACCAGTGCTGAAACGGGGAACACTGGAGCTTGACCCGTCCTCTCGGGCCTCCCATTTCTTTTAGGTTTCACTTGGCTCCAAATTTTGGAGTTTTTCTGGAAAATGTGCCGCAGGATTTGCTTTTCTTTTCTTTCCTTTTTTTTTAAGTTAAGATGAATTAAAGATTCATGTTGTTTAGAGGAGTATTTTGAGAGAATTTCACAACATCCCCAGGAGATAATTGGTGTCTCCCCAGGGAATCACCAGGCGCAGGCTGGGAATGATGGTGTAAATCACTTGAGTGCCAACAGCAGTTTTAATTAAGTTTTTCCAGAATCAGATGCTTATTTCACTGAGAAGTGCTGGGCCTTGTTGACAAGTGACACATAACATTTCATTCTCCAGGGACTTTTTTATCATCAGAAAATGTCCTGGTGGAGGCCTGGTCTCCACATTAATTAACCAACCAGTCAATCAGGGGCTGGTTCTGGGCCTGTGGGGGATACAGAGAGGGCAACAGTTGGCCTGAGTTTCCAGGAGGGGCAGGAAGCAAGAGGCCTCTTGTGTGCTTAGGCCTAGGTCCTTGGACAAGTCTCCTCACCTGGGAGGGAGGTACCAGTATTCCCATTTGGCAGAGGGGAAGACCAAGGCTCCAGAATCCTTAGGGATTAGAATGCTCTCACACAGCCTGTAAACAGGCGAAGCAAGAACCAACCCTGCATCTTCTCGCTTCCTGGGGTGGGGGTGGGGAGTATATTTTTCCACTATCTCACTATCACCCTGGGCTCCTCAAAAGGTTTCTGATCCAACTGGGGATGTAAGAGCCCAATGCAGCAGAAACAAGCAGTTACGGCCCCTGATTATTGTTATTAGCTCTGATTGCCCAATTCAGGGACCTCCTTCCCCCAGACTCCCCCGGCCCCACAGGGAAGAGACAAGGAAGCTGTAGGTTAAATCAGAAGGAAATGAGGGCAGGGGAGATGATATTTTGCTTCAATTTCTCTCTCTCTTTTGTAGATGGATGGCTGGAAAGACACAGGGCAGGGAGGCTGGAGATGTGAGTTCTAGTCCTATGACCTTGACTGGACCCCCTCCTCATCTGAGGGCTTCTGAAACAGGTACACCCCCCAAGCATCCTCTTCTTGGGAGAGACTGGAGTCTGCTCTTCGAGGAACTCACTTTAACCCATTAGTATCACCGACCCCATCAGAAATGACACTGCGCAAGCCCAGCCTCCAGACATGATCGTGACCCCTGCTTGTGTGATGTGGCCCTGACGTCTCCCTGTGTTCTTTCACCCCGTTTGCAGTTTGAATGGGGCCGTCCGGGAGACGCCGGCACCTTGGCTGAGTCTTTGATTGCTGGTTGGGCATTCAGAGTGCTTGGGGCGTGGCTTAAAAATCATAGATGCCCATGTCCCCCGAGTCTGGGACTGAGTTTCGTGGCCCACGGTGCTCCGTTTTCTCCCCCCTGGAAAGTAGTATGTGGACTGTGGTGTCTAAATAGTCAGGAGATGGAGCTTGGGGCTCCTCTTTCTTACAATCAGCCCCAAACCAGGGTCCCTCACTGGGCGCCCTGATGGGAGAAAGCGCCCAGGGCCACAGCGAGAGGTTGGAGGGCCCTTTGAACAAACTACTTGCTAGAGGGCCCAGCCACGTGTTTCCTCTGGGAGAATGGCTCCTCTCCTTTCCCTGTGGGTTTTGGTAGGATCATAGATGTGTCATTTCCACCTCCATCAAGGCCCACCTAAGCAGCAGTGGTGAACATGTGACCCAAGCCCTTGCTTGACGTGCTCAGTCGCGTCTTGACTCTTTGAGACCCCATGGACTGTACCTTGCCACTCTGTCCATGGGGATTCTAGAGGTAAGAAACTGGTTTGGCTGCCATGCCCTCCTCCAGGGGATCTTCCCAACCCAGGAATCGAACCGGGGTCTCCTGCATTGCAGGCGGATTCTTTACCAACTGAGCTACCAGGGAAGCCCAACCATAATAATCCATCTGTTCTTAGTAGTGATTGGCCTAGGAGATGGGGCAGGTCCCCAAGAAGAACCAATCAGAACCCCTCTCTCAGACAGAGCCAGCCCACAGCTGTGTGTGTGTGTGTTTGGGTTTTCTTTTTGTTTGGCAATCATCTTGCTTGGCTGAATGGGAAAGGTTAGTCTACATAGTAGGAGAGAAAGCAGACAACTGTGCAGAGGCATACAGACCTGAAAAATAAATAGATAATAGGGAGACGATAGATGGATGATGGAATTCCGGCTCCATTATTTGAGCCTGTGGGTCTTCTATCCATGAAGCCAGTTCATGTTCTGGCCGTCTGCCCTGTGAAATGACATGGCCTTTGGCTTCTGTCACCTGCCACAGGAAAAACCCTCCATTCACCCCAGCCCACCCACTATCCTTACTGCCCTGGACCTCGGCCCTCCTGACAATAAGGGGTTTTTAGGTGTTTTCTGCTGGCCCTTCCCGCAAAGACTGTCATGCCTTGCAACTGCTTACGTTGAAGAATTGCAGCTCAAGCCACCAAATGTTCTTAACAAAAGTGTTGATAACATAACAGCTTTCCAAGTAAATCCAGAGCCTTCTGTTTCCAAGGGATGGTTATTGGGGCGGAGGGCGGGGGGGCGTGTGTGCTGTTGGGGGAGAGGGAGGCAAATTACTTTTGTTCACCGCAGGGCCTGTTCTGGGTTTGCCTGCCTCCCCAGGTGCTCTGCTGACTGGAGAGTCTTCCAGCAGGGCCGGCTTCCAGGCGGGTGACCATCAGATTCAAATCACTTCTGCTCCCCAGCTCAGCACTGAGGCCCAGGTGCCTGCTGGATTCAGAACGCGGCCGCTCCTTCCTTCAAGAAATCTCTCCTTAGCACAGCCAGGGCCCGTACTGTTGTCATTAGGAGGTATAAAACCCTAATTTATATTGCTGGGAGGGTAATTTATACACTAATGTAAATTTCTTTTACTGCTGATTTTTGAGCAACTGATGTGCAATTATTTCCAGCTCCCCTTCCAGTGCAATTCTAAAGCGACGGCTGCTAATACCTTAATATTCTTTATGATTGCCAGAGATGATATTTTTTCCCGGATCAAATGTATCCAGTGGGGTTTGACATAATTGGGTTAAAGATTTCTTTTTCTGAAGCTTGAAGACTTGTTAGGCTTATCTGAGCTGGGGGAGATGGTGGCAGAGGCTTTTGTTTGTGTTCTGCTATTCTCCCAGCCTGGTCCTTTGTCCTTTACGAAACCACAGGTCTCTCCCGTGGGCCTACTGTGTGCTCAGCTCAGAAGGGAGTATGCTATATAGAAGGTGGTGTGAGAAGAAAAGAAGTTATATGTGAGCAGCCCACTGCAGGATAAACTTGCTGGGAGAGAAGGGTTTTGGTTAGGAACACACAAGGGCATGCCTGGCTGACCTCCGTGTAATGAGTCACCGTGCGTGAAACTTGAATGGTGGTGTTTCATGTATCGCTGTCAGCTGGTGAATGTGATAGTATGTTTGGAGGGGTCTGGCTGTGCCCAGAGGTGGGTTTCGTCTCTACATCAAGAGACGACGGTGTTTTCACCATGTATCTCTCTCCTCCACCCTGCCATGAGCAGCTGAGCATTGGCCAGATTGAGACCAGAGGCCACAGAGTTTTTTTTTTTTTTTAATATTTATTTAATCTATTTGGCTGTGCTGGGTCTTAGTTGTGGCACACAAGATTTTCAGTCTTTGTGGCAGCATGCGGTGTCTTTAGTTGTGGCATGTGGGATCTAGTTTCCTGGCCAGGGATCGAACCTGGGCTCCCTGAATTGGGAACATGGAGTCTTAGCCACTGGACCACCAGGGAAGAGCCCCCCAACCACAGGCCTTTTAATGTCTGTCCCAAGGCTGTGCTCTGGCCTCTGTACCATGCCATCCCCTTCTGGATAATTAACACCCATCCTGAGACCATGATTAGCACCAATCTAAACTACCACCAAGCAGAAGCATTGGCTTTTATCCTCCATTTTCCTTTCATGCCTAGTTGGGATCTGCCAGAAAATCCTCTTGGCCTTTTAAAAACTGAGACCATTTTGAGAATGTGCTTAAATCCAATGAATTGTACACTTAGAAATAGTTAAAATGGTAAATTTTACCTTATGGGTGTGGTGCAACGCATGTGCACTCAGTCGTGTCTGACTCTCTGTGACCCTGTGGCATGAGTCCCAGGCAGGAGCCATCCAAGCCAGGATGTGGTTCACTCCGCAGCCATTCCGGCTGTAACAGAGCAGCACCCTGGAGTCCTTGCCCCCAAGTCCTCAGCCTGCCTTTTGCCTGCAGAAAAAACTTTAGCCAAAGAATGAGTTTAATCAGAGAAATGAGAAATGCAGAAACAAAGGAAAACAGTCAAAGGAGACCAAATGATAATACTGTAGTAATTAAGCATAGTCAAGGCCTTAATTTCCTTCTCAAGGGATGTAGATAATACTCTGAGCCATATCCTGTGAGCTGTCTTATAGATACTGAGACCCCCACCAGGTGGGAGAAGTTAACTTCATGATGATCAGACAGTGTAGACACAGGCTGCCACAATTCAGAGAATTGGCCTCAAAGAAATGGGAAAAAACTGACCCTGGAACTGAAGAGTAGCGGTACCTAAAACAACCAAGATGACGTTGGTCAGACCACGGATGACCAACCTGAAGATGACTGTCAGAGCTGACTGTACTGTTTCTGCATGTGGCCCCCTCCCTCTCTCTATAAAAGCTCTTGCCCACTGCTTGTCCGGGGGGAGGGGGGAGTTGATCTTTGGACAAGGGTCTGCCTGTCCGGTTGCTGGCATCCAAGGTAAAGCAAACCTTCCTTTCCACCAACTTGGCCTCTTTATTGGCTTTTGACTGTCGAGCAGCCCGGACCCCACCTTTCAGTAACACTAAGTGTTAGTATTAGTCGCTCAGTTGTGCCCGACTCTTTGCATCCCCATGGACTGCAGCCCACCAGGCTCCTCTGTCCATGGATTTTCCAGGCAAGGATACTGGAGTGGGTTGCCATTTCCTTCTCTAGGGGGTCTTCCCAACTCAGGAATCGAACCCGGGTCTCCTGCACTGCAGGCAGATTCTTCACTGACTGAGCTACAAGGGAAGCCCTTGTAGCTACCCTCTTTTTTGTGCTTACAGGTCCCAGTTTTGTTCCACATTTAGGCAGGCAGTGATGTGTCCAGGGAAGTTAAACGTGCCCCTGGCCCAGAGAATGAGTCTTGAGTTCCCTAGATCAGGCAAATACACATCTGAGAATTTGTGTTTTGAACTCAGTCTCTCTCCAGAATCTGTGCTCTTCTATGATACTTCCTAACCAAACTACTGAATGAATGATCTCATTACATGCTTTCTCATCTCAGGCTTCAGGAAGGACTCTTAAGTGATGCCAGAATAAGTTACACACTTCTCAAAATCAGGGAGATGATCTTTTCATGCAGCCCAAAATTCATCACACTCTCCTTGGAATGTTCCATGGCAGCCCCAGGGCTCAGCGGAAGAGGTGGGAGTGTGTCTGCATGTGTGTGGACCCGGGTTGAGATAAGGAAGGGATGGTTTTAGTACCTGTGGGTGAGGCTGGTCTCACCATGTCTATCCCCATCATCCTGCCATTGTAAACACACCTCACCTCTGTCACCTTCCCATGCAGACCTTTTTCATGACAAGCCCAAGTTCATGGTCTCCTGAAGGCAGTCACTCAGAAAGCTAGGAGCTCTTCCTGGATCACTCTCCTGACTTGATATGGAGAGCAAATGTTTTCAAAGGGAGTACTTTTATGGGCTTCCCTGGTGGCTCAGATGGTAAAGACTCTGCCTGCAGTGCGAGAGATCTGGGTTCGATCCCTGGGTTGGGAAGATCTCCTGGAAAAGGGCATGGCAACCCACTCCAGTGTTCTTGCCTGGAGAATCCCCATAGACAGAGGAACCTGGCAGGCTACAGTCCATGGGGTTGCAAGGAATTGGACATGACTGAGTGACTAACACACACACTTTAATGTTATCAGTAGTGGCCTCAGCCCCCATCAGACAGTGTGTGAGTCAGTCAGGGTCAAAGCCCCTTCTATGGTGTAGACAAAGGTGCTGTGAGTAGGAAGAACCCAGAAACATCCTGAGACATTGCAGGGCTGTGTCACCATGATTCAACTCTGTTTGGCTCTGTGACTTTGGACAGATTTCTCAAACTCTGTGAGCCTCATTTACAAGGTAGAATTGTTCTTACCACACAGAATTAACAAAGCTAATATCTATTGATACAAATGACCTAGCACAACTACTGATTCATGGCACGTGCACCCCAAGCAGTGGTTCTCTTTCTTTTTGCATGGGGGACATTTGAGTGACAGAGCCAGGGCACACAAGTGGACTACATCTCCCAGCCTCCCTTGCAGGTAGGTGGGGCCATGTGACTGAGTTCCCACCAACATCAGTTCAGTTCAGTTGCTTAGTCATGTCCGACTCTTTGCGACCCCATGGACTGCAGCACACCAGGCTTCCCTGTCCAACACCAACTCCCGGAGCTTACTCAAACTCATGGCCATTGAGTCAGTGATGCCACCCAACCAAAAGGATGTCTGCCTCCCCTGCCCTCAATCTTTCCCAACATCAACATCTTTTTCAGTTCTTTGCATCAGGTGGCCAAAGTATTGGAGCTTCAGCTTCAGCATCAGTCCTTCCGATGAATATTCAGGACTGATTTCCTTTAGCATTGACTGGCTGGATCTCCTTGCAGTCCAAGGGACTCTCAAGAGTCTTCTCCAACACCACAGTTCAAAAGCATCAATTCTTTGGTGCTCAGTTTTCTTTAGAGTCCAACTCTCACATTCATACATGACTATTGGAAAAACCATAGCTTTGACTAGACAGACCTTTGTTGGCAAAGTAATGTCTCTGCTTTTTAATATGCTGTCTAGGTTGGTCAGAGCTTTTCTTCCAAGGAGCAGGCAGTCTTTTAATTTCCTGGCTGCAGTCACCATCTGCAGTGATTTTGGAGCCCAAGAAAATAAAGTCTGTCACTGTTTCCATTGCTTCCCCATCTATTTGCCATGAAGTGATGGGACTGTTTGCCATGATCTTTGTTTTTTGAATGCTGAGTTTTAAGCCAACTTTTTCATTCTCCTTTTTCACTTTCATCAAGAGGTTTTTCAGTTCCTCTTCGCTTTCTGCCATAAGGGTGGTGTCATCTGCATATCTGAGGTTATTGATATTTATCCCGGCAATCTTGATTCCAGCTTGTGGTTCAGCCAGCCCGGCATTTTGCTTGATGTACTCTGCATATAAGTTAAATAAGCAGGGTGACAATGTACAGCCCTGATGTACTCCTTTCCCAATTTGGAACCAGTCTGTTGTTTCATGTCTGGTTCTAACTGTTGTTTCTTGACCTGCATATAGACTTCTCAGGAGGCAAATCAGGTGGTCTGGGCCCACCAACATAATGGGAAGCAATTAATGCAGGTTGTTTCTGTAAGTGGCCCATAAGGTCCTCTCTCCTAATCTTCCACTTTTGCTTTCATTCTCTTGGCAAGAATTTTTTCAATATGGCCATAACCTTCCAAAGAAAGGATGACAGATTTTGGTGGATGGCTTTATCATATAATCTTTAAAAAAAGCATGAACTTGTCTTGCTTTTCTCCCACCCTGCTGTTAGGAGGCAGATGTAATGGCAGGAGCTGAAGCAGTCATTTTGGATCCAGATTGGGATGGTTATGTTGAGGATGGCAGAGCTGCCCTCCTAGTCCTGGGATGATTTCTCTGGATTATTAAGTAAGGAATATGATTCAGTGTTTTTGAGGCCATTGTGTTTTGGGGTTTTTTTTTTTTTTTTGGTTATAGCAGCCCAGACTGTCCCTTAACAGATATATTCCTGCTGCTGATAAACTCGTTATCTGGCAGAAGATCCAGTCTTTAACTCACCTATACATTATTTTGGTCTTCTTACTCAGGACAATCTTCTGAAATAGAAGGATTGTGAACTTTAAGGTAGTTCCTCTCCTGCATGGTCCTCATCACAATTTTCCTGGATAGCCCAGCAACTCATTATTCAGTAGCATTCGTGGTTTCCTACCCTGGTATCATGTAGATAAAGCATCAAACTTGATACCCAATAAAGCTCTCTAACTCTGATCATGAAAACAAGAACACTTGAAGTAAGAGAGCAATAGGCTGAAGGAAACTACAGAACAAGTCCTCCATACTTAAAATGGCTTAAGAAATAAAAAGAAAGCATATAAGCCCTAAGGAAAGAATAGTACACCAGCTTTTTTTCTTTCAAAATTTTTTTTCATTCGCCACCCACACCTGGTATTGATCCAATACAATTCAAAACCCCAAATAACTCATACAAAACCCGCACGAGCTTCAGAAAATGCCAGACATGTGTATGTAGTTAGATTTTGCGATTCTCTGAAGAAGGAAAACGAGCTTAAATATTTTAATTGGACTCGCATGTCTCTTGTGGCCCTTGAACATGTGCTTTCAGAATGCTGCTTGATTTAATGCCCACATCAGGGATGTAGTTCAGTTTCCAGAATAAATGGTTCTTTTTTTAGCCAAGAAATATATCTATTGGTTCTTGCAGAATTCCCCCACCTTCCCCCACCCCGTGATCCCACTTAAGCTAAAGTCCTTGAGCATTAGAGATGGATGCAGCTCCTTGGACTCGTGGAGGTGAGTGGAACCTCAGATCATGCGCTCTGCCACTTTACAGATGAGTGATTGGCCCGGGGAGGCAGAGGGACCTGCCCATGGAAGCAGCTGGTAAGGGCGAGCAGTGGGATTAGCACATGTGCTTTGGTTTCCTCAGTCTGTTGGAAAAGAATCTGCCTTTTGTGTTTATGAGCTTGTGTTTACTTTTCACTCTGCTCTTGCCTAAAGAGCTCTGAGCACAAAGGCAGACCAGAACTAAGTGGTTGAGAGGCGTATATTACTTCCATCTGGTGGGGTGGATCTTTGGAATTTACTCTTTGTTTTAATTTCGGTTGTGATGAAAATCTGCTCCACTTTCAGCCCTGTTGAACTCTACCCTGTCCCTGGTCCCCTCCGAGGGCCTGCCACGGTAGGGCGGAAGAATGCTGTGTGGCAGGACCCAGGGGCTGGGTTTACTGCGTTTCGGCTAGATGGGGGTGTAGCAACCATTTACATTTGAGTTAGAATTTTGATTCTCATGCCTCATGCCAGAGGGGAATTGCATTTTATTTTATTCATTATTTTAAAAAACAGTTTATTTTTATTTTTTGGCCTTGCCACACAGCTTGTGGGATCTTAGTTCCCCAACTAGATATTGAAGCCAGGCCTTTGGCAGTGAAAGCTTGGAGTCCTAACCCCTGGACCACCAGGGAATTCCCAGGCTTTGCATTTTAGTCTAGGTTTCTCTGGCTAGAGTAAGGGCTCATTTCTTGGTAGCAAGTTTTGGGGATCACAAAGCTGATGGTGGGTGGGGCATCTTGGGAGCTCTGCAGGGCTCCCCTAAGTCTTCTTCTGTCTTAGCGTTTCTAATTTATTTATCTCTGTGTTTCAGCTACACTGCAAAGCCTGTGAGATAATTCTTCCACTGGGGATCAAACCCGGGTCTCTGCAGTGAAAGGGCTGAATCTTAACCTCTAGTCCCCCGGGGAACTCCCTTCCCTAATCTTAGGTCAGTGTTCCCTATGCCAGCCTGTGAGTAAGGCCACGGGATGAGCTTTCCCAGACAACCCTGGGAAGATCAGGGTAGAGGATGGCAGACACACGAAGGGTCACGAGCTTCCCTGAGTGGTCAGTCCATCTGCTTTTCCGCATCTTGAATCTCGGGGGAAAGCAGTTACCTTTTTTCTGTTCCAGACCACGAGCTCAGCCTAGTCCCGCTGGCCTCCTTGCAAATCTGTGTCTCTGGTTGGAGATAGAAGCTGGAGTGAAGGGGGCGTTGATGGTTCTGGACAGCCCATCTAACCGTTAGAAAAGCTTGTCATGTGACCACGATTGGTAGCTGGCTACTGCATCTCTTTATGCCTGGGGTTACGTTGTCCTCTGAGGATGGTGACGCTTCTCTGTCAATCTTTGTGGGACAAAATCTGACTGAAGACTCTCTTTTCTCCCCCCTCTTTTTTAAAAAATTTATTTGGCTGCATCGGGTCTTAGTTGCAGGACATGGGATCTTCGTTGAGACGTGTGGGATGTTTCCTTGTGACGCACAGGCTCTCTGGTTGTGGTGTGTGGGCTCAGAAATTGCAGCGTGCGGGGCTACTTGCCCCACAGCACGTGGGGTCTTAGTTCCCAGTGCTCAGTTGCCCAGTCGTGTCCGACTCTTTGCTACCCCACTATAGCCTGCCAGGCTTCTCTGTCCCTGGGATTTCCCAGACAAGAATACTGCAGTGGGTTGCCGTTCCCTCCTCCTTAGTTCCCAGACCCGGGATCAAACCCACATCCCCTGCACTGCGAGGTGGATTCTTAACCACTGGACCCCCAGGGAAGTCCCATGAGGGCTCTCTTTCTTAGCTAACCCTGTGTGCCCCCCATACATCTGGTGGAAAGAGAAATCCTTCAAAACAGTTACTGGTTTTCACCTAGACAAGATGGTCTTCATGCTGGATTAAACTGGGCCTCCTTCCCCTCAGCGCATCCTATCAAACTTGTTGTCTTGGTCAAGCCAGCCCGAGGGGACCTCACCCACAGCTCTGTGCCCGCTCGGATGATCCTGTACTTCTAGAAGGCAAACAGAGGGGGCCACTGGATGTAGGCTGCTCCCCCGAGAGCATTTCTGGGGGCTCTGTAGAGAGTCTGAGACTCAGCCAGTATAAGCCGACTGCCCTGTTCTCAGCTTCATTTTTTCTTAATTAGCTCTAATTACTCTGTCATCATAAACGTACTGACATCGAAAGCCTTCAAGTTCCTTTTAGCAGCTGGCAGTAATCGGCCTCATTAGTCTTGCCGATTCCCATCTTTTGAAGATTGCTGGTTTGCTTTAGAAAGGGTGCTCCATTCAGCGCTGTTTCTCACCTCTCCATCGCATGTCCCACTTCTGTAGGGAAAACGTGGCCAAGTTGCTGGGCGCTGGGCAACACCTCCCCGACCTCTGGTGCCCATCACCTGTTCTGAGGTCTGGGGTGGGGGCAGGTGCTTCTTCTGAGGAGAGGCTGGGAGGCCTTGCTTGGAGTTGCAGAACCTGAAGACAGGGCACAGCGTGTCACCCAGGTCTATCTGCGCACCTTGGCTCTCCCCAGCCTTGAGAGAGAGAGTCAAGGCTTCTACAGGCACGATCCCTAAAATATTGATATGTAACATTGGGTGTTCTCTCCACTCTGCTCCTCCATCAATGGGGAGTTTTGCAACTGGGATTTCAAGCTGTCCAATGTGTGTGTGCAACGCTAAGTCACTTCAGTTGTATCTGACCCTTTGCGACACTAGGGACTGTAGCCCGCCAAGCTCCTCTGTCCATGGGATTCTCCAGGCAGGAATACTGAAGTGGGCTGCCATGCCCTCCTCCAGGGGGTCTTTCTGATCCAGGGATTGAACCCACATCTCTTACATCTCCTGCATTAGCAGTGGGGTTCTTTACCACTAGCGTCACCTGGGAGCCCAAGCTGTCCAGTATTCCCCCTCCTAACTGGGCTCCGAGGACTTGACCAAATGTCAGTCTTATCCTCCTCTCTACTGGGCCTTTGGTAATGGGGACAGCGGGGCCATATATGCAATTCAGGAGCAGAGGTAGCAAGTTCTGGAGTCAGGATGACTTGAGTGTTTGCTGAGGGTAGACTAAGGTAGTGCATAGAAGGTGAGAGATTGGTGTATAAATGAGAGGGCTAAGGTCATGGCTGGAGATGCTATTATTATCACTGTGTCTCGGTTTCCTTGTCAATGAAATGGGGATAATTATCTCAAAACCTCCTAAGACTTTGAGATAATTAAACAAGGAAATGCACATAAAACACCCAGCCCCTCCTGGGTGTGTGGCAGACCTGTCTTTTCTTTTCCGTTGTTGTTGAAAAAGAAGGATTCATTTATTCATTGAACATTTCCTGCCTGGCTGAACAGAGCAGGCAGATCTGCCCTGTCCATCAATAATGCAGCAGGTGTCCCCGCTGCGGGGAGCCGCCAAGCTTCCTGGCCAGGATTTCTGCTCAGCAGCACACTTTGCACCCAAGGGGTCAGGAAAGAAGGGAAGCCTTGCTCTCTGCTCTTCTTTGTTTGGGACCAAAAGTAAACATGCCTCTTAAACGAGTTAAGGCAGGTGACAGACCAGTATCCAACTGAAAGCTTCAGGCCAAGACTTGGGGAGAGAGAGAGTGCATCAAAGCAATCTAGGATGAGGGGAAATCACACGCTGAGGGCGGGGCTTGGGAGATTGATGGCAAAGTAAGGGCTGACTGGAGGGACAGAAGGGGTAGGGGGATCCCTGACTGAGGCTGGCAGTGGGGAGGGGCGGGACAGAGGCGTGGTGGGGGGTGACTTGAGGGGCTCCACCACACAGGGATGGGGTTTTTTTTTAATCACAACAGTAAAAGATGTTTATTACTTTTCACAGTCAATAGCCAGACAAAAAACAAAAGATAATTACAGTTGCAAGCCATAATGGGAACATTATTAATGTAACAATATAAAATAATTACATACAGTTTGGGGGGTCAAGAAGAGCGATGTGTTAAGTGGAGGAGCATCCATGCACATGTTTTCATCCACCCAGCCAGTCTGTCTTTCCTTCGGCGCATTTAATCCATTTCCGTTTAAGGTATTGATTGATATGTATGGTTCTATTATCATTTTCTTAATTGTTTTGGGTTTATTTTCTGTAGGACTTTTCCTTCTCTTGTGTTTGCTGGTTAGAGTCATTTAGCATTTGTTGTAAAGCTGGTTTGGTGGTGCTGAATTCTCTTAACTTTTGTTTGTCTAGAGAGCTTTTGACTTCTCCATCAAATCTTAATGAGAGTCTTGGTGGGTAGAGTGTTCTTGGTTGTAAGTTCTAGGGACAGGATTTTGCGCTGAGCTCACATCCTTTCAAACAAGAGAAAGGGGATGGAGCAGAAGTACAGACCTGTCTTTTCTGCCTGCTCAGCTGGATCACGAGAACTGGAAGCAGGGGGCTCAGGAAATGCTCTTTGGGCCCATCCTTGGGCTAGCCTCTCTTAGCTCCTGCCCCTGGACTGAGCCTTAAAAGAGACAGTCCTTGCTGGGATGGACAGGGTAGCTCTTCCAGGTGGCCAGGCAGGGTCTTTCCAGGTAAGCAGATGCCACTTTGCCCCTATCCGACCTCCCTGCTTTGTTAACAGGGTGCTCATTCATCAGCAGATGAAGATTCTGTCTGCTCTGAGAAGAAAAACTCTGGGTTGGGAGTGGGGTGGGCGCGATGAGGTGTCGCTTCCAGGGCTTGCCCCTTGGAACGGCCTCCCTCTGACGCCTCCTGCCCCCCTCCTGCCTTCAGCAGCTTAGCCCTGCAGCTGACAGAACTGATTACTGGCCTGTGAGTGATAATATAATTCACTTCCCCTCAAGGAGAGACGCTATCAGAGAGGCTTTTTTAAGAGGAAAAAATATATAATATACTGGTTGAAAAGGGCTATCTTTCTTCCTGGAAGAACAGTTATTAATCTCTTCCTAGTACATTTTCATACCATTTTGGACATTTATTTCCAGGCGGTGATATTATAAAACCAGGTGTTTGTGTCAGTTCTGATGCGGTGGAACACGCTGGAACATGAAAGGGCGTAATTACCGCGGTGGCCATTGGAATTGCTAACGAGATCCTGACATTTTCAAATCGGACCCATTTCTCAGTGATCCAGAAGGGAGCCCTGCAGCTGTGTGGGCTGCATGTCAATGAGGCAGCTCCCAGCTCAGGGGGAGAGGCTGGAGGAAGGGATGCGGTGGGGGTGTGTATATCCTTCAAGCTGCACCCCGGGGAAGGGAGCTGAACAGTGCGGATGGGGGCAGGAACTGGCCGTCTGTCTCAGCGCTGCCTTCTCCACCCCAAAAGAGAGGAGGTTGGCCTTGGGCTTTGGGGCCTTTATTTTCTGATTTAGGGTTGTCAGTCCAACCAATCTTCGTTGAAGACTTACTCTGCGCCTGGCGCTGGGGAGAGAGCACTGAACAAGATGGGGTGGTCCTTCTCCCTGAAATCGGAGCCAGGACTCCCTACCCTGGGCAACCATCCTTTCCCTCTTTTCTTTAACTGCTGGGAGCTACAGGGCATCTGGAATTTGTTAGAGATGTGGATTCTTGGGCTCTGCCCACAGACCTACTGAGTCAGGAACCCTGGGGGTCCGGGCGGGGGCGGCGTTCTGTGCTTCAGCAGTCCTCCAGGTTGTGTGTGTGTGTGCTGAGTCATGTCCTACTTCAGTCATGTCCTACTCTTTGCTGCCTTATGGAGCCCGTGAGGCTACTCTGTCTGAGGAATTCTGCAGGCTAGAGGTCTCCAGGACAGCGGTCCCTAACCTCTGGGATCTAATGCCTGATGACTTGAGGTGGAGCTGATGCAATAATAGAAATAAAGTGCACAGTACATGTCATGTGCTTGAATCATCCTGAAACCATCCCATCCATGAAAGGATTGTCTTCCACGAAACCTATCCCTGGTGCCCAAAGGGCTGCGGATTGCTGGTCCAGGCGATACTGATGTACCTGTATAATCTGAGAACCGTGTCTTCTATCTTCCTGTTCTGTCTTGGAGATTTCAGGTGTTAAAATGCAGATCCCGAAGCTGGCTTCCTTTGTGGAGGGACTCAGAGGCTGCTGCAGCTGAGCTGCCTGGGTCTCCTAAGCCATGTCCCCGTCCCATTCTTCCAGCTGTCCCCCACCCCTGAAAGTCAGGATGCTTGAAGCCTCATTGGCCTCTGTGAAGCCAGATAGAGCAGGAGCATATGGAAGGCTGAGTGAGTGATGGTTGTCAGCTAGGCGCCCCTAGAATGAGTGGCTAGGGGTAGGGTGGGGGGGTGGTTGGATTTGGGGTTTAGGGAGCCAGAAGCAGACCTGAAGGAGGGGTCTGAGAAAGGGCAGATGCTTTGCAGCAAGGTCACATGGATGTTCCTTCTGCATCCTCAGAGCTCGATCATCCTTCTGGATACTCTTGAAAAATGGCACTAACCCTTTGAGAAGCTGTAGGGAAAGAGCATGTTAGCCAAGATGGCGGTGGTCAGGCTCTCTTGCCCCCACGCCTCTCGCTCTTGCCCCACATTTTGTAAATACACGGTTATGGAACAGCTAAGACCATTTGTAGCTGTGCACGCACAATGCCCTACATAAGCACCACCTTGAGAAGCCCCTGCGGCTGCCTGATGGCCGTGTGTCTGCTGGGTCAACCACGAGAGTGAAGCATGTCTGCCTTGCTGTTGTGAATAAAGCCTGCGTGAAGTTCTGATGGCTCCTTGCATCTTCTTCCAGCTTCTCTGCTCGAGCCTCGTCTCCCCTGGGTTCAGTGAACAGTGAGATACAGTAAGACAGAAGCAAACTTGGCCGTCATGCTGGGCTCCCCTCTCTCCTGCACCCCATCCTTGTCAGTAATCGGGCTTTTGAGAGAACTTCTCTCCTCCACTCTTCCCCTGTACCCTTTAAGGCCAGTAACCAAAGTAAAAAGAGTAGCTTTGAGAAGTGGAATCTAAATGATCCCAGGTGAATGGATCCCAGGAAAACAGCCCAGGACAGATAACACAGGGTCCCAAAGGGACCCAACAACAATGGTTATTACATCCCTTATTAATAGGTGAGGAATTGCATCCTGCCCCCCCAATTTCCCTGCTGATAAATAAGAGGGTCAGGGTCAGATCCCATGGACCTGTCCCCGGTGCCAGGTTGTCAGTCTGACCTGCACCAGGAGTGAGCACCTTCTGATAAGCCTCGCTCTGGGATGGTGGCAGTGGATAGGGAGGGGGAAGAACTTCAGAGAGGCCTGGCCTTGGCTGATATGGTCAAGTTGGCATCATCTTGGAGATGAATGAGGAAGAGTAGGTCTGTTTGGAAAGTGATCTCTAGAAAATTCCCAAGACAAGGGGAAATCACAAGGAAAACTCCTCCTGGTGTGGGCCGTTGCCAAGGCAATTCCTAGGTGCAGGGGGAGGTGGTAAGGGGTCCTGGGCTCTGACACTGGTGGTTCAGGGAGGCGACCAATGAGGACAGGTCAGCCCAGGCCTTTGGAACACCTTTGCCCTGGGAGACAAGGTGGAAAGAGCCACAGTGGAGGTCACCCAGGAGCTGAGACTATTCTCCATGGGTCAGAGAGTCTTAGGTGAGTGCCCTGGTCTGTTCCTGCCTTGTTTCCCATTTCTGTCCTTCTCTCCCACCTCTGCTTCTGTCTCTCTCTTTACTTCTGTCTCTCTCTCCTCCTTTCTGTCAACCCACCCATCCATTCACTTACTCACCCATCCATTTACCCATCCAATTATCCCTGCATTCATCCATCACAACGTTCATCCATCCATCCTCCCACCCATCCCCCTGTCTGTCCGTCTGTCCATCCATCCATCCATCCATTCACTCACCCATCCATCCATCCACTCACCCATCCATTTACTCACCCATCCACCCATCCATCCATCCATCCATCCATCCATCCATCCATCCATCCATCCATCCATTCACTCATCCATTCATCCATCCATCCATACACCCATCTTTTCTGTGCACTCATCCCTGGCCCTTCCAGAAGGTCGACACAAGCCTCAATGGGATCTGAGTTTTGCCAACGTTAGCTTTGGTGAAGGCCATTGTCAAAGCCTCCAAGCTGACTTCCGGAGTCAGGGTCTTAGTCTTCTCATCTATAAGATGCCCCCTGATGGTCCCTGCAAGCTTAAAGGTCCTATGAGTCTATAAGCCTTTGACCTGAAGCCAGGAAACTTCCTGGATCATGGTCCTGGAGGTGCTTTGAGGGTTGCTTTCCGGCTTTCCAGCTTGCTTGGCGGCCACAGATGGGCCTCAGGGGCAGCAGGAGAGGCCAGAGCCAAGAGGCTGCCTTGTGTGAGTGAGCGATTTGACCGAGGATGATTTGCGAGGGCAGAGCTGAGTGCAACTGGGCTTGGGTTTCCTGGGGCTGCTGGCTAACTCTGACATCTGCTGTTTTTCATTCCAGTGAGACTGACTTGCTCCAGAGTCCCCCGCAGACTGTTTTCAGCTGTGCTGGGAAGTGTGGCAGCCGGCTGTCTTTCATCTCAGAGCCCTCCACGAGACAGCAGAGCACATGTTAACTGATTGAGCTAAGAGGCCAGTGGGTTCTACAGGAGGGCCCCAAATTCCACATGATCACTTCTGAGCAGACAGACTTTTATTCCCTGAGGTGTTACCCTCACTTCAAAGAGATGTCTGCCCTAGATCTGAAGCTGGGCTCCCTGGCTTGGCTCCCCGCCTTGGGGAAGAAACCACATTACTCCTGAGTCTTTACTTCTACAGAGTAGCTTGGCACAGGAGAAAAATTACCAGCCAGGAATCAGGACGCGTGAATTGAAGACATGAAATCTGTTGCTTCTTGGCTGAATGGTCTTGGACCAGTCATTTGATTCTCCAGGACCTCAGTTTCTTTCTTTGTAACTTTTGAGGGTCATCTCTTTCCAAGATCTGATGCTTGTTGCTTCTATAATGCATGCAGTTGAGAGCCTGGCATGGCACGAAATGTTTTGCACCTCATTTCCAAGATTATTTTTACAGGCTCCCCAAGGGGAGCAAGGTCAGCTGAGAAGTTAGTTTTAAAAATAAAGCCAAAGGGAAGATAAGGGAGTTTATAGACTGTTGCCTCTCAGCGGAGGCTTGGACTGAGGCAGCGCCTCCCGCCTGAGAGAGTCCGCGTGCAGACCCCGGTACCTTGAACACGTGAGTGCCTTGAACACCTGATGCTGAGTCGGATCTGATGGAAGTCCCACTAGGACATTCAGTGTCAGAAACAAGGCTGCTGGCTGTGATGTGGGATCACTGACCGGTAGGTTGTTTTGTTGTTTAGTTGCTAAATTTTGTCCGACTCTTTTGTGACCCCATGAACTGTAGCCCCTCCACCCCAGGCTCCTCTGTCCATGGGATTTCCCAGGCAAGAATACTGGAGTGGGTCACCATTTCCTTCTCCAGGGGATCTTCCGAATCCAGAGATCAAACCTGCGTCTCCTGCTATTTGGCAGGGTGGGTTGTTTACCACTGAGCTGCCAGGGAAGCCCCTTGTGCAGTAGGGATGGAGTCCAAAGGGAGAGCTGGACAGAAGGTCAGCCGGGGGATCTGACTGGAGTGCCCAGGGAGAGACCCCTTCAGAAGGGGCCAGTAATGCCCAAGCAGGGGGCTTCCATGCTCCGAAAGGACAAGGTACCTGGGTGGGATCAACTTCCTGTGTGTCCCCACTTCCCACGAGAGCAGAGATGTCACCAGGAGGAGCCACGGGCTCTGGGAGCACAGCCCATGTGTTGGAGCAGGAGGATGAGAAGAAAGAAGAAAGGGCAGTGGCTGGAGGTGGTGGCTGGGATTTCTGGGAGTCGGCGGGGTGAAGTGTGAGGGTTGAGGAGAGTTGTTCAGGACTGAGTCCATGGGTGGAGAACCAGCCTCGATCCACTCCCTTTTGGAGGGACCTAACGAATGTGGGTCTTGGGGCATGCATCCCCACGAGTTTGAAAGGGATAGAGGTGCCTGCTGATACCCACGAGTGGTGCGGGGAAATCGCCCTGTGAGACTTCCTCCTGGGCTGTTTTGGACCTTGACAGATTGTCCCTTTGTGCTTTTCTCCGTGGGGCGGCCAGGAAAAGCTGAACTGACTCTGTCAGGATGTTTTAGGCCTGCTGGTGGTAAAACGCTGGTGTTACAGGGTGTTGGGAAGGAGAACCTATTCACTGTTTGCTGATGTGTGCAGCTTTCCGAGGTCAAAGCTGGACACCTATTTCAGCTGGGTGCAGGATTACCTACCCCCAGCCTCGGCCAGGAAACAGTGGCTCTTGGGGACCCGGGTGATCCCTGGATTTTCCTATTTCATAAGGAGATCATATATATCGAAAGCAGGTCTTTCAGGTCAGACTTGAGGAAGCCAAGTAAGGTTTCCTAGAGTTTTCGAGGAGGGGGGACCTCCCCAGACTGGACATTTCTGTAAGAAATGAGCTCAAGGACAAATTTGGCATCATTCAAACCCCACAGCGTCAGTGTGTTAATGGCACAGACTGGGTGGGACGCAGGAGCTCATGATGAGAAAGGATGGATAAACAGTTTTTCTGGGCTTCTTCCACAGAAGAGTGTCGGATCCATTTTCTATCAGTTTTGTAGATGAGGACACGGAGGTGCAGAGTGGTTAAGGAGCTCACCCACGATTACACAGCTTGTGGGTGGCCTGGTTGGGGTCTAAGCCAAAGCATTGGCTGCACGGTCCATACTTGCTTGGTGGCTCCATCCTCTTCTGCTGTCTCTCCCCTCCCCGCTCCCTCTTCTCCTCTCTCCTTTCTCTTTCCACCTCCCTTTTCACTGCATATGTTTTAACATCATAAAAGTAGTGTTACTATAAAACCACTATGGAAGATTAAGGAAACAAACGAAAGGAAAAGAGTCCACATTCACAATCCCACACCGTAATGCACTCTTAAAAATTTTTGTCTTTTTTTTCATCCCATGCACATTTTTTTATGCATTAATGACTCTTTTTTAAAAAAGTTGATTTTTAATTGGAGGATAATTGCTTTCCAATATTGTGTTAGTTTCTGCTGTACGATGGGAATCAGCTGTATGTGTGTGTATATATGCTTAGTCACTTCAGTCGTGTCCGACCCTCTGCGACCCTATGGACTGTGGCCTGCCAGGCTCCTCTGTCCATGGGATTCTCCAGGCAAGAATACTGGAGTGGGTTGCCATTTCCTTCTCCAGTGTGTGTGTGTATATATATCTCCCCTCCTTCTTGGACCTTCCTCCCAACCCGCAGCCCCTCCGACCCCTCTTCTCACCCACAGAGCCCGGAGCTGAGCGCCCTGGGCCGTATAGCAGCTTTCCACTAGCTATTTTCCACATGGTAGCATGTATATGTCAGTACCTGTCTCCCAATTCGTCCTCCCTCCTTCCCCCAGCCCCCATGTCCACCCGTGCACATTTTTTAATGATTGCAATTCTAATTTAGATACTGTATTTATATATCTTGATTTTTTTCCCCCTCACTTCACATTGCGTTATCACAGTCTTCCATGTTTTCTCACTCTACTTTAGCTCTGCCCCACCATGCACTAGTTACGAGGAAGACCAAAGGGAACAAGAGAGTCAGGCCCCAGGCCTCATGGAGCTTTCTGGCTGGTGGAACATTGCACGCGTTTATAGTACAGAGTCCTCATGAGAATTCGCCTTTCCTCGGTTTTTCCACGACTACCCCAATACAGTCACAAAGCTGCATTCTACGCCATGTAAGGCTTTGGATCACGTTCTGTTCTTCCTTGTTTTCCATTATGTTTTCCAGTCCTTGAGTCATCTTTGTTGCCTTTCTTGAACTCTCCAGTCTCAATATATCTCTCAAACTTGCTTTCTTTTTCCCCTCATATCACCATACGTCTTTGGAAAAAACTGTATTTTGCATTACTTCGTCACCCATGTCTTTTGGCTTCCTTTGTCCAGGGTTAATCCATGTCTGTTTTATAACTCTGCTATATAATAATTGTTTTATAATGGTCATTATATAATACTAGCAAGGAAGGTACAGAATAGTTGTACCATGATATACACAATCCCCTATGGCTGGGCACTTAGATTGTGCCCCCCTTTCTCCATGACATATAATGTGGTAATGAACATCTTCCCAAGTGACGCTAATGGTGAAGAACCCGCCTGCCAATGCAGGAGACATAAGAGATGTTGGTTCGATCCCTGGGTTGGGAAGATCCCTTGGAGAAGGGCATGGCAACCCACTCCAGTATTCTTGCCTGGAGAATCCCCATAGACAGAAAGAACCTGGCTATGGTCCATAGGGTTGCAAAGAGTCTGACCGAGGCAACCTAGCATGCACGCAATGAACATCTTCCATCTTGCTCTTTCCATTTACTGAAACCTCACGTACACCATTGGAAAGATCCTGCCCAGAGAGCTCTTTGTGGCTAAATCCAATAGACCCTGATCCTTCTTTTAGTTATTTGATCCATCAGTTGCATTGGGCAACTTCTTCTCAGAATGCTTTTCCTACTTGGCTCCTGTGACACATTCTCTCCTGGTTCAACTGGAGCTGCTTTTTTGCTCCTTTTCACAGAACCCACCAAGCAGTTTCTTAGCATCGGTGCCGCCAACGTCGGTGTCCTGTTCCTCTGTCTCCTCACTGTGCACATTTGCCTTGGGCGGTTCTGTCCCTTCCTGTGGCTTTACCTGCCGTCTACATGGTGATTCCTGCCTGTAGATGCTTGGCCTTGACCTGCAGGCTTGCAAAATAATGATCTTGTCTTTTTTAAAAATGTTTAATTAGATAATTGTTTTACAATGTGTTTGTTTCTTCTGTACAACAATGCAAATCAGCCATAAGTATATATATGTAGCCCCTCCCTCCTCATAGGCCTCCCTCCCCACCATGATCTTGTTATAAGTCATACTTATTGTGGAACCTAATATATATATTTTTGATGGACGTATGATTGATTGACAGTATTGTGTTAATTTCTGGTGTATGGCAAAGTGATTCAGTTATACATATATATGCATATATCTAGATTCTTTTTTTGATCCTTTTCCATGACAGTTTATTATAAGATATTGAATATAGGTCCCTGTACTGTACAGTAAACCCTTGTCATTAATTTTGTACATAGTAGTGTGCATCTGTTTATCCCTTCTACCCTGCCACTTCATAACCATGTTTGTTTTCTATGTCTGGGAGTTTGTTACTGTTTTGTAAATAAGTTCATTTGTACTATTATTTTTAGATTCCACATTCCAGTGAATATTATATATTTGTCTTTCTCTGACTTCACTTAGTATGATAATCTCTAAGTCCTTTAATGTTGCTGCAAATGGCCTTATTTAATTCATTTTTATGTCTGAGTAGTACCCCATTATATATACCTATATACCATGTCTTCTTTATCCATTCATCTATCAAAGAGCACTTAGGTTGCTCCCGTCTCTTGGTGATAGGGAACACTGTTTTAGAAGCTCATCTTTAATGAGTTAGACAAAGTCAGACACTATTTGTCTTTTGTAATATTTACTTATTTTATTTGGCCGCGTCAGGTCTTAGCTGCGGCACGCGGGATCTTCACTGCGGTGCACGGGCTGTCTAGCTGCGGCTCGTGGACTCAGTTGCCCCGCAACATGTGCGATCTTAGTTCCCGACCAGGGATCAAACCTGGATCCCCTGCATTGGAAGGCAGATTCTTAACCACTGGGCCACCAGGGAAGTCCTCCAGACACTTTTCTAAGCACTTGGCATGTGTCATTTTACTTGCTCCACAAACTCGCTTAGCCACAGGTCCTGTGATGGTCGTTGTCAGTTGAGGAAATTGGAGTCTGTTACCTGTCCCCAGTGGAATGTCCCTTAGTCTTCAAATTCTATCCAGTTCCACCCTCATGATATCTCCTGAGTTTTTCTTCCCTCTCCCTCCTCACCCATCTCTTATGTGGCCTCAGCATCCCTCTCCTTGACAGTTGCAGCATCTTCCTAACATCCTGCAGCCTCAAGGTCTTGCCTCCTCCAAGTCTTCTCAATGCACAGAGTGATCTTCCTACAATGAAACACTTCTGTGTCTGTCTGGCTTGGACCGAAGTTTGTGATGAAGACTCTTTCCCTTGTCTTTGGCCTTTTATCCCGAACACAGCCCTGCTCCCCCTGTCCCCACCTTTAGTGCATTGCCTGTTTCCCCTTGGTTGTGCCATTGTCTCCCAGCCACCTTCTCTGGGGTTACCTCTAAGAAGTGGTGGGTATTCCTGTCCCGAGCAGGTCTGGCTCCTCCCAAAGCCAGTGCCTTCTGTTGATGGCTGAGCCCTGGCTCAGTGTCTGAGCGTGCCTGGAGCCCTTCCCACCAGGTCTGTAGTAGACTCTTCTGCAGTGATTTGTACTTGCTTGGGATTAAAATCATCCTACCTCTTCCCTCCCAAACCCCCCAACTAAGCAGCGAGTCTAATTTTGAGAAGGACATTCCGTATATTGTGTAGAAGGGACTGGAGAGGGATGGTGTGTCTACAGCCAGCTGAAACTCATCCAGCCCTTGGACAGGGGTCCACGGTCTGGGCCAAGGCATGCTCTTCATGCTCCTTTGATATCAGTTGGTTAACATGCTGCATGGTCCTCGCACAGGGCTTGGGAGAGTCTTGCAGGGGAGGTGGCCAGGAACTTGGCCGGCTGGTCATTGTATTTCAGGAAAGACAGGCCCAGACCATAAGCTGGCTGGGCCCTGGGCCTGACGGGAAAGTTCTGGGGAGCAGGACTTCACAAAAACATTCTCGGGCGTTATTAAAGCATCATGTTCCTTTGGCAGTGGGAGAGACTAGCCACTGTTCCCTGGTGTTTGCTCAGAGACCCAAGGACCCTAGGGGTTTTATTCCATTTGGTTGACAGTGTGTGATGACAGCGTTGGTGGAGCTGAGCCGGCTCAGGCTGGTTATAAATCACAGGGTATGGGGAAGGAAAAAGGTTCAAATTTCCCCCAAGAAAGAGTCAGTAAATGTCTTCCAGAAACTGTAGGCTCCAAAAAAAATGTGGCCATGTGTATTCTTTCACAGTCGGCAAGAGAACCCGACAAAACTCTCTCGGGAAACTTTGTCATGAGCACCAACCATCTTGGACATATTTGAATCTTTTAATCCTTGGATCATTTCAGAAATTTGTCTTAAAGAAATAATTAGAAAAGAACACCCAAGATTTATACACAAGCATGTTTGACACAAGGTTTTTATCATAGCAGAAACAAAACCAAATAGAAAACAAACCCCACACGCATGAAAACGGCTTAAATGTCTAATGGTAGGGATTAATTTGATTTAGGTACACCCACGTTGGGCTCTCTTCAGCCACTTAACAAAGCATATTTTCCAGGAAATATGAGAGACCTAGACGAATGCTTAGACTACAAATTAATCAGATAAAGCAAATATGTATAAATAGAAGAAACATTGAATGGGAATATACCCAAATATTAATAATCTCTCTGAGAAATGGGGTTATGGGTGATTTCTGTATTATTCTCTGTACTTTTATGGGTACTTGATATGTTGATGTTGTAATTCTCAAAAAAGATACTTAATAGAAAAAAACTTTAACAGAGTTTGTCTTTTCTTTCTTTTTTTAAAAGCAATTTTATTTATTTACTTTTGGCTGTACAGGGTCTTTGCAGCTGCATGGGCTTTTCTCTACTTGCTGGGATCGGGGGCTGCTCTTCAGGTGCGGAGCGTGGGCCTCTTGTGGTGGTTTCTCTTGTTTCGGAGTTTCGGAGTGCGGGCTCCAGGGCGCTCCGGCCCCAGTAATCGCAGCGCGAGGGCTCCGTACTTGGGCTCCCGGCCTCCAGAGCACAGTCGTTGTAGCGCAAGGATTCAGTTGTTCTGCAGCATGTGGGATCTTCCTGGATCAGGGATCGAACCTGTGTCTCCTGCATTGGCAGGCAGATTCTTCACCACTGAGCCACCAGGGAAGCCCCGGGTTCATCTTTTCTTGGCGTGGGGTTTGGGAGAGCAGCCTCTCCCCATTGGTCAGATGTACATTCTGATCCTATTGGAAATGGGGAAACCAGAGGATCATGGGAATGAAGAGATTCGAGCATTTCATATGGAATCAGGCCTTGGGATGTCCCAAGAGCCAGGTGTGAGTTGCTTAAAAAGAACCAGAGGGGACTTTTTTCTGCCCCTCCATCAGGCCTGCTCCTGCTGCCATTGGCAGGCAGTTGAATGGACCCTTCCCAGCCAACAATCTGGAATCATCCTTGGCTGATTTCTCTGCCCCACCCAGTTGATCTTCAGACGGGCTTTGTAACTTTTTCCAAAGAAATGTCTTCCACATCTCCACTGCCCTATTTCAGGATCCCCTCATTTCCTGACCCGGCTACTGGAAAGGGTCTCAGTTTGCCCTCTTTCAATATGCTCCTGTCACTACAGCCAGACTGTTCTTCTTCTTGTTTAGTTGCTAAGTTGTGTCTGACTCTTTGTTGACCCTACGGACTATAGCCCATGGCTTACCTGTCCATGGGATTTTCCCGGCGTGAATACTGGAGTGGGTTGCCATTTCCTTCTCCATGGGATCATCCCAGCTCAGAGATTGAACCCGTGTCTCCTGCTTGGCAGGCAGATGCTTTACCGTTGAGTCACCTGGGAAACCCAGAAATGCAAGTTTGCTTCTGCTATGCCTTTGCCAAAAACCCCTCTGTAGCTCTTTCTGGTGTTCAAGGAAAAACTCAGACTCTTCTTTTACAAAATCCTTCTTGATCTAACTCTAGGCTAGTTTCACAGCCTCATCGTTCTGCTTCACACCTTTTGCTGCTCCCATCACGTCAGCCTCCTAACTGACCCTGAAAGTGCCTGGTCCCTTCATGGACCCTAATTCCTCCTATCTACCTCATTATCCTTCGTTTCTCCGTGTGGGAAATCCTTTTAATCCCTCTGGAGTCAGTGCACCATCATCCCCCACCAGGCAGAACACATTTCTTTCTTCTCTGAGTTTTCTTAGACCTCCATGATACTTCTTTTCTCATTTGACACATTGCCTCATTTGGGAGGCTTCAGATCTTCTCCTTCTCTGCTAGAGCATAAAGTCCTTGAGACAATGACTGGTCCATTTTTCTCTTCCATAGTCTTGAGCATAGTGCCTGGTGGGTGGTGGTAGGTACTATAAGTGTTTGTTGAATGGATGAATGAAGTTAAGGAAGGCAAGGCTGTGCCTCGTCATAAGGAAGAGTCTTTTAACCAATTCTTGGATTAGTGTTTAATTCCCAGCACCGACTCATATCAACTGGAAGTGGCTCCCTTATAAGCTTATTCTGTAGGAGTTTAGGGGTGCTTCTCAGATAAAGAATAAGATGTATCAGTTCTTACAGGATGTTTCATTTGTTTATTGCAGTTTAACTGATCACCTCTGGATTTAGAACCTGTGAACAATGATGATTATTCATTTGGCTCATGAATTTGAAATTTGACTGGGACTTGGTGGAGATGGGTATGTCTGCTTCATGTGGCATCAGCTGCGTGGATGGACTGCATGGGGGCAGCTGAAGATTCACTTCCAAGATGGAGCCCTCGCATGGCTGGGAAGCTGGTGCTGGCTGCCAGGCAGAGCTCAGCTGGTGCTGTTGATCAGGGGCCTGGGTTCTCCTCCACTAGGGCATCTCCATGTGGCCACTTGGGCTTTCTCACAAGGTAATGGATGGGTTCAAGAGACCTGGGTGGAAGTCACTTCTGTGATATTTTACTGATCAAGCCAGTTATTAAGCCCAGATCCAAGGGGGGGTGGGGTGGGTGGAATTAGACTCCACCTCTCAATGGGAAGAGTATCAAAAAGTTTGCCCTGGCATAAAAAAGGATTGAGGTGGGACAAATAATGGCCTGTATTCTAGTTTTATTCTAACTGACAAAAGTAATTCCACAGTGGTATAGCATGGATGTTCTTAGAACCATAGAAATATTAAAGCCCTAGAGTCAAGTTGTTGGATCTGGCAGCAGGACGAACTTCCTGGGAAGGCAGTCAGTGCTCCACTAGGGGAGGAATTCAAACGTGGATGAGCAATGGCTTTGGAGAGATGTTGTAGAAGGCAGTCAAGCTGCCAATGAGGAGTGGGATTAGATTGAGGTGAAGGAAATATATTTAGTTACATTTATCAGTTTGGTGTGATCAGCTGTTGTCATACTGTTAGCCTGGTGTTCCCGGCCCCCTCATCAGGCTCTGGGATTGAGCACACTTGGTGATGATAGCAATGCTCATGATGGTGATGGTGATGATGGTGATGATGGTGGTGGTGATGGAGATGGTGTGGTGGTGATGGTGGTGTGGTGATGATGATGATGGAAATGGTGATGATGGTGATGGTGATGATGGAGATGGTGATGATGATGGTGGTGATGACGATGGAGATGGTGTGGTGGTGATGGTGATGGTGGTGTGCTAATGATGGTGACGTGGAGGTGATGGTAATGATGGTGGTGGTAATAATGATGGTGATGATGGTGATGGAGATGGTTATGATGATGGTGGTGGTGATGATGGAGATGGTGTGGTGGTGATGGTGATGGTGGTGTGGTGATGATGATGGTGACGTGGAGGTGATAGTAATGATGGCGGTGATAATAGTGATGGTGATGATGCTGATGATGATGGTCATGGTGATGATGATGGTGTGGTGGTGATGATGGTGATAATGATAATAGCTAACACATGTATAACGTTTACTATTTTCAGGCACTGTCTTATGTACTTTATATATATTAAAATATAATTTAATCCCCCTAATAATCCCTATAAATTAGAGATCATTATGATGCCCATTTTACAGATGAAGAAACTGAGGTAGAAAGAGGTTACATAATGGACTCAAAGCTGATCAGTGGAGCCGATGGTGGAGCTGGTTGGCCATCGGGTGGGTGTTCAAGGAGGACTTCCAGACCAGTGTAGCATGTTGACCGCAGGGTCTTGCCTTTTCCTTCTTTCCCTTGTGAGAGCGCTCCTGTCTCCCCCTGTGAGTGGTTTGGCTCAGCATGCGTCTGGCCTTCTGAAATCAGAAGTGCTCGGGGTGAGCCTGCAGGTGGCAGAGGACTAGCAGGAATATTATAAAGGCAAATGCAAGTATCTGATGAGGAAGCATCTCTTAAATTCCTTCCTGGGCAGAAGACAGTAGGATTATAGCTGGTCTGAGCCCTTGTTCCGGGGAATGATTCTGAACACCCTGAAACCCCTCTTCCACATAAAATGACGCCCTTTGCTGGGCCTGCAGGGTCATTTTAAAGCAACTGAACCTACCACATACTTCTCACTGCTGCCTGGGGCCATCAGGTCCTTTTTCTGCTTCTCAGTTTTCCTTGCTTAACAGGTAATTCTCACTTCTTCCTCGACAACTCCTGCTCTTTCAAGGCTGAGTTCAAGGGTTTTCTCCCCTGTGGATACTTCTTGTGTTGCCCTAGCCAGAGCCAGGCCTCCCTCTCTGCTGGCTCCATGGTTCTACCCACATCTCTTAACACTTATGACTTCTAACTATCCTTAGGATGCTCTTGTTCTCTCATAAAACTGGATGCCCTTTCAGGTGGGGACCACTGCTCATCCTGCCGTAAATTCCCACTTCCTGGCAAAGTATGGGACCTTCATCCATGTTTTTATTTTTCTATTTTAAAAAATATTCATTTATTTGGCTGCGCTGGGTCTTAGTTCCTGCACGTGGGATCGTCAACTTTTGTTGTGGCATGTGGGAGCTGGTGCCTTGACCAGGGATCAGACTCAGGCCCCCTGCATTGGTAACAGAGTCTTAGCCACTGGACCACCAGGAAGTCCATTCATCCATATTTTTAGATGAATAACCCTCCCAAAGCACAATGTGGTTAGAATTTTCCTGCTATCACCTTGCTTGGGGACTTTGCCCCTCTTCAGAGACTGTGACTATATATTAAAAAGAAAAATCTCAATTCTATATGCTTTCTTTAAGCAATAATTTACTGCCACTCTTTAAGGAGTCCCAATCTCTAGGACTCTTTGGTTCTCCAACTTAAACGTTCATCAGAATCACCTGCAGGGCTGGTGAAACTATAGATTCCAGTGTTTCTGAGTCAGGAGGTGTGGAGAGGGTTTGAGAATGTTCATTTTCCACAAGTTCCCAGGTGATGCAGCTGGGGCTGGCCTGGGATCTGCCTGAGAACCTTTGCCTGAGACTTCATGTATGAGGAGGCCAGGCAACACTCAGGCTTTGAGAGTATGCACCATTTCTTTTGTTTTTAGAATCCGCAAAATGTATGTGCTGCAGTTTGATTCCATCAAGGCATGGCTCTATTTCTGTTTTTAATAATAACCCGAGGAAAGAGAAATGTATCTTGTTGTGGAAAATGGTATCTCCATCAAATAAATGCCTAATACCAAGCATTTGAATTGCACTCTGATCTTTCCATTTATTAAAAACAGCATTAAATTATTTGATGTGTTAGCAGCAGCCCTGGAGAAGAACAGGACACTCTGATGTTCAGAAAACCAGCAAGCATGCAAACAGTGGGCTTTCCAATGTGCTTAGAATACATGGAGAGATTTCTTTGGGGGAATGTATTTCATCCAAAATGCAGAAGGTACGTGAAATGTGAATAAATATGATTGCTGTTAAAAAATTCCGTTTCATGAGCTGCACCATAGATACACTGGAGATTTAAATGTGGGGGACCTCTGGCTCTAGGCAGCTGGAGATGGAAGAAGATGGGAAAAGGGAAATGGTTTTCCAATATTCTTGACCAGTGGCCTCTGTGTGGAGGTGTTAACTGTAGATTACAGCCTGGCAATAGTTGCTCTTCTCTATCACACTGCTGCTCGCCCAGGCAAAGATGGCAGGGACAAGAGACAAGATGGTGAGATGTATACAGATGAGTTTGCTTAAAAGCGATGGGCAGCTTATACAGGATTTAAATAATCTCAGGTATGGAACCCCCCAGCCACTCGACACAGTCAAAATCCCTGATGTGGCGAAACTCGGCTCTGCCCCCAAACTAGTTTCCCATTTGTCTGATGAGGGTCTTAGGGCACTGTCTTTCGTGATCTTATTCTTAGAAGCCTATAATGCCAAAACACTGCAAACATATAGAAGAGACAGACCATGAAAATAAATTCCACTAAAGAAGAGGAGGACCAGTTCCCTCCGAGAGTAGCAGATGATGTGCATTTGTTTTTCAGAAGGAAATGGCAACCTACCCCAATATTTCTTTCCTGGAGAACCTCATGGACAGAGGAGCCTGGAGGTTCCATGGGGTCACAAAGAGTCGGACACGACTTATGACTGAACAACAGCAACAGCAAAGTTAGGTCCAGCATCTCTGGATGAAAGATGCTCCTTGGAGATGTGCAGCATAGTCTAGAGACCTTGGAGTCCTCCCAGTTGCTCTTTCTCTTTTCACACCGGGTCTGATCTCTCAGAAATATCAAAACTTGGCTCGGCCACCCCGATGTACCCTGAATGTGCCCCTTACTGCTACCACCTTGTTCCCGTCCACGTTCTTCTTTGCGTAGATCATTGTAGTAGCCTCCCAACTACTCCATCTCTTACTACTATTGTTCCCCTTCCTTTCATCCTCAATAAGCAGCCAGGATGGGCTCAGAGGTCACATCCTCAAGCCCTGCAAAGACCCCTCCTTTCATCAGAGCGAAAACTAAGGGCTGCACAATGGCCTTCAGGTTGCTATAGAATTTGGGCCCCGTGACCCTCCCTTCCCCACCGTTTCTTCTCCATCTATGCTTCTCTTCACTTGCTTTCTTCCTGCCATGTTGACTCCTTAATGTCCTTAAACATGGCAGGCATACTCTTATTGCAAGGCTTTAGTGTTTGCTGTTCCCTCTGCCTGGAATTTCCTTCCTCCAGAAGCCAGTGGTTTATTTCCTCTCCATCTTTAGGTCTTTCCTGTGTATCACCTTCATGCCTTCCTGGAACCCCTTTTGGCAATGGCATTGCCCCACCACTCCTTATTACATTTCACGGTTGTTGTCATCTTCCAATACACTATGCATTTTATTTACATATTTTGTCTCTCATTACTATATTTTGTCTCTTTGTTGTTGTTTAGCCGCTAAGTTATGTCCAACTCTTTGCAACCTCATGGACTGTAGCCTGCCAGGCTCCTCTGTCCATGGCATTTCCCAAGCAAGAATACTGGAGTGGGTTTCCATTTCCTTCTCCAGAGGCTCTTCCCAACCCAGCGATCAAATCCGGGTCTCCTGCATTGCAGGCCGGTTCTTTACATTACATGGTTGTTGTCATCTTCCTCAGCATCTTCTAACACACTATGCATTATATTTACGTATTATATTTGTCTGTCCTTTTGTATTAGAAAGCAAACTTCTGGAAGGCAGAAATTTTTGTGGATTTTCTATTCTTAGCACCTAGATCAGTGCCCGGCACTATAAAAGGTGCATTGCATGAACACATGAGTGAATCTAGAAAAATGAATAAATGAATTGAGAAGCTCATCCCTCTCATATTCTAACACAATAGCTTTCACTTGTTGAGGAAACACCAGACACAAACATATGTGACTTATATAGGTAAACAGCTGTCAACCTCGTAATTTTTCCCCCAGCAGGAAGCTTGAGTGCAGACTCTTGGCTTCCAATCTGCAGCCCTGGTTACACTGCCTTGCGCCCTTCCAAGTATGGCCCCCGTGCCAGTGAACCAGGTCTCGGGAGAGAAAGTCCAGCCCACGTCGCTTTTACCCACAGGGACGTTTCCTCCTGACCCAGAGGGTGGCCTCAGAGTTTAATTCCCTTACCCAAGAATTCTTTTTCCTCATTTTGCTTTGAGTCACCCAACTTCTCTGGTTACTTGCTCTCCGTTTCCAGAATTCTCCTTGCAGAACTCCGTGCGTGCTCAGCGGCTCAGTTGTATCTGACTCTTTGCAACCTCATGAACTGTAGATTGCCAGGCTCCTCTGCCCACGGGATTTTTCAGGCAGGAGTACTGAAGTGGGTTGTCATTTCCTTCTCCAGGGGATCTTCGCGACCCAGGGATTGAACCTGCATCTCCTGTCTCCTGCATTGGCAGGCGTACCACCGGGGAAGCCCCCAGGGAGCAGGGGTGTCCTTCAGATGGAGCCTAGGAGTGCTGTGAAAGCCATCCTCCAACGATAAAAGGGAAGCCTGCTGCAAACGAAATCCACACTTTGGCCAGAGGATGGCACTGTGGTTGTTTCCAAGAGAGAGCTGAACAATTTGGAAAAACAAAACAAAACAAAACAACAATTTCCAAATGGCAATAACAGCTGTGCTTTCAAACCCTGCGGGGAACATCAGAAAATGTTAACCCCCAAATGGTGGGGAAACCTGGACTGGAGGCAGACGTGGGGATCTTCACCGTGGAGGCCAGGTCTGGAGGAAGGCAGGGGCCGGAGAGGGGCCAGAACGGAATGAGGAAAGGGAGCTGCAAGAAGGCAAGCTGCTAGGGGCTAGCACCTTCCTGGGCCAATGCTGAGGGGTCTGTGGACCCCAGAGCTTTCCAGGGCTTTCAACAGGGATCGGCAGCCCCAGTCGCAGGTGGGGGTTGGGGGAGCTGGTCTCCCAGATTGGGATTCAGCAGCAGAAAAATGGGGGAGCCGTGGTGGGGTCTTTCTTGCTTTCCTCCTCCTGCGCCCATTTTGTGTCAGTTTATTAAGAGGGTGAGCTGCAGTCCTGGAGGGCGCAGACCAAGACTCCTCCTTCATATTTGGGTTTTCCATAATGCCTGGCATGTATTAATAATAGACACACCATAAGTGATTGTCAGAAAGATAAATGATTGATTGAATGCATGAATTGTAGACTTAGGAGAAGAATAGAGTGAGACCCTTCGAGAGAGCCACGCCCAGAAAGCAGAGTGATTTCAGGTATCTTCCAGCCCCTCCAGGATGTTTGCCACCATTACTACTGCCACCAAAGTATCAGCCCATGGTGGTTTTGCAAAGGGATTTCGCTCATGTTATCTGTGTCTGTCACCTGCCTGTTCATCCGTCTGTCCATCCCTTGCTCCATCCTGCTTCCCCTAGCTCCTTATTTCTGCCTCCTTTCTAAGGCTTGATCACATTCACCCTTCAATAAGAACCACTGAGGGATGTGCCCTGCCTCCCAGCTGGACAAGGGGGGTTTGAGGGCATCCCCTGGTGTTAGGACAAGGCAGGTGCCTGGTCAACATTTGTGGGATGCATGGGCATGCTTAGGGCACTTTTCCCCCTGTGATCTTCACAGCCTTCAAGGCGTTTAATCCTGGCGTCGCCTCTTCAAGGGAGATATTAGCGTGTTTTTGGAAGATGGCTGCAACAATTAAAAGGGATTCTGCCCACAGCCCCAGTGTGTGGAGGGAGAGGGTTCCCGCCACATCGCCAAGCAAGATGTGTCTTGGGAACTCTGAGTCTACGTGGAAGAAATCCGTTTACCCTGGGCCCTCCGTGCAGAACAGCACAGACCTCAGAGAGACAGAGAGAGGCCGGAGGAGAGAGGCACCTTAGCTGATCAAGTTCCAGCTGTTTGAATTTCCCAGTTGAGGCCTCGCGCACTTTGGGGCAGAGATGAGGCGTCCTGTGGTGCACTGTCCTAATTCCTGACCCAGAGAATCCGTGAACATAACAAGTGGGTGTGTTACGCTGCAATGTTTTAGACTGATTCATTACACAACCATAGCAATGGAACATTCTTCTGCCCTCCTCCCTTTTTTATTTTTAAATTTTTTTCTAACCTTTAGCAATTTTTTCCATCTATTTTTTCCAAAAATTTTCCATTTTCTCCCCACCCTTTAAAAAAGAGATTTATTTAAGTAAATTTATTGTCTTGTTTACATTTGACTGTGCAGGGTGTTTGTTGCCGTGCAGACTTTTCCCTAGTTGCAGAGGGTGGGGTCTATTCTCTGCTTGCGGTGCACGGTGCACGAGCTTCTCACTGCGGTGGCCTCCCTTGTTGCGGAGCACTGGCTGTAGGGTGCGCGGGCTTCGGTAGTAGCAGCACGTGGGCTCAGCATTTTCAGCTCCTGGGCTTCAAGCACAGGCTCCGTAGTTGTTCTGTGGCCTGTGGGACTCTTCCTGGATCAGGAATTGAACCTGTGTCTCCTGCATTAGCAGGCAGATTCTTCACCACTGAGCCACCAGGAAAGCCCTTCTTCCCCCTTTTTAAAGAAGATTGAAGCCTAACAAGCAGATGAGCTGGCCCTTGGACCCTGCGCTCTGGGCCCCCAGGGCATCTTTCCTGATGTTAGCGTTCTTGGCCAGGCAGGAGCTGAAGAAGAGATGTGGACTTGGTTTGAGGTCCCTCGAGGCTGGGAGAAGCCTTTGGTTTTTTTCGCAGGTCAGCAAAGTGGAAAGGCAGGGTTTTTGATCTGTCTGGGGTCTAGTGGGTGAAAGTGAAGATTGCAGTTTTGGGGTTCCTGGTCTGAGACTAGTGGCCCCAGGAACATCAGCCGGTGGTGGGACTCCGTAAAAGTTGCTGCCCACGCAGCCCTAGACACTTGCCAGAAGATGGCTTGTGACATCACAACTGTAATGCAAGCATTAGTTGATGTGATTGTCACAACACGCCATATTTGAGGGTACAGTCAAGAGGCCACAGAAGCAGGGAGAATCCCGCAGACCTCAACACTGCTATGAAGACATAACTGTTCTCTGTTTGTATTCGCTGTTAACATCCCTTTCAGGAATCTCCCTTAGACCAATTAATAACCTTGTGGCGAAGCAACCTTGAGATGGCCTTGTCAGTGGAAGTTCTCAACAGGGTTGAATTTGGGGATGAACAGCTCTTCCTGATAGGAGGGCCTCAGTCTCTCGGTGAGCCTGGAGGACAAGCTAGTGGGCTTCTTTCTCTGAGATGAGCAGTGAAGCCTCAGTCTGGGCTTGAGGGTTGTTGATAAGGAGTCTTTCCATGGCAACACAGGAAGCCTAACGCTGAAGGTGAATTTCAGCATCATTGGAAATCATACACCACAGACAGACTTGGCAAACCCCATAAACCATTGAGAACTTTGTGGCAGTAAGTCCTGAAAGGTCTCTGCCTCTCCTAATTTTCTGGAGAAGTCCCCTCCCTGCTTCCCAAGTCCAATTTGGAACCCCAGTTATGGGGGAGCTGACAATTGGATACTCTGATGTGGAGGGCAATATTGTAACGCCTGGCAACTGTGATGGTGTGCTATATGTAGCCAGGACCTTGTTTGTAGAGTAACGATCCGTGGCTGTCATGTATGGAGGTCATGATGCCTGTGGCCTGTCAATTGCAATGTTGAGTTGTTAGGAAGCCATTGTGTTTTGGGATGTGCAGTCACGGCCATGCTGGGTTCACGGAGGCTGTAAATATTACCCTGCCCTAACGCTGGTGGGTTCTGTGCTGTTCTTCAGTCACCCAGTTCTTCTGTTCTGGATGGTTCAACCCAAGGGCTGCTCAGACTCTAAGGTGCTTTCCAGTTATGCAGGGAACTTGGGAAGATGCAGGTTCTGAACCAGCAGATCCGGGATAGGGTGAGAGAGTCTGTGTCTAACATGCTTCCAGCAAGGCCAGTGCTGCTGGTCTACGGACTACACTTGGAGAAGCACGATCCGATGGATCTTCCTGCAGTGATGGAGATGCTGTATTTGTGCCCTGTCCAATGTGGTATCCACTAGTTACGGGGCTCTTGATATGTGTGAGTGGGGGATTGACGGTTCAAGTTTTATTTAGTTTTTACCAATTTAATTTGAAATAGGTGCATATAGTTAGTGACTCTTATGTTGAACGGTATAGCTCTAGAATGTTCTATAGTGTGTATCAGAGTTCTCTAGAAGGTTTGTTAAAACACAAATTGCTACCCTGACTCCTGCCCTTGGTCTGGGTTAGGGGCTCAGGATTGTATCTCTAATGGGTTCCCAGATAATGCTGATACCATGGGCCTGGGGAGAGTACTCTGAGAACCATGCTACCTGCTAATCTCCCATCTCTGGGCTCCTCTGGGTACTTCCTGCAGCAAGAATAAAAACTGTATGCCAGGGTTTCCCTGATGGTCCAGTGGTTAAGAATCTGCCTGCCAGTGCAGGAGACTCAGGTTCAATCCCTGGTCTGGGAAGATACCACATGACGAGGGGCATCTAAGCCCCTGAGTTGCAACTATTGAGTCCAAGCTCTAGAGTCTGGGAACTGCAGCTACTGAGGGTAACCTCATGGGAGGTTTAGGTGGGAGCATTACTTTGAAACAGAGGGATCCCTAGTGAAGGCTAGCTTCTACAAATTCAAAGGCTCCTACCTGGGAGGGACTTCAGAGATCATCTGATCTGCATTTCCAGTTTACAGATGGGAAAACTGAGGCTTAACCAAACACTGTTGGCTGGGGAAAGGGCCTCATGACACCCAGCAGAGAACCCAGGTTTCTACCCACCCAGAGTGGGAGCCTCTGATCCACGTGCCCCTGAGCCTGAGCTGGAGGAGGGAAGTGGCCGGGACATAGACTCTGGAATGACACGGGGACCCACAGGCTCCGTTCTATTGCCAGAACAACTAGAGAGGCCATCCCTGAGTCCAGGGGTGTCACCACTCAGAGGTTACAGCTCTGCATCTTTCCCCTTCTTTCATATCCTTCTGGGAGATTTGGCTGGTATTTAGCAGCTCTGGTTAAAAAAGAGAGGAAAAAGAAAGACATGGGAGAAGGTTGAAACCATTGGCGGCAATGCTATTATGAGGACCTTACTTATGTGTTTCAATAATCTATGCCATTCTTACTCCCAGTGCTGAACATGCAAGGACAGATACACCACGGTGACATGAAATTGCTGCCATTTATCAAACTCCCGCAGTGAGCCAGACACAGGATCAAGTCCTTTATATTCCTGATCTCATTAAAACTTCACAAAAAGCCTATGAGGTAGATGTTATTGTTACCATTTTTTTTAGATGGAAAAACGAAGCCTTAGCATGATTAGATAACTAACCTGGGTCATGCAGCTGGTAAATGGAGGGATGGAGATTTGAATACAGTCTGCCTGATGCCAAATTTCTGGCACTGTTTTCATTGTGCCAAGTGGGTGTAACTAAGAGGTGCCATGAGCTCCCCTGCCGGCTTTTGCCTGCCTCAATCTTGCTTAGCATCCAGGAATGAAGACAAGACACGTGAAGAATGAATCAGCCTGGCCCTGAGCCAAGGAGCCAGGTGTATAAGTCAGAATGATTTTAGTTACAAGTAATAGAAACCTGAATTAAAAGAAAAAGGAGAGTTACTGGCTTGTGTCCCAGGGAAGATGTGTTCAAGGGAGTTGAATATGGTCTTCAGTTACAGTTAGACCTAAGGTTTTAACCCATTAATCACTGAGAGTCTCTTTTTCATTTCCTCTTGGGTTCTTTCTCTCTTGGGCAAATTTTATTCTCAGGCAGCCTCTCCCCATTGTTTGCAAGGACAGCCTCCAGCAGCTGTAGATCCACGTTGTCCTTAAAGCTGGGAAATTGAATCCCAGTGGAAAGAAACCTTCTGCTGCCTAACCCCAACTCCAGCCAAAGTCCCAGGGATGACTCCTATTGGTTCAGCTCTGGCCATGTGATCCTTCGCTGACCAATCACTGAAGTGAGGGGGATTCAATACTGTAATTATACCAACCTGAGGACTCATAGCTGCACTGAGATGGGATCAGTCTGATCTGTATCTGTCTTTGAAAGTAGGATATATTCTGTTACCAGAAAAAAGCATTAAAAAAAAAAATCCTGCCACTACTGCCATCTGTTAAAGTGGTCAACACAATAAGCTGAAGGCACCTTCTCTGCTGATGGGGTGGCCTGGAATTAGGCTGCTCCATGTGTCATTCCAATTCTGAGTGATTTTTGAACATCAGCTCCCTGTTTAACCTCCCATCTGCATCATACATCCTCTGTGCCAGCACCTGCCTCACCCGTGGAATCTGAGCTCACCATACACAGTGGAGCTGATCACATGGACTGCTGGCTTCTGGTGGGGAGGAGTGTGTGTCTTAACCTCCTGGCTTCCTGGCTTCTTCTCCAGGTACCTCAGTGACTCTTCTTTTCACCCTCCAGCCCTCTCTAGATCCCATTATCCCCTGTGAGACCACCTCCAGCCATACATTCTTATGGAGAAGGTCATTGAAAGAACTTGGTTTTATATTCCCAGGTACTGAGCAATATCTTGTTGGCTGGACATATCTCTGGATTGTTCAGAAGTAAGAAGTGGCTACTCTGATCTGAACTTTGGCAGTCCATTTCTTTGTTCATTCATTTATTAAAAAAAAATTTACTTATTTGACTGCACTAGGGCTAGGTTGCAGCACGCAGGATCTTTCATCTTTGCTACAACATGCGAATTCTTAGTTGTGGCATGTGGGATCTATTTTCCTGACCAGGGATTGAACCTGGGCCCCCCTGCATTGAGTTTGGAGTCTTAGCCACTGGACTACCAGGGAAGTCCCCATTCATTCATTTATTTTCCCAGGTGGAGATTATCCATGGGCCCTACCTGTCTGCCAGAGGCATGTCCCCACTGGTGATAAGCTAGAGTTCATCATGATCTTTTGGATCCTAGCTCTTGGGCTGCTCTGTCACTGGCTACTCCAGGCTCTGCAATGTGGAGATGTGGGTCCTGAACCTGGGGCCTGCCCGAATGCCCCCGCACACCCTAACATTCCTCTTTCTCTCCTCAATCTGCATGGCCTCAGTCCTGTGCGTGCTGGTGCCAAACTGCCCTGTTGTAGGGCAGGGATTATTAGCACGTGTTGGTGGTGCAAAGCAAAGGAGTGAAGACTTAGTGAAGGAAGGACTGCTTAGCAAACAGGACCAACCTTCAAGTTGGCAGTCTCAGGAAGAAAGGAAGAGGGTGTAGACAAATGGCAGGTGAGTTGGGACAGGCTGCTTAGAGGAAAGGGTTGCTTGTAAATCTTAAAATCACACACATTCTATGCATGGAAGCATCTTCACTGCAAGGAAGAGCTGACAAATGTCCTATAATACTTCCACGCCTCTCTCCACATGGATGGATGGAAGTGTTTGGGTGTTTTTACCCAGATATGGTAAAGAGCTTCTTCTGTGCCAGACGTGGTTATCTTTTTTGAGGGGGGGAATCTGTGTTGGTGCGTGGGCTTTCTCTAGTTGCAGCGAGTGGGGGCTACTCTCTAGTTGCAGTGCATGGGCTTATTATTGCAGTGACTTCTCTTGCTGCAGAGCCTGGGTTCTAGGGCATGCAAGCTCAGTAGTTGTGACACATGGGCTTATTTCCTCTGCGGCATGTGGAATCCTCCCAGACCAGGGGTCAAACCTGTGTCACCTGCATTGGCAGGTGGATTTGCAACAACTGGCCCACCAGGGAGGTCCATCTCCCTCATTTTAATTCTCATAATCTTGACCAGAAGATGTGACCTGTCTTTAAGTGACAGAGGATTTGAACCCCGGGTCTGTCTGACTCATGGGCCAATGGCCTCATTTGGATAAACACAGCAGAGAAGGAAACTCTCGAAGGCCCAGAGGCTGGGTGGGCTGGGGATTCAGCAGCAGGACAGATGACAGAGGACCGAGGCTGCTTAGGCAAACAGGTAGGGGCCACGTGAGAAGGGAACTTCTCTGCTGTCACCGTGGGTGACAAGCAACCAGGTGCTTGGACTTCAGGTCAGAGGGTTTTGTGTTGACACAGAGGTCCAGAGAGAGCCTCGGAAGTTTCATGAAAAGGGATTGTGGAGTCAGAAATGGTATTTGAAAAAGGTTGTTGGTGTAATTGAGGGCAAGGCAGTCTTTCAAGGAAAGCAGGGGTTAGGGAGACATGTTAAGAGGAATTCTGTGTGTTGTCCTGATTCTCTGATGAATCTAGACTTCATCCTCAGCCTCTTTCTTGTCTCCAAGAGAGGCCTGGAGGCTCCAGTAGACAGCCAGTGTTTCCTTCTCCCCTTGACAAAGGGGCCGTGGTAGCTGGGTCAGATGGCTAGGGGCTTTTTTTTATTTCTCCTGGAAAATAGGAAAAAGGCCTTATGGGCCTGGCTACCGCTTCTGCACAAGTCTTTATGAGCTGCGAGAGCTAAGATCATAAGGCGCCCATATTTTCCTTTTGTGGAAAAGCCAATAACTTAAGAAAATGTTTTCTCCATCAGAGAAACTTCAAAGATTCACGAGAATAATGCACTAAAAATTATTGAAAGGTGGCCTCGCACACATCTTGAAGATCGGCACAAAAGAACGTGCCGAAGCCAGGCAGGCCTCGCCACGGTTTAAGAATTCCTTTGTTTTTCTTCATCGCTTGCAATCAAATGCAGGACCGAAGCTGTTAGGCATTTGGCTGTGGCCATCTGCAGGGCAGGCTCGCCAACTGGATTCTTTTTCATCCAGAAGAGAAGGCTTACAGAGGCTGGAACTATTGAAAACCCTCTCTGGCGCTTTCAAAAAAAAAAAAAAATTTAAAACCTCCTTGTTGCCGTTGAAGGGGAAAGGTGGATTCTTGATCCTCCCTGTGAGCATCTGGGAGTTATTTAGAGCAATTGTGCGGAGAGGCGGAGAGTGAATGGCCCCAGAGCCCGGGCCTGAGTTTATCGGTGGGGTTGAGTTCTGCCAGGTTGTTTAAACTTGCTGCAGCTCAGTTTGATCATCTGTTAATTGAGATAATAATATTTGCCCAGACGGTTTCACAGGCCTGCTGAGAAGATCAAGTGAGGTTGTGTTTAAATGTGTGTATATGTGTGTGCGCGCACACACCCACATTCCTGGTTGAGAGAGATGGGGATTTCTGCTTTTCCTGTGTGGAGAGAGGCTTGTCTCATGGGTCAGAGACTAGAATCCACCGGCCGATGTTTATTGAGCCCGCAAGCTCTCGGCAAGTGCTTTCTCCTCTGGTCCTACGTGCCTATGGGTGCCAGCTGGCCGCAGTGGACCTCCTCACTCAGCTGGTCGTGGGAAGAATTGGATGTGGGGTCTTCAGGCCACAGCACATCCGTGGACAAGCCTTCCTGTGATGCTCTTGAGGTGGGAGGTTCCATGGTGCCCTGTTTGCGGGTGCCTGGGCACTTTCTCAGCACCAGTCCAGCAGCTGTTTTGGCTCCCAGTGGCTAGTGCTCTCTGGGTGGAGAGAAAGGGGTGAGCTTAAGGCCTGGCAAACCCTACAGGGACAGAACATCTTATTCAGGAATTGTTATTGGACCAACATGGAAGACTGACTTCCAGCCAAATTGTGAATGTGCAAAATTTTGAATGTTGGAAAATTGTGAATGGCATTAGGCAATGACCTCCTCTTTCTGCACTTGAGTTTTCTCACTTTCTCCACTGATTTGTGCCAAGAACTCGGTGTACTGAAACCCTGCTTTTCAGAAAGACCCTGATGCCAGTCATCCATCCTTTAAAGAGAATTGAGGTTCACATGCCTTGTGTCCCCAGTGGGTTTGCATTTGAGAATCAATGCTCATTATGGAAGGAAATCTTCCATCCTCTGTTAGAAAGATTTCATCCAGAGAGGTCAGGGGCAGGGTTCTCTGACTCTCTGATATTCTGCCCCCTAGATTTCCCTCTCTGCTTCCTAAACGGAAAACTAGCCCAGTCCACTGTCCTTAAGAACACAGGTGCTTGATCTTGACACTTCTCCTGGGACACACTCAAAGCCCTTCTAAAGCTCTGTCTCTGCTCTTTATATTAAGGAAGGGGCAACAGCTGACAACTCAGGTCTCTCTCTAGGTGAGTCTTTAGAGACTCATTTAAATGACCCACTGGTCTCCGAACATGAATATCATGGCAGCTCAAATGCCCCTGAGTGGTTGAAAAGTAAAAGAAAGAAAAAAGGTATAATTAGCTTACTCATAATTGTCCCTTTAAGGAAAATGGAGCCTTGACCTCTTGGAAAGAACCAGTTTAGCTGAAATAACCCACATTTGCTGAGGACTCACTCTGTGCCAGGCCCTGAGCTAAGTGCTTTGCATTGAAGTCACCCTTTGAAGTGGGTACTGTTATCATATTCATTCTTTAGATGAAGAAACTACAGGTTGGAGAGATAAGTAACTTGCCCAAGTCCACCCGGCTTATAAAGAGTCAGAGATGGGACCCAGATTCAGAGCTGTCAGATCTCAGTGTATGCTCTTGACCAGCCCCCGGTGGGTATCTCCTCTAGTTTTGTTGATGTGCCAGTTGTTTTACCCACAGTTTGTCTGCGTGTAAGAGAAAATAAATTATCTTGACTTAACCAAGCAAGAGTTTATTTCCCCCACATAATCAGAACCTCACAGGAGAGCAATTCTGGGCTGGTTCAGGCCCTTCTGTCTCATCACCCTGAGAGTGACTCTTCCACCCTCATGGTTACATTCCAGGCAGAAGGAAGTAGAAGAGACAAAGGGATTTCTCCTTGTTGGGCTTCATCTTTTTTTTTTTTTTTTAACTTGGAGGAGGTGGTTTTCTTAGAACATTTCTTTTTATGTCTCCTTGTCCAAAACTGTGTCTCTGTGTGATCCCTAGCTGAAAAGGAGACTAAACATGGGCTATGTTAACTTTCTCGCCTCGAAAATAGAGGAAGGCAAGAAACACAGGGCTGAGAGTAGTTAAAAGGAGTCAATCTATCGTTTCTGTTCAGCTTGCGCCTTGAATGCTTTGCTCCAGAGGTTATGGGTGGGCATGGCTGGGGCAGAGCCAGTGTGTTCCTTAGCGAGAGAATTTCTTTACATTAACTTACTGTGCCAAGTCAGCCCTTGCTTTTATTGGTCTTTCCTGGTTAGCAGCATGCCTGCCTCTGCTTGTACGCTCAGGCCCACAGTTACCCGAGTGGGCACCAGAGCGTGGGGTCTGGCGCTGGTCTCTAGGGAGCCAAAGGTTTCACATTGTGTCTCGAGTTTAGTCTTTCCTGACCTCTGCTCCATGTCAGTCCAATTAGAACCACTGACTTGAACTCCAGTTTTCCTGCCCCAAACCCCAGCTTGTTTGACTGTGGGGGGTTGGAACTTCCTCCCTAAGGCTTGCCAGCTGTTGGGTTGTCACCCCACCAAGGTGGGATCAACCCCTCCTGCCGAAACATGTGGCTCAGATGTTGAGACTGGTGCTGCTACAGAGGCAACTAAGAGGATAGGAGGGGATTTATTACTCGCGTAAGGAGCTTTCTGGGAAGAGGAGGGTGGGTCCCCCGACTGCTCTCACCGTGGCGTGAGAACACAGGGAAAGGAGATTGGCTGGGGGTTTTACAGTGGTGTCTTAGTCAGCTTGGGCAGCTCTAACAGAATTCCATAGATGGAGAAGCAAATGGCAACCCACTCCAGTTTTCTTGCCTGGAAAATTCCATGGACGGAGGAACCTGGTGGGTTATAGTCCACGGGGTTGCAAAGAGTTGGACATGACTGAGCGCAGCACAGCCAACAGCAGAAATCTATTCTTGAGGTTTTGAAGGCTGGAAAGTCCAAAGGCAAGGTGGTGGTAAATTCAGTGTCTGCTGAGAACCTGCTTCCTGCTTCATGGATGGTCCTCATTTCACTGTGTCCTCACATGGCGGAAGGGACAAAGGAGCTCTCTGGGGCCCCTTTTATGAGGGCACTGATTTCATTCCTGAGGGCTTCACCCTCATGACCTAATCACCCCCTGAAGACCCCACTCCCAAAACCATTGTGTTGGGAGTTAGGGCTTTAACACATGAATTTGGGGAAGGGGGAACACAACATTTCAGTCCATAGTAAGTGGTTGGGGGATAAGGCCAATATGAGTGTTCCATGGGGTTTGATCTTCCAACCTGTGCCTTGGCTTGCTTTCTTTCTTTTTCTAAAATTATTTGTTTATTTGGCTGCACCAGGTCTTAGTTGTATCTCGAGGGATCTTTGATCTTCTTTGAGGCATGAGGGTTCTTTTAGATGGGGCATGTGGGATCTAGTTCCTGACCAGGGATGAACTTGGGCCCCCTGCATTGGTAGGGCAGAGTCTTAGCCACTGGACCACCAGGGGAGTCCCTGCCTTGACTTTCTTATCATCTTGCCCAGACGTGGGGCAGGTGGGGAAGGAGAAGTGGAGAGATTTGGAAGCGGACAGCAGTCAAACATCCAAAATGGAGTCAGATTCGCAGATTCTTTATTGCATTAGCTCCCTTGGGCTTCCCTCATGGACGGGGTCCCTGGGCTGTGACCTGATGCCTGGGGCAGAGGAGATGCTTCCTCCTGACCTTGGGCCTCACTTGCTGCCTGATCTTCCTCAGCAGGGTCCCGTTCCCTTGAATCTCCATGTATTCCTGGACCACATTGTAGTTTACCACAGCCCTGGACTTCATCTACTGGACCCGGGTTAACCCTCCCAGAGCCGATTGGCCTGCAGCTGATTGGGTTGACTCTTCTCTTTCTGCCAGCTGGGTCGCTAAGACCCCAGCATCACACAGAACCATGGGGTCACAGTGTTGAGTCCCTATGTGTGCTAAGTAGCTTCAGTTGCCACACTATGGACTGTAGACCACCAGGCTCCTCTGTCCATGGGATTCTCCAGGCAAGAATACTGAAGTGGGTTGCCATCTCCTCCTCCAGGGGATCTTCTGGACCCAGGGATCAAACCCACATCTCTTACATCTCCTGAACTGGCAGGTAAGTTCTTTTTCCACCAGCACCACCTGGGAGACCCATGAGTACTTATGCACTGTACTAAAATCATGCCATGAAGTCTGCTGAATTTGTGACTTTTAGCTCTGTCCTCTCCTCTAGACCCACAACTATTTGCATCCAGTGAGGGATGAAAATTCTTCATCCTCCCTCTCTCTTAAAAAAAAGAAATTTATTTATTTGACTGTGCTGAGTCTTAGTTGGGGCACGCAGGATCTTCAATCTTCACTGCAGCACATGGGATCTTCAGCTGTGGTACATGAGCTCTGGTTTCCTGACCAGGGATCGAACCCTGACCCCCTGCAATGGGAGTGTGGAGTCTTAGCCACCGGACCACCAGGGGGTCCCTCATTTTCAGTTAAACTCTGCAGCGGGTGCAAGACTTGGTCCTCAGCATTCCTAGGATGCGGCATCTTCGTCTGTCGGATGCTGAGGTCTTCTACCCGCCTGAGCGGTTTGGCACTGCCTTTGGATGTTGATATGTTTTTGGATAAACACACACTTGTGCACACTCATGCACACACATACACACACACACACACACACACACACACACACACACACACACACACACACGGCCCTTTTCTCTTCCTTTTATTGCCAGGCTGGCCTTCAAGTCCTACTTGGTTGCATAGCAGGGTGAGCTGGAACTCTTGATAAAGGACTTCTGTACAGTGATGACAAGAATTGATTTCCAATTTCCTGCAGAATGACTCTATCATCGCTAGTGACTCAGGCAATTTAGCTCATATTCCAGGCCTGCCTGGGGGTTGTAGATCACGCCGACAGCTTCCCAGTCACGCAGGTGGGGGATTTTGACAAGATGAGAGAGGAGACATGTTCAGAGAGTTTTGTGTTGGGGCTGGCCAGAAGGGAACGGTTGCCCCAGGAATCAGGGCCCTGCAGTGTCCTGTTGAGAGCAGCCACGTCTCGATCATGACGGCTTATGTTTCTGGGGGGAGTGTAGCTACCCGGGACACCCCCCTTCCCCTTCTCCACACACTTTTGGGCCCTGCTTGGCATGAGAACATCCAAAACCCCAGCCAAAATATAGAGGGGATCAATTTCCAGTAGTTTCCTCCATACCAAATACTTTTTTTTAAAGGTTATTTATTTTGGGCTGCACTGTGTCCTCGTTGCTGCGAGGGCTTTCTCTAGTTGCAGCGAGCGGGGACTACTCTTCATTGCGGTCTGCAGCCTTATTGCGGTGGCTTCTCTTGTTGTGGAGCACAGGCTCTGGGTGCAGGGTCTTCAGTATCTGTGGCGCGTGGGCTCAGTTCATACCGTATACTCCAAGACAGCATCTGTCTTTTAAAAGATTGAACACACAGCCTGGGCTTTTTCTTTCTCAATGGACTCTATTATAGCAGGTATGATTCTTCGTGTTTACTCATGAAATCATTTTCATCTGCTAGACTTGCATTGATTGTGCGCTGGGTGCCAGATGAACTTGCTCACCAGGAATGTATATCAAAAGGACAGACGAGGTCCTGCCTCCCAGAGTCACCCAAGCAAAGCAGAACACGGCCGCATCTGGACCAGGAGGCTTCCGGGGGGTTGTGACTCTAAAGCCCGATTCATTTAATCCTCAGGACAATGCTGTCAGGTGGGCCCAAGACTATTTCTGGTTTGTAGATGCAGAAACGAAAGCACAGCGGATATGAAACTTGCTCAAGATCATATGAGGAGAGGGGCAGAGCAGAGACTTGAACTTGGGCCCTTGGGAAGCAGTCTGTGCTTTTTGCATTGTACTATATGGGGCTTCCCCTGGCTCAGATGGTATAGAATCTGCCTGCAGTGCAGGAGACCCGGGTTCAATCCCTGGGTGGGGAAGATCCCCTGGAGAAGGGAATGGCTACCCACTCCAGTATTCTTCCCTGGGAAATCCCATGGACAGAGGAGCCTGGCAGGCTACAGTCCATGGGGTCGCAAAGAGTCGGACACGACTGAGCGACTAACACTTTCAGTATATCCCTCATGGGCGGTGGATGAATATAGATGACTTTCCATCTAGTGGGCTGAATGGAGCCCCTGGAAATTGATTATTAATCGTCCTGCTTTCATTAGGACTTCGTCAAATTCTGACAGCATGAGCAATCGCTGGAGGCCCGGGAATAGAGTCCATCCAGGCATATGTGTAGGTATGAGTGTGCACAGATACACCCGCATGCAGACAGGCACATACATGTACACATACTCACACTCACACACACACACAACCAGGACATAGCTCAAAAAACTACAGAAGCAACGGTTCGTGACACAGCTCTACGGAACAGATACACTGACTTCTCCTGAGTCGTTCAGCCAAAAAATTAGTTTTCAGAAATTGTTGTCAAGCTGCTTCCCAAGCCGAGGCTAAGCTTGAGCCCTGTAATAGGAAGCTGATGATCAAGCACATTCTGAGAACCGCCTGGGAGCTGGGCTCTTTGAGAGATATAATAATATGCCAAGGGCTTCCCAGGTGGCTCAGTGGTAAAGAATCTGCCTGTCAGTACAGGATTGGAAGGTTCAATCCCTGGGATGGGAGGATGCCTTGGAGAAGGAACTGGCGACCCACTCCAGTATTCTTGCCTGGAGAATCCCAGGGACAGAAGAGCCTGGTGGGCTACAGTCCCTGAGGTCACAAAGGGTGGGACACGACTATGCAACTCAATAGCAACAAACAGTAATATGCCAGTGTCCACACACTTTACTCTGGGAGGACTGTTAGCCCCATCTTAACAGCCAGAGAGACTGAGACTCAGGAAGATCCCTCCAGATCACAGAGCTAGCAAGGGACAAGGACAGCATTCCAACACACACCTCCTGGGTCCCAGTCTACTTCTTTCCAGAATAATACAGACACCACTTCCCACACACACTCTTTTGATGAGTGTTTTATTTTGACAAATTGAATCCCTATTTTTTTAAGACTTTTTTTTTTTTTTAACTGCACCGGGTCTTACTTGTGGCATGTGGGATCTTTTTTTTCAGTTGCAGCACACAAAATTTTTAGCTGTGGCAGGTGGGGTCTAGTTCTCTGACCAGGGATCAAACCCGGGTCCCCTCCATTGGGAGCATGGAGCCTTAGCCGGTGGACCACCAGAGAAGTCCCGGCTCACTAGAACTGATCTGACGACTTCCCAAGGTGTCAAGAGCAGCTCTGATTGCCTGATTTCCTGTTCTGAGAACCTGACCTGTTTTTTGGTTCAGGCTCTAGTGAAGGCTCCGGCTTTGACCCTCGTTTCTCATGCTGGTCAAGAGCTTCATCCACATGGGCTCTTTGCTCTCCACCCTCCAGCTTTGTGGAGTCTGTTTGCTCTGATCCGCTTCTTTCCCCATCCCTCCCAGAAGCCGCCTCTAAGGCTGCCAGTCATGTTGCCTCTCATTAAAAGCTTCCGGGGATGGAGACGATATAATCACTCCCTGCACACCTGTCAGGTAGATGCCGCATTAGGCAGCATGTCTGAGGTTGTTTTTAGTTCTGATCAAAGTGATTGAAACAGATGTACCTCGTGGGTCTTATTAACGGCGAGGAAAATGACTCATCAGCCATCTGACTCCTCTCACAAATTCTCTGTATGCAGGCAAGGCTGCCAATTCCTCCTTAAATAAACAAGTGCTTAGTTTTCTGATCAATAGTTAAGATTAGGCTGGCTGGAGAAGAATCTATTTAATCCCTGACACATAAAGGCAATGGCCTATTGTGATGCTCTCCTGATACAGAGTTTAGAAGTAATTGCTCCCTTGGACAGAGAGAAACATTATCTGTTTCTCATTCATTCACTTATTTATTCAGTTATTCAATAAATATTGACTGGGTACCTATCTCATCATGTAGCAGGTACAGTTTTAGGTGCCAGGAATGTCCTAGTGATGAATCTGACTCGATCCCTGCTTCCAGGAAGCCCCAAGCCTGGGGCTGGGAGGAGAAATAAATGTATAAACAATGATACTAGAAGTATGATAGATGCTGGATTACTCATTTGAGGGATATTTATGGATGCATGTAGGGAAGACAGCTTCCGAAATGGCTCTAATGATGGTTGTGCTGTGCTGTGCTTAGTCGCTCGATGGTGTCCGACTCCTTGCGACCCCATGGACTGTAGCTCGCCAGGCTCCTCTGTCCATGGGGATTCTCCAGGCAAGAATACTGGAGTGGGTTGCTACTTTCTGACATCTGGGCTCATGTATAATTCCCTCCCATTGGGTGTGAGATGGACCTGGAGACTGACTTCTACTAAAGAGGCTCTGGCAAAATGATGGGATGTCACGTCTAAGATGAGGTTGCCGTGATGGGTTGAGTCATGTCCTCCCCCAAAAGATACATTGACATCATTTTAAAAAATCATATTTATTTATTTTTGGCTCCCCTGGGTCTTTGTTGCTGCTCACGGGCTTTCTCTAGTTACGGATGAGCAGGGGCTACTCTTTCCATTGCAGCGCGTGGGTTCCTCGTTTGGTGACTTCTCTTGCTGAGGAGCACGGGCTCTAGGAGCGTGGGCTCAGTATTTGTGACACATGGGCTTAGTTGATTCCATGGCATGTGGAATCTTCCTGCACCAGGGATAGAACCCATGTCCGCTGGACTGGTAGGCGGATTCTTTACCACTGAGCCACCAGGGGAGTCTGATACATTGACTGAATGTGACTGCCTGAAACCGCTGAATGTGACTGTCTTTGGAAATAGGCTCTTTGCACACGCAGTCAAGTGAAGATGAGGTCATTCAAGTGGGCTCTAGTTCGGTGTGACTGGTGTCCTTGTAAACAGGGGAAGTATGGACACAGAGACACACATACGGGGAGACTGCCAAAGGGAAGGCAGAAATAGGGTTGATGCCTCCCTGAGCTGAAGGATACCAAAGGTCTCCAGCACACCACTGGAAGCCTGGGGAGAGGCGAGGAGCAGAGCCTCACTACTTGCTCTCAGAAGAAACCAACCGTGCTGACACCTTAAACTTGGCCTTCCAGCCTCCGGAACTGCGAGACAGTCCTCTTATGTTGTCTCTCCCAAGTCTGCCGTATTTGTTGTGGCAACTCTACCAGACTGATCTTATTACAAAAAGACTGCGATTCCTGTCTCAGTCCCATCCTCGCTGGGGCCTCTCACTTGCTCTGAGGAAGCCAGCTGCCGCGTCGTGAGCTGTGCCATGGTGGGGCTCACGTGACAAGGAGCTGCGGGGGGCCTCTGGGCCAACAGCCAGAGAGAGACTGAGGCCCTCTGCCCAGTAGCCTTTGAGGAACGGAATTCTGCCAGTAACCACCGGAGTGAGCTTGGAAGCAAATTCCTCCCCAGCTGGCAGCTTGGCCACAGTCTTCTAAGAGACCCTGAGCCAGAGGAACCAGCCTGGATTCTTAAGCCACAGAAACCGAGATGATAAATGTTGTCTTAAGCTAACACCCCGTGGGGCACTTTTGTTATGCAGCCATAGCTAGCTGATACCATCTGTAAAGTAGACTGGACACTGTCCTAAGCACCAGGGTAATGCAGCTGACATGGTCCTGGCCTTGGGAAGAGGCAGTTTGATAAGGAAGCTTAGGCTCTGGCCTCTGGCTGTCCTGGGTTCAAATCCAAGCTGTGTCCTTCACGTGTGGTGCTGTGGCTGCAATTCACCTTACTTTGGTTTCTTCCTCTGTAATAAAAGGAACATGTTATATAAAGTAAATTAGAAGGAGGAAAACAAATATCGGATATTAACGCGTATGTATGGAATCTAGAAAAATGGTACTGATGAACCTATTTGCAGGGCAGGAATAGAGACACAGACATAGAGGATAAGCATGTGGGCACAGTCGGGGAAGAAGGTGGGACAAATTGAGAGAGTAGCATTGAAACGTACACTTTACTATGTGTAACATGGATAGCTAGTGGGAAGTTGCTGAATATCACAGGGAGCTCAGCCTGGTGCTCTGTGATGACCTAGAAGGGTGGGATGGGGGGTTGGGAGGGAGGCTCAAGAGGAAAGAGACAGACATATGTTTATGGCTGATTCACATTCTTGTATGGCAGAAATCAACATAACATTGTAAAGCAATTATCCTCCAATTAAAAAAGGGGGGGAGCAGTAATGGGGATCCTGTGTGGGTTAAGTTAATTTTTGTAACGACTTAAAGAGATTATTTCACATTCAGTGACTATGTACTGGATGTCTGTGACGGGGCAGTTAGGGGTGACAGAGATGCTTTGTCTGCAGTGGGTCTCTGCCCTCGTGCGGTTTACCTTAGAGTGAAGGAGCTGGAAGAGAGACAAATAAACAAAGGTATTTGTTGCAACCTCAGCAAGTGCTATTTCCTGTGTAGAAAGAAGAAGCACTTTCATTTTACAGGGTTCTTTTGGGACAAGAGGTTGGGGAAGGCTTCTCTGAGATTCTGTTTTCCAGAGATGGGAATGAACTAATCAAACGGAGGTCATGGGGTAGGATGTGCCAAGTGCAGGCCAGCTGAGCGATGGTGGGTGTGGTCTAGGACAGATGGATCTGGGCGGTGTCGCCAGGATGGGACCAGATGACGTGTGGAGGCTGGGATGGAGGGCAGGCAAGGAGCCAAACAGGACTGGTAGGTTTGAGGCTTGAGCAACTGGGTAGATTGAGCAACTGGGTAGATGGACTGAAGTGGGAAGCTTGGGGGCTTAGGGGTTTGGAGAGGGACTCAGGAGTTTTGAGTTGGGGTATGGGAGTGGGTAGGAAGAATGCTCTGGAGAGGGGAAAGGAGGGACAAAGGCACAAGGGTATGACAAAGTGTGGGTTTAGGAGGCTGGCAGCTCTCTGGTCATTCAGAGCTCAGTACTGGACATTCCCTGGTGGCTCAGACGGCAGAGATGGAGGGGATGGCAACCCACTCCAGTAGTCTTGTCTGGAGAATCCCCATGGACAGAGAAGCCTGGTGGGCTGCAGTCCATGGGGTTGCAAAGAGTTGAACACGACTGAATGACTAAGCATAGCAGTGTAGATTCTAAGAGCTGCCAGGGGGATGTGGTGAGGAGGTGATGATGAGGCTGCGATTGCCGGTCTTAACTCCACTGTCCATAGGAGGATGGGATGTATATGTGTGTGTGTGAGTCATGGGGGGGTTGGTTTATGATTAGAAAAAGATTACTGGGATGCTTGTTAAAATCCAGACTCCTAAATTTGGAGGATAAAGTGAAAGTGTTAGCCCCTTAGTCATGTCTGACTCTTTGAGACCCTATGGGCTGTAGCCCGCCACGTTCCTCAGTTCATGGAATTCTCTAAGCAAGAATACTGGAGTGGGTTGCCATTTCCTTATCTAGGGGATCTTTCTGACCTAGGGATCAAATCCAGGTTTGATCTGCAGGCAGAGAAACTAAAGGTCAAAGGATTTTGGGACACTCAGGGTGTCTTTTCTCTAGACGATTGGGTACCTCCTACCTATCTATCCAAATCTGGGAGGGCAACCAACCAGAATCAATCAATCCAAATGATGCACGTGGCTTAGAAGCCTACACGTTGACTCATCATCTTATTTATTTATTTAATTCAGCTTTATTTTATTTCTGAGAATGGACTTTTATAAATGTTTTTCCTGTCTGTTGAGTTTGAGTTGCATTTCAGGGCCACTTTGCAGCACTGTAATTCATCTGCCTGTAGTCTTTTTAAAAATATATATATTTTTCATTTATCTTCTTATTTAATTGATCAGATACATTTATAATTACAGATCAGTAAAAATTCATGTACTGCATCCTGAAGTATTACATAGCTACTAAAGTTTTAAAAAGCATCACTGGTCATTCAGAGGGGGTAACTCTCTACATTTCATCATAATAGGTGTGATCTGTGTTCTGGGGCAACCAGAGCTTGGGTCTGGAAAGTCTCTTTCAGAATAGCTTTTTTTTCCCCTGAAATCAATCTAAGCCTGAAGAAGGTGGCAGGCTGCAAAGCTTCTTCTTAATTTAATCATTTGTTTTTCATTCATTTCCTGATCTAATGATTCTTCTGGGAACTAGAGGTAGCACAATGAAACAGACTCTTGTGACCGCCCTCCTGTGGGTGTCCCAGGACTGTAGACTGCACAAGTATGTAGCATTTGCCCTTCTCCACGTCCTCGCCTCTCTCCCCACAGGAACCCACACCAGCGCACACAGTGAGAGGCCTCCCCATCACTGTGCATTCGTGCCCTCTCCCTGTAGCGACCTGCTCTGTCCCACCTGATGCCCTGCCCTTGGTTGTTTTCAGGCCTCTGCCAGAGAGCTGCATGGATGGGCAGTGGGTACTGTGGATGAGCCCTGCTCTGGGTCAGGCTCACCGGCTATCTGTGCTGTGCCTGGGAAGGGACTCATACATTCTGAACCTCATTGACAAAATGGGTGTATTAACACCCACCTTGCAGGGTTATTGTGAGTGTGTAAACGGAATAATGTGTGTCAAGCAGTGTTGTGATTGTGGCTTACCGACGCATTGTCCCAATCTCTTCTGCTTCCTTGGTAACAGAACCCTATATTTTAATTTTTTGTAAGCTTTAAGAAATATTTATCTGTTTGTTTGGTTGTGCCCTATCTTAGCTGTGGCATGAGAGATCTTTAGTTGCAGAATATGGGATCTAGTTCCCTGATCAGGGATCAAACCCAGGACCCCTGCATTGGGAGCATGGAATCTTATTAACCACTGGACCTCCAGGAAAGTCCTCAGAACACTGTATTTTTAAAGGTACTTCTTGCTTGGCTGAAAACTTTTTTTTTTTTATCTCTTTTGCAATGGGGCGGCCAATGAGATTGAAGCAAAAGTCACTGAGTGGGAACTTCGGAAAATCTCCTTGAAAGGCCCTTTCGCCTTCTCCCTGACTCTACATTCTCTTTCTTTCTGTCTGAAATATGTATGTGATGGCTGGAGCTCCTGCAGCCATTTCTGATTATGGGGATGACCTTGAGGATAAAAGCCACCTCTTTAAGGATACTGGGATAGAAACACTGGAGAAGGCCATTGATTTTTTTGAGCCTCAGTTTCTTATCTGTAAAACAGGGCCAATAAATATGGCACATATTACTAGATACCAGGAGTGAAGTGCCTAGTACAGCAGCTGACACGGAGTAGGTCCTCAACTAAATGCAGTCTGTGCTTTTTGTTCTTTCTCATCAGGCTTTATGGGAACTGCAGACAGTTTTCCTACTTGGATATATTAACTGCAGAAGGGGTGACCTTCACATGGCCACAGCCTGTCATACCAAACTGGTGAGTAGAGCCAAAATTGGCTCAGAGATTCCCTTCGCTCTCTAGTATGGCCAGAAATCCTTAGAGGCAGCTGTCTGAGTATGCTTTCTCTGTAGGCTGGCTGCTAATCTCTTTTCCTTGAGAACTCTGCTTTAGTATCTCGCCTTCCTGTAGGGAGGTGTCATTTGCAGGAGCAGTCAGTTTGACAATAGATGTGCTAAGAATGGCATCTCTAAATCCCACGAGTACAGCTTGGGTCCTCCTCACTCAGGCCCCCAGGAGTTTCTTCTCATTCCTTAAGCCAAATGGATGGCACCGAGGAGACAGAGAAATCTTTGATGTAGAAGGCACTTGGACTAATGACATAATTACTCTGCAGAACCATTTGCAAAGTAATTATGGGCTATTGTTAGGATGCTCCAGCTTTTTTTTTTTTTTTTAAGTAATGAGACTCTGCTTAGAGTAAGTGATGATGGGGGGAGAAAAAACAATAATATGTATGTGCATTTGAAGAGGCAAGAAACATTCTTCATGCCTGTCCTCCTCCAAAGCAATCTGCCCCCTTTGCCATCTCCCTAATGCAAAATCAGAAACTTGCCCAGAACCCACCATGGACCCCAAGTGTGCATCGCTGTGTTCTCTGCCCTGTTTGCAATGTTTCTGACATTAAAATGCAATTTTGAGAAGTACTGGCTATAGAATAATTTGCTGAGAAATGCATTTCTTCTAAAGATGGAAGGACCTTGAGGCCATGTAGTTAATGTAATGAAGCCCAGGGGTGTTCTGAGGGGGAAAGTTCTCGAGTAGCTCTCCTTAGCACTTCATGCTGGAGCCAGGCTTTATCCTGGTCCTGGCCCACCTCCTAGGATGTCCGCCAGATCCTGTCCCTCGGCATGGTGCCTGAGGCCTCTGTTCCAGAGGGGCTGCACAAAGCTAATTGAGATACATATTACAATATTAACTTTTTAAATATTGTGTTAGCTTTCCATTAGGATAAATGAAGTACGTGGAAAATTTGTAACAGAGCATTAGTCTCTGCCTCCACTTAGCACATTGGTTCTGTCCAGATGCCATCCTGAGAGTCCCCCTCAGAGATGAATGGGAGGGGCAGACTGGGGCCGAGAGCACTCTTTCTAGATAGAAATCCAGTCTGAGGGTGCAGGCGGTGAAGGAGAGGGCAGCATGGAAGGGCTAAGTCTTGGGGGGAAGGAACTGGATCAGGTCATATCCTCCCTGATGTCGGTTCCCTGGATCCCAGAGGAAACTGAAGGAATTTTCCAGGCAGCCTGACTCTTCACTGATAACATCCATTGTAAGTTATCACAGTGCTGTTGGCTGTGGTTCTAGAAAGGACAAGTGTTGTAGGAAGGGGGACCCCCTTCCAGGGCCCGAAGTTGGGCTCTTGTCTAACACTCGGAAAAGAATTGTCCGAGGAGACACGTGCTGACAAAGCAAGAGATTTTATTGGAAAGGGCACCCAGGTGGAGAGCAGGAGGGTAAGGGAACCCAGGAGAACTGCTCTGCCGCGTGGCTCGCAGTCTTGGGTTTTATGGTGATGGGATTAGTTTCCGGGTGGTCTTTGGCCAGTCATTCTAATTCAGAGTCTTTCCTGGTGGCGCATGCATCGCTCAGCCAAGATGGATGCTAGCAAGAGGGATTCTGGGAAGTGGACGGACAGGTAGTGTCTCCTCTCGATCTTTCCCGAACTCTTCCGGCTGGTAGTGGCCTATTAGTTCCGTATTCCTTATCAGGATCTCCTGCCATAAAACAACTCATGCAAATGGTTACTATGGTGCCTGGCCAGGGTGGGCGGTTTCAATCAGTGTTCTTCCCCTAACACAAGTGCTCTGTGGACATTCTCTCTTAATCCTCATTCCAGTGACAGAGAAACAGGGCCCAGAGAAGGAAGGGACTGTCCCAAGGTCTCCCAGCCTCTCAAAACAGCACTTCTGTCAGAGGAGAGATGTCGAATCTAGGCCTGCATGACTGAAATCTGCTGCCTTAGTGTCTGGCCCTGATGTCTTGTTGGGCCAGGGAGGTGTAAATTTGCAGGGGCAGCCTACAAATTCCCAGCCAGAGTATCTTAGCCTGTTTGGGCTTTGCTGGTGGCTCAGACAGAAAGGAATCTGCCTGCAATGCAGGAGACTTGGGTTTGATCCCTGGGTCAGGAAGATCCCCTGGAGAAAGGGGATCTCCAGTATTCTTGCCTAGAGAATTCCATGAACAGAGGAGCCTGGCCGGCTACAGTCCATGGGGTGGCAAGGAGTCGGACACAACTGAGTGACTGACACACTTGGGTTGCTTTAACAAAATATCACAGATTAGGTGAACTTAGGTGAACTTCAGGAGACGGTGAGGGACAGGGAGGCCTGGCATGCTGCAGTCTATGGGGTCACAAAGAGTTGGACATGACTTAGCAACTGAACAACAATAACAAGTTGTCCTAAAAAACAGACATCTACTGCTCACAGTTCTGGAGGCTGAAAGTCTGAGGTCAAGTTGGAGTGTGGTCAGGTGAGGGCCCTCTTCCAGGCTTCAGCCTTTTCCCTGTGTCCTCACATGTTGGATGGGGTAGGGGAGCTCTCTGGAGCCCCTTTTATAAGGGCATTAATCCCATTCATGAGGACTCCACCCTCCTGAGTTAACCACATCCCAGAGACCCCACCTCCTAATACCTTCACACTGGCCATTGGTTTTCCACAACACCTTCCACACTGGCATTTTAGGGGACAGACAGACATTCAGCCTACAGCATAGGGCTCTGTGGACAATCATCCTTTTTTTTCTTTCAACTTTTAATTTTGCATTGGAGTATAGGCAATTAGGCACTTCCCAGGTGGTGTAGTGGTAAAGAATCCTCCTGCCAATGCAAGAGTCGAGGGTTTAATCTCTGGGTGAGGAAGATCCCCTGGAGGAGGAAATGGCAACCTACTCCAGTATTCTTGCCTGGAAAATTCCATGGACAGAGGATCCTGGCAGGCTACAGTCCAGGGGGTTGCAAAGAGTCAGACATGACTGAGCACACACACACAGCTGATTAAGAATGTTGTGATAGTTTCAGGGGGACGGCGAAGGGGCTCAGCCACACATACACATGGAACCACTCTCCCCCAGACGCCCCTCCCATCCAGGCTGTCACATAACATTGAGCGGAGTTGTCTGCTCTGCAGTTAGGTCCTTGCTGTGGACAACCCTCCTTTGGCTCCGTCCAGGGCTCTGTAGCCAGGTGGCCCACCCACCAGAGATATGGACTGTCATCAGAGCAAGTCGGTCATGAACACAGAAGGTGCATGTGGACAAAGCCGGAAGCCCATTCAGACCCAGCCACTGTCATGACCTTGGGTCACTGGTGATTTGCCTAAAGGAGGTAGCGATGCCAGCATCTGATTCTTAGATGGCTAAGACCTTGAGACACTTAACCTCTCTAAGATTCAATTTCTTATCTGCAAAATGGGTTCAGTAACCCAATCTCATGCGGTTTTGGGGAAATTAATGAAATAATCCACATCACACACTTGGCTCAGTGTTCACCTATATTATGCTTAGAAACATTCATGTTCATGCTCATTTGCTCAGTCGTGTCCGACTCTTTGCAACCCTATGGACTGAAGCCCAGCAGGGTCCTCTGCCCATGGGATTTTCCAGGCAAGAATACTAAAGTGGGTTGCCATGACCTCCTCCAGGGGATCTTCCCCACCCAGGGATTGAACCCACAACACCTGTATCTACCTGCATTGCAGATGGATTCTTTACCCACTGAGCCACCTGGGAAACCCTTCCTTATCTATAAGATGAGAATAATAGATGTACCTAGTTCAGAGAATTAAGAAAAGAGACCTAATACTGGATTGGCCCATAGTGTATTTATTATCTCTGTGTTCAGCTGTGAGTTTACCCATAGGTGGAAGAGGTGTCTGCCTTTTGGTGTCCAGACCTGTGCAAGGCCTGCTGGACAGTGAGTGGTTTGAGGCTGCAGGCATACGGGCACAGGGGTACCCTAGATGGGCTGGGCTCCCAAGCTGAGTCATTAACTATCCACACTGCCTCTCAGGCCAGGCATTAGGGGGGTTTCTTCCGAAGAGAGGGGCAGCTTGCTTGGGAGCGTGACTGTGGGGTCCATGTGGCTCCAAGAGCAGTCCCTTCAGGACAGAGGTGTGACTTGGTTCATCTTTGCCTTTCCTGTTCAGCTCAAACCCTGGAACATGATAACACCCTTGGGAGTTGCTCTGAGTTGTCCGTAACACAAGAAACAAAGGTGAGCATCCAAGATAGCGTGTCACTGTCTCATGGTGTATGGTGCACAGAATTTAAACAGAAAGGGTCCAGAGGACAGGTGGAGCTTTTTGGAGGCGGTGTCTGGAGCTGCTCTGAAGAGGTTGTTGGGAAACAAGAGTGGGGTCTGGGGTTGGGGGAGCAGGGGGCCTGAGTGTAGTATGTGGGGGGAGCAGAGGGAGCGTGTGTGGCGAGGAGCAGTTTCTTTGGAGCAGAATATATGGGTTAGAAGTTAGAAGTTGATGGAGGGTCTTGAGAAAGGGTCAGGAGTTTGAGCTCAATGTAGGGAACTACAGCGAGATGCAGAAAGTTGCAGAGGTGGATCCGACCTCCTGGGAGTACTTTAAGAGGGTGACCTGGTGGCTGTGTGGGATGAATGGAGGGTGTGGGGTGGGGAGCCGGGACTGCAGACAGCCATGCTCACTGGAGCACAGAGTGGGGGTGGGGCTGAACCTTCAGTCTTCCTGGGAGAAGCTGCCTTGTGTCCCCAAGAGGTGCAGTCACTTAACCATGACCTGCTGATTAAGTCACCTATTGTGTCAAGTAATGAGTCATTCTCTGAGGCTTTTGTGCAAGCAAATAGAATATTTATCCAGGTCCCAGGGAACTCGGGGACACCTTGGAAAGCAGGCAATGGCTTTGAAGTGAGGTCAATGAAATCCTTAAGCTTCCGCGTCTCTGGACCCGTTCACAAGTCAGAGCCTGTCGATTTTGAGGGCAGAATATTTTCAGCATAAAGCTTTGAATTGGAGGCCAACCTGGAGCACACAGAGCTTTTTATTTTTCAGTCTCATTAGCAAGGGCATTGCGCGTGGTGCGATGGCAAAAGAGAGGGGGAAAGTGACTGACAGGCAGGGGCGCTGGAATGAGAAAATATGTGACCGTGGGGAAGCCACAGGTAATGACCCCTGTGTTAGACTTTCCTGGACAAGGAGCTCCATTTTGGAGTCTCCTTCCTGGGAAACCCAACCTGTGACAAGTGGTGATAAAAATGCTGAAGCCTGGAGTCAGTTATTCTCTCTCCAGGCCCCAGTTTCTCCATCTGCAAAATGAAAATGGCATGCCAGATCAGAGGTTCTCAAAGTGTGGTTCATGGAACTGTGAGGGCGCCTGAGATACTCTCAGGACAGCTTATTTTCACAGGACAAAACTGTTTTCACAAAATACTTTTCCTTGAAAGAACGATGGACAGAGAAGCCAGAGCGCACATTTTCTCAAAAATGAACAGTCTGTCACTTCAAGGAAAACAATTCATGTTATTTGTTACCAGTGATAACAGTCGAGCACTGAAGTAGATACATGATTATTAGATATTAGTGCATCGATCCATTAGTAATGTCTGCTGTGGCCCATAAAAGCCCCTCTAGCTTTGCTGGTCTCTGACCAAGTGGACAGCCTGAGAATGTTCTGAATGACTTCAGCCTTTTCTGGAAGAACTAGGTAACAACACAAGAAGAAGCAACACAGGCCTAACTAGGATCCTGACCCGATAGGCAAAGCTATCCCTGGGAAAAATGACGAGAGAGTTCCATTTTTTGCTATTTTTCCAATTTCTCTTTTCAGATATATCTCTTCCACCCACAATCTCAGGGTCCTAGCTTGTTTTTTTTGCCCTCACTTAAATCTCATTTTATAAAGTGAAAGTGAAAGTCACTCAGTTGTGTCTGACTCTTTGTGACCTCATGGACTGTATAGTCTATGAAATTCTCCAGGCCAGAATACTGGAGTGGGTAGCTGTTCCCTTCTCCAGGGGAATCTTCCCAACCCAGGGATCAAACCCAGGTCTCCCACATTGCAGGTGGATTCTTTACCAGCTGAGCCACCAGGGAATTTTATAAAGGGATGCAAAAAATTCATTTTCACTGAAGAGAGAAGGAAATAGCAATCCACTCCAATATTCTTGCTTGAGAAACCCCATGGACAGAGGAGGCTGGCAGGCTTCTGTCTATGGAGTCACAAAGAACTGGACACAACGGAGCAACTAAACAACAACAAATGTAACTGGTTAGGCATCACTAGGCTTCTTGGGAGATTCAATTTTTATTGCTAGACAAAGGCTTCAGCCAGTAGATTGCAAACTTATAAAACTTGTGGTCTTTCTTTTTTAAATGTAAAGTCTCACATCTTCCATTTTGATATGGTTCCTTGGGAGACTGAGTATTATCTATAGATTCCTATCAATCAAGGAGATTTTTGTTAAGCTTTATTTCCCTTTTTCAAAAAAAATTTATTTATTTGTCTGTGCTGGTCTTAGTTATTTTAGTTGTGGCATGTGGTTTCTAGTTCCCTGACCAGGAATTGAACCTGGGGCCCCCTGCATTGGGAGTGTGGAGTCTTAGCCACTGAACCACCAGGGAAGTCTTAAACTTTATTTTCTGAAGTTTGTGCTGTGAAAACATTTTTGAATTTTCCAAATATGAATTATAACATTAGCTTATGCTCTTTCAACCCTCCCCCCACCCTACCTTGACCCCTGTAATCACAAAGTAGTCTAAAAAAGTGCAAGTTTCTCTCCCCACTCTACCCGCAAGTTGTGCAGAATATATCTTCCAAGATGGCATCAATAAAATCTCCCATACCACATGTTCTTTGAACACTGTGACAGTGTAACATAACTCCTGTCACTGAGAGGTGAGGTCTAGGTCCCCTCCACTGAAATCTGGGTCACCCGTGACTATGGAAGAAGTGGCATGATGTGACTTTTGCTGCTAGGTCATAAAAAGCCATGCAATTTCCATGGGGTCCTGTTTATTCTTGGAGCCCACCACCATGCAGTCAGGAAGCCCAGGCCACAAGGAGAAACCATGTGTTGGCTCCAGCCGACAGCTCCAGCTAAGGTCCCAGCTGACAGCATCAGCCAGACTAGTCATCATGAACATGCCTTCAGAGCCCTAGTGGTCGAGGTTGTGCCCCAGACATCATGGATCAGAGATGAACTGTCCCCAAATTGCAGGAACACAGGAAAATAAGGGATTGTTGTTATGCCTCCACATTTTATGGTGTGTTTGTACGTAGCAACAGTAGCTGGAACCAAAGTCAAAAGAGGGCACTGGCAGGTATAGGGAGAGATGTGTGTTGGCATAAAGTTATACCCTTTGTCTGCTTCACCCTGACCACTGTGGTCCACAGTGCAGTTGGGAAGAGTTGAAGAGAGACAACCCCTGAGACTGAACTTTGTTTGGTTCCCCCATTTCCCTTTTCTCAGTGTCTGTTATTAGTCATATCCATGTAAAGTCCTTTTCTATTTTTTTAAGGACTTGGGTTAAGTCAAGCTACTTATTTCGGGTTTAGCATCCTCATCCGTCAAAGGAGGAGTTGAACTAAATCTCTCAGCTCTTTTCCAGCTCTGACGTGCCAGTTTCCTCTCTTCATTTTATTTTCCCCACGTTCCTCCTTTTTCCCCAAATTTAACAATGAAAATTGTAAGCTCAACAAAATCTCCACGTCTCTGCTAGTATCTAATCCACTTGGGGCAGATAAACTGCAGGAATAGCTTTTTCTGGCTCTGTGAATTTGACAAGTGTGTTTGCATACCGCCTGGCGTTTTGTCTGCATTTTCTCACTTGTGGATGCCAGGAGTCCTACTGACAACACAGCATTCCAAGGACAGCAACCATTTGTCCTCTTAATTCTTTCATTTTTTTTTCAAACCTCCATACTGAAATATTTATGAGTCTTTATTTTTCTTAGAAAGTTCAATCTAGACATAGTATAATTTTTCTTTTCAGGAAATCTCTGATTGGAATAGATTCAGGCCGATGGGTTAGCATGTAATTTAAGAGCTGTATTCAAGGTTAGCACACTGGGAGACTGGTCAATGACATACTACCCAAGGAGAACTCAGGTGGGTACTGAGTAGCCAAAATTTGGAGAAGGAAGGATCCTGCTGTGTCTCTCTACCCGCACTGTCGCTTGATCATGTCACCCCTAGTCATGAGTGGGTCAGAATCACAAAATTAGAATGTTGTTGTTCAGTTGCTCATCGTGTCCGACTCTTTGTGATCCCTTGGACTGCAGCGCGCCAGGCTTCCTTGTCCTCCACTATCCTCTGGAGTTCACTCAAACTCATGCCCACTGAGTTGATGATGCCATCCAACCATCTCATCCTCTGTCGCCCCCTTCTCCTTCTGCCCTCAATCTTTTCCAGCATCAGTGTCTTTTCCAATGAGACTAGAATAGTCCTTCCAATTTCCAGACTTTAGGAAGAAGAGCCCTGTGGATCCTGGTCAGTTAGAGTGACCTGGAATATAAAATCACTTTTCTGTCAAGCTGGTGAGCATTTGGAGAAAGACCTCGAAGGTTGGGGATTAGTAAAATACTCAGCAGCCATAAAACCAAGTTGACTAGAAAACTTCAGGGTATGCAAGATAAATTTTGTTTATGTACATTGCATACAAGTTGCCCCTGCTTTCTATTTATTCATTTATTTAATTTTTTTTGAGATATAGTTGACATACAATATTGTATCAGTTTCAGGTATACTATATAATGATCTGACATTTGCATACAGTAGGAGATGTCCCTGTTTTCTTTTTGATAGCTAAATATTATGTTTATTAATAAACACTGGCGATGCATATATATTTTTAATGTGGTCGTGCTTATCTGGACATTCAAATGGTCTTTGTCTTTAAAAGTAACCCATCATAACTTATCTACAAAATAGAAATAGAGTTAGAGAAGTAGAAAATAAACTTGTGGTTGCTGGGGGTTAAGTGGCAGAGAGATAAATTGGGAGATTGGTATTGACATATACATAGTACTATATATAAAATAGATAACTAATAAGGACTGACTATATAGCACAGGGAACTCTACTTAATATTCTGTAATGGCCTATATGGGCATCTCAGGTGGTGCTAGTGGTGACAGAACCTGCGTGCCAATACAAGAGACCTAAGAGAAGTGGGTTCACTCCCTGGGTCCGGATGATCCCCTGGAGGAAGGCATGGCAACCCACTCCAGTATTCTTGCCTAGAGAATCCCATGGACAGAGGAGCCTGGTGGGCCACAGTCCATAGGGCTTCAAAGAGTCAGACATTACTGAAGTGACTTAGCACACATGTGCAAATGGCCTATATGGGGGCAGAACTTTAAAAAGAGAGGATATATGTATATATGTGTATAGATTAACTTTGCCATACGCTTGAAATTAACACAGAATTGTATCAACTATATCCCAATAAAAATTCTAAAAAGTGACCCATCATATATATTTTATATACACATCTATATTTTTGATATTTAAGTACCAAAATAAATAGATAATTACAAAAATTGATATAATTTAGACATATATATTCTGGTCTGTAATATAATGTGGAAAGAAAATGTGTATTGGAAGTTTGTTGAGGCACATATTCTTGGGGACTGTCAGCATAATGCTAATTAAATTGGATTTGAACTTTTTCATTGGCTTACTGAACCCATTTTGCTTATTATCATAACCTACTATGTTTGGTTTTATTTATCAAATTATTCATGCATTCATTCATTTACATTCCATTATTTTGCCTTATGGATCCTTTTTTCTTTGCTTTTATTTTCTCTTGTGATAGTTGATGGAATGTGACCAATATTTAGTTTTAATAAGTGGTTGATTTTATACTTTTCAAAAACAACTTTGCTTGTACATTTTGTATAATTATTAAATGCAAGAATAATATAAGAATCTTAGACTCCTCTTTTTGAAATGAGTCAACAATGTGTTATAACTCCTCCTGCTCAACTCCTTAGATATGTCAATATCACCTGGGGTACATTGTAGAATGCAGCTGTTATTCATATTAGCTCCCCCCCCCCACCCCCATATATAACTTGTCTTTCAAGCATCCTTGTAGCCTTGGACATTCATGTAGGTACCATATTTGTGTCAACTATTTAAGTAATCTCTGGTTAATGGTGGCAATGCTTCATTTTATAACTTCAGATGAGTCCTTATTTTTGATTCCTTTGGTAGGTTTAGGGATTATAACTTTGGTTAAGGTTTTCAGGAGAAATGAATTAACAACAGAATTTTCGGTGGCATTACCTCTCTCAGACTGTCTTTCCCTTGTCGTGGTACATAAACAGCATCTGGGCTAGGCAAAGGACTCTTGGATCGCAGAATTCCCCCTTAGCACTCTATAGACACTGTTTTACTTTTTTTATATTTGTGTTGGTAGGATCTGGGATCAGCCTTATTTTGGTCCTTTGTAAGTGACCTGTCATTATATTTACTTTTTGCTTAGTTTAGTGGCATTTTCCCTTCAACCTTGATACTGAAAAATGTCATTAAAATATGCTTGCTTTGTCTCTTTTCGTATCTTTCCTTAAAACAGTGAATCCTTTTGATTTACATGTTCAGGTGTTTTTTTCCCAAGTGCAGGAAAATTGCCTCCTACTAAATCACTGATTTTTGCTTTTCTTCCACTTATTCTGCTTTTTACTTTAGGAATACAGCTAATCCAGAGATGAGATATTCAATTTCTAGCCTACATGTGCATTATCTTCTTCTTTATTATATTCAACTCTCTGTGCTTCCTCTCACCCCCCTCAATCTTACTTCATTTACCTAGTCAATCATCTCCACTATCAATCTATTTTTTTTCCCCATTGTTGATGTTTGCTTTTTAGTGCCTCCAATGTGAATTTTAATTTTATTACTGTGTTTAGCTTCCTGGCACTCTTCCTCTCTGCCAGCCTCTTTTTTATTTTTTTGATTTGAGCCTACATTTCTGATTTTTCATTTCATCATTCAAAACTTGCCTTATAAAGTTTCTTAAGTTTTAAAAAATTTATGTAAATTAGGTACATTCTAAACATTTCTTCTATTTCCTATAATCAATTTATTTCTCAGCTAAACTTTTCCTCTGTACACCTAGGGCAAAGTTTTCATGTGTGTATTATATAATCTTTTTAAAAATCCAATTTTCCCCCTGCAATGTGGGAGACCCAAGTTTGATCCCTGGGTCAGGAAGATCTGCTAGAGTAGGGAATGGCTACCCACTCCAATATCCTTGCCTAGAGAATTCCATGGACAGAGGAGCCTGGCTGTATAAGGTCCATGGGATCCCAAAGAGTCAGAGATGACTGAGCAACTGATGCACACACACACACACATGCATATACACGTATATAAATACACAAGTACATATGTTTATGTGTGTGTATATACATGTATACACAAATCTATGCATATACACATGTGTATATATATCCTTGAGCAAAGAATTTTTTTCCAGGTCATTGTCTGTAAATTGATAGGGTGTATATATTCTATCTCATCCCCTTCACAGTCTCTCTGCCTTCCTTCTGCCAGAATTTCCTTTTTGGATCTCAGTCCAGAGGCAAATTAATGTGCTCAGAGCACAGACACATTTTTGGTTAATGGCAAGCATTTATCTAGTGCAGTTCTTCACAACTCACAGAATTTTTTCTTGTTCCCACTGTCTGGTCCTTTAAGTGGGAGAAAGTGATTGTATTTCCAGATAATTGAAATAGTCAATGGTTCTTCTCCTGCTACAAATAACCTCTGAAAAAAACTACAGTTCACAGAGTCTGTTGTTCCCAATTCACATTCATGAAATAAACTTTCACAGACACATCTCCCTTTTGCCAGTGTTGTGTTTTGGGGAGTTTTCTCTGCAAGACAGCATTTCTCAAAGGGTGTTTCATAAAAATGGCTAGAAACTTTAAGGGAAGATGATAGAGGAGAAAATTCAATTAACTAGATAACTAGTTAATCTAAAATTAATTAGTTAACTTAAAAAAGGGCTCAGTGGTCAAATATGTTTGGAAATATTGGGTTCAGTTCAGTTCAGTTCAGTTCGCTCAGTCGTGTCCGACTCTTTGTGACCACATGGACTGCAGCACTCCAGGCTTCCCTATCACCAGCTCCCGGAGTTTATCAAACTCATGTCCATTGAGTTGGTGATGCCATCCAACCATCTCATCCTCTGTCGTCACCTTCTCCTCCTGCCTTCAATCTTTCCCAACATCAGGGTCTTTTCAAATGAGTCAGCTCTTTGCATCAAGTGGCCAAAGTATTGGAGTTTCAGCTTCAACATCAGTCCTTCCAATGAATATTCAGGACTGATTTCCTTTAGGATGGACTGGCTGGATCTCCTTGCAGTCCAAGGGACTCTCAAGAGTCCTCTCCAACACCACAGTTCGAAAGCCAATGCTAAATGGGCTTCTTTACTGCAGTAAGTTGTTCTGAACCCCTTTGCTCCAAGTGGAGAAACTACACTTGTGAAAGCAAAAGTCATCACATGGACTCAGGGTATCTCACAGCACTCAGGATGGCCATACAATGGGCTTCCAAAAATATTTACCTTGGACTCAAAAGCTCCCAGACCTTGTCTCCCATCTCTGCTCCTTACTGGGTATCTGTTTCATTCTTTTCCCTCTTTCCCTTACAGCCTAGCCTTCTTCCCCTCTCTAGTCATCATGATGGAAAACATAGTCATGAGAGGTTTTAAAGTTTTGTATCTTACAGCTTCAAGTACTAGAGAAACACTGACATCTCAGTTTCCTTCCAGAATTCCAAAGGACTAAAACTGGCCTAACTTGAATCAATTATCCCTCCTGGGGCCAATCAAATGTAGCTAGTAGGTAAGAGTCTGGGAAAGACACTATGATTGGGTAAGCTTAGGTCAGGTGCTTACTTTTGGACCAATCAGCTACAGCCTAGAGTGCAGCTGATCACACTGAACAAAATGGCTGCTTCCTAAATAACTCAGTGAGGGGGAAAATGTTGAAGGAAGGGCACCTTCCAGAAGAGCCAAGGGGACTGGAGAGAAAAGCAGGGTGGCCATTATCCAGAGAAAAAGGTGACATAAGTTCCCAAAAGAGGACATATTACATGTAGCTTTTACCCAGATATTTTCAAGGAAGAGAATCTTGGTAATGGGCCTTGTGAAGAATGTCGTTTGGGGGTGATGTTGTAAAGGACATGGAATAAGAGGTGGGGAAGGCAGGGGGGGTGGACATGGGGAAGTGGAGGCTAGCTAAGGTAGCAGATCTTACACTAGACAGGGACTCCCTGCCTTGGTTTCTGGCTGGCGACTTGGGCTCTGGGTTCTGAAGGAGGGGTTCACAGCAGTGTTGGTGGTTGCAGGTGGGGACTTCTGCCACCTCCTACCTGCCATGCCATAGCGCTGCTTGGTAGCAACAGTTCTACCCTGTTTGTGTTTCTAAAATTCCAGTTTCTCTAGCAGATCCCTTCCATTTGGAGAAAAGATTCCAGAACCTTCCTTCCAGGATCCATACATCTGGTTGCAGCTTTTGGCTGTGAATTATGTCTTCCTCATTGGCCCACTGTATAGGAGAAACAGTTTTTAATCATCAGATTTGTGTGCAGATGTATGACTGCCATTTGTTAATGATGAGATTTATTGCAATAAAATTTATACACGCCGGTGTCCTTTCCAATAAGGCAAAGTAGATAGTGCAACTCTAGCTCAGTGTATTTTGTGTGAGTTAAGAAAGGGATTTCTGCTGAACTGTACTTGGCTGGTGTCTGTGGTCAGCTCATGGAAAATCAGGCTTTCTTCTATTTTCAGCAAAGCCCTTAATGGTGAACCTGATCATCTGAAAGAGCTAAGGACAGCTTGCGGAGAGGAGATAATCAGGAAGCCCAAAGACTAAGGAGTTTCAAGGTTCCTTCCAGTTAAATACATTTTCCAGGTTGAAATCTCCCCAGGAGAGACAAAGAACTGAGATATTCTAGTTAAAGAAGTCCTTCCAGTGACCTTGGCTAATCTGCTGGCAATGTGGCTCTGGGCAGGCTCCCAAGAATCCCCCTGAATTTGGCCAAGCATCGTTTGAAAGCCATCACTGGTTATGAAAGATCTTAGGGTAGGACCTGGCTCAGATTGTGCTCAGAAGATACTCAGTCAAAAGGAGCTCCCCATTTCTTGCCCTGACACTAAATTCTGTACTTAGAACTGTCACAGCATTTTGTGGTTTTTCTCTGAAATTCTCATTACCCTTTACTTGTGTCATATAATAAGTCAGGTATATGACTTAACACCTTATATCTGCTTACTAATCTGTAATGTACTTGAAGGAAGGATTCGTTAGATCCCCAAATATCCAGTAAGCATCATCATTTCTGTGGTTAAGTCTGTGTGTATTTGTGTTTGCATGAGTGTGTTTTATTTTGTTTGAATCAGGATGTAATCAAAGCCCACCCATTCTGTTTGGTATTGTGGTCTATAGTTTCTCCCACTGTCTTTTTTGTTTTTCTTGCAACTTACATGCTGAAGAAAAATGGATCATCCACCCTTTATAATTTCTCACCTTGTAGTTTTTGCAGTTTGCATAGTTTAGCACAACACATTTTAACAGAATTTAATAAGGTTCTTCAACCAGAGATACACATTTATTTCCCTGGAGGGTATCATCCAGACTCCCAGGCCTGTGGCATCACGTCCTTTCACTGGTGTTCTCTCCAGTGGGCTTCATACATCTCTTTGCTTGAGGGTCCCTTACTCTAGCTACGCCAGCCCACTTGTTGTCTGGTGTAGCACCGCCTCCTTCGCAGAATCACAGACAGTTGTGGCACAGAGGACCTAGAGTCAATCTCATCTCCATGATTCCCACCCAACTGGAGTGTCCTTCCTATCACCGCCTCTCAGGCATATTTCGGAGAAGGCAATGGCACCCCACTCCAGTACTCTTGCCTGGAAAACCCCATGAATGGAGGAGCCTGGTAGGCTGCAGTCCATGGGGTCGCTAAGAGTCGGACACGACTGAGCGACTTCACTCTCACTTTTCACTTTCATGCATTGGAGAAGGAAATGGCAACCCACTCTAATGCTCTTGCCTGGAGAATCCCAGGGACAGGGGAGCCTGGTGGGCTGCCGTCTGTAGGGTCGCACAGAGTCAGACACGACTGAAGTGACTTACCAGCAGTAGCAGCAGGCATATTTACCATCTTCTTAAAGGTCAGACTCAGATCCCCCTGGAAACTCAGTATCATAGAGTGGGAAGAAAACATAGACCCTGAAGCTAGAAATATTAGAGTCAGACTCTTGGATTGACTGCTCCTCAAGATCCTCTGATCTTGTACAAGTTATTGAACCACTTTGACCTTCAGTGCTTTCATATGTTTGATGGGAATGTTGCAAGGATTGAATGAAGCAAAACAAAGCATGCGTCCCATTGTGTAGGCCAAAAGCATTTGAGTTACTGTTTACTTCTCTGTCACACATCCTGTCCTAGAAAAAGACCATAAAGAGAAGCTCAGTGTTGCATGGTTTGATCAAGTCCTCTTTGAGCTTTTTTAAATATAGGAAATCCTTAAATAAAAGGGATGTATGTACGGACACGACTGGGCGACTTCCCTTTCACTTTTCACTTTCATGCATTGGAGAAGGAAATGACAACCCACTCCAGTATTCTTGTCGGGAGAATCACAGGGATGGAGGAGCTTGGTGGGCTGCCGTCTCTGGGGTCGCACAGAGTCGGACATGACTGATGCGACTTAGCAGCAGCAGCAGCATGTATGTATGCATGGTTACCACATGCTAAGTCATGTCTGACTCTTTGTGACCCTTTGGACTGTAGCTGGCCAGGCTCCTCTGTCCATGGGATTTTTCAGGCAAGAATACTGGAGTGGGTTGCCCTTTCCTCCTCCAGGGGATCTTTCTGACCCAGGGATGGAACCTGTGTCTCCTGTGACTCCTGAATTGCAGGCGGATTCTTTACCACTGAGCCATCGGGAAAAGTACCTCACATCTATTGATCAGGTCCTCTCCGTCAGGTAATGTACAACAAGCTTATATCTAACAATTCACTTGACCTTGAAACAATCCTAGGAGGTATTATTATCATCATTCCCATTTTTACAGATGAGGAAACTAAGGTCCCGAAAAATTAAGTAACTTGCCCAAGGTTACACAGCTGGTAAGTGATAGCATCTGGATTTGAACCCAGGTAGTCAGGTTCCAGGGGCTTCTTAACTCTGGCTATGTAACCAAATCCTCTGGGAGCTATTACAGTATTGAAAGTCAGACCCATCCCACATCAATAGAATCAGAGTGTCTGGGGGTTGGATCCAGATGTGGCTCTTAGAGGATTCCAGGGTCAAGTAGGATTGGAAACAACTGACTAGCTATATGTTCTATGTTTGATGACATAATGTAACTGCAAGTGAGACCCACGTCTTTGATTATGATTAATTATATCTGTGCACTCCTCTTGAGTGTCCTTGGGTGTTACCTTCCCCCTGTGGAGTTGGGTTGGGTGTCTAAGCCCCCTCAGACCTAACATCCCAGACATCTGTAAGTCAGGGAAACTCACAATCTCATCAAGTGACCTGGGAGCCAGAGGCGAGGATGGGGGGTGGCAACCAGGCTGGCCACTTTGTTGGTGGCAGCAGGAAGACTCTTCAGAAGCCTCGGTAGGGCTTGTCACAGCCCAGGTGAGATTCATACCTGTGTCAGTCACGTTTATGTGCTGTGCAGGCCAGTGGAGGTGAAAAATGTGTAGGCTTTGAAGCATCGGAGGAATGCATCATCAGCTACCTAACCCAGTCCCGATCAGGTTCATAGTGACCCTTAGATTTTTGTCAGTCACCGCGGTCCCGTGCCCATCTGGGAGATTGACAGCGCTGTCTGATCAGTTTGTCACAACGAATGACAGCTTCTCCAGATTTGCTTCTGCGTGGACAAGAGAAGCTGTCACTGAAACCTTGTCGACTCAATGAGCCAGCGGCGCCTCACCAGTCATGCGGTGTGAATAAAGAGGACAGGGCAATTAGGTGCTCTTCAGCATCAATATGAGAAGGTTCACAAATTAAAGCTTGTCAGTTTTCTTAAAGCCAGCCAACGATCGCACAATTTGGGATGCGGACATACAAAGGTGGAATCTGAAGCATCCGTTGCGGCTCTTGTTTTCCAGGCTCTCTTTCAGCTCATCAAATGTGTCTTAGTCTAGCAGGACCACTGGGAGAAGCACCAGGGTTCCTGCAGCCTCACACAGCTCCCGCCAGTTGTCAGCTGCAGCAGGTGGAAAGAGAAAAGATGTTGAATTTGGATGCCAGGGTTTGTCTTAACGAGGCCTCCTCCACCTTATTTCATTGCATGAAAATGAAATGGAATGAAAAGGAATATATCAGAGTCCGTTACACTGAATGGAATTAAGTTTTGTTTGTGAAACTTTTTTTTTTTTTAGATAAGTAAATGTATAAATATTTGGGTGTCCTGGGTCAGGAGATAAAGTGTATTTTTTACTGGGAGTAATGGCCAAGAAAATTTGAAAACCACTGGCTTATGGAATCCAGAGGTAAAGGAGAGAGTCCTACCTATTTTTGTTCAGATGTGCAGATAGACACACAGTCATGTGCCAGGCACTGTTCTAAGCACTTGAAGGTATTAAGTCATTTAATTTTCACAGCAAACCTATGAAGTAGATACCATATTACTAAACCCATAGGACAACTGAGTTTCAAGCTTCTTGAAATATTTCTTGAGGAAACAGAGGCACGGTAGATTAAGAACTGTGGGAGGGGGACTTCCCTGGTGATTCAGTTTTTAAGAATCCACCTTACAATGCAGGAGATGCTGGTTCGATCCCTGGTTGGGGAACTAAGATCCCACATGCTGCAGAGCAACTAAGCCCACGTGCTCCAAGCCTGTGTGCCACAACTGGAGAGTTCATGTGACGCAACAAAGATCCCACATGATGCAGGGAAGATCCCACGTGCCAACTAAGACCTGTCGCAGCAAAAAAAAAAAAAAAAAAATTGTGGGAGGTAGCATCATAGCTCCCAAAGATGTCCGTGTCCTATTGTCCCAAACCTGGAGAAGTTACCTTCCATGACAAAACAGCTCCAGATGTGGTTACATTAGGGCTCTTAAAATGGGAGAGATAATTTTGGATTATGTAGGTGAGTGCAGTGTAAATCTGCGGTTCCTTAAGAGATGGAAGAGGGAGGCAGAAGGTCAGAGTCAGAGGGGGTTCTGAAGCTCCTGCAGCACTGACTTTGAAAACGGGGGAAGGGGCCATGAGCCAAGGAATGTAGCAATCTCCCTTTGGTCTCTGCTTCTCTCCATTTTTACCTTTTGCAGTCCACCTCTCCTCCAAGCTCATAACCTTCTTTGAGTCCTGGCTTAAAGCCCACTTCTTCCAACAGGTCTTCTTTGATTAATTTCACTTCAGTAGTAGTATGAAGTGGATATGTCAGTTTGGATTTCCATTAGCCTGTGAGCATGTCTGCTTGACTATACTCTGAACAACATAGTGTATTCTTACTTTTAAAATCTTTGTGATACCTTTTAAAGTGAAGTTGATGCACATCTGCTGAAATAAATCAACATTCTTGTCTGCATTAACTTAAGCAAGTCCATGCGTCTGTGTTTGAACATACATACAACCCCTCTGATGAAGATTTTGTGTGTATATGAGCTAAGAAACACTGAGCAACGATCAACTTTCTTTTTTCTCTTCTTCCTTGTCATGGCGAGATCAGTTAAATTTCAACAGGTAGTCTATCTAATACACAGGAACCAAAAGTTGTAAGACTAGAATGAAAAGGGACAATTTATTAAGATATGAAGACCCAAGTTTTTTGTGAATTGAAAATACGTATACATTGTTTATTTTTGTTATGTATTCCGGGTAACTAAGACTTTGTAAAAAATTGATTATCATCGGTTCCATCAATATGTGTTTTGTAAAAATTAATTATTATGTGGCTTCATAGTTATATGATTCCACCCTTGGGATATTTCATAAATTCCTGAGAATAGAGTCATGGCTGTCTAATTTGTGATTTGGGTGTCTATTTAGCAACCCTGTGTTTGCATTCAATTATGATAATTGCACCGGATCAAACCCTGATCCAGCAGCAAGGTTTCAGCTTTCCCTGTCCTGTTCTCTAAAATGATACAAGACCAGGAGTCAGAGGGATTGGGATCCTCTCTCAAAGACTTTAGGAAAATAACAAGACCTCTGTGGGCCTCCATTTCTTCATCTGCAGAAATCAAGGTATTGTGTTCTATGGCCTCCAAGGTCCATTCCATTCCAAAATTCCATGTTTCCGTGATTCTGATCACAGTGCTGATCCAGTCATGCATACAAACTGCTGAATATTTAAATAATTGCTCACAGGTTGAACATTTCATCACTGTCAAGAGCCTGGAATTGCATGGAGGGGCAGCACTTTCTTCTCTAGTTGTATGCTGAACGACATTATACTTGAGATGACTTAATAAAGGAGATGGGTGTCCTCCTTTGCCAGAGCTTGTCCTTGTGCTGTGCATGCTTGTATGTAAGGGATGCTTACCTATCTTACCCAAATAAATCCAGACTCTACTTGCCCATGACCTGGTGTTAGTCATGTGGTCTACCTGGTCTGAACCAATCTGATTTATGCTCCGTCTCAATTGAGGCACAGCTGTGTCTCACTTGCAGATTATAAAGAAGCAACCACAGGGGTTATTTGTGAAGAACTGTGATCTACAACCAATCCCATATACCACCTATACACACACTCACTCAAATATATATGTATATTTAACTTCATCTTTTTTTTTTTTTAAAGAGCTGTGAGAAATGTAGACTTTGCTGTCAGACAGTTCAGCTACAGTTTTAGTTCCTGCATATTCATTTGTGTGACTTTGGACAAGTCCTTTATCCTTGCTCTGCCTTGATGACTTTATGTGTACAATGGGGCTGATGAAAGATGATGCTGTTAAGCTGCTGTAGGGACACCAGGAGGGAATGTGGGAGGCTTGGTGCTCACATCGAGTGGGCTGTTGGTACAAACTAGCTCTTACCGTGTCTGGATAAACTATGAAACGCTGTACCTCTCTCCCCTTTCTGAGCCGCTTCTGTGCGTTTTCATTCAATGTTCTCCAGCTATAAAATTTCAGACTGAAGGCTGGTGGGTGGTTCTTCTCCCTGGACGTCATTCAGCTCTGCTGATGGGCCGGCTGGTCAGGAGTTTGGGAGGTCCAGGCTCCAGCAAGGGATGTGTGTTGGTGGCCCATGGTGACTTCTAAGTTGGCTTTTCTGACCTTAGTGCTAGAATAGAATGATTTGTATTTGCAGGTCAATCCCAGAAAAACCTCTTGGAGGCTCTGATGGACTGACTAGAGTTCCAGGGACCCTGCTTCTCTCTCTCCAGCTTGAATAGTCATGACTCCTCATTCATAGGCTGGAAGGGAACTTAAAGACAGGCTTCTACCTCAATATAAGACAAGTGTTTCTCACACATCAGAATGGCCTGGAGAGCTCGATATAACACAGATTGCCAGGCCCCAGCCCCAGAGTTTCTGATTCAGTTGTTCTGGGTGGGACTCAAGAATCTGCCTCTTTCACATGTTCCCAGGTATTACTGACATTCAGAAAACTAAGATCATGGCATCTGGTCCCATCACTTCATGTCAGATAGATGGGGGAAAAATGGAAACAGTGGCAGATTTTATTTTCTTGGGCTCCAAAATCACTGCTGTAACTTCAGCCAGGAAATTAAAAAATGCTTGCTCCTTGAAAGAAAAGCTATGACCAACCTAGACAGTGTATTTTTTTTTTAGACAGTGTATTAAAAAGGAGAGATATCATTTTGTCGACAAAGTCTAGATAGTCAAAGCTATGTTTTTTTCCAGTTTTTTTTTTTTTAATGGTTTTTCTCACATCAAGTGTGGATGTGGGAGTTGGACCATAAAGAAAGCTGAGTGCGCAAGAATTGATGTTTTCGAACTGTGGTGCTGGAGAAGACTCTTGAGAGTCCCTTGGACTGCAAGGAGATCCAACCAGTCCATCCTAAAGGAAATCAGTCCTGAATATTCATTGGAAGGACTGATGCTGAAGCTGAAACTCCAATACTTTGGCCACCTGATGTGAAGAGCTGACTCATTGGAAAAGACCCTGATGCTGGGAAAGATTGAAGGCAGGAGAAGGGGGCGACAGAAGATGAGATGGTTGGATGGCATCACTGACTCATTGGACATGAGTTTGAGCAAACTCCAGGAGATAGTGAGGGACAGGAAAGCCTGGCGTGCTGCAGTCCATGGGGTCACAAAGACTCAGACACGACTGAGTGACTGAAGAACAACAAGGTGATACCGATGCTGCTGTTCTGGGGAGCACTGTCTAAGAAACTCTGATCAAGACCTCAACAATTTCACAGACACATCCCTACTTTTGCAAGTGTATCCTCCCTGTGGACCAGGGCCTTGCTCATATGAATTAGTGGCCTCCAAGTGGGAGGAATCTATACCCCGCAATCCATGCCTGCTGATGAGCTGCAGGCGAGAGGAAACAAGCCCTGACACTGCTGGCCTCTGTCCCCGTGTCATTGTTACGATGGGGGAGGTGACACAATCAGTGGAAAGATGCCAACAGACAGAAGACATGGTGTTTCTTCAATGGCAAAGATGATGAGAACTTAGGGAAACGCTTACCTAAAACTGGACACAGCAGAGCGAGCTCCCAGATGGGGTCTTGAGCTTCCCAGCCCTGTAATCCATCCTCCCTGCCTCCCCCCCACCCACAAAGGCATGCTGCTGCTGATGCCATCTGTGTGGCCTGAAGATTTTATGAGACACAAGAAGCCTGCCTTTGCCAGACAGACTCAGAGAGGTTTCTGCTCCGTTTGGGCACAGCTTCTCCATGTGCACATTTTGGTGACTCTGGCCAAATGCCTGCCTGCTCAGCTGGTGCAAAAAAAATGGATACGAAGCAATGCCAGCACATCTCTGTGAGATGGGTGAATTGAAGGTCAGCTTCTCAGACAGGGCATGCCTCCATGGCTCCTCTCCCCGGGTCTGAAGTGGCTCTGGGCCCCTCCTGCCTCAATGTTCATGTGGGTGGATGCTTTCCCCTGAAAAATCTGCTCTTAGATGATCAGACCTTCCATGGGGAAGAGCTAGAAGAAGGTGGGGAGGGGGCCGGATGTGGCCCCTCAGTTAATGCATCCTTCTGCGTGGATTATAAGTTAGGGCAGGAATTTTATTTTCTGTATGGGCAGAGGTAGAAACAGGATAAACAGAAGAGAAAGTGAGGGAGAGAAAGATCCCCATTGTTCTGAGTATCCTTGCCCAAACCAACTGCATCAAAAAGCCCCTGCCTCCGCATCCCTGGGAGGAATGTCACTTTGCAGCGACAGCAGCCGTCTGGTCCCAGGAGGACTGACCGACCCCTGTCCTGCGGGCTTCCTTCCTTTGGAGGCCAGTTTGGGTTGTTGTTAGTCAGGCCGTGCAGGCACTGTTCGTTTCCCATAGTTCCTTTAACTCTTCCTTTAGTTCCTCCACCCAGAGACTGTGGCATCTGTCTCCATCACCTGGACCAGCGCAAGAGCATCAGACATTGTGTTCCCATCTGAGCTCAAAAGGTTATTTAAGCCTCGCACCTAGATTTTGGGAAGATGCTTAACGGCTTGGAAGGTAGTGAAGGGCAGTGTCAGAGTTGACCTTGGGTTATGCAGTGAGTTCTTAGATCCAATGATATTAGGGCAATTTTTTAAGAGAAAAAACTGCTACATTGAATTTCATTGAAATTAAAGGCTTTTGGTCTTTCAAAAATACTGTTAAAAGAATGAAATGTCACAGACTGGAGAAAATATATCTGATAATGAACTTGTGTCCAGAATAGACATTTGATCAAAGAAGAGGTGTGGATGGCAAATAAGCACATGAAGAGATGCTCAACATCATTTGTCGTTAAGGAAATTCAAATTATAACCTCGGTGAGATGCCCTGCATGCCTATTCAAATAAAATATTAAAGTTTGACCACACCAGGTACTGATGAGAAACTGATTGTCATGCCTGGCTGGTGGGGATGTACGTGATGCAGACACTTCAGAAAATAGTTTAGTAGTTTCTTCAAAAGTTAGACATACACCCACTATTAAAAAATAATTAGCAACTGAGGGGGAGAAAAAAAACCACACACATTCATTGGGAGGGGGAAATTCCTGAAGAGAGGAGAGATTTAGCAGATAAATGGAAGTTTATTTTCTCCTGATTCTGGAGGTTGGAAATATGAGACAGAGGTGTCCTTGGGGTTGGTTTCTTCTGAGGTCTCTCTCCTTGGCTTGTAGCTGGCTGTCTTCCTGTGTCCTCACCTGGTCTGGCCTCTACGTGGGTCTGTGTCCTAATCTCCTCTTCTTATAAAGACACCAGTCATATTGGTTTAGGATCCACTCCAGTGACCCCATTTTAACTTAATTATGCTAAAGTTTCTTTAAAGATCCTACTGCCAAATATAGTCTCATCTGAGGTACTATGGTCTTCCTTGGTTGCTCAGTTGGTAAAGAATCCGCCTGCAATGCAGGAGGCCCTGGTTCGATTCCTGATTTGGGAAGATCCCCTGGAGCAGGGGTAGGCTACCCACTCCAGTATTCTTGGGCTTCCCTTGTGGCTCAGCTGGTGAAGAATCCGCTTGCAATGCAGGAGACCTGGGTTCGATCCCTGGGTTGGGAAGATCCCCTGGAGAAGGAAGTGGTTACCCACTCCAGTGTTCTGGCCTGGAGAATCCCATGGACTGTATGGGGTCACAAAGAGTTTCTTCTGAGTTCTCTCTCCTTGGCTTGAAGATGGCCGTCTTCTCCTTGTGAACTCACTGGTCTGGCCTGTACGTGTGTCTGTGTCCTAATCTTCTCTTCTTATAAAGACACCAGTCATGTTGGATTAGGATCCACTCCAGGGACCTCATTTTAACTTAATTACCATTTTAAAGTTTCTATTGCTAAATACAGTCTCATCTGAGGTACCAGGGGTTGAACTTCCACATCTGAATTTGGGGGGTGGGGACATGATTCAGCCCATAACATGCTGTAGATGATAAAGCAACAGCATCTTGCATGGCAAGAAAACTAGCCTTAAAACCAAGCAGATAGAGAGCTCCTGCTCCTATCTCTGCTCCTTCTTAGTTGTGGAATATCTGCTGAGTCATTTATGTTACTCGTGGACCCTCCAGTTCCCTCATCTGAGAGCGGCAGGCACTGTCAAGTGCTTGCTAGGCAGCTGCCTTATGGGAAAATAGGACAGCAGAGTCCTGTAATTAACGAGCAGTGCCAACCCTGGGAACATCTACCATCAGACTTCTGCTTAGCGAGAAACACGCACCCGTGATGACTGGTGTCATTTGCTGGTGAATTCTGCGCCTTGCTTCCAGGAGCATCCTATTCAGTGTGGCAATACGTGCATCTGCAGTGTTGCCGTGAGGATAAAGGACAGAAAGGAAAAATGCTTGGCACGTAATAGATGCCTGGTCAAAGGCAGTGTTTCCTATCATCACTGAGAAAGTCAGCCTTTGGACCTTTTGGGAAAGCACCCCCTGGTTTTCGAGAGCCCTGCTAATCCCTAAAATGGAACATTTCCATGCTGCTTCCAAATGTCCTTGTGACAGGCAGGATGGTTATTTTTCTTCCCTAACTAGTAGCAGGTGTTTGGCTGTGTCCATTAAAAGCCATTCCATGCTCCCCTGACAAACGAGTTTTTTATTTAGTGGTCGAGGATCAATAATGTGGTATCTCATGTGTACTATTAAAATGGAAAATGTCTGCTGGGCTGACAATCGTATTATCGATATGTACTGAGCAATAAATTATGTGAAACAAAATGGAGCAACCGGCCTTACAAAAGCCTTATCTGGGGCCCGGCTGGCTTTGTTACAGTCGCGGCCGTGGCTTCCCAGGGCTGCATTTGGAAAAGTGCTCGATGCTGCCTGGGCAGCTTTCCATCTGAAGTGCCTGCTGGCTGTCTCGTCTCTTCGACATGAGTCAAGACCTGTTTGGAATAAGCTCTTTTCCTCCCTTTCTCAATTCAGCCCCAAATGAGTATTTTCTCATCCATCTGCAGCATCTGTCCCGACCATGGACCCTTTGGCGAGGCTCTCCCCTTATCTCATGTCCCGGGCCTGGTGAAATGATGTTTTGGTATCCCAGCCCTGTTCACATTAGGCATCCCGGACTCTGTTCTTTGTTCTCACCTTCACATCTCACCCCCACTTTGATCTGGTGCTCATCTAACTCCTAACCTACAGGTTTCGTCTGCTATTTCTGTCCCCTGATGATTGATACCATTTTCCCAGGTTCTCACTTGGACCAGTTTGTATTCATTTCCGGTCTGTCGATGGCTGAGCTCTTTGAGTAATCACCCTGCACCCATCCATGTCAGTCTTCCCCACAGTGGGAGCTGAGACATCTCAGCCATCAGACATCTCAACCAACTCCCTTTTTGGGATTTCTGTTTTAATCATTATTATTCATCATTATAGGCTTCCCAGGGGGCACACTGGATAAAGGATCTGCCTGCAATGCAAGAGATGCAGGCAGACGTGGGTTTGATCCCCGGGTCAGGAAGATCCCCTGGAGAAGGAAATGGCCACACACTCCAGTATTCTTGCCTGAGAAATTCCATGGACAGAGGAGCCTGGAGGGCTACAGTCCATGGATTTGCAAAGGGTTGGACATGACTGAGCAACCGAACATGCATGAAGGGTTTTATCATTTTTATCTGTAGATCCTAGCCCTTGAATGCCATCAGTCCTGGGTGTTGAGTATCAAGTGTGCTGAGACCTCAATTTCTCAGAAGGAAATGAAGAGGAAGAAGCTTGGGGATCAGGCAGGTTATAGACTGGGAAACTGACTTGCATGTGGGGCTTCAGAGGAGGTAGGCAGAAGTCTGATGCACAAGCCTGTAAGACTTGGTAAATGTGGGTTGATATGACACAGGGGAGGAGTTGACAGCTGAAGTAGAATGTTACAGCCCCAGCCTCCTTCATGGGGATTCGGGGTGAGGACCCTCTCATTAGGAGGAACTGGACATAACACAGGAAACCAAGGTACCCTTTTAAGCTCAGGTGTGCTCCTCCTGCCGACCACTTCCGGTCCACCGTGGCACTCAGAATGAAGTCTATTGCTGTAGTTGGCCTGGAGGAATGAGTCTCCATCAGGAAAGTCTGTGTATTGAGAAATGTGGCCAGGCTAAAGAGAACATCTGAGAGAGGAGAACTACTTGAAAGTGTACGTTAAATATTAGAATATAATTTTATGATTGAAAACAAAATGCCTGTGACATACTTAATAGAGACTGTAGATGGTAAAGTCCTGCTAAAACATCTTGGATGGGGATACAGGAAGAGTAAGATTCTTGAGGAATAGAGAGCCACACTCTCTAGGAGTTGCAAGAGTGTCTTACTTAGAGGGAAGATCATGAGTGTGAATTCTGTGATTACTCAGAAAGGGCTGGACTTACCCTGTGAGTGCTAGTGGACCCCCTCCATGGCTAATATTTTATGATTCCTTTGAATCTAAACCACTGAATTGGCAAAGGGGAAATGGAGGCCCAGAATAAAACTTACATTCTCAGCTTCCCTTTGTAGGTGGGTCTGACCATGTGACTAGGTTCTGGCCAATGGGGTGTAAGCTGAGGTGCTGCAGGGCAAAGTCCAGGAACTTGCTTTAAGAGAAACTGGTGTTAGCTCTTGACTCCTTCTTTCCTTCATCTCCACTTCCATCTGGCTGCTTGGCACAATGCCAGGCAATCTTGGACTTTTAGGATAAGAACCAAGTCCTAAGGATGGCTGAGTGTTGAACTAGATGGATTCAGGGCCTTGGGGACTTTGTGGAGCCTAGCTGAGCCTATAAATAGTTTTACACCTTGGACGGATATACATGAGTAATCACAACTACTATCATCTTAAAGCCACTGTCATTTTGGGGTTTTCTGTGACTCAGAGGTGAGCCTAATTCTATCTAATAAAGGATTAAAATTGATTTGAGAAACTTTAGCCTAGTAGACTCTAAAAATGTGCCATTGGACTTTTCACTTGGTCCTACATTGTCGCTGATTCTTCTCAATGATAGCTCTGAGGAAAGAAGGAATTTGTATCAGATTTTCAGGTGATGTAAAGTTGGGATTCTTGCTAGTTTGGTAGATAGTCTCTGAAGATGACTGTCATAAATTCTTTCCCTCCCTGTAAGTAAGTGGTGATTCTGACATCAAGAGTTGGAGTCTAGGAACCTCTCTGGGGGTCCAGTGGTTAGTACTCCACATTTCTACTGCAGGGGGCAGGGGATCAATCCCTGGTTGGGGAAATAAGATCCCACATCACATGCAGACACACACACACAAAATGAACTGGAGCCTAATTTTCCTCCTCTTGAATCTGGGCTGGCCTCAGTGACTCATTTGATCAGTAGAATGTATTGAAGTGATGTTCTGCGGTTTCGAACACTAGCTCATCGGGTTCCTTGTGGCTTCTACCTGGGTCTTTTGGAACGCTTATCCTTGGGATGTTCTTTTCTCTCAGAACTCAGCTGCCAGGCTGTACTAAGGCCCAGGTAAATGACCAGACCACATGTAACTACCTTGATTAATAGCCCCAACTAAACTCCTAAGCGACAGCCAAGCCGGTGAATGAGCCATCTTAGACACTGGACTTTGGTGAGCTTTCAGATGACTGCACCCTCATCTGCCATCCATGCAAGACAGCTGCTCGATCCCGGTGGGTGTCCCTGTAGAACCATGAGAAGCAATGATAAGTTGCTATCTGAAGTCACTAGGTTTGTTGATGTTTTAATGGCATGGCAATAGATGACCGTAGCAGCCAATACGATCACAGATGATAAGCTTAGATTACAAATCATCTCTGTTAAGTAGATAAAAAAGAAAAAGAACAAGAGGAAATTTAAGAAGTAAAGATTACGTCTTGAATACTGGTTCACTTGCTGCAATGGCCAACAGTAAAGCCCTGATTGATTGGAGCAGCTGACGTCACGTATGACCTCAGTGGGGTGTGGGTGCTGGTGAAGCTGGTGCACAGACGGCCTTAATTCTCCATCTCTTGTTGTACATTTAAGTCGTCTTCCAGTCCCTGTACCATGCTCTAGCCAAAGAGGAATGGCATTATTCTCTGGATGGACTTAGTTCTGAAATGCTTGCCCCCATCTCTCTTTGCATCAGGGTCCTTCTTTTTAGCTTTAAAATTAGGCTGCCTTGATTAAACACCTTTGTCATGTCCCCTCTCCTGTTTGGCAGGCCCCCCCCCCCCCATTTTGTGGTATAACTCAACCTGGAGAGACAGGATATGCACTCTAATTTTTCCCAGCCAAAAATTAATGACTAACTAATGTCTGTTGAACTGCTTGTCTCAGAAAGCTAACCCCCAGATATGCACTTCTTGGGTAATACACACCTATAGACACAAACTTTTGCACTAGGTCATTGATGTGCAGAGAATAGATAGTCAAATAGTCAAATACATAGGGACACTCTGCTAACCCAGTCCACATTCTGGAGGGTACAGCAACCAGAAGAATCTACAAGATTCTGAAATAAATCCAATGCCAATAGGAATAATTCCAGTAAGGTGTCACCAGTATTCCCTGAGATTCATTACCCATAGCAGCCTTACTTATTTCTCTCCCTGCTTCTGCCCCTTTCTACCTCCACCCCCACCTTCAGTAACAAGGGATTCTACTTCAAAATAGGGCTTAATGTCTCCTATTCATTCCCTAAGCGTTGAAAGCGATAATTGGGAAGTAATTGCATTACTGCACAGTTTGTAGTTAACCTTCTATTTTGGCTCTTAACATGCATATCTTTGCTCCAGGAGTACATTAAGAGTAATTAGAGGCAATTCCTTGCCAGATCCAGAAAAGGGGTTTGCAATGAGCACAAGAACCCATCATGAAGGGAGAGTTAATATACCTAAGCTTGAAGCATATCCAGGAAGGTAGATGAATTAAGGAGGGCTTGACAAGAACTTTGGCCAGGCAGACCTGGGAAAATGAGTGTCAGATAAAAGTCCTTTCTTAGGCATTGCTTGGAGAAAGAAATGGCAGCCCACACCAGTATTCTTGCCTGGAGGATCCTATGGAAAATCCTATGGACAGAGGAGCCAGGTGGGCTGCAGTCCATGGGGTCACAGAGTCAGACCTGACTGAATCACTAAACAGCAGGCATTTCTCCCTCCTAACATAGCTCAGAGAAATTGTCCTACACTTGTTTATTCAGCCAAAAGTGTGAGTTCCTTCTCTCTGCTGGGTTTTGAGTAGGGGAGGGGGGCAGTGTTGAGAAACTCCAATACTTGGGCCACCTGATGCGAAGAGCTGACTCATTGGAAAAGACTCTGATGCTGGGAAAGATTGAAGGCAAAAGGAGAAGGGGGTGGCAAAGGATGAGATGGTTAGATAGCATCTCTGACTCAATGAACATGACTTTGAGCAAACTCCAGGAGATAGTGAATGACAAGGAGCCTGGTGTGCGGCAGTCCATGGGGTTGCAGTTGAATGCAACTTGGTGACTGACAACAACAATAAGTGTTTAGAAGGCTTTCTGAGGCTTGGCATGGACTGAAATTTGCCCAGGCACTGCCAAGATAGGGACTTCCCTCATGGTCCAGTGGCTAAGACTCTGTGTTCCCAATGCAGGGGGCCCAGGTTAGCTCACTGATTAAGGGACTAGATCCCACATGCTGAAACGAAGATTGAAGATCCTACATGCTGCAGTTAAGACCTATCGCAGCCAAATAAATAAATAAAAGACACTGTCAAGATAGGTCTTTGGGTTCAGATGTGATGTGCTTTCACCTTCAGTAGCATTTAAAGAAATAAAATTCTCCTCTCCAGGGTGTTTAGGACAAGTCAGTTATCTTCTGTAATTCTGCACAAGCCCCTAGAAAAATGAACATTGATGTGCAATACTATTTCCTTCCGCTGCCAATGCAAAATAACTGAGGAAATCTTGAGTATGCAAGCTAAATTCAAATATTGGAGATGCAGCGGGCTTCCAATTACCAGTCCCAACTCAGCCTTAATTTGCTTAGGATCTCAGGTCAGATTGCTTGACTGCTCTGTGCCTGTTTCTTCACTTGTATCATAAGTGATTTGTACCTGGTCTCTTCTGTCACTCGTGTTTTTTGGTCTGATGAGTTCATCCGCTTAACATTAGGGCAAAACATCTTAAAAGAATGCTATTCACATTTTGTTGAAACACTTGTCTTACTGTTCTGTCTACCTGTGACTATTCAAAAAATAATCTGGCAACTGTTAATTTTCTGACTGTCCAGACATGAATGAAGAATGGATATTTCAGACCAACAAGATTCACTCATGTTCCTTTCTATTCCCATCGTGGCTCAAGCTGAGAGGGCTTTCCTCATCTTATCCTTGACCCCACCCCCCACCCTCAAAGGAAAGCTTGGCAAGCAGGGCAGATTTTTGATGTTGAGTTTCATTGACTGTACGGTTTTCTTTGTAGAAACAGCCCTGGTAGTTGCTCAAAGATTTCAGACAATATTGATGAGGATTAATGATCCTGTAAATAGGTGTTTAAAATAAATAAAAGGCTAAAAATAAGGATTAGGGAGAAACTACAGTGGGTTAATAAATTAGGTGTTCAACTGTAAGTCCCTACTAGATTATTTTGGCAATTAGCGGGAAACATTTTGTCACAAACAAAATAAATCTGCAATCAGAAAATAATTTGCAATCAGCTTTGCAAGTAAAATAGCATACTTTCCTGTCAGTCGAAGGTGTTGCAAGAATTAAATGATTGAGTCAAGAGTGATGCTTTCAGAAGGTAAATGGTTGGAAGCGATTATGCTGGCAATTAGTCAACTCTGAAGCATCAACTGGGGAGGCATTTCACAGAAAAACGTTTGCTTTGAAGAAGCTGTCCAACTGCACAAGGACTGGAAATACCTCGGTGTGGGGGAGGTTCATGGTTCCTTCCTGGAAATCAGCGATTGCGTTCCTATAAGATGCTCCACAGTCACAGAAGGAGCTGTCACCCTCATTATGGACACAGCCCTCAGCCACACCACACAAATGGCTCTCAGTGGACCAGTAACGAGCGCCTCAAATATTTCTAAGTATCATGGTCTTTGTGCACATTGAGCTTTCTTTGGAGACCAAGATGAGGGGTGAAAATGGTTTCTACAGATGATCAGTCATTCAGGCAATTGGAGGTCCACCTAGGAGAGACCATTAATAGGCAAGTTATCAATATGTTGCCTAATTTTTATGGTTGACTGGAAAGCCTCAATTTAGTCTTAATGAACAAATTTCAAGCAGTGACTTCCCTCTTTACTCTGGCAGTAAAATGGAAAAATACAAATTGAGGACAAACAGACTCTCAGTGTACTCACAGGGACTGCAAATCTTTCCACAAAGGGAAAAGACTGTCCAGATTTACAGAATTTACTAAAGGCAGGAAGAGTCTACTGCAAGTTCTCAGCGGGTTGCTATTCATGCATTATCCAGCATTTTCGCACCTAATTTTTCTCTTAAATATTTATAAAACCTGCCCAGGCTGCAAAGATCCAAGAAATAAAATAGAATTATCTTAATAAAGAAAAGGTTGGGATGTGTCATTCTGATTTAGAAAGCCCATTTCATGGTGTGTGTTGGAACAAGAAATAATTAATTTGAGAAGTCCTTGATCTCTCACTGCGGTTGCATTAATGATATTATAGTATTAAATATAATAGTATTTCACCTTCATTATCCTTGTGTTCTTTCCGAGCCCTTGTCCTCATGGTAAGAACTGTGTCCGTGACTGGAGATGATTAAAGTATAAAAGATTAAAACTGAAAGGGGTAATTTTGTGAAGCTGACTATTTACTCTGGATCTTAGCCACTTCTGAACTCAGATATCTCTTTGTCTCTCTCTCTCCGCTTTTTCATTTTGAAAGAGTTGGGCTAATTCACTTTCATTATTCAACAGCTTGCTTGCTTTCTTAGTTCTGAGTTTTTATGTTCTACCCAGAGTCAAATAAAGCAGTGTTGTGAAATGAATGTTTATTTACTTTCCCCCTAGATTCATATGTTGAAATCCTCAGTGTGATGGTATTTGGAGGCGGTCCTTTGAGGGTGATTAGATCGTGAGGGTGGAGCTCTCATGAATGGGATTATTGCCCTTATGGAAGGGGTCCCAGAGAGCTCAGTCTATCGTGTGAGGGCAAAAGAAGTTGGCAGTCTGTAGCCCAGAAGAGTGGAGAAGGCAATGGCACCCCACTCCAGTATTCTTGCCTGGAAAATCCCATGGACGGGGAAGCCTGGTAAGCTGCAGCCCATGGGGTCGCTAAGAGTTGGACACGGCTGAGCGACTTCACTTTCACTTTTCACTTTCATGCATTGGAGAAGGAAATGGCAACCCACTCCAGTGTTCTTGCCTGGGGAGTCCCAGGGATGAGGGAGCCTGGTGGGCTTCCATCTATGGGGTCACACAGAGGGACATGACTGAAGTGACTTAGCAGTGGCAGTAGCAGCAGCCCAGAAGAGAGATCTCACCAGAACATGGCTGTGCTGGCATCCTGATCTTGGACTTCCAGTGGCTAGAAATATGAGGAATAGCTTTCTGTTATTGATAAGCCATCCAGTCTATGGTCCTTTGTCATGGCAGCCTGACCTAAGCCAATGGGTTGGTCAGTTGCTGGTGGGCTGAATTTCTTCACCTGCCCAATTTGTTGAAATAAGAGAGGATGGGACAGACCAGTGCCAACTGGAGAAGCCCCGGTCACTGTGGACTTGACCCGTGGTCATGGATGGGGGCAGGCGTTGACATCCCCAAACAACTTTGTGTGTCCTGTGAATCTGTGGGTAAACTCTGCCTCCTTTGCTGTGGGACCCTTCTTCCAGAAATTGCTAAGACCCTCTAACCACTCTCTGGTTCTCTCTCATGACAGGGGACACCCCTATGACCACTTAGGAACACCGCTTCAGACCTCTGGCCAATTTCTGGGCCCTTCCTTCCCACCCCTCACACTCTGTTCTTGGACTGGACCTCCTCACTGTTCCCTGGGGTTGCAGTGTGTTCAGTTCCAGACCACCATAATAAACCGAATATCCAATAAAGCAAATTTATACTATGTTGTAGTCCATTAAGTGTGCAATAGTATTATGTCTAAAAAAACAATGTAATACCTTAATTAGAAAACGCTTTACTGCTAAAAAATGCTAACCATCATCTAAGCCTCCAGTGATCTGTAATCTTTTTGCAAATGATAGCATCAGAGATCACTGATCACAGATCACTGTAATAAAGAGAATAATTGTTAAAGAGCTTGAAACATTTCAAGAATTACGAAAATGATACAAAAAGACATGAAGTGAGCAAGTGCCACTGGAAAAATGGTGTGGATAGACTAACTTGATGTTCGGTTGCCACCAGCCTTCAATTTGTCAAAAGACAAAACAAAACCATGTCTGCAGAATGCAACAAAAAGAGATCCACCCTCCTGTCCCTTTGTCAGAGACCACCCTGGGACATTTGCTCATATTGTTTTACCTTGTCTTTATAATCATCTTGTCAAACATATCTTCTCTCCTTTTTAGAGGGGAACAACCACAATTCAGAGAAGCAAAGAAAATTTTCCGTGGCGACTTATTGATCACTGGCAGAACCAGGATTCAAACTGAAGTCTGTCTCACTCTGAATCCCGTGCCTTTTGCCTCTGAATATTTACTTATTTGGCTGTGTCAGGCCTTGGTCGTGGCAGGCGGGATCTTCATTGCATCATGCTGAATCCTTTGCAGTGCGGAACTCTCTAGTTGCTGCACGTGGACTCAGTAGTTTTCAGCGTGTGGACTTCCTTGTTCTGCAGCATGTGGAATCTTAGTTCCCTGACCAAGTTTTGAACCTGCATCCCCTGCATTGTAAGGCAGATTCTTAACCACTGGGCCACAAGGAAAGTCCCTGCCTTTTGCCTCTGACACAAGGCTTAGCAGCGTGTTCAGCAAAAGGGCCAGAAAGTGACTATTCTAGGCTTGACAGGCCATACAGTCTCTAGAGGAACTACTCAACTTGGCCAGTGCAGCACAGAAGCCTCCTTAGACAAAAAGTAAACACACAGGCCCGGATGTATTCTAATAAAACGTTATTGATGAAAACAGGCAGTGGGCTGGTGTCACAGTCTGTAGTTTTGATGACCTCTGCTCTATAATATTCTCCTTTTATGGAGTTTGGCCTGTTCCATGCAGGGGATGCTAGACAGAAAGGCAGGTGTGTAGGAAGGCCTGAATGTGTGGGAGGGCATGATGTATTCAAGGGATGGAAAATAATTTGATGAGATGGGAGCAGATGGTGCTAATCTGAGGTGTGGGAATTGAGGAGGTGGGAAATGATGAAAATGGAATTGAGGTCCAGGTCATATTTATGTGACTTGTTGAGCAAATCTCTGCTGTGTCTCGGGCCCTTTGCTGGGTTCTGGGAGTCCCAAGTAGAAGGGACAAGGACCAGACCTTGTCTTTGAAACAGATGACAGTTTGGAAGGGAGAGAGAGATGTGAAGAAAAAGGATGTAAGAGGAGGAATGTGCAGAGAGTGGGAACACTGAGATCCCTGGTCCTAAATGGGACATTCAGTGGACGTCCCATGTGGAGTGTGTATCATCAGTGGTCCTGCCAAAGATCACAGTGGTCCCACCTCTGGGATTTAATGCCTGATGATCTGAGGTGGAGCTGATGTAATAATAATGGAAATATAGTGCACAATAAATGTAATGTGCTTGAATCATCCTGAAGCCATTCCTCAGCCTCCCTGGTCCCCCGCCAGTCCATGGAAAAATTGTCTTCTGTGAAACCGCTCCCTGGTGCCAGAAAGGTTGGGGGCTGCTAAGTATAGCACCAAGGATTGTTGGTGGAGCAGAAACTCAGAATCAATGAAATAGAAACATCCCAGTATCTTGCTTAAGAATTTCCTATATGTGGACACGGGCTTTTGGAGACTGAAGCTGGTATGCCTATTGGAAAGAGTTAATGCATTCCATTTGGAAGGGGAAAAAAAAGAAAACCCAACCATGTGTTGACAAAGAATTTGTTCTCTTCTTTGGGTGGCAGCCACAGGATTCCTCGCCAATTAGTAGCATCTGGTCCTCATAGAAGACTCGTCCCTGGATGAGCTGGCAGGTACCTCTGGATGAGACACTCTGTGAAGTTTCTGATGGGCCATCTGTGATGTCGTTCCTTCCCAGATACCTCAATCCTCTCCCGTCCCCTCCCTCCCACCAGGCTGCCTTTCATTTGAAATATTTTTAAACACGTAGAATTGAGAGCAGGACTAGATCTGGCTTTTTTTAGAGACTAGCATGAGATGCCAAGTTGATTTTTTCCAAATTTACTCAAAGGAAGCAGTATTGAGCATTTACTCTAGGTTAGGTCCTACATTGAACATTTTACTGGAAAAAAATTTTTTTTTCTGTAAGAATCATCTAAGTCTCAAAACAACTGTGGGTGCCTTGTTATAAGGACTGTTACTATTCCACTTCATAAATGTGTGTGCATGTGTGTGCATGCTCAGTTGTGTCTGACTCTTTGCGACCCCATGGACTGTAACCCGCCAGGCTCCTCTGTCCATGGGATTCTCCAGGCAAGAAATACCCAAGTGGGTTGCCATCTCCTTCTCCCAGAGGATCTTCCTGACCCAGGGATCGAACCCGTGTTTCCTGTGTCTCCTGCATTGTATCGATGGGCAGATTCTTTACCACTTTTGCCACCTGGGCGGTAATCGTTACAGTTACCTCCCTTGACGGATGTCACACCGTTTCCGAGTGCTGAACCCAGGATTCTGACCTAGGCTTGTCTTGCTCTAACATCCTGCAGGATCTAACATCCATGTCAGATAGAAGTAGGTGTTCGAGTTGTAATGTTTCAGAGAACGGAAAATTTATTTTTCTCCTTCTGGGTAAAATTAGGTCCCCATTATTCTGAGGAATCCCTTCCTGATAAACATTTTTGTAATATCCACAGCAATAATACTTACATTTGTCATTTGTTTCCATTTTTAAGATGCTCTTGCCGATATGATAGCACATTAAGGGGCTGTCTTTTGCTCAAGGATCTCCGAATCTAGTCTTTCACAGACTTACACTCTAGTTTCCATCTTTAAGCAGGGCAGAGCTGTCTCCTGGACTCTTGTACACTCGCTGTTCTCAAATAGGCTAGCCCTCCACTTCTCTTCCATTTAAACCCAATTAACCAGACTGTTTTCCAAATGGACTCTGCCGAGAGGGGAGGAAGGGCAAGAGGCTCAGCTTGCAATTCAGAAGCATCATCTTCATTCACTGGCAAAGAAAAGCCTGGGGTCTTAATGGAAAATAAAGAATTCTGCAGATGAATCCTTCAGTTTCCTGTCAAAGGCCCAGATTGAGAAATTCAGAGTTACTCAGCTTGTGGCCTTTTATTTTAAGTAACAGTGGGATAAAACAGGCCACGGTGGCAGCCGAGGACTCCACTTAGCTTCCTAAATGGATGATACATCTGGCTTATTCACCCCCTTCAATTTCAAATGCAATTTGTCCCGAAGCCTCCAATTTAAATCACATAGATCTTCTCTAAGTGAAATAATAGGCTTTCCATGGAAAGGCTTGTGTGTGTGTGTGTGTGGTGGTGGTGGCAATGGATTGGGGATGATGAGAAGAGGTGCATTCCAACTGATGATTGAATTGAAAGCTCTTTCATTTCTACTGGGGATTTGCATTTGATGAAATGATGAGCATATCTGCTGGGCCTGGCCTGCCATGATTTCAGACACAGAGAGAGACACGGGGAAGCAGGGTCTCTGAACGCTGGGCAGTCCTGGGCAGATCTCAGCTGCCTTGTCTCCCTCCTAACCTGAAGCCCCATCCTGGGACCTCTGTGTCTCCTAGGCCATGACCTTGGCTTCCTAACTGGTTCCTGCGTCCAGATTCACCTTCTCTACCTGCTTCCAAGCATCTTCAACAGGATTTTCCCACCCCACAAATCATCTTTGCTTACTCCCCTGCTCAGAAACCAGCATGGGATACCCTTTGCCACCGAATGCATTCAAGACTCTTTGGATTAACGTTTAACCCCTTTCAAAGTACCCCCACAACCAAAGTGCATCCTTTTCCCCACTCCCCGTGGGTTCCTCACTCTTCCAGGATATAGTTCTCATGCTCCCCAACATGCTCTTTGCTCTCACACTGCTTACTTTTGTTCACTGTGTTCCCACCACTAGACCTGTTTCATTCCCTCCAACCCACTCATGCTTAGTAGAAATAATGCTCTGTGTCTAGAATGGAAAAGCCCAACCTTGTTAAGGATTGGAAGGATTCTTTGAAGTTGGGAGATTTTCTGGAAATGCTATTGTCTCAATTCTAAATCTCCTTAAATTTTCTGCTCGAACGTTGCTTCCCCTGGAAATTTCCAACCCTCCTGGCAGGTTATAGGTGCTCAGTAAATGTGCAATGAGTTAAAACATGAACAAGTGTGGAGAATTGGAAGGAATATAGTCTTTTTGTTTTATTTTGTCCATGGCTATAGAGTCACATCCTGAGATTTTTTTTTCTCAGAGCTAGAGATGAACTAGCCCAATCTCAGACTGAGAGAGAGGTTAAGTGACTTGGTGAAAGTTATGTGGCAAATTAGAGCCTAAAGTAGGTCTTCTTGAGTCCTAAGATTTTTATTTGCTGATATGATATATGGCTTTGTTACTGAATTCAGGTTGGGCTACTCTTGATTCAGGAATACGATACCAAGAGGCAAGTGCTGGGTAAAAGGAAAGATTGAGGAAGCTGGCAATTCTGGGGAGAAGGTGGACTCATGTCCCCAAGAACCAACTTTCCTCTCCCAGAGTTTTGTTCAGAGATTATATAGGGAAAAGAGGAAGGGACTACAAGTTGAGGAGAGGTTTGCAGGGTACATGAGGAGCTCGTAGACATTCTTCTGATGAGTTGGTGGTGAGGTAACCAAGAGTCAACATCATCAACCTTCTGGTTCCAACCAGTCTGGGATCTGTGTGCTTGTGGGCAGCATACAGTTAACTCCTTCCATCCGGTGAGGATTTCAGTATCTGCAAAACAGCTCAAAGGACATGGCTCAGAATATTATCTATAGTCCCTGAGGATAAACTGAAGGTTCTTGACTTTTTCTGAAAAAATAGTTATTTTTTGGTTGCACTGGGTCTTCGTTGCCATCGGCAGGCTTTCTCTAGTTGTGGCGAGCGGGGTGCAGGAGGCTACTCTTCATTGTGGTTCATGAGTTTCTCATTGTAGTGGCTTCTCTTGTTGCAGAGCATAGCCTCTAGGCACGCAGGCTTAAGTAGTTGTGGCTCGCAGGCTCTAGAGCTCAGGCACAGCAGTTATGATGCTCTGGCTTAGTTGCTCCATGGCATTTGGAATCTTCCTGGAGCAGGGATCAAACCCATGTCTCCTGCATTGACTGGTGGACTCCTATCCACCATACCACCAGGGAAGTCCTTGACTTTTTTAAATAGCTAAACTAGTGTTATTTTGTCTTGCTTGACTACTTTCCTTTGTTTCTGCATTTTCTCACTTCTCTGATTAAATTTGTTCCTTGGGGCTTGGGGAAGGCCTACCTAGGAAGCTAAAGCTTTTGAACAAACAAGAGACAGGTGGAGGATGAAGGGTGGGGAATTTGTCCTAGAAGCCTCCACAGGGTCCTGTTCAGTACAGCTTCTGTCATTACATTTGTTTTTCTCTTTGTCACAGCCATGGAGTCATTTTAGGTGGCAAAGAATGACTGGGTACATACCAATTCCTCTCTCTCATCCCATGATCCTTCATGAGATATGACCTCAGCTAATGAGTGCTCATTCCACCAGACCCTGACTATCACAATTACGGGTGGAACCTCAAAGTAAGAAAGACACAGTCTGGCCCCCAAAGGAGCTCCAGCCAGACTGGAGGCATGAAGGGAACATAAGAGGAACACAGAACAGGAAGCAGCTGATACTAGTGTGGGTGGAGGTCAGAGGTTTGGAATGGTCCTCTCTGAGGAGGGGGCATCCGATTTGAATCTGGAAGGTAAATAGAACTTTTCAAGAGGAGGGAGGAGGTGAGGAGAATGATCCCCATCGAGAGATGGTCACATGTTAAGGGCCAGTGGCATGAAAGGTCACGGAGTGTTTGGGATAACAGGAAGGAGGGTCATGTGGCTGGGGGAGGGGAGCCTGGAAAGGGAAAGGAAAAGGGGGCCCGAGAGAGTCAGTGGGGCCAGCTGAGCAAGGGCCATGTGTGCTAAGCTAAGGAGATGGTACTCTGTCCTGCGTCCATGGGGACAGTATTAGTCTGCTCAGGCTTCCATAATGAAGCTCTACAGAATGGGTGGCCTAAACAGCAGAAATTTATTTTCTTACAGCTCTAGAGTTCCAGAAGTTCAAGATCAAGTTGTCGGCAGGGTTGGTTTCCTTTGAGGCTTCTCTCCTTAGCTTGCAGATGGCCATCTCCTCCCTGTGTCATCACATCATCTTCCCTCTGTGTGTCTGGGTCTTAATCTCCTCTTCCTATAACGAAACCTGTTCTATTGGATCAGGGCCCATCTAATGACCTATTTTTACCTTAATCACCCTTCAAAAGACCAGTATCTGCAAATACGGTTATATACCGAGATACTGAGGGTCAAGATTTTAACTAATGAATTGTGGGGGGATGCACAACTCAGCCCATAACAGGGGATAAATGGAGGTTTTACAACAATTCATTTGGAACACTCAGCTCTCATTTTCTTGGCCTGTGATGTCTTCTAAATGGCATTAATCCTTCTTCTGAAGGAGCCTCTAAATATAGATGCCATCTGCTGCCATGCAATATGTTATCACTGATCCCTTACTTAACCGTGGCATCCTTACAGGCAAGGAGGAGAGGCTGCTATATGCCCGAGGGGAGGCATGCCCTCCATGTGCATCTCAGCCAATGAGGAGCCAGAAAAAATCCTCCCGGCAGGTCTGACTCTAGAGCCTCCAAGATGATGGAGAGGTGCCAGGATTCCAAGATTCTGTGAGTCTTGAATAGTTGGCTCGTTGACTCCAAAAGAGGGGCTCCCCTCACCCTTTCTCCAGGTGCCGAGTCTGAGCATGAAATGGTGATGGAAATTTTTGCTCATTAAAAAAAAAGTTTCTTCTTAAGGAATAAAGTGGGACCTGGCAGCCCTGGTTGATGACATCTCTGCGTGGATTAAGGGGAACATGCATCATGCAGATGTGCTCGATGCCCTCCAATGTGGTTTGCCCAGATGACATCCTTCTGGAGCCCTCTTCCTGCCCCTATCCTGTCACCCCCACCATGCTGGCAGGTTTGCTCCTGGACTTTTGCTGTGAAGGACAAGTTGGCCCTCCCATTAATTACTTTTAAAGTTCTAGATTTCAATTATGGAGTTAATTACTTTTTGCCATATTGCCCCCGTTAAAGACATTTTCATTATTAAGTCAATTTGTTAGAATTGAAGAGCCTTGCCAAGATGGAAGAATTACCGTCCAAGGAGCCTCCCGCTCTCACTCTTGTATCTTCCTGCTTTGAGGGGACAGAGTGGGAAGCTGTATTTTAGATTTTTTTTTTTTTTTGCATTCATGTAGCAAATGTTTATGAACCACTTACTTTGTGCTCAGTACTGTGCGGGACTGTGGAGGGTGCAAAAGTAGATGCAAAGACATGTGACTCATGTCTTCAAGGGGGTCAAGATCCAGCAGAGAAGAAATAATTTAGAGATAATTAAATTAAATTGAATAGTTATTAAATCATTTAGCTCATTTATGGAAGTACTATAGGATGGGCATGCACAAAATATTATTGGAACACAGAAGAGGGAGGGGTGATTAATTTGGGAAGACTTTGCAGAGGGTATGAAATTTTATTTTATTTATTTTAAAATTATTTGTTTATTTATCTCTGGCTGTGCTGGGTCTTCCTTGCTGTCCAGGCTTTTCTCTAGTCTCGGCAAGCAGGGGCTCCTCTCTCGTTGGGGTGTGCTGGCTTCTCGTTGCAGTGGCTTCTCTTGCTGCAGAGCAGGGGCTCTAGGGTGTGGGTTTAGCAGCTGTGATTCAAGGACTTAGCTGTTCCACAGCATCTGGAATCTTCCCGGACCAGGGATAGCACGCGTGTCTCCTGTATTGGCAGGCGAATGCTTATCCACAGTGCCACTAGGGAAGCCCCGTGAAATTTTACATAGAGCTCGTAGAAGGCATACACATTCCCCAGATAAGAGGGAAAGGGTGTCAGTTTCCTAGGACTGGCATAACAAAATGCCCCAAACCGAATGGCTTAAACAACACAAGTTAATTTTTCAGTAGCTCTGGAGGGTAGAAGTCAGAGATCAAGCATGTCCTCGAGGTTCTGCTCCCCCAGAAGGCTCCAGGGCAGGATCTGCCCCAGGCTTCTCTCCAAGATTCTGGTAGTTCTTGGCTTGTAGAAAGCACAATTCTAATCTTCACGTAGAATTCTTCCTGTGTTTCCACATCACCTTCCCTCAATTCGTGTCAGTCTCTGGGTCCAGATTTCCCCTTTTTGTAAGGACAGCCGTCATGTTGGATAACAGTCCATCCTAAGGATGTCGTTTTAACTTGATTACTTCTGGAATGATCCAGTTTCCAAATACAGTCATGTTCCAATGTATGGGGGTTATAGCTTCAACATATGAATTTTTAGGGGACACAGTTGAACAAATAACAGTGTCCAAGGCTGCACAAAGGCCTGGGGTTCTGAAAGGATCATTTTACTTGGGGGACAGAGATGTGATGTAGCTGGATCGTAGGAGACTTCAGGCTGGTCACATGTGAGATTTCTCTAAAGGAACATTCAAGGCTGTTAAGTGAGCTGTTGCATGCATGCTCAGTTGCTAATTTGTGTCCAACTCTCTGTGACCCCATGGACTGTAGCTGCCAGGCTTGTCTGTCCATGGGATTTCCCAGGCAAGAATACTGGAGTGGGTTGCCATTTCCTTCTCCAGAGGATCTTCCTGACCCAGGGATTGAACTTATGAATCTTGCATTGGCAGGTAGATTCTTTACCACTGAGCCGCCAGGGAAGCTCCTAAGTGAGCCTTTATAATTTTGAAAATAATTATTAGTTGTTATTCCCAATCTTTATTTGCATATTCACAGTTTTGCACAATACATACATGCAGTTGTTCGTATGCTTAAAAAGCGTCTTTCCTCCTTTTCTCACTCCTTGCAGGAGTATTAATTCTTCTCAACTCCACTTCTGTGTGCACTCCTATAACTCTCTCACGCTCCCATGTTACTAAACCATATATTGGTATCTATCTAATTCTATACAGACATTTACATACATATGTATGGAAGTTTTTTCAGGTTATTGTTTATTTGACAAATAATAATGTCTTTTTATAAATATTTTTCTGCATTACTCTTTAAGATCTTATGGAAATCCTTCTAAATCATACATTTTTTAAAAATTAAAAGTTTTTATTATTTTATTTTAAAAATCTTATTTTATTTTTGGCTGCACTGGGTCTTTGTTGCTGCTCATAGGCTTTCTCTAGTTGCGATAAGTGGGGCCTACTCTTCATTGTGGTGTGCTGGCTTCTCATTGGAGTGGCTTCTGTTTTTACAGGGCATGGGCTCTAGGGCATGCAGGCTTCAGTAGCTGTGGTGCATGGGCTTAGTTGCTCTGTGGCATGTGGGGTTTTCCTGGACCTGGGATTGAACCCATGTCCCCTGCATTGGTGGGCAGATTCTTAACCCCTGGACCAACAGGGAAACCCTAAATAATGCATTTTTAACTAGGTCAATATTGACCCCAAGGGGACAAAAATTGGTTCTTGGGGCATGGGAAAAAAATAAACTTATGTATAGCAATGGTCTATGGCACTCTAAAGCTCAATTCTATTTGACAACATAAACAGATGTGCAGTGTATCTGTGGTACTAAAATTCATGGGGCAAGTGATCATGAGAAAAGACTCGGGAAACATTGCTCCAAAACATATGGTCTGACACTCATTTTCTCTTTTAAATGTACTCTACTCCGTGGTGTAGATGGACCACCATTTATTCAGCTTTTTTTCCATTTGTGACTATTAATTTTATTTCCAGATTTTCCCCACAGGCTGCAGGTAACGGACTCTTGCTTTTATTTCTGGGGCAAAGCTTCTCAGAGTGGGAGTATTGGTCACAGGATATCTGAGTTTTAATTTTGTGATAAATGTTCCCAGATTGCATTTCCCAAAGGTAGAAACATTTCTCCTCCAAGGAGACTCCTTTCTAGCCAGCAATAGATGCTGTAACTGTTTCCAGGGTTTTCCATACTGACAAGTGTAAAGTGATATCTCACTGAGACTTTAATTTGCCGGGGATGTGAGCGTCTTTTCATACATTTCTCAGCCACATGGATTTGCTCTTATGCGAATTGTCTGTGAAGGGATGGCTGATTCCATTTTTATTTGGTTGTGTTTATCTTTTCTTCTAAATTCTCAAGAGTTCTATATCATGGTTATTATCCTTGGTCTAGCATCTGTACTACAGATACTTTTTTCAGATCTATTATTTATCTCTTAACTTTGTTAATGGTTCTTTTAGCACACTAAAATTTGAGATTTTACATAGTTTGGTTCATATGTCTTTATTTTGTAGTTTCTGGGTTTCTAATCTTAGGAAATTCACTTTGACACTCAGATTATACTTGTGGCCAGGGAGATTTGGGTTTACTTTTTTGTTTCTAATACATTTAGAAGGTTGTATTTTTTTTTTTTCCTGCACAAGAGATCATACAGGGTATCTGTTTTCATTCCCCCCCACCACCAGATTTATAATGAGTTTTCCAACACAGTTGATAAATAATCCACTCATTTTCATTGAATTAAACTGCCCTCCTTGTCATACATGAATTTGTCACATACAAAGGCATCTAATTCTGGGTTCTCTACCATGTTCCACTGATTTATCCATTCCTTTGTCAAAACTAAATTGACTGATGATTCTTCAAGACATCTATACAATTCAGAAAAATAAAATACACATACAAACAAAAAATCCCTTGTCCAGAGTCTATGGAGAATTGCATTAGAATTATATGTTAAAGTTTGGGAACACTGAATGTATCATATTTTCCATTTGTTCAGAATTTGTTTTATGTATTTTAATAATCATTTACTGTTGTCCTCATGTGTGTCTTGTAACTTTCTTCATAAATTTACTCCTTCGGGGGGAGGTTCCAAGATGGTGGAGGAATAGGATGGGGAGACCACTTTCTCCCCCACAAATTCATCAAAAGATCATTTGAATGCTGAGCAACTTCCACAAAACAACTTCTAATTGCTGGTGGAGGACACCAGGCACCCAGAAAGGCAGCCCGTTCTCTTTGAAAGGAGGTAGGACTCCCTCCATCCTGGGGAGGGAGGCGTGAAGGAAGAGAAGTTTCCAAACAGCAGGAAACCCTCTCACCAGTAGGTCTGTGGGGAGTTTTGGAATCTTAGAGGGCAACATATCCAGGAGGAAAAGAAAAAAAACAACCCACAGAACACACGCCTAGCCACAATTCCCAGAGGAGAAGTAGCTTGCATCAGCCACCAGCGAATGGGGGCTGGACCAGGAGGCGCGGGCTGCATGCTTAGGGTAAGGACTGGGCCTGAATGCCCTGGGACAATCTGAGGGCTCTAACGCGAGATAGCAGCACAAACTGTAAGACAGCCAGAGAGAAAACAGAGACCGTATTTTAAAAGCAAATTTCATATGCATATATTTTATAATTTTTGTGATTTTGTTTTGTATTTTTAATAATGTATTTTTGAGAGTCTAAACTCTACTCTAGATTTTTTTTTTTTTAATTAGTTGGAGGCTAATTACTTCACAACATTTCAGTGGGTTTTGTCATACATTGATATGAATCAGCCATAGATTTACACGTATTCCCCATCCCGATCCCCCCTCCCACCTCCCTCTCCACCCGATTCCTCTGGGTCTTCCCAGTGCACCAGGCCCGAGCACTTGTCTCATGCATCCCACCTGGGCTGGTGATCTGTTTCACCATAGATAATATACATGCTGTTCTTTCAATACATCCCACCCTCACCTTCTCCCACAGAGTTCAAAAGTCTGTTCTGTATTTCTGTGTCTCTTTTTCTGTTTTGCATATAGGGTTATCGTTACCATCTTTCTAAATTCCATATATATGTGTTAGTATGCTGTAATGTTCTTTATCTTTCTGGCTTACTTCACTCTGTATAAGGGGCTCCAGTTTCATCCATCTCATTAGGACTGATTCAAATGAATTCTTTTTAATGGCTGAGTAATATTCCATGGTGTATATGTACCACAGCTTCCTTATCCATTCACCTGCTGATGGGCATCTAGGTTGCTTCCATGTCCTGGCTATTATAAACAGTGCTGTGATGAACATTGGGGTGCACATGTCTCTTTCAGATCTGGTTTCCTCAGTGTGTATGCCCAGAAGTGGGATTGCTGGGTCATATGGCAGTTCTATTTCCAGTTTTTTAAGAAATCTCCACACCGTTCTCCATAGCGGCTGTACTAGTTTGCATTTCCACCAACAGTGTAAGAGGGTTCCCTTTTCTGCACACCCTCTCCAGCATTTATTGCTTGTAGACTTTTGGAATCAGTTCTAATGAGATGGATGAAACTGGAGCCCATTATACTGAGTGAAGTAAGCCAGAAAGATAAAGACCAATACAGTATACTAACACATATATATGGAATTTAGAAAGATGGTAACGATAACCCTATATGCAAAACAGGAAAAGAGACACAGATGTACAGAACAGACTTTTGGACTCTGTGGGAGAAGGCGAGGGTGGGATATTTCGAGAGAACAGAATTGAAACATGTACATTATCTAGGGTGAAACAGACCACCAGCCCAGGTTGGATGCATGAGACGAGTGCTCAGTCCTGGTGCACTGGGAAGACCCAGCGGGATCGGGTGGAGAGGGAGGTGGGAGGGAGGATCGGGATGGGGCATACATGTAAATCCATGGCTGATTCATGTCAATGTATGACAAAAACCACTACAATATTGTAACGTAATTAGCCTCCAACTAATACACGGAAACCAAGCTCCACCCCGGAGCCAACAAGTTCCAGAGCAAGACAGACCACGCTAATTCTCCAGCACCACAGGAACACACAGCCCTGAGCATTAAAAGACAGGCCGCCCAAAGCCATGCCAAACCCATCGACATCCAAAAACTCGCTACTGGACACTTCATTGAACTCCAGAGGGAAGAGATCCAGCTCCACCCACCAGAATACAGACACAAGCTCCCCTAACCAGGAAACCTTGACAAGCCACTAGTCCAACACCACCCACAGGGAGCAAGCTCCACAATAAAGAGGAACGACAAACTTCCAGCCTACAGAAAGGTCACCCCAAACACAGCAATCTAAACAAGATGAAAAGGCAGGTAAATATTCAGCAGGTAAAGGAACATGATAAATGCCCACCAAACAAAACACAAGAGGAGGAGATAGGAAGTCTACCTGAAAAAGAATTCAGAATAATGATAGTAAAGATGGCCCAAAATCTTGAAAACAAAATGGAGTTACAGATAAATAGACTAGAGACAAGGATTGAGAAGATGCAAGAAATGTTTAACAAGGACCTAAAAGAAATTAAAAAAAGAGTCAATCAGTAATGAATAATGCAATAACTGAGATCAAAAGCACTCTGGAGGGAAGCAACAGTAGAATAACTGAGGCAGAAGATAGGATAAGTGAGGTGGAGGACAGAGTGGTGGAAATAAATGAAGCAGAGAGGAAAAACGAATTAAAAGAAATGAGGACAACCCCAGAGACCTCTGGGACAATGTTAAATGCCCCAGCATTTGAATCATAGAAGTCCCAGAAGAAGAAGACAAAAAGAAAGGGCATGAGAAAATACTTGGGAGATAATAGTTGAAAACTTCCCTAAAATGGGGAAGGAAATAGCAACCCAAGTCCAAGAAACCTGGAGAGTCCCAAACAGGATAAACCCAAGGTGAAACATCCCAAGACACAAATTAATCAAACTAATGAATATCAAACACAAAGAGCAAATATTAAAAGCAGCAAGAGAAAAAGCAACAAATAACACAAAAGGGGATCCCCATAAGGATAACATCTTTCAATAGAAACTCTCAGGCCAGAAGGGAATGGCAGGACATAATTAAAGTGATGAAAGAGAAAAGCCTACAATGCAAATTACTATACCCAGCAAGAATTTCATTCAAATATGAAGGAGAAATCAAAAGCTTTACAGACAAGCAAAAGCTGAGAAAATTCAGCACCACCAAACCAGCTTTCCAACAAATGCTAAAGGATCTTCTCTAGACAGGAAACACAGAAAAGGTTCATAAGCTCAAATTCAAAACAACAAAGTAAATGGCAACAGGATCATACTTATCAATAATTACCTTAAACGTAAATGAGTTGAATGCCCCAACAAAAAGACAAAGACTGGCTGAATGGATACAAAAACAAGACCCCTATATTTATTGTCTACATGAGACCCACCTCAAACCAAGGGACACATACAGACTGAAAGTGAAGGGCTGGAAAAAGATATTTCATGCAAATGAAGACCAAAAGAAAACAGGAGTAGCAATACCCATAACAGATAAAATAGACTTTGAAATAAAGGCCATGAAAAGAGACAAAGAAGGATACTACATAATGATCAAAGGATCAATCCAAGAAGAAGATACAACAATTATAAATATATATGCACCCAATGTAGGAACACCACAATGTGTAAGGCAAATGCTAACAAGTATGAAAGGGGAAATTAACAGTAACACTATAATAGTGGGAGACTTTAATACCCCACTCACACCTATGGATAAGTCAACCAAACAGAAAATTAGCAAGGAAACACAAACTTTAAATGATACAATGGACCAGTTAGACCTAATTGATATCTATTGGACATTTCACCCCAAAACAATGAATTTCACCTTTTTCTCAAGTCTCACACAGAACATTCTCTGGATAGATCACATCCTGGGCCATAAATCTAGCCTTAGTAAATTCAAAAAAATTGAAATCACTTCAAGCATCTTTTCTGATCACAATGCAGTAAGATTAGATGTCAACTACCAGAAGAAAAAAAAAAACTATTAAAAATGCAAACATATGGAGGCTGAACAACACACTTCTGAATAACCAACAAATCACAGAAGAAACCAAAAAAGAAGCCGAAATATGCATAGAAACAAATGAAAATGAAAACACAACAACCCAAAGCCTATGGGATTCAGTAAAAGCAGTACTAAGGGGAAGGTTCATAGCAATACAAGCTTACCTCAAGAAACAAGAGAAAAATAAAATATATAACCTAACTTTACATCTAAAGCAACTAGAAAAAGAAGAAATGAAGAACCCCAGGGTTAGTTCAGTTCAGTTCAGTCACTCAGTTGTGTCCGACTCTCTGTGACCCCATGAATTGCAGCACACCAGGCCTCCCTGTCCATCACCAACTCCCGGAGTCCACCCAAACCCATGTCCATTGAGTTGGTGATGCCATCCAACCATCTCATCCTCTGTTATCCCCATCTCCTCCTGCCCTCAATATTTCCCAGCATCAGGGGCTTTTCAAATGAGTCAGCTCTTCACATCCAGTGAACAAAGTATTGGAGTTTCAGCTTCAGCATCAGTCCTTCCAGTGAACACCCAGGACTGATCTCCTTTAGGATGGACTGGTTGGATCTCCTTGCAGTCCAAGGGACTCTCAAGAGTCTTTTCCAGCACCACAGTTCAAAAGCATCAATTCTTCGGCGCTCAGCTTTCTTTATAGTCCAACTCTCACATCCATACATGACCACTGGAAAAACCATAGCCTTGACTAGACAGACCTTTGTTGGCAAAGTAACGTCTCTGCTTTTTAATATGCTCTCTTGGTTGGTCATAACTTTCCTTCCAAGGAGTAAGCGTCTTTTAATTTCATGGCTGCAGTCACCATCTGCAGTGATTTTGGAGCCCCCCAAAATAAAGTCAGCCACTATTTCCATTTTTTCCCCATCTATTTGCCATGAAGTGATGGGACCAGATGCGATCTTAGTTTTCTGAATGTTGAGCTTTAAACAACTTTTTTCACTCTCCTCTTACACTTTCATCAAGAGGCTCTTTACTTCTTCTTCACTTTCTGCCATAAGGATTGTGTCATCTGCATATCTGAGGTTATTGATATTTCTCCTGGCAATCTTAATTCCAGCTTGTGCTTCCTCCAGCCCAGTGTTTCTCATGATGTACTCTATATATAAGTTAAATAAGCAGGGTGACAATATACAGCCTTAACGCACTCCTTTTCCTATTTGGAACCAGTCTGTTGTTCCATGTCCAGTTCTAACTGTTGGTTCCTGCCCTGCATGCAGGTTTTTCAAGAGGCAGGTCAGGTGGTCTGGTATGCCCATCTCTTTTAGAATTTTCCACAATTTATTGTGATCCACACAGTCAAAGGCTTTGGCATAGTCAATAAAACTGTAATAGATGTTTTTCTGGAACTCTCTTGCTTTTTTGATGATCCAGTGGATGTTGGCAATTTGATCTCTGGTTCCTCTGCCTTTCCTAAAACCAGCTCAAATATCGATTAGTAGAAGGAAAGAAATCATAAAGGTTAGGGCAGAAATAAATGAAAAAGAAACAAAGGAGACTATAGCAAAAGTCAACAAAACTAAAAGCTGGTTCTTTGAGAAGATAAATAAAATAGACAAACCATTAGCCAGACTCATCAAGAAAAAAAGGGAGAAGAATCAAATCAACAAAATTAGAAATAAAATGGAGAAATCACAACAAACAACATAGAAATACAAAGGATCATAAGAGACTATTATCAGCAACTATATGACAATAAAATGGACAACTTGGAAGAAATGGATGAATTCTTAGAAATGTATAACCTTCCAAAACTGAACCAGGAATAAATAGAAAATCTTCACAGACCCATCATAAGCACAGAAATTGAAACTGTAATAAAACATCTTCCAACAAAAGCCCAGGGCCAGATGGCTTCACAGGTGAATTCTACCAAAAATTTAGAGAAGAGCTCACACCTATCCTACTCAAATGCTTCCAGAAAATTGCAGAGGAAGGTAAACTGCCAAACTCATTCTATGAGGCCACCATCACCCCAATACCAAAACCAGACAAAGATGCTGCAAAAAAAGAAAACTACAGGCCAATATCCCTGATGAACATAGATGCAAAATTCCTTGACAAAATTCTAGCAAACAGAATCCAACAGCATATTAAAAAGATCATACATCATGACCACATGGGCTTTATCCCAGGGGTGCAAGGATTCTTCAAAATTTGCGAATCAATGTGATACACCACATTAACAAACTGAAAGATAGAAACCATATGATTATCTCAATAGATGCAGAGAAAGCCTTTGACAAAATTCAGCATCCATTTATGATAAAAAAAAAAAAAAACCCTCCAGAAAGCAGGCATAGAAGGGAGATGCCTCAACATAATAAAAACCATATATGATAAACCCACAGCAAACATTATCCTCAATAGTGAAAAAATGAAAGCATTCCCCTAAAGTCAGGAACAAGACAAGGGTGCCCACTCTCACCACAATTATTCAACATAGTTTAGGAAGTTTTATCCACAGCTATCAGAGAAGAAAAAGAAATAAAAGGAATCCAGATTGGAAAAGAAGACATAAAGCTCTCACTGTTTGCAGATGACATGGTCCTCTACATGGAAAACCCTAAAGACACCACCAGGAAATTATAGATTTCAATCTAATCAATGAATATAGTAAAGTTTCAGGGTATAAAATTAATACACAGAAATCCCTTGCATTCCTATACACTAACAATGAAAAAACAGAGAAATTAAGGAAACAATTCCATTCACCATTGTGACAAAAAGAATAAAATACTTAGGAATAAATCTACCTAAGGGAACAAAAGACCTGTATATAGAAAACTATAAGTCGCTGATGAAAGAAATCAAAGATGACACAAGTAGATGAAGAAATATACCATGTTCATGGATCAAAAGGATCAATATAGTGAAAATGAGTATACTACCCAAAGCAATCTATAGATTCAATTCAATCCCTATCAAGCTACCAATGGTATTTTTCACAGAACTAGAACAAATAATTTTACAGTTTGTATGGAAATATAAAAAACCTTGAATAGCCAAAGCAATCTTTAGAAAGAAGAATGGAACTGGAGGAATCAACCTTCCTGACTTCAGAGTATACTACAAAGCTACAGTCATTAAGACAGTATGGTACTGGCACAAAGACACAAATATAGATCAATGGAACAAAATAGAAAGCCCAGAGATAAATCTGTGCTCCTATGGATACTTATCTTTGACAAAGAAGGCAAGAATATACAATGGAGAAAAGACAATCTCTTTAACAAGTGGTGCTGGGAAAACTGGTCAACCACCTGTTAAAGAATGAAACTAGAACACTTTCTAACACCATACACAAAAATAAACTCAAAATGGATTGAAGATCTAATCTAAGACCAGGAACTAGAAAACTCCTAGAGGAAAACATAGGCAAAACACTCTTTGACATAAATCACAACAGGATCCTCTATGACCCACCTCCCAGAGTAATGGAAATAAAAGCAAAAAAAAAAAAAAAAAAAAGGGGGGGGGGGACTAAATTAAACTTAAAAGCTTTTTCACAATGAAGGAAACTATAAGCAAGGTGAAAAGACAGCCTTCAGAATGGGAGCAAATAATAGCAAATGAAGCAACTGACAAAGAATTAATCTCAAAAATATTCAAGTGGCTCATGGAGGTCAATATCAGATAATTAAATGACTCAATCAAAAAATGGGCCACAGAACTAAACAGACATTTCTGCAAAGACCTACAGATGGCTAGCAAACACATGAAAAGATGCTCAACATCATTCATTATCAGAGAAATGCAAATCAAAACCACAATGAGGTACCATCTCACGCTGGTCAGAATGGCTGCTATCAAGAAGTCTACAAACAATAAATGCTGGAGAGGGTAAGGAGAAAAGGGAACCCTCTTACACTGTTGGTGGGAATGCAAACTAGTACAGCCACTATGCAGAACAGTGTGGAGATTCGTTAAGAAACTGGAAATAGAACTGCCATATGACCCAGAAATCCCACTCCTGGGCATACACACTGAGGAAACCAGAATTGAAAGAGACACGTGTACCCCAGTGTTCATTGCAGCACTGTTTATAATAGCCAGGACATGGAAGCAACCTAGATGTCCATCGGCAGGTGAATGGATAAGAAAGCTGTGGTACCTATACACAATGGAATATTACTCAGCTATTAAAAAGAATACATTTGAATCAGTTCTAATGAGGTGGATGAAACTTGAGCCTATTATACAGAGTAAAGTAAGTCAGAAAGAAAAACACCAATACATTATATTAATGCATATATATGGAATTTAGAAAGATGGTAACGATGACCCTATATGTGAGACAGCAACAGAGACACATATATAAAGAACAGACTTTTGGACTCTGTGGGAGAAGCTGAGGGTGGGATGATTTGGGAGAATAGCATTGAAACATGCATATTACCATATGTGAAATAGGTGACCAGTCCAAGTTCGATGCATGAAACAGGGCACGCAAAGCCGGTGCACTGGGACAACTCTGAAGGGTGGGATGGGGAGGGAAGTGGGAGGGGGCTTCAGGATGGGGGACACATGTACACCTATGGCTGATTCATGTCACTGTATGGCAAAAACCACTACCATATTGTAAAGTAATTAGCCTTCAAGTAAAATAAATACATTAATTAAAAAATCCCCCAATAAATAAATTTATTCATTCATAAGTGTTTTCTGTGGATCTTCCTGACCCAGGGATCCAACTCATGTATCTTGCATCTCCTGCATTGCAGGTGGATTCCTTACCCACTGAGCCACTGGGGAAGCCCTGAGAGAATTTAAGTTCTTTTAATGAACACACTTGTAGTTGCACAGATCACCAGACCCAGGCCACTCCTGATTGGGGGATCAGGTGTAGCAAAGCCATGCCACTCCCCCTCCAGAGGAGGACCTTTGTTTTCCCAACCTTGTGGAGGCCCCAGCTGCTGCCTTTGCTGTCTGGTTGGTGTGAGCCCTGGAGAAGCTGCCTTTGCCTTTCTCATGGCTCCTTTCATGTTTTCTTGACCCTCCTCAACTCTCCTTGAGGCTGATTTAGGGCCAACTGGCCTGTAAGCTTCAAGTAACTGGGAACCCCACCCATTCCTGAGGGGTTTGGTTGGCTCATCTGCCACAGCAAAGCCCCACAGACTGGGTGGCTCAAAGAGCACATGTCAATTTCCCCCAGTCATGGAGGCTGGAAGTCCAAGATCCAGGGATGGACAGGAATGGTTTCTCCAGAGGCCTCTCTCCTTGGCTTGCAGATGATCGCCTTCTTGCTGCGTCCTCCTAGGGTCTTTCTGTGTCCAAATTTCCTCTTGTCAGGACACCTGTCACACTGGATCAGAGTCCACGTGATAGCGTCATTTTTAACTTAATCACATCTTTAAAGTCTCTGTCCCCAAATAGTTACACTCTGAGGCGCAGGGGCTTAGGGCTTCAACATGTGGGTTCTGGAGGGACAGAGTTTACCCCATAACACCGAGGGTCAGCTGAGAGAGTGAACGGAAAGTCTTATGGCTCAAGATTTTGGGCTGCCTGCTTCCTCTTCCTGCACTGTCATTATATGGCTTCCCAGGTGGTTCAGTGGTAAAGAATCCACCTGCCAAGGCAGAAGATTCAAGAGACGTGGGTTTGATCCCTGGGTCAGTAAGAACCCTGAAGTAGGAAATGGCAACCCACTCCAGTATTTTTGCCTGGAGAATCCCATGGACAGAGGAGCCTGGCAGGCTACAGTCCATGATGTTGCAAAGAGTTAGACACGACTGTGTGGCTAAGCACACGCTGAGCACAATTCATACCTGCAGGGCTCTGCTGTGGACACTGGCTTGAACCCTGCAATGTCTGGGCCCAGGCGGGGTCACTTTTGGCTTCAGCCAGCAGCCTCCTCCTTGACCGTCTTGTTTCTTCCACTCCCAAACCCCTCCCCACCATCACCCACTGGTGATGTCTGCAGGCGGTAACTCATAACCCTGTGGGACAGGATAGTCTAGGGAACCTGGGGGGTTACTCTTGTTTCCCAGGGTTGCCTATGAAAGCCAGAGGGGAGAGCACAAGGAGCTTAGTTAAGACCTGAATTCTGAGTTCAGAAAACCATGGGCTGGTGATGGAGCCCGCTACTGCCCCCTGGGGTGGCTGAGAGTTGTCAACTCAGCAGAACCTGCTCCCTACCCTCCACCATCCTGCTTCCAGTCACTGAAGATGTGTAGAGGCCATGAGGGTGGATGGAGCCTTTTGGGAGAAGAGGGAGTTTCTGGGACAAAAGCCGTCACTCCCTGTGGGCAGGGAGAGAGGGCCTAAGGAAAGGAGGGGGCGGAGGAGTGCTGGAAGTGGGGTGGGGAGTGCAGAAGGCAGCCTTGCTTGTGGCCCAGCAGTAGCAAGCTCCCCCATGGTCAAGGGGACATCCACATTTAATCCATCACTGTGCTGCTTAAGGGGACCCCAGCAGCAAGAGGCTGGGTGGTGGCGCATCTGAGACAACAGAAGTGCACCCTCCCAACCCCTGATTGTCCAGTTGGCTAGCACTGAGGTGGGAGAGAAAGGGGAGTGTAGTCTCAAATGCAAGGGCAACATGGTAGAATGAACCGGGGTACCTTAGCATCAGGAGCAAGGTGGTTTCTTTCAGTGGAGCTGAATCTGAAATGATGACACTGAATTACATCTTGTTAAAAGAGCAGCCTACAACTCAGGAGGCAGGGAGACTTCACAGAAGAGTTGTAGTGCTAATGAGAAAAAATAAAATCCATTGTATGTTTATATGCTAATGAGTGGAAGCCCTCACTTAAGTAGCTGTTCCTGGCATCAACAGAGTAAAGGTCAGTTGGTGATACCTATTGGGGATTTTTGTAAAGTAGTCTAGAATTCACAAGAACCAAAAGTTTGTAAAACAGAGAGAAATAGTGCTGCAGTGATAGAGGGATAGGTCATGGTATCCATATTTCGTGGCAAGATTTATGCTGTGTTCCCATAGAATTCGAATTGAGAATTGCATGCTCAGTCTGGGCAAGAATACTGGAGTGGGTTGCTATTTCCTTTCTCCAGGGGATCTTTCCAACCTAGGGATCGAACCTGGGTCTCCCACATTGCAGGCAGACTCTTTATTGTCTGAGCCACCCAGGGAAGCCCCCAAAGCAGTGAGGGTAATAATAGTTTTTAAACCAGGATTTCTTATTTACTTAGGAGCTACCATGTTCGAGAGACAGTGTGGTCCTTTGCAAACCTGGTTTTCAATCCTGATGCTCCCTCCCCAGCCAGCAGATGCTGTTATTGCCCCCACACCAACCATTGCACTGAAGAGGAATCAGGCCCAGGGAGCTGTGTTTTGTACCTGAGGATGCTGGAGTTGGGATTCACGTCCCTGTCTGAGGTATGATTTACACCAACCCCTGCCTCCTGTTGCCCCAGATTTGGAAGATTTTCCAGGGGTTCCCTTGGCCCGTAGAGTTATGGTGTCATTTTTTTTGGCTGCACTTGGGTCTCTGTTGCTGTGTGAGGGCTTTCTCTAGTGCTGAGCGGGGGTTACTCTCTAGTTGTGGTGCTTGGGCTCCTCACTACGACGTCTTCTCTTGTTGCAGAGCACAGGCTCTAAGGGAGCAGGCTCAGTACTTGTGGCACACGGGTTTAGTTGCTCCGAGGCATGTGTGATCTTCCCAGATCAGGAATCACTTGTGTTCCCTGCATTGGTGGGTGGATTCCTAACCATTGGACTTCCTAGGTGCCGGGCTTTAACAGTTGGGCATGTCTGCATGTGATGCATTTGGATTTTGATGTGAATTTCCAGAATTATATTGGAAGACTGTGAGGGGGTAGGTGTGAGGTTCCAAGTAAGCCAGTGTCGCTGAAGAGCTGTGGTAATCTGGTATTCATGTTAAAGTGACTTCCTTGCGCTCACAGGCTGGGGAAAACAGAGATGGTTCTGGGACCAACGGAGGACTTAGGGGGAGTGCAGAGTCTAGAAACAACCACCCTGGACTCCTGCCATGCTATTTATTCACCCTGTGACTTTGAATAGGTAATACCACTTCCCGAAATTCAGCTCAGTTGAAAATGGGACTAAAGGCCTCTGCTTCTTAGGAATCCTGCAAAGACTCATGAATGGTCAGCACCTGGCCTGGTACCTGTTCAGGGAACCCTGAAATACATATGGGCTTCCTGCCTCCAGGAGGCTTCCCTTGTGGCTCAGATGGTAAAGAATCCGCCTGCAATGCAGGAGACCCAGGTTTGATCCCTGGGTTGGGAAGACCCCCTGGAGAAGGGAATGGCTACCCACTCCAGTGTTCTTGCCTGGAGAATCTCATGGACAGGGGAGCCTGGCGGGCTGCAGTCCATGGGGTCATAAAGAGTTGGACATGGCTGAGCGACCAACGCTTTCACTTTTCCTGCCACCAACAGGGCCAGTGATAGACTGGGAGGGAATCTGTGGTTCCCCCTTGCAGTAGGGAGGAGGAGGATGGGGTGTAGGAAGAAGAGGGGGAAGAAGAGAAGGGTGAGGGAGACTGAAAGAGAAAGATGTCCAGAGCATCTCTCTCGGGAGGAGGGATTTGCAGCTCTCTGCCTCCCAGCTGCCCTTCGTGGCTGCAGCCACGTGCAGATGCATTGAGCTAGAGCAAACAAACTCCAACCAGGAGTGACAACGCTGGTCCACAGCTGCAGACATCCCCAGAGGGAAGGGGTGACCCACACTCTCTGCTACATCTTCCCTTCCATCCCTTCCTTGCAACAAGATCAGCAAGGAGAAATGACAAGTAGACAAAAGTTAAAAAAAAAAAAAAAAAAAAAGGTGAACTAGAAATAGGTTACCAGAATTGGAGGAGACATTGGAAACTTCTACATGCTACTGGGTGTTCAGGACAAATGCCTGACTCTTTTGCAGGGCATTTGTGTGTGATCCTCTGTTCTTGTGGCTCCTTTCACCCACATTTCTGACCCTTATTGAATGCTCTCAGAAAGGGAGACACACAGAGCAAGTGGCAGCTCAGCATGACGAGTCAGGACAGAGGAAATGTACATGACTTGGGTGCTAATCAGGGGAGACTTCCTGGAGGAGCTGCTATCTTTCTTAGAAGTCTGAGACAATGAGTAAGAACAAGGTGATGGAGGAGACTTTTCAAGTAGAAGCCACAGCAGGAGTGAAGGAGGGTAGATGTGCTGAGCAAAGAGGGAGGCCAAGTGTGAGGGGTGGGGTGATGATGGGGGACAAAGATGAGGCTGGAGAAAAATTCAGGGCCCAGTTCATGGAGAATTTGGAATTTTTTTCAGAGCTCATCCTGGAGCCGGTGATAGATTTAAGCTGGGAGTGGGATGATCATATTGGTCTTTTTAGAAAGAGATCTGAGGGAGTGATGGATGAAGTACTCTGAGAGGCAGAAACCAAGTTTGCTTTTGTTGTTGTTTGGCTTCTCGGTCATGTCAGACTCTTTAGCCACCCCATGAACTGTTAGGAGGCTTTTTATAGAAATCTGGCCCTGAAGATGGGCTTGAGAACAAAGGCTGTTTTCATGACGATGGAATCTGGAGGACAGATTCCAGAGACAGGAAGTAGTGCTGGCTGGACGGGGTGCCGGTGGGATGTGGTTGTGACGGAGAGGGAGGGTTAGGGTGCTCTGGCCCAGGCAGCTGCAGAGAGGGTGGGGCATTGCTGGGGACAGGGGTCTGGGGAAAGCTGACAAGTTCAGCTGGAAACGAGTTGACCCTAAGGGCTCCTGGGGATATGGGTATCTGGGTTTGCAGGTGGGCTTGTGGAGTAGCACGTTGTCAGCAGGGCTGGGGTAAGAGGGAGTGTGTGGATGAGAGGAGAGGGGCTGGGGAGGGGCTTCTGAGAGCAGGCCATTTGGGGTTGGGAGGAGGAAGCAGGATGGAGTAAAAGAGAGATGGAGGCCAGGGGAGAAGTCCCAGCAGCCAAAGGAGGAGTTGAGAGCAAGAGGGATGGATCTAGAAGGACAAGGATGCCGAAGCATTTGTGGGACTCAGCAGTGAGTGGTGACTGGACAAGTGTGGTTGCAGTGACATGGAGGCAGGCAGACTTCAGTGGGTCGCGGAGCAGCTAGAAGGCTGGGAACCGGGGGCGCTGAGTATGGAAGTAGATGTGGCTCAGAACAGGGAGGTCTAGGAGGACACGCAGTGGAGGGAGAGACTGTGGGATGGGAGAGACTAAGGATGCTTATAATCGAGGAGGACGAACCATGGACAGGGTGAAAACCCCAGAGAGGAAGAAGCAGTGGATAGAGCGAAGTGGCTCTTGGGAATCTGGAGTGGGTCCTCTAGTTGGGTGGGGGCAGGAGATGATGTGTTTGCAGCTCGGAGAGGCATTGATATACTGGTCCTCCTTCCCCTTTCCCTGTCAATTTCCCGCCTTCCTGGAGGCACGTTGACACTAGGCTGGGTGCTCAGATCAATTGGCTTGGACTGGTCAGACTTTGCAGAAGAGGCTGGACAGAAGGACTTGTGCACAGGCTGGAACGACAGAGGACAGAGGTGTGGTGGGGGCAGGTGCAGAGACCACTGAGGCTGGCTACAAGCCAGACATGTGTCTTCATGGCAGCAGGTGGCATGCCAACTCTCCAGGCACCATAGAAGGATTTACGAGGACCTCAGCTACTTGTGGAAGGACTCCAGCCTGGTGCTGAGAGTATAGGCAGCTTGCATCAATGATCTCATCCAGGAGGACACTGGGCAGAGCTGGGCAGGGTCTCAGGGGTCTGACCAGGAAGCCTGGGGTTTTCGGACAAGGCTCCAGCCTGAGAACTAGAACTGAAGTGCTAAGTGGGGCCCCTGATGTAGAAGCCAGGCCAGAGGGAGGAGGGGGAGCCTCAGGGCGTGGAATGCCTGCTCCCGGTGCCAGAAGCCAGCAGTGCAATGTGGGATTGGCCTCCCCCCAGGAGATCAGCAGCAGGCATCACGATGGTAGGGGGTGGGGAGGGAGAAGAGGGATGTGGACCCTGTCACTTCTCAGAAGGGCGAACAGGGGTTTTGGGGAGGAGACCCCCAAGAGGAACCAAAAGATGTTCTGGCTCAGGTGAGACTGTCCCAGACAAGTTGGGGCGAACAGAGCCTTGGGGACCGAGCGCACCTGGGCTGGGATCCTGGCTCTACCAGTACTGGTGGTGTGACCTTGGAAACGTCTCAATTTTTCAGAGCTATGTCCACTCTTCTATAAAATGAGGGCTCAAATCTCTATGGCCCGAGTCATTGTGAGAAATAAGGGAGATGAAGTTGGGAAAGACCCAGCTGTGATGAACAGTGGCTCATAGCGGGATCTTCGCCAAAGACAGGCCTCTCTGTTTCCTCCTGAGAGATGCTGCTCTGACCTTGTTAACACTTGTTAAGTATAGCGCTCCAGGGTGTTGGGTGATGAGGCTTGGTTCAATAAAGAGCAGAGGGAACTGAAACGGAGAAGGTTATTACTCGAAGGTCCTGGACAAGATACACAGCAGATTGCAAGGGGCCCCATGGGGAAGTCAAGGCGGGCCCATGGAGGGCAGACAGAGAGAGAGAGAGAATGAATCTGGGGCGCATGCCTTTATTAGAGCTCATTGATGGTGTGCTTTGGGGTTCCTGGGCTAAATCCACATTGGTCATTTGAAATCCAAAAGAGCAGGGTTCTAATAAGCTTCCTGGGGATCTTATCTAAGGTGCTTATAAGGGGAAGGCCCTGGGAGGTAGAGGAGACTGTTTATCACTTGGACTTTTGGAGGCATCGTATCAGGAATGTACATTTACTTGTGACTCTGTAAGCAGTTACTAGGGGATGTGCTTGCTAATATAATAATGATATAATACATTAATATAAATATATAACATTATATGCCATATGTATTGGGTTGGCAAAAATTTTTTGTTCAGGCTTTTCCATAGCCCCTTAATATAATAATAATCTAATTAGGGGTTAATGTCAGTTTCAGACCCCTGCAAGACATTTGGTTCAACAAAACGGATGCTGAGGCAATAGCTTAGCTAAACTCTTGACAGATGGGGGTTTGTATTGAGCACTGACATCACAGCTTTTTTTGGTACCAGCTCACATGGACCAAAGTGAGGGTGTTTCATAAATCACCTGTGAGTGTTGAGCACTGTAGTGGATAAAAGATGACCATATGCTCTTTGAAGCTCTTCTCACTGACAAATGGGGTGTATGGCACCTCCCCTTATACCTGGGAGGGCTCTGGATTGCTTGGGCAATAAAATATGGTGGAAGTGATGCTGTGCATTTCCAGATCCAGAGCTTAAGAGACTGGTGGCTCTATTCTTTATTCCTGGAACACTTAGCCTGGTCCTGGGCCACCATGCTATGAGGAAGCCCAAGCAGCCCCATGGGGAGGCCTGGAAGAAAAGGAACGAAGGTCCTCCACTGAATCCCGCCTGAGCTACCAGCCAACAACCAGCAGTGTACTGTGGTCCAGCTTGTAGCCAAGTGAGTGCACCAGCTTGGAACTGGGTCCTCCAGCTCCTGCGGATTTGCCCAAACTGAAGATTTGTGAACCAAGTTCATGGTTAGTGTCTCAGCCACCAAGTCTTGGGCATACAACTTGTCATGAAGTCACAAGATAATAGGAACTAACACACACCATGGCACCAGCAGTTTCTGGTGCTGAAAACCAGGAAGATCATCAAAGATATAAGCCATGATAAAAGTCCATCACAAATATCGCTTATCTGTCACTGTACAGCTATTTGACCATTTCTTTCTTTCTTTCTTTCTTACTGTTTGGCAATATGTGGGTTCTGAGTTCCCCCACCAGGGACTGAACCCATGCTCCCTGTAGTGGAAGCCCAGAGTCTTAACCACTGGACCATCAGAGAAGTCCCTATTTGGCCTTTTCTAATCAGCCAACTATAGATACCCTCTCCACTTGTTGGCCAAGTCTGTTTCTCTGAGCTTTGTGGAAGTATTGGTGCTATTAGGAAGAACTTTCAGCTTCTTCCCATCCCTGGCAGAGCCCACAGGCTCACCGTAGCATGGAGGGGCAACAGCCAAGGGTCCAGAGAGATGGAGCTGCCTCTAGCACTTGGCTGAGGAGGGAGGAAGCTGCATCTGAGCCTCTTTCCCTGGGACCAGGTGGAAATCATGCTCTCCTTATAATTAGAGGCATGAAGAACACCCTTGGGCCTCAGCATCCCCATAAAGTGCTCCACAAGCCCAGTGGAGCTGTTGTCAATGACAAAACAGATGGTGTGACGGAGATTGAAGTTACTCACCGGAGGGGTCATATTACCTCCAAGTACAGGCTGTAAACAATGCAGCACCACTTCCTACCTTCTAAATTAGCTGGAAAAATAAAAGAGGACAAAGCGCTTCTGTTAGCAGCAGGCTCTCAAGGAGGCAGCTTCGGCAATGTGTCACCAGCAGCGTCTCGTCCTGCCTGTCTCAAGGAGCTCCAGCTGATGAGCTGAGCTGGACATTATTAACGCCACTTTGCCAAAAATGCTGCACACTCAGACTAATGCCTTGTGGCATTTGCTGCTTTCCTGGGGCTCCAGAGATGGAGAGAGAGAACTGAAATAGCAATTCAACACTGGTCGTCAAGGCAACAGGATCCTTCAGGATGTACCAGGAGGTGCTGCGCTTGGCACCAGGAGAGGATGGGAGAAAAGAAATTGAAAATGCAGACCCTACCCTCCATGAGCCTACATTCTTCTTGGGAAGACACATTTGTGGTTTGTGAATCTCTTAGGGCAGCCTTTCCCTAACTAAGTCCTGGGGAGCATGAGTACAACGAGATGTTGTTTAGTCGATAAGTCATGTCTGACTCTTTGCCACCCCATGGACTGTAGCCCTCCATGCTCCTCTGTCCATGGGATTTCCCAGAAAAGAATACTGGAGTGGGTTGCCATGCCCTCCTCCAGGGGATCTTCCCGACTCAGGGATCAAACCCAAATCTACTGCTGAGCCACCAGGGCTTCCCTAATAGTGTTGTAATGCATGCTGGACAAAAAGAAGTCAAATGTTACTGGGCTTCTCTGACTCTTTAAAAAGCTCAAGTATGGGAATTCGTTGGTGATCCAGTGGTTAGGATTCCATGCTTCCAATGCATGGGCACAGGTTCAGTCCCTCATTGGGTAACTAAGATCCTGGTCTACTACCTTTTACGCAAAGTCTTTGACCATGGAAGCTCTCGTTCACAGAACATTTCAGGGGACTGAGAAAACATAGACTCTGTGGGGCCCCTTGATTAGGAGATGATACAAAGTGGTGTGTGTGATTCAGTTCTTAGAGTGTACGGAACAGCTCGGGAGCACAGGAGGATTTAGAGCAGGGAAGCTGGTGCTGGCTGGGCAAGTGGGGAGGAGCTGAGCTGAGTCTTGCAGACTCTGAGTGGGTGGTGAGGGCAGAGGGTGGTCTCCTTGGGGGATGTGGATGGCTCTTTGGAACCCAGAGAGTCCGTGTGGGAGGAATAAAGTTATGACCCAACAGGTCATGAGCTGTGCTAAGTCACTTCAGCTGTGTCTGACTCTTTGCAGTCCTGTGGACCAGAGCCCACCAGGCTCCTCTGTCCATGGGATTCTCCATGCAAGAATACTGGAGTAGGTTGCCGTTTCCTTCCAGGGGATCTTCCTGACCCAGGGATAAAACCTGCATCTCCCACATTGCAGGCGGGTTCTTTACTGCTGAGCCACTGGGGAAGCCCCCTACCTAGAACCTATGTACTAACCAAATGCTCGCTCACTGATGAGCAAATGAAAGGAACGAATTATGGCTGTGTGCCGAACTGTATGCCCTGCCATATATTTACCAATCCTTCTCTACCCCTTTATTCCATCCACTTCTGCTTGGTGAGTTGGAGGAGGAGGTAACATCCTGAGAGGGGTATTGGACATGGAGCAGAATGGTCCATGGGAACGCACTGCATCCTTTCTGTCTTGTCCACCACTGGCTTAGCAGCTGGATAGATGCCCTTCTGTCTCCTGTGCCAGGTAAGCACATTTCCCAGGGAGCAGGGCTCTACCTGCGGCGCCGGAGAACCTTCCTAAAGTGTCTGTCTGCCTGAGGGGTCCTTGTCTGCTGAGGTCCTGCCATGCCCTCAGTGCAGTTCTGCCTGGTGTTTGGAAGCCACACGGTAATCAACAGTTGACCTCAATCCAGGAAGCCTATTGGCTCATGGCTGAATGTTCTCACTTTGGGCTTGGGTTGGGTTTATGGTTCCACTGGCCAATCACGAAAAAGGTAAGTAAGTCAAATGTTGATCTGCTTCCAACTTGACTCTGAGGTTTGCAGGGGGCATCCCTGGTGTGGTCTTCCATCTGGCTTGGAGACAAGTCTTCTGGCTCAGGATCAAATTGAATTTACCTTCCAAGTGATAGTGAGATGGCTCCTGCATGAGATGTGTTTCATGCATCCTGTCTTGTGGAACTCTGATGGAAAACTTGTGAACTACAGGGAGGTCCCTTCCTGTTTTACAGTCAAGAGACATGAAATTTGAGATAGGACCAAGGACAGAATTGGGTATTCTTATTCAAATTCCAGTTTGCTTTCTATCAGGGGCTTCCCTGATAGCTCAGTTGGTAAAGAATCTGCCTGCAATGCAGGAGACCCCCGTTTGATTCCTGGGTCAGGAAGATCTGCTGGAGAAGGGATAGGCTACCCACTCCAGTATTCTTGGGCTTCCCTTGTGGCTCAGCTAGTAACGAATCCACCTGCAATGCGGGAGACCTGGGTTTGATCCCTGGGTTGGGAAGATCCCCTGGAGAAGGGAAAGGCTACCCACTCCAGTATTCTGGCCTGGAGAATTCCATGGAGTGTATAGTCCACGGGGGTTGCAAAGAGTTGGACGTGACTGAGTGACTTTCACTTTCACTTTCTACCAGGGAGCATCTTTTGTGTACTTTATCTTTTTTATTTTTTCCCCCCAAATATATGGCAGACCATAGTGACTTTCTAGGCTGGGAAAAACCTCTTGTTCCAACTATCAGTGTTGTTTTTCTTGGGTATTCAAAATGGCCCACGTCTCAGGAGCCTATGGGTAAAGATGAAAATGTATTAATGTGAGTGTGTGCATGCTCAGTCATTCAGTCATGTCCGATTATTTGTGACCCCATGGACTGTAGCCCGCTAGCCTCCCCTATTCATGGAATTTTCCAAGCAGGAATACAGGAGTGGGTTGCCATTTCCTCCTCCAGAGGATCTCCTTGAGCCCACGTCTTCTGTGTCTCCTGAGTGGGCAGGCAGATTCTTGACCACTGAGCCACCTGGGAAGCCCTGATGTTTTAATATGAATGCTCCAACTAAGCAGTATGAACTTTTTGGCCAGCTGAGCACTTCTGCCATGGTCAATTTGAAACCACCAACAACACAATGTCTTTGGGAAGAAACGCGCACAATAGATTCTCACAACCAGCAGATGCCAACTCTAGCACACCACTTAAATAGATGCATTGGGAGGGGACTGACTTTCCTCTATCTTAGGTCAGGCTTGGTCCTGAGACCTACTTAGATGTGTATGTTTAAAATTTGATTTCTCAAAAATCAAACAAAAGCATCTAAGACACTTTTAAGGGAACATAGAGGCACTCACTGGGCCCTCAGCCTGGAAGCTGGGCCTCCAGCTTGTTCTTCTTTGCTCACTGTGTGATTGTAGGTGCATTTATTGATCTACAGTGTGCGTTGGATGTGTTAAGGTTGTTTAACTGCCAAAGCAACCCTTAAACTTCAACGGCTCATGTTGACTTCTCACTCACGCTGTAGGATGGGGAAAAAGAGTGAGCACTGGGTCTGGAAGGGTTTTGTTTGTTTTTTAAGGTCTTTTTAATGAATTTGTTACAGGATTGCTTCTGTTTTATGGTTTGGTTTTTTGACCTTGAGGCACGTGGGAATCTTCGCTCCCTGACCAGGGATTAAACCTGCACCCCCTGCTTTGGAAGGTGAAGTCTTAACTATTGAGCTGCTAGGCAAGTCCTGGGTCTGAAAGGTTTTTATAGGCCAGCCAGGAAGTGGGAGTCATCAGTTCCTTTACTTCTCCATTGGCCAGAATTTGGTCCCATGGTCACACTGCTCAAGGAAGAAGGGGTTCACAAACACCCACCTCTGTGCCATGTTGGAGAAGTTCTTCCCCTCTGGGTACCAGGTTCTGTGTCTAAAGTACAGAGGTCTGGCTCTGTGGAAACTATGTGGCTGCTTCCTGTTCTGAGTCCTTGAGTCTCTTGTTTCATTATTGCCAAACAAAGCGAGCAGATTGGCTTGGCTTCTCATTCTTGGCTTGGCTCCCCAACATCTTGCACTGAGCGGTGGAGGCAGCCCTTCCCGAAGAGTCTGTTCGAAATGCTAATCAAGGTATTAGTGCCCCATCATTGTCTCTCCAGAAACAATGTCCGGACCCATCTCTCTCTTTCCAGGTCTTCCGAGAGACCAAATTTGAACTCATTTCATCAAGGCCAAATGTCAATCATAAGAGGAAATCTATATGAAATTTTAATTGCAAGATGTTCGGTGCAAGTTTAATGAGTTGAGATAAGAGATCTGAGAATTCCCGCATTCTCGGTTCATGCATAATGTTGACTCAAATTGGCTCTCTGGAGGTGGAGGGAATTGCATTTTTAGAATTTACACACCAAGAGAGCAAATGGAGTGGACCCCGAAGGTTAAGGTCATAAATCAGAATCATTTAACTGACTCTGAGTGATTGCCGTAGACTGTCCTGGCAGGGACAGCCAGTTGCAGCCGCCCGTGATGGTTCTGCGTCTGATTATTGAAATGTGCCTCAATATTCATAAATCAGCAGTCATTAATCCCCCCAATAGTACCTGTCGGCTTTCTAAACAAATTTCCAGCCTGCTAATGGAGATTGAAAGAGGCTGATGGGCACTAGCTCAGGATTGAAACAAATGAGGGCATCCCTCTGACAGACCGGGAGGCCTGCCTTTTTTTGGCACTTGATGTCCATCCACTTTGGGGTAAAGATGTCCCAGTGGAAATGGCTCTTTGCAAAAGAGCGCGATTTCGAGGCAGTTGCTCTCAACCCTTGTCATTGCTGGAGACGATGGCCTTGATGTTTTATGTCTCCATCTCTGAAATCTTGCTCGGGACCAAATCAAATGATTTAAAAGCTTCCCTTCAATTGCTTGCTCATCCCTGTTTACCCACAGTAATTGGAAAATAAGTGCACAGCGCAGCAAAAGGCCATGACATTTATTGGACAACATGGGCGCGAGCGTGGGGAGGAAACTGTAATTGGCGTGTCAGTCACTGGGGTAACAAATTTGGGAAGAAATCGAGAAATGGAAATGAGCCTGAACTCGTGGGGACATGATACAGAAAAGCGGTTTCATTACCACAGACACTTCAGTCTATGTTCATTTTTTTCTTTGCCTTGTTTCTGGGTTGGATTCATAAATTATATATAATGGTGACCAGACTTCTGGGTAAGGGCACCATGTTGACTGGAATAATAGGCACCGCTCTGTAACTGTTGCATTTTAAATCTGGCAGAAAATGAGATTTGTGTGTGGGTGTGTGGGAGAAACACTGTAGAGATTTGTCTCATGCTTGGTTTCACCTTGAAAAAATGGAGCCAAAGGAAGGGGGCTGAAAATAAATGTTGTTTGCACATGCGATAGCTCAAAATAATGGTCCAGACTCTTAATTCCAGATTTATTTGTCATAGAAGAAATAAACATTTTAACTGCAAAGCCTCCCTGCCCCGCTGTCTCCCTTAGTTGGGGCAACTGAGGACCCAAAATGGAGGATGACTTACCCCCTGGTTGGCGGATAGACAGCAAAAATCCAGGCCGGTTGCCATGAAAAAGAGCAAAAGAGCAACAGTTAAAAAGCCATACTCCTTGGGGAGTGTGATGTGAAACACCCCACGCACAAAAGCAGCTTTGGCAGTATGCATGAAGAGTCTTAAAACATGTCCTTATCCCCTAACTCCTTTGGGATGGCTTCTATTCCCCCTTAGCACAGATTCTCATTTCTAGTAACAATTCCAAGGAAATACATTGACACATAAAGAGGTTCGTGGAAGCTGTATTTTAACACATTCAAAACAAACTACCCGTCCGCTGGTAGGGGAATGTTTAAGTAAATGATGGAGCATCTGCTCATGGGCGATTAAGGGCCCATTTGCCATAGAACTTCAGAGAACAGATGACAACACTGGGCAAATGCTTATGGAAAATGAAAAGAACACACTCCAAGTACGTCCACCGAGGGTGTTCACACCTACATAGAAGACGCATGGCTAAACATCTAGAAGCAAATGGAGAAGCAGCCGTGACTTCCTCTGGAGTCAGTGTTTAATGAGCTGGCTGGTGGAAAATTTTTTTCCAGGAAAAGGTATCTCCAACCTGATATATACTGTTCAATCGTGAGATGAGATCACATGAGAAAGTGAAAAACTTTGTTGATTAGCTATAAAACTATATTCCCCCAATATTTAAAAAATTATTTATTTATTTGGCTGCAACAAGGCATAGTTGTGGTCACATGTGATCTTTACTTGTGGCAGGAGGACTTTCAGTTGCAGCATGTGGGAGCCAGTTCCCTGACCAGGGATCAAACCAAGGTCCCCTGCATTGGGAACTTGGTGTCTTAGCCACTGGACCACCAGCGAAGCCCCTTCCCCAGTATTTTAAATGATGAAACTAACTTGGCAATAGGGTAGCATATATTAAGAAAAAGGGAGGGGGTGGATAGGAACATAAGGAAATGACCCGTAATCTTACCATCCTGAAGGAAAAAAAAAATTACCACCAAAGACCCCTAAACTATTAAAAATGATTTGGCTAAGTCAGTGTTGTCTGCTAAAGTCTGGTGGAGGTTGTCTTCAGTACTGCTGCTGAAATGATCTTTCCCAAAATCTGCTGTGGGCTCCTCTTTGCCCACAGGATGGAGTCCAGTATTGCTAGTGGCCATGCAGGACTTTGCCCCGTTGTATTCCTCCCTGTTCCCCCAAACTGAGCCTACCTTGCTCTTCTCTCCTTGCTCATGCTGCTCTGGCTATGAGGAAGGCCTTCCCTTGATCTCGCTCTCCTAACGAGTTCCTCTTCCCTTGTCAGAGCCCACCTCAAATAGCCCCTCCGAGCCCAACTCAAAGACGCCTTTCTTTTTGATGCTTTTGCTCCTCCCCTGCCTTTGCCCTAATGCCTGTGAAGAGTGAATGATTTTCCCTTGGCCTTGTGCAGCCCTCTTATTTATCATCCTATGCAATACTTACTTGTATTTCTCTGAATTTGTCTCCTCCACTGGATTCTAGGCTCAAGGACTTAGGGACCATATCTGACTCTTCCTTGTGTCCCCAGCACATAACATAGTGCCTAACCCACTGTAGGCACACACAGAAAAGAGTAATTTTATTTTCGTTGACATTTTTTCTAAGTCCAAACAGTGCCCTTGCAGAGTACATTTTGTGAAAATTCTGATGGTGGAAGAAGGATGTTGTTTGCAGAAACTTTGGGGAATACAGAAATACGAGGGAGGAGATGAAGATCATCTGTGATTCCAGGACCCAAAAATCACCAGGCTGGCACAGTTCTCTGGTCCTGTGTCTGAGCATGTGAACACACACACACGCTCGCGCGTGCGCACACACACACACACACACACACACACACACACACACACTCACACGCAGATGTTCTTGAAAACCAAATTCACAGTGTTTATAGTCTGCTTGCATCATATTGTATGCATGGACACAAGTAGTTTATAATAGGATATTTATGTATGCTAGTTTAACCAACATCTAATTATTAGACATTTAGCTATTTTAGGCAATTTCTTTTCTTAAAACAAATGTCTTTGTTTTCTGGGATCTTTGGTTGTGGCATGAGAACTCTTAGTTGCAGCCCATGGGATCTAGTTCCCTGACCAGGGATTGAACCTCAGCCCCCTGCACTGGGAGCTTGGAATCTTAGCCACTGGACACCAGGAAAGTCCCAGCAATTTCTAATCTTTTACTCCCCTACGCCTTCTTTATTTCTTTCACCAAAAATGAGTTACCAGGCACAATGTTCTGTGTGACCTACCCACAAATTCTGTGCACATCTCTGATTATTTCCATGGCCCAAATACCCAGATGGGATGGTTTAGATTTTCTGAGAGCTGTTACTAAATTCTCTCTGGTGAATACACCCTCACAACCCCTGTCTTTCAGTCTCTAAAAGAACAATGCACACATTTTATGTGAAGGGCCGGCAACAAATCTCATTTTAGAAAGAAGTCACCTAGAAGCCAAAGAATGGGTCTTAAACTGTAAGGCAGTAGAGATTCAAGTGGAAATAAATACGTTCATGAAAATTTGCCTTCCTGCCTGGCTCTTCTTGCTTAGCAGGAACTTCTTTTGGATGCTCATCCCTGTTATGTGAAATCCATTTTAGGACAGGTCCATGGAGCCACGGAGAGAAAGCCTCTTAGTGTCTAAAGCAGTAAATAGACTTATTTTTTTCCCCTTACCAGTATGTACTTTGTTGATGCAGAAGTAATGCATATTCATGATGGAACTTCTTGGCAAATAGAGAAAAATAGAAAAAAAGTGATAAAAGCCACTCAAAATCATACCGTGGTTCATATTTGGGAGCATACTTTTCATATCCAACAAGGCACTCATAATTGGTGACATCACCTGGAAGGCCTATGTGTGTCCCTGCTCTATGAACCCTGAGTTGATCACCACCAACTTAAAGTCATTGACTCCATCCTAAATTGCGGTGTGACTGCTTGGCAAGGCACTTACCTTCTTTGCTCCTCAATTTCTTAATTCTAATTCTCTCAAGATCCAGCCCTTAAGATGTTATGAATCTGTAACAACGTGATTCTGCTAAGAATCAGATTCCTGGCTAGTCTGACATGTAGGGAAATTGTAACCACCTAGGTGACCAACAATGTTATTCAACCACATGACACATCCACTCCTTAAAAGCTTGTATCTATCCTTTCGTTTCTCCATGATCTAACCACACAGGAACCACTTGTGTCTCCTCTGATAAACCCCATGCTGTTGTGCCTCTGTCTTTGCCTCAGCTGTTTTCTCTTCCTGGGACACTCTTTCCTGACCTTTTCTTCAGCAGGACACTACTCAGATGTCACCTCCTCCAGGAAGCCTTCTCTGCTTTCCCCAAGGCCGAGTTAGTCACTAACTTTCCCATGTTCCCACAGCACTATGTAAAAATGGTCATAATCATTCATACTGAGTGACACTGCAATTTCTGTCATCATTTGTTGTTGTTGTTTAGGTGCTGAGTTGTGTCTGACTTTTGTGACCCCATGGACTAGCCTGCTGACTTCCTCTGTCCATGGGATTTCCCAGGCAAGAATACTGGAGAGGGTTGCCATTTCCTCCTCCAGGGGATCTTCCCAACCCAGGTTCAAACCTGCATCTCATGTCTTCTGCATTGGCAAGTGAGTTCTTTGCCACTAGCTCCCCCTGGGAAGCCCTTGAGTCTAGATGGTTCTGCCGAAAATTAAATTTATCAGTTACTGAAGACTTGGGAGGGATTATTTATTTTTCACTGCAGATTATTTATTTAAAAATCACTGCAGATGGTGACTGCAGCCATGAAATTAAAAAGACGCTTCCTCCTTGGAAGGAAAGTTATGACCAACCTAAATAGCATATTAAAAAGCAGAGACATTACTTTGCCAACAAAGGTCCATCTAGTCAAGGCTATGGTTTTTCCAGTGGTCATGTATGGATGTGAGAGTTGGACTGTGAGGAAAGCTGAGGGCCGAAGAATTGATGCTTTTGAACTGTGGTGTTGGAGAAGACTCTTGAGAGTCCCTTGGACTGCAAGGAGATCCAACCAGTCCATCCTAAAGGAGATCAGTCCTGGGTGTTCATTGGAAGGACTGATGCTGGAGCTGAAACTCCAATACTTTGGCCATCTCATGCGAAGAGTTGAGTCATTGGAAAAGAGCCTGATGCTGGGAGGGATTGGGGGCAGGAGGAGAAGGGGACGACAGAGGATGGGATGGCTGGATGGCATCACCAACTTGATGGGATCACCGACTTGATGGACGTGAGTTTGAGTAATCTCCGGGAGTTGGTGATGGACAGGGAGGCCTGGCGTGCTGCGATTCATGGGGTCCGAAAGAGTCGGACACGACTGAGCGATGGAACTGACTGACTGATTGATTTTTCCAAGAAGTGGAGAGATGGGAGCATGTTAACATGCTGAAAGAGAAAGACATTGCGAAGAGGGAGAGCGGGGTGACTTGGGTGGGGGGCGGAGTGAACCAAAAGGCAAGGATGGTGAGCATCTGTGCTTCCAGGGGATGGAATTGCAGGTGTGCACCGCCTTCATTGTAAATGTCCTGTGAATCTGAAAATGGAAACAGTAATCGCCAGGAATTGCATTTGCAACACCCCCACCATGTTTATAGAGCCTCAGGCAGGATATCTGACCCATTAATGTCAGCAGATGGAGGGGCCGCGTCCTAACCCTTTCATCTGAGACCCTCTGCCCCAGCCCCGTTTCTTCACCATAACATGTGTGTTACATAGGGAAACTGTCTGCCTCTGCAGACACAGCCAGAGAACGGCCGTGCATCAGAGCAGGGCTAGGCCCCCATGCGTCCTCAACCACAGACCTAAGAGGGCCTTTTGGCGCACGTGCGGCAGCGTGCAGGGCCACGCCACTCACTAGCCAGAGCAGGGGCATGAAGTCATTCTGTATTTACAAGTCCAGGGCTCATGGATGGGGAGTGAGTGGCGGTGGGGATGTTAGATGTGATCGTGTCGGGACATCCAGCGCGAACCCTCCACATATGCAGGGGCAGAGCGTGGAGCTGCAGGAGGAAGGCGGCAGGCAGGGCTCCACACACAGAGCAAAGCCACTCTAGTAGAGACAGCCATCGGCAGAGCCCCTGACACAGGCTGCCTCGGACAGAGACACTTCCCTGAGCTGTCCTTTGGGTAAAGAGTTCTACTCAGGGTGCATCTTGAGCCTGCAAATAAGTAAAGAGCTAAGGTGCTTCTGCAAAGCATCATAAATTCCTAGTACGAGAGAGGAGCTTGTCACAGCTTGGACCAGCTTGGAACAAAGAAATCACGGGACATCTTGTAAAGGAGCCCAGAATGGACAGCATAAGAGGCGGGGAGTAACAGAGCAACACTCCCATCCCCACCTAGCTGGGGTCGCCGTATCTATTTGACCGAGAGATGGATTGGAAATGATCATCAGGCCTGGCTGTGTGCATGCTAAGTCGTTTCAGTCGTTCCTGACTCTGTGCAACACCATGGACTGTAACCCGCCAGGCTTCTCTGTCCATGGGATTCTCCAGGCTTCTCTGTCCATGGGGTTCTCCAGGCAAGAATACTGGAGTGCATTGTCGTGCCCTCCTCCGGGGGATCTTCCTGACCCAGGGATCGAACCCATGTCTCTTACGTCTCCTGCATTGGCAGGCATATTCTTTACCACCAGTGGCTCCTGGGAAGCCCGATTTTCAGGCTGCCACGCTGCATATCTTCGTGGCTGGGGCTGAATTTGAGTCTAGGTTTGTCTGACTCTTCCTTCCCCTGAGACAGATGCTTGAGAGCTGGAAATGGGAGAGGAAGGAGGGCAAGGTTAACCTGGAGACTTGTGCTCATGTCTTTAGCTCAATTTCAGTGGTTTCAGCCTTTAACTTAACATTAAACAGTTTCCATTCTACATGTGGGTTCAACCCATCTCAGCCAAACTTTCTTTCCTCTGTAAAAAGTCCTAAGTCAAGGGACCCCTTAGAGTTGTGAAGTGTATGTCTGACCTTGATGAAACAGCTCTGTTGTCATGGAAACAAGGTGGCGGGAAGTGGGCAAATCATCAAGTGGTCCCACCCCACTCCCTTGGTTTCCGCTGGGGGCCAGGGCCCAAGGCCGGAGGCCCTGCTTAAGGATCTCTCTGCTTATGAATTAAATAGCCTTGGACAAGTGTTTGCCTCTGTGCCTCGTTTGTCAGATGAGGTGTGGGGATAGTGATCACACCCACTTCTAGTGTTTTGCAGTGATTTACAGGGGTCAGTCTGTGTGTGTGCGCCAGACACAAGGTCAGTGCTTTTAAACAGTAGCCTGTTTGTACATTATTGGTGGCTCAGCGATAAAGGATCCACCTGCAGTGCCGGAGATACAGCAGGTGTGGATTTGATCCCTGGCTCAGAACGATCTGCTGGAAGAGGAAATGGCAGCACACTCCAGTATTCATGCCTGGAGAATCCCATGGACAGAGGAGCCTGGCGGGCTGCAGTCCATGGGGTTGCAACGAGTCAGACATGACTGAAGCGATTGACCACACACGCATTGTACATTATTACTGTCTCAACGCCTCTGCCTAGAACCTCAGACTCCTGGGAAGGGCCTGTCTTTACTCTCGTAAGCACCCACGGTTCGACATCTCTGCATAAGATGGGCAATTACACCGGGTGGAAAAAAATCAGAGCTCTAACGAGAAGACATGATTTGGGTCACGAGCTCTGTGTCTGGCGCCGTCAAACTGTTTTGGCAGGTGTACTGGGAACAATGGCAAAAGTGGGGCTGCCGGTTTGCCGCTGTGCAACGATGAATTCCTGGCTTTGTTTGGTATCTCGTCCTGAACTGCAAGAGGGGAGGCAGGATGACGGGAAAGACCCAAGCTGTTGCCCTTGTTAGCTGCCAGTTGACATATGACCTTGACATAACCTAACCTCATAAGGGGCCAATTGGCAAAATGGGTTCATAGATCCAGGTGGCCTCCCAGGATCCTTCTTGTCTGTGATTCTGTTAGTCTGCAAAATGGAGAACAGGACTCCAAACCCTCGTTCCTGTGAGTGATGAGCTTTATTTCTTTATGGGGGAGGGGGGGAGTGTATGTTTCTCTTACTTACAGAATAATAGAATACAGTGATACGAAACTGTGAGTCTCCTTGGAAACAAAGAGAAGATGAAATTTTGAGTCTTTCATTTTTCACCATTTTGAGTTGATACATAAACCTGTGCAACCTTTTCTAAAATTTGATGCTCTTCCCTAGCACTTATGGTTTACATAAAGCAAAGATCCATGCCCCAAACTCTTGTTTCCAATATGAAAAATGCAGGGGAATATCCACTCACAGCAGAAACATATAACCGCTTTTACGTGGACCTTTCATTGAAGAGATTGACTAGGATCTGGATTCTTTTAGAGACTCTAACAGGATTTAGTAAGGAGTGGGTGTCCCTGGAGGATTGAAGTATTATTTCAGGTTCAGACTCACTTTTTGGGGCAAGACAAAAGGCTTGCTGTCTGAGTGTTATAGACCTTACTCTGGGAACCTCAGACACTCTAAGATATTTCAGCATTTGGGGAATATGTCCAGTATCCAACACATAGTTCTCTATGGACCCCATGGATTGTGGGCCTGCCAGGCTCCTCTGTCCATGGAATTTTCCAGACAAGAATACTGGAGTGAGTTGTCATGCCCTCCTCCTCCAGGAGATCCTCCCAAGCCAGGAATTGAACCCACATCTCTTATGTCTCCTGCATTGGCAGACGGATTCTTTAGAACTACTGCCACCTGGGAAGCCTGTTGACCTCAGGACAGGTCAGCATTATTCAGGGCTTCATTTGTCAGGGAAGGGGCACTGTTTTTCCCTCGGGAAGTTTCAGAGGGAATGTGATATATTGATTTAAAAAAAAATTAAATTTGGGTTTGTAATTGTGTTTTTAGTTTATGTTTGATTCATGTTAACAATTAGAACACAAACTGAAATACTTTAGCACTTTGTGGAAAGTAAGGAACTTATTTAGTAGCAAACTCGCTGGAGGAAGGAAAGACGGACTGCTTGAGTAATTCCTGGCTCCTTGGAAGCCAGGGCAGCATGGATCCTGAACTTGGAGGCTGATGGTCCCTGCTAAAAGATGCTGAGGAGAGACTCACCCGCGAGATGAGGTTGGTGCGTCTGACTTCCGTGACTTTCTTAAAGCTAAGTGTCTCTTTTTACTCATCTCCATTCCCCACTCTCAGCACATGTTAACACCGATTAACATGGATGTCCCTCCGTTAGGGCTTCCCAGGTGACCCTAGTGGTGAAGAACCCAACTGCCAATGCAGGAGATGTAAGAGATGCAAGTTCGATCCCCGAGTGGGGAAGATCCTGTGGAGGAGGAAATGGCAACCCACTCCAGTATTCTTGCCTGGGAAATCCCATGAAAATGGGCTACAGTCCATGGAGTCACAAAGAGTCAGACATGACTGAGTGACTAACGCCTTCACCTTCACCAGCATAACTCTCAGCACATATTAACATCCATTAACATGGACGTCCCTCCATTAACATTCATTCATTCGTATTTTTACGATGGGATGAATCTTTTTGACTCTCCACAAACACAAGCCTTAGCTGGGTATCTGCAGTTCAGTCTTCTGTTCTTTTCACATTCCTCGGGAAGACCAGCTCTGGTGACCAGTGGGAAGCAGAACTATGTTTCTGTAAGAGCTTTCCTCCCAACCCTAGCAAGATGACAATTCCTTCCCTGCAGCCCCAGATGGGCTGCATGGAAAAACACAGGCTCGGTGGTCAGAGAGAAGTAGAAAGCCCATTATAAACCTACGATGATTCTTGCAGGTGGCCCTGGCTTGGAGCCAAGTGAATCAAAAGAGCAGAGTGACCCGCACAACAGGCTCAGTGTCTGTAACGGCTTAGGATCCAGTAAAGTGGGGGGAATGGTTCCAGTCCATGAGTTAGTAACAGTTTGGAAATTAAACTTTGGGGTGCATTAAAAGTGTTATTTTAAAAATTTGTAGGGATACTGGAATAATGTATATGTTGATTAATAAATTACAGTCAAAGACGGAATTTTCAAGATTGACGGGTGCATTTGAAATCTAATTAAAAAAAACCTTTTTATTTTATACTAGAGTATAGCCGATTAACAACGCTGCAATAATTTCAGGTGGACTGCAAAGGGACTCAGCCACACATACACCTATACCCATTCTCCGCCAGACGCCCCTCCCATCCAGGCCGCCCCATTACACTGAGCAGAGTATCCTGTGTTATACTGTAGGCCCTTGTTGGTTATCCAGTTTAAATATAGCAGTGTGTACCTGTCCATCCCAAACTCCCTACTTGCCCTCCCCCCATCCTTCCCCCTAGTAAACGTAAGTTTGTTCCCCTAAGTCTGTGAGTCTGTCGAAATCTAAAACTTTAAAAGTTTTACTCTAGCAAATTACCACCGTAAACTAGAACAAGAGCTTGCCATAAGCTAGGGCATATATTTGCAACATGGAATAGGTGCGATCATCTTAATATGCCAAGAATGTTTATAAATCACTAAAACAAAGGATGATTTGCCCTGGTTATCAAATGGGCAAAAAACTTAAACGACAATTCACAGAAGAAGAAATGCAAATGGTCAGGAAATAGGAAAGCAACTCATTATCACTACTAAGGAAGTAAGAGTTTAGACAAGAGGTCATTTTTTACAATTTTACAGTTTTCAAAAATTGGCCATTTTTGAAAAAGACGATGCCAGTGTTAGAGTTTTGAGGAAAGGGGTACCTGCATACACTGATTTAGCCTAGTTACAACCTTTCTGGAGTGTGATTTTGCTATATATATATATAAGTGTGTGTGTGTGTATATGTATATACATATATATGACTTAAAATGTTTATATTTTTTGAGTCAGAAATTCCGTTTGTGGGAATTTACCCTAAAGAACAATTCTGGATGCAGGCAAAGATTTATTTGCAAGAATATTCATTACATCATTGTTTATAATAGAAAGAAATTAGAAGCAACCTAATTGTCCATTAGAGGAATGGTTAAATAGAATTTGGTACATCAATGCAATGGAGAATTATGGGACAATGGAAAATAGTGTGAAATACAGAGAATCATGATTAGAATATATTAGAACACATTAGAAAGTGAAAAAGCAGATGTATAGTAATATCTATGATTCCATTTACGTGTGTACATGAGTGCATGTGTGTGTATGTGCACACAAGTATACATAGAAATGAAGGTAGTTATCTTTAGATATTGTGGGTGACTTCTTAGTGAGTTTCAGTGGTTTTCATATATAGCTTTCACTCCTGTAAGCAGATTTAGAAACAAAAATTTAATTAAAAAAACAACCCTGAACTTGACTGTTTATTAGCTGTGTTATCTTAGGCAAATTACTTAACCTCTCTGAGCCTCAGTTTCACATCAACAAAATTTGCTAAGTAACATCAGTTTTTTCAAATTGTGGTGCAGAAAAAATGGGATAACATGTATGAAAGCTCCTGATCCATATTAATCACTCAATAAATGCAATTCCTCTTATTTTCTCTGGGACATTCTCTCTCCCTTATCAAAACGTGCCCACTGGAGAGGTTCTAATATTAAGCCATTCTATTTTACAGTGAATTTAAATTAATGACTTTTTTTCCTCCAGATGGATTTTATTCTAAGTCTGTGGGGTTTTCATTGTAAAATGAAAAGGTTTGTTTCTATAACTTTCTATTTAAAGAATAATTGCAGTCGTTTTCCAATTTGCAGAAAAATTGAAGTCAGTGCCTAGGAATTTTTTTAATGTTCATTTTTCCACTCCAAAACCACATCAGACCCTTGTCCTTAAACATTTGTCTCCTGCTCCCAAAATGATCAGAGCAGAAACTCCTGTGAATGAGAATCTTTCAGCAAAGTCACGTTTGGTTATTTAAATAGACCAAGGTTTCTGCAAAGTGGATGCTGGCTCTGCAGATAAGACGAGTATGGGAAACACTTCACGGAAGGAGTGAGCATTCATAGGTGGAGGTGTGAAAGCTCCTGGTTTCCCCAGAATTACAAGAAAATGAAGCAGGTAGCAATCTGAGGGGTAGTCATTAACTAGAATGACACCCCCCTGCCCACCCAGCTTCACAAGGAGGTGTAGGCCAGATTACTGGGGATGTCATGTGTGATTGGATTTCCCAAGTGGCTCAGTGATAAAGAATCCGCCTGCAATGCAGGATATTTGGGTTCCATCCCTGGGTTGGGAAGATCCCCTGGAGGAGGAAATGGTAACCTACTCCAGTTTTCTTGCCTGGGAAATCCCATGGACAGAGGAGCCTGGCGGGCTGCAGTCCATGGGGTCGCAAAAGAGTCAGACACGACTTAGCGACTAAACAACAAGAGTGCAATTATGCTGTGTGTCATGCACCCGCACCAAAACTGATACCCTGAAATTTCAGCAGCCCTTTCTTTAAGTTGAGCGATAATCCTTGGCAGAAGTTAGACCAAGCTGACAATTCCCATTGATCATGCTGTAACAAATATCAAACTCCATCTTAGGGGACAAGACATTTCTTCTCCAGACTATTCTGAAATGGCCCTTTGCCAGCTTTCTGCAGGGTTTGTTAATAACCTCATCCTGACGTCGGTCAGGCCCCCTTCTTGCAGGCTCAGCTCAGCCACGAACCTCGTTAGAATCCCGGTCTGTGTTCCTGGCAAACAGCTGTCTCTTGCTCTTGAAACCTGATGGGGAGAAAAATGGTCCCTCCAGTTCCTCCCAGCCTTAAACAGAAACATCTGCTCCTAAGGAGCCTTTTGCTGGCTGGGTTTGCAGGGAATGCATTCCGGGGGCGGGCAACGCGCTGTCTCCCCACCCACCAGGCAACACAGGCCAGAGGGGACTGCTCGCTGCAGGGGATGGTGGACCCTGGGAATAGTTCACCTGCCAGGAAAACTGAAGCTCATGCTGCATGTGTTCTAAAGCTTAGAAAGCACAAATCTGGGCTTAAAAGGTGAAACATTGCCAGGTGGTGAAAACTGCTTGTGAAAGAAAAAAAGAGGGAGAGAGAGAAGGAGGGAATGAGAAAGAGAAAACAGATTGAATCCATGAGTCCTGAGTCTTTTCTCTTTTGCCTATCAGCTGGGCCACAAAGGAAGTTTTCTGGTGCGGAGGCATCCACTGAGACAGATGGTTTTCCTTTATCCAGCTCTGTCAGACATCCAACCACATTTCTGTTTTTTGGCACAGATTAAGTGAGGGGACATAGGAGGAGACTTCTCCCAGAGCATGGATACACAGTCCTGGATTCCACTTCCTCCTTGTTACCTTCTGAAAGCTCTTAGGATCCTAACTTCTTCCTTTCATTTTGCTTTTGGACGAACACACCGAGGCACCTGGAAATTAAGGGTTTGTTTCAAGTTCCGCTTTTGGACTCTTAACAGCGCCTAGTTCCTGCATCCTTTGAAGGATGTGTTTAAATCACACAAACCATGGGCTGTGATCCTAATGCAACCTTATCTTTGCCTCCCTGTTCCATGCGGCCAGCCCTTTCCCTTGCCAGTCAATGACCCCGGGGCCAGATAGGGGAAAAACACTCCCATGGTCATTCTAAGCTATGAAACAGGAGAATCCCAGTCCCCCAGGATAATCAAAAGTCACAACCTGATTTAAAGTCAATCAAACCCATGCTTCCACAGTGAGCTGGATGCAGACAGGAAATTCGGGGGTGGAGGTGGGTATCGTTCCCCTCTCTTTCCCTTGGCTAAGACCCCATGCTCCCAATGTGGGGGGCCTGGGTTCAATCCCTGGACAGAGAACTAGGTCCCACATGCCACAACTAAGAGGTTGCATGCTGCAACTATTAAAAGATCCCACATGCTGCAACTAAGTCCCAGCATAGTCAAATAAATAAATAGATATTTTTTAAAAGGTGGAAGGAATGATGGAGCGAGGCAAACACCACAGTAATAATCGCCAGAGGACGGTAAAATGAACAGGCCGAAGTTATGATGAGAAACAGGGCTATTCACATAATCTCAGTGTACTTCCTTCCAGGACACTCACCAGTGACAAAGGAAAGAGCAGTAACTCCGTGGTGGGGAAGCAGGCAGGTTCCACTTTGTCAAGGGACCAAGGTTAAGCTCCCCGGGTTGAGACATATAATGACATCAGGTATGTCCCAATCTGATGTACCAACCAGGGCATCTTCATTCATTCAAGGAACTTGGTGGCCCTCTTGCCAAAAGATTCTGAATGTAGGCAAGAGGGGACTGATAGAATGATCCGAGACTGGGGGAGATACGGCAACTAAATACAGTATGGGATCCTGGATCATAAAAAGAACATTAATTAAACACTTTGAGAAATTCGAGTAAGGTCTGTAGATTAATTCATAGCATATGTCAGTTTTGATTCCCTAATTTAGATCATTGTCCTGCAGTTGCATAAGATAATAGGGGTGAGTTCATGGGGACAGTATGGTAATTATTTGTATTATTTGGTGCAGCTTTAAGAAATATGTCTGAATTTATTTCAAAGTTAAAAAATACATTAAAATTTATGTTAAGCTTCCTATAGTGACATTCACTTTTGTTTTCAACTGGCCCTGGCTCACACCCCTACCCTTCTTTAACCAGCATGAATAGTTTCCCAAACTCCAAGTGCAAGTAAAGACTTAGGTCCTATTTCCCCATGAGATTGATTAAAAGCCAACATGCCTTATTTTCAGGAAGCGTCTCTCTCAGAAGCTTGTTCCAATCTTGATTTTTTTTTTTGAGCCTCACAATTCAAAATGGAGTTGATTTAACACCACATCCACATTCAGAAGGGGCTTTCCTGGTAGCTCAGCTGGTAAAGAATCCACCTGCAATGCAGGAGACCCCGGCTCAATTCCTGGGTCGGGAAGGTACGCTGGAGAGGGATAGGCTACCCACCCCAGTATTCTGGCCTGGAGAATCCCATGGACTGTATAGACCATGATGTTGCAGAGTTGGACACGACTGAGCGACTTTCACTTCACTTCCACATTCAGGATGCAGCCAGCGCCTGCTATTGCTTCTCAGGGCCACATGGTGTCGCTGTTGGAACTCTGTCCTGCATAATCTCCCAGGCTGGGAGGGACCCCCTGGGAATATCTGAAAGAAAATGAGCCACTCCCTCATTCCCAGTTTGGCTGAAGATGCTCCAGGCTTGGTTCCCTAAGACCGTTGTTCTTAGGGCTTCACCCTTTCACTTCACATCCAGAGCTTCTTTCCAGAACGCATCTCACCCTGGAGACTCTGACTTGGGTTTGGTGCCAGCATCTTACAGTTCATGGACCCTCTGCCTTTCTTCCATGGACCCTCGCCTTCAGAGCATTCCAGACAGTGAAGCTCGCTGTTCCTCTGCCCCACTCCAAGGGGAGACTGTTGGGGATTACTTCCTGAATAATAATTCCTAGGTGTCTGCACCTACTTTTCTGGGAGAGGGAGCAATTCCATTACAGCTTTCTGGCCCCCCTCTCATTTTGTTGTTATCCAGTTGCTCAGTCGATTCTGACTCTTTGCAACCTCATGGACTGCAGCACGCTGGGCTTCCCTGTCCTTCACTGTCTCCCAGAGCTTGCTCAAACTCATGTCCATTGAGTCAGTGATGCCATCCAACCATTTCATCCTCTCCCATCCCCTTCTCCTCCTGCCCTCAATCTTTCCCAGCATCAGGGTCTTTTCCAATGAGTCGGCTCTTCGCATCAGGTGGCCAAAGTATTGGAGCTTCAGCCTTAGCATCAGTCCTTCCAATGAATATTCAGGGTTGATTTCCTTTAGGATTGACTGGTTTGATCTCCTTGCAGTCCAAGGGACTCTCAAGAGTCTTCTCTAGCACCATAATTTGAAAGCATCAATTTTTAGGTGCTCAGCCTTCTTTATGGTCCAACTCTCACATCTGGACATGACCACTGGAAAAACCATAGCTTTGACTCTGTGGAAGTTTGTCAGCAAAGTGATGTTTCTGCTTTTCAAAATGCTGTCTAGGTTTGTCATAGCTTTTCTTCCAAAGAGCAAATGTCTTTTAATTTCATGGCTGCAGTCACCATCTGCAGTGATTTTGGAGCCGAAGAAAATGAAGTCTGTCATTAGACAAGAGAAAAAATTGGACCATGTGACACTTCATTTATTCACTTTTCCCAAAAAATATTTATCAGGCCCATGCTTTGTATTGGGTTCTGTGCTAGATTCTAGGGACTCAGAAATGAGAAATACACAGTTCTTATTTGCAAATCCAGACACAGGGGCCATGGAGCAAATCAGGAGATAAGACTGCTCTGTGATAGGGACATTAAAAAAATGTGATAGGGCATTAAAAAAGCAGAGACATTACTTTCCCAACAAAGGTCCGTCTAGTGAAAGCTATGGTTTTTCTAGTAGTCATGTATGGATGTGAGAGTTGGACTATAAAAAAGTGGAGGGCCAAAGAATTGATGCTTTTGAACTGTGGTGTTGAAGAAGACTCTTGAGAGTCCCTTGCAGTGCAAGGAGATACAGTCAATCCTAAAGGAGATCAACCCTGAATATTCATTGGAAGGACTGATGCTGAAACATGCTGAACCTGAAGCTGAAACTCCAATACTTTGGCCACCTGATGGGAAAAACTGACTCACTGGGAAAGACCCTGCTGCTGGGAAAGACTGAAGGCGGGAGGAGAAGGGGACGACAGAGGGTGAGATGTCCTTGATGGACATGAGGTTGAGTAAGCTCCGGGAGTTGGTGATGGACAGGGAAGCCTGGTGTGCTGTGTCCAGGGGGTTGCAAAGAGTTGGACACGACTGAGTGACTGAACTGCACTGAACTGAACTGTGAGAGGGAGCCGTGGGTGCACAAGAGGAAGAGGCTGCCGAGCGGTCAGCATGGGAGAAAGCACCTGAGTTGAGTCCTGGAAGAGAGAAGCAGCTGGCTGGTGTATGGGGGGAGGAAAGACTTTTGTCTCAGGGGGAACAATAAGTTTGAAAACTCCAAGTCTGAATTTGAGTTCCCAGTGATTTTCCACAACTGGCTTCCTAGCACCTCTGTTATGGTGTACCTCATTGTATAATTTCCCCCTTTCATTCATTTGCATCTCCATGCTGGTCTGTGAGCTCCAAGAGGCCAGAACCGTGTCTGCAAAGTTGACTGTGTTCCCAGAGCCTGGAACACGGTAGTTTAAAAAGATGATGAGTTAATGAAGCATCCTAATACATTAGTGGCAAGACAAGTGATTCTGTCTAGCTGGAATGACGATGTTTGGAGGGAAGCAGTTACAAAAGATGGGTCACCTAGAGCTTGTGTGTAAGCTGAGGAGTTTTTGCTTTATCTTGAAGGCAACGGGACGCCTCAGACTACAATTGAAAGAAACAATAATGCCATTGCATCTGTGTTTTAGGACTAACCCTGGGACGGCATGGGGACCACCCAAGAGGGTTCAAATGGGAGAGCCAGTGAGACCAGTTGGAGGCGCTCGCTGAGGTTTGGGCAAATAGCAATGAACCAAGGGGCTGTGGGGCTGAGGAGACGGGTGTATGGAGGACGTCACCGAGGCAGCTGGGTGGCAGGGTGCTGGAGTGACAGAGGGCTCCCGCGGGATCTGGCCGGGACGACCACTAGACGGCGCTGTTGTTCTCTGAAGGAAGATGTGTGCATGCTCAGACCGGTCTGACTCTCGCAACCCCATGGACTGTAGCCTCTTCCTTCTCCAGCGTATCTTTCCGACCCAGGAATCGAACCGTGGTCTCCTGCATTGCAGGCAGATCCTTTACCAACTGAGCTATCAGGGGAGCCCTGTAGTCCACCAGGTTCCTCTGTTCATGGGATCCTCCAGGCAAGAATACTGGAATGGGTTGCTATTTCCTTCTGCAGAGGATCTTCCTGACCCAGGGATCAAACCGCGTCTCTTTGTGCCTCCTGCATTGTCAGGCCGACTCTTCCTCTGCTCCACCTGGGAAGACCCCGCAGGGAGACTTAGCAGAAGCCTTATGTGGAGGAAATACGAGCCTGGTTCTGGACCTGTGGAATGGCTGGTGTCTGTCTATGGGACATTTCAGATGAAATGTCAGGCGAAGCTTTAGAAGTGTGGGTCTGGAAATAAGAAGGGAGGCCTGGGATGTGAAGGAGACTTGGGACTTCTCAGGATAAAGATGGAGGCAATGCTATGGGTCTGAACATCATCCAAAGACAGAAGGTTGAGAAAAGTGGGCACTCGGGATGGAGCCCCCCAGGGATTGTCAACAGAATGAGAAAGAAAGACCTAGGCGAGGAGACAAAGAAATAGGGGAATCCAAGAGACCATGGAGCTTCAGAAGTCAGGGAAGAAGATGTTTCCAGAAGGCGGGAGTGGTCCACAGGGTCAAATGCAGTAGCAAGATGCAACCACGTAAAGCCTGGATGCTGCCCATTGATTGTCCTTTGGAGGTCCTGGTGGAGGGGTGGGTTGGGTGTGAGGGGAGGATGGGCTGTTACCCTCAACCACATGGATCCCTCATTCTCCGAACCCCCTCACTTGGGTGCTTCTGCCCCTGCTCATGGGCTTCTCATGAGCCTCACCACTGCTACCCCCATGGCTTCCTTCGAGGTCATCTGCAAGCTCACTTCTTTCCCATATCCTGCCTCCTAGGCAGAGTTAATGCCTCCTCCATCCGTGTCTCTAAGGCGCTTCATCATACCTCTTACTTCAGTGTGTTACATTATCAGCATGACTTCAATGGTGAGCCGTAGCTATCACCTGTAATCCATCTACTTGTATCTGGACCTCCTCGGCGTCTCTACCTCTCTCTGGCTGCCCCCGCCGCCCACTCTGAGACATATGGCGAAGCCGAAGCAGAGACTCTGAGAAAATGCCTTCTTGGGTGTATGAGGGAGAGTCTCCCTGGGGAGTCTGCAGAGCCATTTGTTGTTGTCTGGCCTGGTCTCCCTGGGCCTTGGGGAAGAGAGGGAGGGAGCCATGAAATGAAGAGGGAAAGGGTCGTAGAGGATGACCTGGGCAGTTGGTGGAGATACGACTGTCTCGTGGGGAGTGGAAAGGGGACGCTGACCTCCTGCCTGGATGGAACTGAACAAATCTGGGAATTTCCTCCTGAGTCCTGAGCCGGAGATGGGGCACACGGGGCTCCACCATCCATAGGACCCTCCTTTGCTCAGCGGATCAGGGCCCCTGAAAACAGGGACTGGGTGTTTCCTTTGCTCGTTTGTTCTCTGGATGTGTGGGGTGTTGGGTAAAAACTGCTGAATTGCAGTGAGAGGCAGAACTGGGACTCAGGGTGCTCACGGAATTGCCGGCTGCCTGATGCAAAGAGCTGACTCATTGGAAAAGACCCTGATGCTGGAAAAGATTGAAGGCAGAAGAAGGGGGCAGCAAAGGATGAGCTGGTTCAATCGAGTCACCGACTCAATGCATATGAATTTGCACAAACTCCGGGAGATGGTGAAGGACAGAGGAGCCTGGCGTGCTGCAGTCCATGAGGTCACAAAGAGTCGGACACGACTCAGCGACTGAACAGCACACCTGCCAATGAATCATGCTCTCTTTTTACGCTTTCCTCCAACAGAGACGTCAGCAGCTGAAAGACAGGGAAGCTGGGAACCTGGAAAGCCCTCGGCGTCCTGTGGGATGGGGCTCAGCCCACCCCCAGGCTTGGAGCTGAGCTAGGGGCCGCCAGGCTCTGCCCCGTCTCTGGAGACGCACGCCAGCTCTCCTCTGAGCTCTGCCCGTCAGTGTAACATTTCACACTGCCATTGATTTTTATGTCTTCCTACACTAATTAGACATGTTATTACTAATCTCTGGTAATCACCACTAGAGGCTTGTGGAAACTCTCCGAGATTTCAATCTAGATTAAAAATAAGAAACATTATCACCTCTGGGAAAATGCAAAGAAAGCACATGTTATTTTAATGTTTAAATCAATAAAGCTGTCCTGCTTCTGTTTTGTGCTAGTATTGATGAAATTTATAAAAATCCTGTTTAAGTTTCCTTCTGTCCGTCTCACCCCCTTGTGGGGCACCCAGCTGATTTCTCTGAGGGTGTCTGATGGGGGCTACAGAGGAAAGGCTGCCCAGGACCCACATGCCTTGGGGCTCTATTGCAGATACCTGGCGAGTGGTGAGGGGGGAGGTGCAAAGGACCCAGTTTCCATTCCTTTATTTTTATTTCCATTGATTCCTCTTATTAAAGAAGTGTTTGAACCCACAAGAAAGAAAGGAAATCCTTTCTTCCTTAATTAATCTCTCTTCCGCTGGTTAGATGGCAAACTTTAATTGCAAAACAACCTGCCAGCCCCATGGCAGATTAAATTGTGGGAGGGGCGTGGAGTAGGGAGGGGAGGCGAACATCTTAACCCCAGTGGAGGGGGCCGTGTCCTGTCACCAGGGAGCGGAGAAAAGAAATGATCTTCGAAGGACAAGAACGCCATCTAGCCTCTTCTCTCACACAACTGAAACAAATGTGTTGACACAGAGAAAGAAATGAGCCTACTTTAATGTTCTGTAGAGACAGACTGTAATTTGTAATACCTCTGATCAGAAATTGAGGCGCCATATGGACCTGAAGTGAAATCAAGCACAGTTAACTTTTTGCCAGGCATAATGGAGAGGGAGGGGGGACGGAACCTATCTCCATATGACATCGCCACAGCTATGTTTCTGGCATCAGAGTGGAGACAGCTTGTGCACCCAGAAGGGTGCCATCGTGTACCGCAACTTGGGAGGTGGCCGGCTTCTCCACGCCTGCTGTGTCTGCCGGGAGTGGTACCCAGCGAGTTGCGGAGCCAAGGGGCAGGATGCATTTGGCAGCTTCCCCCACCTGCCCAGGAGTCCCTACTCTTATCTCTGAAACCCCCAGCGCTGCTGAAGTGCTGGGGAATGCTTCTGTCATTATTTGCCCCCAGGCATTGTCTTCCACATCTGTTTCCCCTACCAGACTGTGAGCTCCTTGAGGGCAGGGGTTACCTGATAAAAACAAGGATGGAAATGATTGTGATGATGATATCATTGTTACTATATGTTGAGAACCTATAATATGCTTTCAAGGTGTGGTGCTGGAGAAGACTTGATGCTTTCGAACTATAGTCCTGGAGAAGACTCTTGAGAGTCTCTTGGACAGCAAGGAGATCCAACCAGTCCATCCTAAAGGAAATCAACCCTGAATACTCATTCGATGGGCTGATGCTAAAGCTGAAGCTCCAAAACTTTGGCCACCTGATGCAAAGAGCCAACTCATTGGAAAGACCCTGATTCTGGGAAAGATTGAAGGCAGGAGGAGAAGGATATGTCGGAGGATGAGATGGTTGGATGGCATCACTGACTCAATGGTCATGAGTTAGAGCAAGCTCCAGGAGATGGTACAGGGAAGCCTGGTGTGCTGCAGTCCATGGGCTCACAAAGAGTTGGACACGACCAAGCGCCTGAACAACAACAATGATATGCCAGTTCATGAGGCAGCTTACTTAGCTTTTCAACAATTCATTCACTGTGCCAACAAAGGAAGTGTCTTAGCTTCGGCTGCAAAAATGAAATGCCATAGAATGGGAGGCTTAGGAAACAGACTTTTATTTCTCACAGTTCTGGAGGGTACAAGTCCAAGGTCAAGGTGCTGGTAGATGCTGTTCATGGTGATAGCCTGCTTCCTGGCGTGCAGGCAGCTGCCTTCTTTGCGTGTTCTCATAGAGGAGAGAGAGAGAGAGAGAGAGCAAGGGCAAACAACTCCTCTGCTCCCTCTTTTTTTTTTTTTCCTTATTTTAATACTTATTTATTTTATTATTTATTTGACTGTGCCAGGACCTTTAGTTGCAACATGTGGGATCTTTTGGCTTCCCAAGTGGCCTAGTGGTAAAGAATCTGCTTACAATGCAGGAGATGTGAGTTCAACCCCTGGGTCAGGAAGATCCTCAGGGGGAGAAAACAGCAACCCACTCCAGTATTCTTGCCTGAAGAAATCCACGGACAGAAAAACCTGGTGAGCTGTATATAGTCCATGGTGTCGCAAAGAGTTGGACATGACTTAGTGACTAAACAACAACAACAACAATGAGATCTTTTAGTTGTGCCATGCAGGATCTTTAGTTGTGGCATGTGAACTTTTAGTTACAAATTGTGGGATCTAGTTCCCTGACCAAGGATGGAAGCTCTGCCCTCTGCAGAGTCTTAGCCACTGGACCGTCAGGAAAGTCCCTAATCCCTCCTTATAAGGGTACTAATCCTGTTGTGAGGGCCCCACCCTCTATAGTAGTAAGTATTATTATTATAATCTATTAATAAATTATTAATTTATTAATTATTAATATTATTAATTATAATTAATAATAATTAATTATTAATTATATTAATAAATTATTAATAAATTATTAATAATTAGAGTCTGAAGAGATCCAGTGACTCTCCTGAGGCTTCTTAACCATCCGGTGGCAGAATTAGACCTGAACCCAAACCTGGTCCTTTTCCCTCCTGGTCAGATTGTGTCCTGAGCTGAACCCAGGTCTGCTGGCTGATGTTGGTTGGAAAGTCCATATGATTGCCACCATTTGTAATAAGAAAATCTGACTCAGAGACATGCTGAATTTCCCAGGACAGAGGTGTTTAGTAAGGACCAGACTTGGGTTTTGAACATAGATCTGTCTGATGCCCAGATCCTTGCTTTTTATATCACCTTACAAGTGCCTTTTGATATCCCTACCAAGGAGAAAATGATTTCCTTTCAAAAGGAGGGATTTTCTGGATTAAAGGTGTCTAGACATCTCTCTCATCTTAATGCGGATTTATTCAGAGTAAAGCAGGATCTCCCTGACTAGTGGTAAAACTATGTCAGTGAAATAAAAAGCAGTGATGGTCACTCTCCAAGAGCCTTATCTTCACAGATCCCTGGACACATGATCCTCACGTGAGCCTGTCCTCCCTTCCTCCATCCCTCCCTCCCTCCTTCGTTCCTTCATTCCCTCCTCCCCTCTTCCCCTTTTTAAGGACTGAGCCAGAACAAGGCTTTCCTGGCAGCAGTTCTGGTCTGGAGAAGGTGAATTTATCTGAGGTCACTGGCCGCAGAGAGCATCTCTCGCTGTGGCTGCCATCTGGGGACTTAGCAGGTGGCCATGGGGCTTCCCAGGTGGCTCAGCAGTAACGGATCCACGTGCCAATGCAGGAGGCTAGAAGACTGAACGCACGCGCCCAGATCCGAGCTGTATCCAGTGCACCAGCAGTGAGGCCTGTGGCTAGTCTGACTGCCACCAAACTTGTGTTTCAAGGGCCTGGAAGTCAGGAATGGCTTCTCCTTCCAGCTCTGACTTTTCTTTTCCCCAAAGTTCCCAAAGTCAACATCTGTTGATTTTAGTTGACTCAAGATCCAGGGCATCCAACCCTCTGGTGTTCCAGTAAGCTCTCTCCTTCGTCAACCAGCCTGCTCGAAGTTTTCTCTAAAGCCCTGTATTTGCTCTTTCCACCTTCAGCCTCAACCCTCCAGTTTCCTTCCCGGGTACCTGGGGACTGGAATGTCAGGCACAGAGCATCACTGAGGAGGCATAAGGCCGGGCTGGGCTTTCCAGGTGGCGCTAGTGATAAAGAACCCACCTGCCAATGCAGGAGATGTGAACGATGTGGGTTCGATGTCTGGGTTGGGAAGATCCCCTGGAGGAGGGCATGGCAACCCACTCCAGAATTCTTGCCTGGAGAATCCCCATAGACAGAGGAGCCTGGCGGGCGACAGTCAATGGGGTCACAAAGAGTCGGACACGACTGAATCGGCTTAGCACGCATGCACAAGGCAGGGCCTTCGCAGTGATTAAAGCACCTCAGGGTTTCCCAGAGGGGACACCTCACTGAGTTCCGTACATGCTTAGTTATCCATTCCATGCTAGATTACGAGCTCTCTGAGCGCAAGAATCTCATCCTGTTCACTGCTTTGTGTGGATCCCAGCAGAGTTCCTGGCACCTCGAAGGCTACCAGTGAATACTGGGTGATCACTGTCATCCCAACACAAATCCCAGGAGGCCCGAATGACTATCCTCATTTGTATGCTGGCCTTTGTGGGGTTGTTTTTTTGGCCATGCTCCATGCTTGTGAGATTGCACCCACGCCCCCTGCAGTGGGAGCATGAAGACTCAACCACTGGACCACCAGGGAATCCCCTGTGCTGACACTTGGACCGTGGCCTTTGGGGAGGAGAAGCTGGGGCTAGTTCCAAAACTGCAGAGATTTTGCATTTTGTTCTAGTACCCGCCTCCACAGGTTATAATGCTAAAAACAAATTTCAAATGAATCATTGTGCTTCCTGGGTACCAAGTGCTTCTGCTTATGTTTTGCTGAAGGTTACGTCACTAAGTTCTCGACAATTTGCTTGTGCAGTTTTTGGGGAAAATTTTTTGTTGATTTATTTATTTTTGGCCGTGCCGGGTCTTTGTTGATGGGTGCACACTGGCTTTCTCTAGCTGCAGGGCTCAGGCTTCTGGTCGCAGTGGCTTCTCTTGTTGCAGAGCGCAGGCTCTAGGGCATGTGGGCTTCAGTAGTTGCCGCACATGAGCTCAGTAGTTGTGGTACTCAGGCCTAGTTGTTCTGCCACATGTGGAATCTTCCCAGACCAGGGATTGAACCCGTGTCCCCTGCGTTGGCAGGTGGATTCTTTACCACTGAGCCAGCAGGGAAGTCCACTTGTGCGGTTTTTAAAAATCAGGGCACCAAGGTTTAGAGGGCTTCCCTGATGACTCAGTTGGTAAGGAATCCACAGGAGACCCTGGTTTGATTCACGGGTTGGGAAGATCCACTGGAGAAAGAATAGGCTACCTGCTCCACTATTCTTGGGGCTTCCCTTGTGGCTCAGCTGGTAAAGACTCCGCCTGCAATGTGGGAGACCTCGTTTTGATCCCTGGGTTGGGAAGATCCCCTGGAGAAGGGAAAGGCTACCCACTCCAGTATTCTGGCCTGGAGAATTCCATGGACTGTATAGTCCATGGGGTTCGACATGACTGAGTGGCTTTCACTTTCAAAGTTTAGAGAGGCTAAATGCTCCCAGCTGTGGTGGCCACGCTGAGATTTGAGCCCAGCTCTGCCGCCTGCCAGAACAGTGTCCTTCCCTGCACTGACTTCCTCCTCTGCTCCCCTAGCCCTTGTTTCTGGAGCTTCTGTTGCTGTGATTCCCTTGCATGGGGCCCTGAACTGAGCGGTCCCATGAGATTACACATCCAAGCATGAGAAAGAAAGGCATTCAAAGAAGGCTGTTGTGAAATTTATTCTGAGGCCTAAAGGGGATCTTGCAAAGGATTTAAAGAGCAATTGCATGAGCTCCTTATCCTCCACTGATAAGCCTGACTGTGAACTGTAACGTATGCAGCCCGTAATGAATAAGAGAGAGATTTATTAGATTGTGTCATATTCGGTTAAGTAGTTTCGGTGTAAGACGAGTATTTCACTTGTACATATTACATTTTCAATGGGTTTTCAACCATTTTCAATCCATTATTTTTAACTCCTTGTGTTATATTGATGGTAAATTAATTACAACAATTACAAGTCAAAACCCCATATTGTCCAATTATAATTTAACTCATTTGAGTGAGCTCCTCTCTTTGAGTTGGGATAAAAAGCAAAAGCACTTGGGAAGATCGTGTGGTTTCCTCTAGAATCCTGTCATTGTATTTCGTGTCTCTGTGATGGTTGCAAGAAGGCATGAGGATTCAGCAGTGGGGTGGGTGTGGGGGTTGGCTGGCTCCCAAGGGTGGTCCCCACAGGGTGGTCAGCCAGCCTGGGTTCAGATCTGGGTTCCATGGTCAACTGGCTGCTGTGATCATGGAGAAGCTACTCAATCTCTCCGTGCATCCATTGCCTTATTTGTGAAATGGGGTTAGTGACAGAGTCCCTACTTCTCTGGGGCTTTTTCTGAGGATTAAACGAGTTACTGTAGGTAACTCCCCTGGAGCACATAGTGAACCTGGAATAAGTGTTGGCTGTAATTATCATCACTGAGCTAGGAGAGGAATGGCAGGTGGGTTTATGTCATGAGCCAATTCCAGTCCATGAGTGGTGCTTTTCTGGAACTCTCTCTGAAGACAGACCCAAAGTCCCCCCTGATCTCAGGCTAGAGAGTGCAGGGATCGATTAATGATGTCTGGAGAGGTGACAGGTAAGACGTTGGCTCTCTGACTATGCTTGCTTTAACTTCCCCCACCTTTTCCTGGTATCCTGCCCTGCCCTGGGCCCCTACCAGGCCAGTTTGGGATAACAGTGAGCCCTTGTACCTAGCCGTGCCTGAGGCCAGCCCTGCCCTGGCATCCTCAGTCCTTAAGCTGATGAAGCTCTTTTCTTCGCATCAGTCAGTTTGGGCTGGGTTTTCTGCCATGGAGAACAAAACATTCTTTTTTCGATTTAATTTGTTTTGCGCTTTCCATGCCTATTTTATTTAGTTCAACTTATATTAATTGCACAAGTTCCATGCTCATGGTATAAACATTCTCACGATTGTTATTCACCCTGAAAATAGGAAGGACATTTTGTCAGTGTGACAGTGTGGATGAACCTTGAAGACATTATGTTAAGTGAAATAAACCACTCACAGAAACACAAATGCGGCGCAATTCCACTTATATGAAGTCCCTAGAGAAGTCAGTTTCATAGAGGCAGAAAGTAGGATAGTGGCCGCGGCCTGGTGGGGTGGGGCAGGAGGGGAGTTAGGGTTTAGTGGGTGTTTTAGTTGGGGAGGAGGAAAAGGGTTTTGGGGATAGTTGGTGGTGGTGATTGTACAACGATGTGAATGTACTTAACACCACTGAAGTGTGCACTTAGAAATGGTTAAGATGGGACTTCTGTGGTGGTCCAGTGGTTAAGACTGTGCATCTCCAGTGCTTCCACTGCAGGAGGTGTTCCATCCATGGATGGAAAACTAATATCCCATGTATGATGCAGTCAAAAATAAAATGAGCTGATAGCACCATTTAAAAACATGATTATTAAACAGTTAAACCTTACATTAAAAAATAAAAAGAAATGGTTAAAATGGCACATTTCATGTTATGTATTGATATATGTTCCTTTTTTCTGCTGAAGTTTATTGCTGATCTGCGCTTCCTGGGTAGCGCTAGTGGTAAAGAAGCTGCCTGCCAATGCAGGAGACATAAGAGACATGGGTTTGGCCCTTGGGTCGGGAAGATCCCCTGGAGGAGGGCATGGCAACCCGCTCCAGTATTCTTGTCTGGAGAATGCCATGGACAGAGGAGCCTGGCGGGCTACAGTCCATGGGATTGGAAAGTGTCAGACACGACTGCAGAGACTTAGCACGCATGCACGTACATTGCTGATCTACGTAACTGTGCTAGTCTCAGGCATCTAGCAAAGTGATTCAGCCATACATATACATATTTATCTGTTCTTTTTCATATTCTTTCCCATTACAGTTTATTACAAAACATTGAGTATATGTCACTGTGCTCTACAATAGATCCCTGTTGCCCATCTTTTTTATATACAGTTAAGTGCATATGCGAATCCCAAACTCCCAGGTATCCTTCCCCCCTTTCCCCTTTGGCAACCACACATTTGCTTCCATGTGTATGAGTCTCTCTACGCCCTGCAAATAAGTTAATCTGTATCACTTTCTTAGATTCCACATAGAAGTGATATCATATGATATTTGTATTTCTCTAACTTGGTTCACTTGGTATGATAATCTCCAAGTCCACTTATGTTGCTGCAAATGGTACTATCCCATCCCTTTTCATGGCTGAGTAATATTCCATTGTATATATCTACCACATCTTCTTTATCCATTCATCTGTTGATGGACACTTAGATTGCTTCCATGTCTTGGCTTTTGTGAACAGTGCTGCTCGTGTTATGTATTAAACACTTAGGAGATGAGGTGTAAGGACACACGATGGGTCCCATTCTCTTTGTTGTTGTTCAGTCGCTATGTCATATCCAACTCTTTGAGATCCTATGGACTGCAGCATGCCAGGCTCTCCTGTCCTTCACTATCTCCTGGCGTTTGCTCAGTCCATTCTCTTTAGGGCCAATTGACTTCAAGTGCCCTGGGCTAGGTGATCACCCCTGATTCTCTTGCTTTTTTCCATGTCATGTTCCTGCTACATCCCTACTTTCTCCTGCTGTTCCTTCTGCTGGAATCTCTTTCCTCAGTTGCCTCCCTCCCACACACCTTCTGGCCTTGCTCTGTTGTGGGCAGGTGTGTTCTGTCCATGTTAGTTGTCCCCATGGATTACCTGATCTGCAAGGCGGTTTCCAGACCTGGAGCTTCCCCAAGGCTCAGTGAGTGTCTTGTTCACCTCAAGGGCCCTTAGACTCAGCACAGAGCAGGTGTGAGCCATTCACTGCAGACCGCCTTGCCACAAGCAGAAAGCTTTGTGGTGGTGTCCATTGAGGTGCCCCAACTGCAGAGAGCAGTCATTTTCCTAAAGACTTTTTCCTCCCTTCTCTCCAGGATGCAGTTTGTTGAAATTCCTGGCAGCACACACGAGGGGACTGGGTTGTTTTCCTTCAGTCTGACACTAATGAGAGCCGCCAGGACTTCCCGAGCCTCTCTGCTCTGGACTGGGCTCTTAATCTCCCCATTGTACCTGGCTCAGCCTGGCGAGGATATAAGATGCCCTGACCTGGGGCCAAGAGGACTGTCTGTCTCAGTAAGCCCGACACCAGAATTTAATGAAATCACATGCTTATATTTTTCATCTTTTCTTCCCCTGATGTCACCAGCAGATGGAGAATGCTTTCATTGTTTCCCCTTCCCTCCCTTTTGGCAGGAAGCTGCTTTCCCACTAGACCCCCAGCTAAGATGGAGTAAGAGAAAAACAGAGCGGAAAAACAGAGCAAGAAAAATAGAAACAGAGGAAATGAGAAAGCAAAAGAATTTGACAGCAAGGCACAATGGGTGGTTGAGATTCTGGGCTGGGACGAGAAAAAAATGCTGTGTTTATAGGAGGGACACTTGGATTAAGAGTCAGTAGGATCACAGTATGCATGCTAAGTCGCTTCAGTCCTGTCTGACTCTTTGTGACCCTATGGACTGTGGCCCACCAGGCTCCTCTGTCTATGGGATTCTGCAGGCAAGAATATTGGAGTGGGTTGCCATGTCCTCCTCCAGGGGACCTTCCCAACCCAGGGATCGAACCAGGGTCTCCTGCATTGCAGATGGATCCTTTACCAGCTGAGCTACCAGGGAAGCCCTCTTAAGGGCCACCACCAGTGCCACCTATATGTGGACACTAAAGAAACACCCCATATTAGCCCATCCTGTGATGAAACAGAAGGGTCAATTGTCCGACCATGATACCTGTCTCCCAGTTCCATGCCTCCCTCGGGGGTGCCTGCTAACCATAGCATTCCATCCGTTCAACCTGCTGTAATGAGATTCTCCTCTCTACTTTGGCTTAATTGGTGGAGTGTCGAGGAACAAAGCAGATATTTGTGCAGCTCCAATGCTGCCCTTGTGATTAGAAGGTAACATCTTTCAATGTCGGTATCTACATTGCAACACAGGCCGGGGAATCAGTTTGCTTGGGGATCAATAGTTGCAGTGTCTGTTGGCAGACGTGGAGGCTTCCTTTTGAAAACAGGAAGATGCAGGACAGCTCTTGATATCTGGCTCAATTTACCATGGCAGCTGGGCAGTGGTTTTGTTTCCAGACTTACTGCTTTTCAGCTCGAGAATGATAAAATTCTTCCCGACATCAACCAGCTCAGTATTAGTCTTGCAGAAACACAAGAATCTAAAACATGGTTCCCACTGCCTGGAATGCTTTTTCTGCTGGCCAAACTCGTAGGCATCCTGTGAAGTCTCATATAAAAGCCTCCTTCCACTGTCACGTGAAGGGAACCTCTGTTCTCTGCACGTTCTTGTTGCTAACACCGTCTGCCATCTATGGGAGGTGTGACATCAACAACGCTGAACCACAGTGGCCATTGCATTCTTTTTTGGATGCTACGTTTTTTAGGTTTCTTTGGTTTCACATTGTAAGAACTCAGTTGAGCTAGGTGAAGTCCAAAAGGCAATTTTCTTACAGGGATATATAGGTGATTTCAGAGTTCAGGGAAAGAATTCAGTCAGCCCTTAAGAATTGACCAAACAATCAAACAGCAATCAAAACTGGCTTTCTCTATGTAATGCTTTGTTAGTGATTCTATTTTTAATTTTTGCTGATTAGCTTCTTTTGATTCCCCATCCCCATGTCAAGTGAGAGGTGACCTCCCCCCACGCACATCTCCCCAGAGTCCAGGCAGCTCTGGCCAAGGGTCGAGGCCAACAGAGCCTGCATCAGTTTCCTAGGGCTGCCCTAACAAAGTACCAAAAGCTGGGTGGATTAAAACAACAGAAATGTGTTGTTTCACAGTTCTAGAAGCTGTAAGTCCAAAATCAGGGTGTTGATTTCTGTCTGAAGTCCTTTTAAAAAAAAAATTTATGTATTTCTTGGGCTGTGCCGAGTCTTAACTGTGGCAAGCAGAATCTTCTAGCTGCAGTTTGTGGGATCTTAATTCCCAGACCAGGGATTGAAACTGGGCCCCTTTGCATTGGGAGCGTGGGGGTCTTAGCCACTGGACCACCAGGGACGCTCCCCCTCTGAAGTCTGTACGGGAGACTCCTTCCTGTCTCTCCTAGATTCTGGTGTTTGCCGGCACTCATTGGCTTGTAGATGCCTCTCATCAGACACGTGGCCATCTTCTCCATGTGTCTTCATGTCATCTTCCCTCTGTGCATGCCTGTCTATCTCTTGTTTTATAAGGACACCAATCTTGTTAGATTAGGGCCCACCCTAATGACCTCACTTGAAATTGATTGCGTTTGTAAAGACCCTATTTTCCCCAAAGGGCACATTCTGAGGTTCTGATGGTTAGAATGTCAACCTATCTTTTGTGAGTGGTTGCTGGTTAGGACCTGCCCACAGATAAGAGGGCAGGACCTCTGTTACACGGCCTCTGCACTGGGGCTGCATCTACACACAACAGAGTTCCCGGTAGACCCTAATGGGGTCAAGGATTCTATCTGCTGCAGCTTTCCCTCAAAAACTGTAAGTGCTTAATAAGAGTGAGCATTTGTTAAACGCTTACACTGAGCCCCGCGTATTCTTGGCCAGTTATACTGACTGGGTATCAAACCTGTGCTCCCTGCTTTGGAAGCGCAGAATCTTAACCACTGGGCCACCAGGGAAGTCCTCCAGATATTCCTTTTATCCCCATTTTATAGAGGAGGAAACAGGCTCAAGAGGAAGTGAACTTAGCTGGGACTTTCACCAGTGGACATGGTGATGGAGTCTATGTGCTTATCCACAGGCTAGATGATTTGATCTTGAGTGTTGAGTAGATGCAGGACTGGTGAGAGGAGGTTGATTTCTAGGTGGTGGTGGGCAGGGAGAAGGACAGACGCCTTCAGAGGTTTCCCTTGGGAAGTCAAGCAGCTTGCTCAGGCTTTCTGGTAGTGACGCTTCATTTCTACTTTGTGATTCAACATTGAGCATAGGACGTGTGTGGAGCAGGTTGAGAGCCCGTCTCCACTCGTGCCCAAGGGTTTTGTTACAGTGAAGTACATGTGTCCTTTTCTCCCCTGCTCTGTCTCTGGGCTCTGAGGTCTCAGTGATGACCTCTATGGAGGATGAGGAAGTGGGGGATTTGGAGGAAAAGAAAGAAGTGGGGAAAAGCAAGGGATTAATGTGGGCAGGGTCCTCTCTGCTGGTCCAGATGTGGCTTTTGGAAACACATTGGGAGTCTAGGGGTGTGGTTCTCTATATACAAAGAAGGGGGCCTGGGAATAAGTCAACTAGATCGGGGACTCCTACCCTGACTCCTCATTGCATATGGACTCCATATGAATTGGATTTCACTGAAACTGCCGTGGAAAACAGCTGAACCTGATTAATCTTCCATCAAATTTCACATGTGTTTGTTTGCCTGGCTGAGAGAACCTCCCTCCCTTCCATGTCCCCAACCCTGCCCTCCAGCCCAGATGCTGAACTCCGGACTCTTCCGGTGTGGAAGGCAAGGGGGCGGGCAGAGCCAGTGGCCAGTTAACAGTAATGTTTATCGGCTTTTGCTGCCCATCCATAGACTCACCAAGGGGTAAGTCTGGTCCTTGCGACATTTACAGCCCGACCACTGTCTTATATTGCCTTTAGGACATTTTCAAGATCTGCTCCGAGATGAACCCCAAACCCTTGAAACACTCCAGGCTGAAAGTTATTACCTGTGCTCAATGCAACTGTCTGCCTCTTCACGGCCCTTTCACTTTCCAAGAAAGAGTATCCTATGTTGCCTTCAGAACTACTACTTTCTATTTGCAGTACAGTTTCTGATACATGATAGATGTTTGATAAAAGGTGGAAGCCAGTAACTTTCCCACTGCTCCTTTTGCTGAGAGCACGAGAGGACATTATCCAACAGATACGGGATGGGATCTTGCTGCCAGCTCTGGGCCTGGCAGAGGAAACATACTTGGGATAATACAGTAGGAGCTGCTGGTATGTTTGCATTGTCATATGGTAATAGTGTCTACCAGTAGATGGAGGTATTCTTAGCTCTAAAGGCAACGCAGAATACTCCTTCTTGAAAAGGCAAAAGGCCGTGAAGAGGTAGACAGTTGCCTTTGATGCAGGTGATAGCTTTCAGCCTGGAGTATTTATTTCAAGGGTTTGGGTTCATCTTGGAGGAGACCTTGACGATGTATCACATAGAGACAACCTTTCATAAAATCTTGCATATCCTCAGGGCTTTCAATGTACTCAAGAGGCTGAGAGACAGGTGTGTGTGTGTATGTGTGTATGTGTGTGTGTGTGTGTGTGTGAGAGAGAGAGAGAGAGAGAGATTGATTATGAGCATACCATCTTGGCTGCATCTTGAAATTTTGGATGTTGTTTCCAAAGCAAATTAACAAAAAAGAAAAGAAATCTAGAATTTCTCCTTTTTTATGCAAACTCAGGACCAAAGGAGGATTTCTGATAACTGTGTTGTGGTCTCTAGCAAAGACCTCTTAAATACTATGGGATTTGAATACATGGTAGGTGTAGACAAAGTGTTTGATAGTGAAGGTTAATGAATAATAGAATTCAAAGGAAAGAGCCTTCATGGATAATTTCTGCAGGAGCAAAGATTTTGACTCTAGATGATTCTCCCTCCAACTTGGCTAAATTCACTTATTCATTCGTTTATTCATTCCATACTCAGGTATTGAGTGGTTTTGGTCTGTTAGTACCTACCAGTCTCTAATTGAGAACACACGAAAATCAAGCATTTGCCCTCCAGGAGAATAGAGTCCAGTGGAGAAGACAGATAAGAAAATGCTTCAATCCCTTGAGGCTAATAACCAACCTCTCTTTTTATAGCCAAATGGACTTGGGGTCAGTAAACAATTATTTATCATGTACTTTCTGTGGGGGTCTCTACCGTGGGCACAGAGAGGGGATATATGTATAAATGAGACAGAAGACACAACTTGTTTTCTAGAGGCTGAGAAGTTGGATAGAGGAGTTGGAACCATATGAGAAATGGAACCAGAAGTGGACAAGCCCTGTGATATAGGACATTTGTAAACTCCTGCAGTCAAACACCATCCCTGGCACATAAGTAAGAAGTCCTTCTAAACTGGTTTGTCTGGAGAGAGGATGGAAGGAAGGAAGGCTTGTGGAGGGGGGATATTAAAACCCCATCTGGATGGAAAGCTGTGGTTTTGTTTTCCTTGTTAAAGGAACATTCATGTGATTAAAAAGTGGTTCTGAAGGATAAAAAAGGAAATGTACAGAAATGAAAGTCTTTCCCACCTCCATCTTTGGCATAAGCTGTAGACTCAGTGGACTTTCAGCCTTTAGTCCTTGTTCCATCATAACCTTGCGTGAAATACTCTACAACTGATTTTTTAATGATTTATTTACTTATTTTTGGCTGTAGCGGGTCTCTGTTGCTGTATGCAAGCTTTCTCTAGTAGCAGTGAGTGGGGGCTACACTTCTCTGTGGTACGTGGGCTTCTCATTACAGTGGCCTTTCTTGTTGTGGGGCACAGGCTTAGTTGCTCTGTGGCATGTGGAATCTTCCTATCCTTGCCCTCCTCCCTGTCACTTTGGCATTTATGGGTTTATAATATTTATATTCTCTTCTGAAACCACAGAAAAGTCTTCAAGGCTAGGCTGATGAAAAAAGTGAGAACTCACAGACAGCACTTACAACAGTGTGATTGTGTAAATATTATTCACTGTAGAATTGAGCAGTGTGATTAGACCCAGGGCATGCATATGTAACCTTTTTATTAGGGCTGGCAGTTGCTGGGATAAAAAGCCAAAATCAACATGGAACAGGAAATGAGGATGGCAGGGTCTAACCTAATTCCAAGGTTTTAGGATTTGTGCAGCGCCCAACAGGTGCACACATACTACTGGTGAGTAATTGTGGTTAGAGAAGAATGATGGTTAAATAAGAATGCCAGGACGGATGAATCACAACCTGGAGTCAAGATTGCTGGGAGGAATATCAACAACCTCAGATATGCAAATGATACCACTCTAATGGCAGAAAGTAAAGAGGAACTAAATAGCCTCTTGATGACAGTGAAAGAGGAAAGTGAAAAAGCTGGCTTGAAACTCAACATTATGGTGCACTGGGAAGACCCAGAGGGATCGGATGGGGAGGCAGGTGGGAGGGGGGATCGGGATGGGGAACACATGTAAATCCATGGCTGATTCATGTCAGTGTATGGCAAAAACCACTACAATATTGTAAAGTAATTAGCCTCCAACTGATAAAAATAAATAAATAAAAAGAAACTCAACATTAAAAAAACGAAGATCATGGCAATTGGCCTCATCACTTTATGGCAAATAGATGGGGAAAAAATGGAAACAGTGACAGATTTTATTTTCTTGGGCTCCAAAATCACTGTGGATAGTGACTGCAGACATGAAATTAAAAGACACTTGTTCCTTGAAAGGAAAGCTATGACAAACCTAGGCAGCGTATTAAAAAGCAGAGGCATTACTTTACCAACAAAGTCCATATAGTCAAAGCTATGGTTTTTCCAGTAGTCATGTACAGATGTGACCCAGGGATCGAACCTGCATCTTCTGCTTTGGCAGGTGGATTCTTTACCACTGAGCCTATCCTTGCCCTGTGGGAAGCTCCACATATTGACTTCTCTTGGGAGCTTTAAAAAATGCTGCAGCTCTGGTGTCCTACCCCCAGTGGTTCTGAATAGACTGGTCTGGGAGGTGATTTGGGCATTGGGATTTTTAAGAGTTCCCCAAAACCTGAGAATCACTGAACCGAGAGGGAATCATTCAGGGCCCCTTGCTTCTGTGGGCAAAAGGCTATAATGAGACAGGATTTCCTACCTCCCTTGTGCACTGGGTCTCTGCTACCTCCCGAAGACTGGCATCTGAGTTTCTGGATTGAGCACCCAGCTCATCGGATGGAGTCCCTTTTAGTTCTTGAAATGCACTCTGGAAAGTCAGCCAGTTGAGCATAAAACATAAATCAGAATTTGTTCCTCCTTGTACTCTAGTTCTATTTTTTTTCTCCTTAGCTTGAAAGAAATCGGTTCTACATCACTTTTAGACTATCCCGGCTCAGTTAAATGTAATCTCGACTAGAGCAAAATTGCTTAATTAGACAATAATATCAGAGAAATTGACCATTATATCTGGTTATTGACTTTTCAGATGGCTTGTATTACCATTTATATTCTTTCCAGTTGGGTTTTTAAGCATGAAAAGAATTTATTGAGAGATTGTTCTTAGAAGCTATTTTTAATAGTCTAATGGCTTTTTAATTTTCAAAGCATTTATATTCATCAGTTGGAGCCAAGAAAGGACTCAGATTGACTCTTACTGCATGGCTGTTCCTGCCTCTTCAGTTATTAACTGATTATACTTAGAAATAAAGCCACCAGATGTAGGATTTCCCCCCTCCCTTATTTATGATGACAGAGGAAGAACATCATAAAGGAAATGAACTTTAGGTGGGAAGCCACAAAAATGATATTTTTAAAGTTTCTGTTTATTGATTGACTGCTCTGTGCCAGGCAGTTTATGTAGACTGTCTCTAATCCTTTCAATAATCCTAGAAGATAGATAGCATGATCATTCTTTAGTAGATTGGGAAGTGAAGGCTTAGGTATGAGGACTGTTATCACCATCATCATGGCGAGTGCATATTGACAGATAGATCCTACTTCCTAGTTAACACTATATCTCTTCTTGACTTTTTTTTTTTTTTGGTATTGGAGTATAGCCAATTATACCCTGAGTCACCGTGACTCAGATGGTAAAGAATCTGCCTGCCAATGCTGGAGACTTGGGTTTGATCCATGGGTCGAGAAGATCCCCTGGGGAATGGAATGGCTCCCCACTCCAGTACTCTTGCCTGGTAAATCCCATGGACAGAGGATCCCATATATACTCCATGGGGTCACAAAAGAGTCAGACATGACTTAGCAACTAAACAACATAGTCCATTAAAAATATTGTGATAGTTTCAGCTGAAAATCAAAAGGACTCAGCTAAAAAGCAAAATGGCTGTCTGAGGAGGCCTTACAAATAGCTGTGAAAAGAAGACAAGCGAAAAGCAAAGGAGAAAAGGAAAGATATGCCCATTTGAATGCAGAGTTCCAAAGAATTGAGAGATAAGAGAGATATAAGAGGAGATATATTTCTTTCAATGCAAAGAAATAGAGGAAAACAATAGAATGGGAAAGACTAGAGATCTCTTCAAGAAAATGAGAGGAAGGTGAGGGTGGGATGTTTTGAAAGAACAGCATGTATATTATCTATGGTGAAACAGATCACCAGCCCAGGTGGGATGCATGAGACAAGTGCTCGGGCCTGGTGCACTGGGAAGACCCAGAGGAATCGGGTGGAGAGGGAGGTGGGAGGGGGGATCGGGATGGGGAATACATGTAAATCTATGGCTGATTCATGTCAATGTATGACAAAACCCACTGAAAAAATAAATAAATAAATAAATAAAGGAAAAAAAAAAAAAAAGAAAATGAGAGATACCAAGGGAACATTTCATGCAAAGATGGGTTTGATAAAGGACAGAAATGGTATGGACCTAACAGAAGCAGAAGATATTAAGAAGAGGAGGCAAGAATACACAGAAGAACTGTACAAAAAATATCTCCATGATCCAGACAATCACCTAAAGCCAGACATCCTGGAATGTGAAGTCAAGTGGGCCTTAGAAAGCATCACTACAAACAAAGCTAGTGGAGGTGATAGAATTCCAGTTGAGCTATTTCAAATCCTGGAAGATGATGCTGTGAAAGTGCTGCACTCAATATGCCAGCAAATTTGGAAAACTCAGCCGTGGCCACAGGACTGGAAAAGGTCTGTTTTCATTCCAATCCCTAAGAAAGGCAATGCCAAAGAATGCTCAAACTACCGCACAGTTGCACTCATCTCACACGCTAGTAAAATAATGCTCAAAATTCTCCAAGCCAGGCTTCAGGAATACCTGAACTGTGAACTTCCAGATGTTCAAGCTGGTTTCAGAAAAGGCAGAGGAACCAGAGATCAAATTGCCAACATCCGCTGGATCATCAAAAAAGCAAGAGAATTCCAGAAAAACATCTATTTCTGCTTTATTGACTGTGCCAAAGCCTTTGACTGTGGATCACAATAAACTGGAAAATTCTTAAAGAGATGGGAATACCAGACCACCTGACCTGCCTCTTGAGAAACCTATATACAGGGCAGGAAGCAACAGTTAGAGCTGGACATGGAACAACAGACTGATTCCAAATAGGAAAAGGAGTACATCAAGGCTGTGTATTGTCACCCTGCTTATTTAACTTATATGCAGAGTACATCATGAGAAACGCTGGGCTGGAAGAAGCACAAGCTGGAATCAAGATTGCTGGGTGAAATATCAATAACCTCAGATATGCAGATGACACCACCCTTATGGCAGAAAGCAAAGAAGAACTAAAGAGCCTCTTGATGGAAGTGAAAGAGGAGAGTGAAAAAGTTGGCTTAAAACTCAACATTCAGAAAACTAAGATCATGGCATCTGGCCCCATCACTTCATGGGAAATAGATGGCAAAACAGTGGAAACAGTAGCTGACTTTATTTTTGGGGGCTCCAAAATGACTGCAGATGGTGACTGCAGCCATGAAATTAGAAGACGCTTACTCCTTGAAAGGAAAGTTATGACCAACCTAGACAGCAGAGACGTTACTTTGCCAACAAAGGTCCATCTAGTCAAAGCTATGATTTTTCCAGTGGTCATGTATGGATATGAGAGTTGGACTGTGAGGAAAGCTGAGCGCTGAAAAATTGATGCTTTTGAACTGTGGTGCTGGAGAAGACTCTTGAGAGTCCCTTGGACTGCAGGGAGATCCAACCAGTCCGTCCTGATGGAGATAGGTCCTGGGTGTTCATTGGAGGGACTGATGCTGAAGCTGAAACTCCAATACTTTGGCCACCTCATGCAAAGAGTTGACTCATTGGAAAAGAGCCTGATGCTGGGAGGGATTGGGGGCAGGAGGAGAAGGGGACGACAGAGGATGAGATGGCTGGATGGCATCACCGACTTGATGGACATGAGTTTGAGTAATCTCCGGGAGTTGGTGATGGACAGGGAGGCCTGGCATGCTGGGATTCACAGGGTCACAAAGAGTCGGACACGACTGAGCGACTGAACTGAACTGAAACATATACACGTATCCATTTTCCCCTAAACTCCCCTCTCACCCAGGCTGCCACATAACACCAAGCAGAGTTCTCTGTGCTATACACTAGGTCCCTGTTGGTTATCCATATGAAATATAGCCATGTGTACACATCGATCTCAAACTCCCTCTTTCCCCCCCTTGCCGCTATAAGTTTGTACTTTGAGTCTATGAGTCTGCTTTCTCCATAATTTTTGATAGTGTTTCTCCCCAGTCTTAGAAGTACCCCCATTGGAGCCATAGAGTAAATGGCCACTCTGCTTGTGGGACGCTCCTGGTGCCCTGTCTTGTGCAAGCTCCTCACGTGCTCTATTGCATGCAAACCTCATAACAGCCAGGGACTTCTTTTACTGTTCTTATTTTATAAATGAGGAAACTGAGGCATTGAGGGGTCAGGTTAGGTCAGGTCAGGTCACTTACAAGGTCCTGGAGTTGGTAAAGGATGGAGTCAGGCTCTGAGCCCGGATAACCTCTTTCTTGCCCCACTGTCTTTCTGTGATATGAAGCTAAACGTCAACCAGTAATACGTTTTCAAAAATTCAGACCAAGGAGAAAGTTCCTTCAGACTGGTTATTGGGTGAAAACAATACCAACACTATTATAGCCACAGGAACATTGAATTGTTTCATCATGGTGGAACTTTGTTATCATGAATAAGCTGCAGGAAACCTCATTTTTCTGTTGTTTGGATTGGTAGAGGACATACAGACCCAATATATTGCATTAGCAAGAAGTGCTTTGGAAGTTATTGGGCAGCTGGATAAGATGTGCATGAATTTCTCACTTTCTATAAGCTTAATTAAACAAACTTGGTGATCGCTGGCAGCCGCAATTATTCCTGGGACCTCAGATTACCTTAATTCAAATATGGCATCTGGAGGTTTCTGGGGCCTGTACACAGCCACCCATAACTAGAGGGCTCTAAAGGAACCATGGATGAGTTAAAGTGTAGTTGGGGACTTCACTAGTGGTCCAGTGGTGGAGAGTCTGCCTGCCAATGTGGGGGAAACGGCTTTGATTCTTGGTCTGGGAAGGTTCCACATGCCATGGGGCAGCTGAGCCCAGGCACCACAACTACCAAAGCCCACACGTTCTAGAGTCTGTGCTCCACAATAAGAGAAGCCATTGCAGTGAGAAATCTGAGCGCCACACCTAGAGGGTAGCCCCCACTCACTGCAAATAGAGAAAGCCTGCGCACTGCAATGAAGACCCAGTGAAGCCAAAAATAAATAAATAATGAAACATTTGAAAAAGTGTATTTGGATGAAGGTGACCACTGGTGAGGGGTTGTAAAAGCCACGTACTCCAAGGACAGTTTGGAGAATCTGTGGCTTTTTGGTCAGGAGTGATGACTCAGGATCCAGGGTGAAGAACATGCTCTCAGGATCGGGGGGAGATATTACATTAGACTCACTCTGCATGGCTTCATGGGTATAACTGATGGAGAGATGATGTCTGCAGGGAATGAACCACTTCCGTCTCTGTAGATGCATCTGGCGGCATTGGGTTGCTTTCTGGATGAGGAGCTAGAGGAATACCTGGCTGGATGGGGTGACTTGTCATTTAGCTATCTCTCCTTGCAACCGGATTGTGGCATTTCTCACAACCAGGCAGTGTGATCATTCTCAGAAGACTTGGACGTTCATTGGGGTCTCCAGCTCCTTGAGAACTAGAGAAGAAAGCCAGCTCCTCATGGCCCCCTGTGACCATATGAAACCCTTGCTAAGATTTGTGAAAATTCCTAGAGGGCTTGCAGTTATGCTCTTTTGGCTCTGAGCTCTTCTCCCTTATGCTTTGGATGGTGCATCTTATCGGCTGCCTTTCTGTCTCTGTTCTATGTATAATTAACTTAAATCAGTGGTACCGTTGCTTAGAAAGAGATAACCTGTTATTTGCAGAGTGGTTTCATGTGTGTACTTTGGCCAAGGAAGGGCAGAGTAGGGTTAGTAGACTTCAGAAGTCTTCCTTGTTTTTGCAAAGTGACCTCTAACTGAACAATAGGCACTTCATTCTTAAAATGTCATTGGACAACTCATCACCAGGGACATTTTTCTGACCTTTGATCATCGATCACTGCCTACCTTGCTCTCTCTTTTACATTTTCTTCTCCATTCTGCTTGGGAGTAAATTTCTTTATGTATTTGTTTATTTATGGCTGTGTTGGGTCTTAGCTGCAGCACGCAGGATCTTTGTTGTGTTATGTGTGATATTTTGTTGTGGTGCATGCTCTCTAAAATGTGTGAGCTTTGTAGTTGCCCTGCACAGACTTAGTTGCCCCTCGGCATGTGAGATTTAGTTCCCCAACCAGGGATCAAACCCACGTCCCCTGCATTGCAAGGCAGACTCTTAACCACTGGACCCCCAGGGAAGTCCCGGGAGCAAATTTCTTATACAAGACATTTTGACCAACTCCTTGGTTATTCCTTGCTGATTTCCATGTTCTTAAGACAATGGCTTTCCAATGTTTTGGCCATGGCTCATAATAAGAAACACTTCCTATATCATGACTCAAAATACTCATTTAATAATTCGTTGTTTTTTTTTTTCAGTTGTGCTCGGTCATCATTGCTATTGGGAGGGCTTTCTCTGGTTGTGCATATCTGGCCTCTTTGTTGTGATGGCCCAACTTCTCATTGCAGTGACTTCACTTGTGACAAAGAGGCTCTAGGGCATGCGGGCTTCATTAGTTGTGGTTCACGGGCTCAGCGGCTCCGAAGCAAGTGGAAACCTCCCGGACTAGGGATCGAACCCTTGTCCCTTGCATTGGCAGGTGGATTCCTAACCAATGGACCTCCAGGGAAATCCTAATACTTATTCTTACTACCTCTGATGCACTAGGTCTTTCCAACGCTATGCTATCTATTGTCCTATCCCCTCATGTTCTATTCCATTTCATTCCAAATTTCGATCATGATTTACCAAACTGATTTCACAGCCCACTGGTGTATCAGGACCTGAGATTTTCAAAGCACTACTGCTGCCTTTTAAAGCTCTAGTCATTTGCCAAGTGGCTTCCTGTTGCTGTTTGGCTTCTGTGAGTCATAGAATGCACATCTTTTAAAGCAACATCTCACTTTTGAATTCTCCACATTAAGTATCTCAGTCCTAAATATGTAGGAGGGTAGAGTAAATCCAGCATTTGGTCAGTGGAATAATTTGGGGCCTTTTAACATGACCAAAATATGCAAGGGACTATGTCAGGCCTAGAAATACCAGAATAGGTGCCATCTGCTGCTCCGTTAGAGACTGGATGCGGAAATCCTTTGAGACTGACAATGGACCCTCAAATTCTGGTTCATTGAAAAGTATTTTTAAATGTATTTTTTTTACTGTAGTAAAAGTCACGTAATATAAAATATACTTTTAAAGCCATATTTAACTGTACAGTTCAGCGGCACCAGGTACATTCACATTGCCATGCAACTCTCACCATCATCCATCTCCCAGATTTTTCACCCTCCTAAACCGAAACCCTGTCCCCATTAAATGCTAACTCTCCATTTCTCCTCTCCATCCTTACCACCCCCCACACTCCCGGCCCCTGGCATCTATCCATGTACTTTCTGACCCTATGAATTTGACTGTTCTAGGAACCTTGTATAGTGGAATCAAACAGTGTTTACCAGCACCTAACGCGTATTGGAAGGCAAGTTTAAGGTTAATGTCCTACAAACAGATTGTACCTTTTCTCCCCTGTGAAATACAGTAGGTTCAAATGCATTTGTTGTACTGGACCTTGTGCCAGACTTTTCTGCAGAAACTAGAGGCAAGAGTAGTACATGCTCCTGAACTTGAGGAACTCGGGAGCTGACAGCAAGTGAATTTATAACGCACTGTGACTGGCGTGCTGCCAGGGGCATGAACGGTGTGCAGTGAGGACCCAGGGGGAAGTGTCACGGAGGACACTCCTTGCATTTAGTCTTGGAGGCTCAATAAGCATGGTCAAAGGGAAGGGAGTTGGAGACAGAAGGAACTGCTTGTGCGAAGGCCATGAGCCCCAAGTGGTGTGTGTGGGTGTGTGTGTGTAGGGGTGAATGACAATTAGTTCTGTGTGGCTGGAGTAAAGGGCATGATGCTGGGAGAGAGGGGAGATGAGAGCGGTTGGGGTCAGACGGTAAAGATTGTGAGCTTGGATGGGAAGTCATCCCACGTTGTAACTAGGGAGTGCGTGGGATGGACTGAAGGTAGGGAGGCTCCGGGAGGGCTACAGGTTAGGAGACCGGAGAACTTTACTGTTCACATCGGCACCTGGTAAGCAGTGGCCTCCAGCATGGCTGGCTCTTTCTGTGGCATCATCAGATCTTTTCTCCAGTGGCAGTCAGAGCTGTGTCTTCTAGCCTGTAAAATTTTTTTTTAATTTTTATTTTTTATATTTATTTATTTATGTGACTGTGTTGGGTCTTAGTTGCAGCATAAGGGATCTTCATTGCGTTATGTGAGATCTTTGGTTGCCTTGCACAGACTCTCTAGTTGCAGCTTGTGGGGGCCCAGTAGTTGCAGTGAGCAGGCCTGATTGCTCCATGTCACGTGGGATCTTAGTTCCCCAACCAGGGATCAAACCTGCATCCCCTGCATCGTAAGGTGGATTCTTAACCACTGGACTGCCGGGGAAGTCCCCACCAATGAAACACGGACTCTGGCAGTTTCCTTGGAGGTTCTCAGCCAAGAGTGGAGGACCCTGCCCAGCCTCTGTCAGTTCTCCCGGGAAAGAGGAGAGGAGAGGAAGCTGAGGTCTGCAGGGTGCTTTGACCCCAAATGGTGCAAACATCGGACTATAGCCTCGTGTTGAACGGGTGGCTGATGATCATTTTCGTGGTGTAAACGATCTTGATGATTAGGCCGTGGCTATAAACAGCCAGCCCGAACTGGCTTAACCACATGTGGCTTTGATCTTGACAAGTGAGGGGTTCATAGTGTAACATGGAGAGAGAACAACGGGACTCATCAGTTCAATTATTCCTAAATGCCTACCACTGGGCACTTAAAAAAAAGTCCAAGGTAAAATAATGCAAAAAAAAAAAAAATCCCATCATTTAGTACGTGTTAGACCTGATATGGGGCTTCCCAGGTGGCTCAGTGGTAAAGAACCCCTCTGCCAATGCAAGAGCCGCAGGAGATGTAGGTTCGATCCTTGGGTTGGGAAGAAGACCCCATGGAAGAGGAAACAGCAACCCACTCCACTGTTCTTGCTTGGAAAATTCCATGGACAGAGGAGCCTGGTGGGCTCCAGTTCATGGGGTTGCAAAGAGTTGGACACGACTGAGTGACTAAGCCCACACGCAGACCTGATATGATATGGTTTGATGTTACAGGCTGTATATGACACTATACACTGACAGAGGACAGTGAGGGGTGTCTTCTGCTGCAGCCGAGCCCCCGACCAGGCCTTTGGAATGTGGACTGGGTTCTCTATTGTGATCCTGCCCTGGGAACTGCTGTAATGCTGGTTTGCAGGGGTCTGTACCTGCTCATATGCACCGCCACCTCCCAAGGACCAGGATGACCCAAGAAATGGGGAAAGAAAGCCTGAAGGTCCGCTACCTCACAACCCAGAGCCCTGACCATCAGAAACAAACGCGCTCGTCCTAAGAAGCACTGGGTCTGCTGGAGCTGAAGCTGCGGGCTCAGTTGCTCAGTTTTGTCCGACTCTTTGCAACCCCATACACTGTAGCCCACTGTCCATGGAACTCTCCAGCAAGAATACTGGAGTGGGTTGCCATTTCTCACTCCAGAGGGCCTTCCAGACCCAGGGATCAAGCCCACATCTCTTGAGTCTTTCACATTGGCAGGTGGACTCTTTACCCCTGTGCCACCTGGGAAGCCCCAAGTTTCCAAAGCTGAAGGTCTGATAATTTCATACCCATGTAAGGATCTGTTTGCAGGCAGCCGTGGCTTTTTTGCTGTCTGGATGGGAACTTCCCGGAGGACCCAGGTCCATTCTGGCTGAGAAATTATTGGTAGATTTGACTCATCCAGAAAGCCAGGCCCAGCATCTTGACAGGCAGGGCATAAACAGGGCTGCACAGTGACCATTCTGAACTGAGATCATGAAAGGAAGGAAAATTGTCTTCAGTAGGCGCCGCGCTCCCCTTTCAGCCACTTGCGATGCTGACAGCTCACATCCTACGTCAGGTAATGAACCATCATCAGGAAAGAAAGGAGGAATTAGCCTGCCACAGAAAGTCGCGTATAGCTCGGGCATATCTGTCCAAGGAAGGCTCTTTCTCTCTTTTCCTGGCGAGCTGTTGGATTATGAGACACTTGGCGTGACAGCTGTGTATTTGTGTCTCCTCAGGACCAGCAGCTATATAATCAGCAGATACCTAGAATCATGCAGATCTTACCTGTTAACTTGGGGGGAAGTTGGAACTGCTTTGTTGAGTTAATAATGGCGCACAGGTGGAGAGGGGAACATGACGTCATCGGGAGGAGGTGGTCTTTCCTGATTCCAGGTGAAGTCAGGCTGACCCGTGTTTATTGGCATTTTGGTTACCACATCCCTTTTCTAGGGCAGGGGCAAGAGCCAACAGGGACCTGGGTCAAAGCCTTGTCAGAATGACTCGGAATATTCCTCCCAGTCTCTTCTCTGGGTCTGTTTCCTCTTGCGAACAAGTGGGTGGGGCGTGGATAGAGGGATGAGGGAGGTGAGGATGATGAGAAATCCAGGCTCGAAGGACACCATTCACCCCACACACAGGTCAACCTGCGATGAATCTTTAGCTCCGTGCTGACTTCTAAGCGGAAATCTATATCTTGCCCGTTCTCCTCTGTGCAACCCTGTTTTCTTTACTGGTGAATGTTGATTGCATATAAACAAGCTTTTCACCCTGGGCCTGATTGAGGCACCAATTAGACACTGGCTCTTGTGCCACATGCAGGAGACTCTATATGATAATGTATATGAGACTGGTTCCAACCTGCAGTCTTTTTTGGAATGGAAAGAAGCTCTATCCTGAATAATTTATTGGAAACCCCTTTCTAACACAAAAATTAGAGAGGAGTGAGCTTCTCTAGATGAAATAGCAGTTCATCAGGACATCTTAACTTGTCATTCATGGGTCCCATTCTGTCTCCTCTCCCATGCCGTCTCCTCTCCCATGCCCAGTTTTGGCTTAATGAAGTAAGTCACTTTTTGACAGAAGAAGGAAGATTTTCTCAGGCAGTGTTCTGGAACCCTGAAGAGAAAGATTCAGCCATGTGGTTTTTTTTGATAAAGACTGAACAGATAGTCTGATGGGTATAGGAGGACTTCCCTCATTTGGCATCTTTGTGTTTATTTTATGTTGACAAACCTTAAAAAGAAAATATTTAAAAAATAGTCACACACACACACACACACACACACACATGGATCAAACCTGTGCTCCCTGCACTGAGAGCGTGGAGTCTTAACTGTTGGACCACCAGGGAAATCCCGTATATTGTTAAAAATTTCCTTCTTTCTGTTTTTTTTTTTTTAATTTCAAAAGGATGAAGACTAAGACAATACAGAGAACAATTTAACCAATAACAATGCACCTACTACCCAAAATAAACAAGTATAGGTTTTCTCATAATTGTTATAGATGTTTAAAAAACAAAAGGTAAATATGAAGTCCCATCTGTGTCTAGAATAATTTCCCTTCATCCCCAGAAGCAAACTTTATCAAAACTTGAAGAGTATATCTTCATGTTTATACATAATCTGTATAACTATTGATTCGTATGTTTCAAAATTTCCATAAATGTCATTAAAATGTACACACTGTATATATCTTTCAGCAACTCTTCTTTTTAAAATCATACTTTTGTGGCTGAGTAATATTCCATGGTGTATATGTACCACAGCTTCCTTATCCATTCATCTGCTGATGGGCATCTAGGTAGCTTCCATGTCCTGGCTATTATAAACAGTGCTGCGATGAACATTGGGGTGCACGTGTCTCTTTCAGATCTGGTTTCCTCAGTGTGTATGCCCAGAAGTGGGATTGCTGGGTCATATGGCAGTTCTATTTCCAGTTTTTTAAGAAATCTCCACACCGTTCTCCATAGCGGCTGTACTAGTTTGCATTTCCACCAACAGTGTAAGAGGGTTCCCTTTTCTCCACACCCTCTCCAGCATTTATTGCTTGTAGACTTTTGGAATCAGTTCTAATGAGATGGATGAAACTGGAGCCCATTATACAGAGTGAAGTAAGCCAGAAAGATAAAGACCAATACAGTATACTAACACATATATATGGAATTTAGAAAGATGGTAACGATAACCCTATATGCAAAACAGGAAAAGAGACACAGATGTACAGAACAGACTTTTGGACTCTGTGGGAGAAGGCAAGGGTGGGATATTTCGAGAGAACAGAATCGAAACATGTACATTATCTAGGGTGAAACAGACCACCAGCCCAGGTTGGATGCATGAGACGAGTGCTCAGTCCTGGTGCACTGGGAAGACCCAGCGGGATCGGGTGGAGAGGGAGGTGGGAGGGGGGATCGGGATGGGGCATACATGTAAATCCATGGCTGATTCATGTCAATGTATGACAAAAACCACTACAATATTGTAACGTAATTAGCCTCCAACTAATACAAATAAATGGAAAAAAAAAAATAAAACAATCAGAGAATTAAAAATAAAATAAAATAAAATCATACTTTTGTTTTTGGTAGCTATCCCTATGAATTCATTCATCATTTGTTTTTTGGTAGTTACCTATATTGTGCATGCATGCTAAGTCGATTCATTTGTGTCCGATTCTTTGCAACCCCACGATCTTCAGCACGCCAGGCTTCCCTGTCCTTCCCTATCTCCCGGAGCTTGCTCAAACTCATGTCCATTGAGTCAGTGATTGCATCCAACCATCTCATCCTTTGTTGCCCCACTCCTCTTGACCTCCATCTTTCCCAGCATCAGGGTCTTTTTCAACGAGTTGGCTCTTCACACCAGGTGGCCAAAGTATTGGAGCTTCAGTTTCAGCATCCATCCTTCAAATAAGTATTCAAGGTTTATTTCCTTTAGGATTGACTGGTTTGATCTCCTTTCTGTCCAAGGGGCTCTCAAGAGCCTTCTCCAATATCATAAATTGAAAGCATCAATTCTTTGGCGCTTGGCTTTCTTTATGGTCCAACTCTCACATCCAAACGTGACTGCTGGAAAAAGCATAGCTTTGACTACATGGAAATTAAAATTAGTAGGTTTAAATTTTACTAAGCATGGTGAAATTACTTGCCCAAGGAGCTGCATTATATTTAAGCTCCTCCCACAAGGTATAAAGTTTCTATTTAACATTTTACCACATTCTCACCAACATTTGATATTGTGCAATTTTATCTCAGTGTCTTAATTTGCATTTCCCTGGTAATGAAGAGGATGGGGACGAGTACTGATTCAGATGTTCCTTGACTGTCAGGGTCATTCTTCCTTTGTGGATTGAATTTTCTTATGCTTTTCCCTGAGCTGACTGTGGCTCAGATCATGAACTCCTTATTGGAAAATTCAGACTTATATTGAAGAAAGTAGGGAAAACTACTAGACCATTCGGGTATGATCTAAATCAAATCCCTTATGATTATATACTGGAAGTGACAAATAGATTTAAGGGATTAGATCTGATAGAGTGCCTGAAGAACTATGGACAGAGGTTTGTGACATTGTACAGGAGGCAGTGATCAAGACCATTCCCAAGAAAAAGAAATGCAAAAAGGCAAAATGGTTGTCCGAGGAGGTCTTGCAAATAGCTGAGAAAAGAAGAGAAGCAAAAGGCAAAGGACAAAAGGAAAGATATGCCCATTTGAATGCAGAGTTCCAAAGAATAGCACAGAGCGATAAGAGAGCCTTCCTCAGTGATCATTGCAAAGAAATAGAGGAAAACAATAGAATGGGAAAGACTAGAGATCTCTTCAAGAAAATTAGAGATACCAAGGGAACATTTCATGCAAAACTGAGCACAATAAAGGACAGAAATGGTATGAACCTAACAGAAGCAGAAGATAGTAAGAAGAGGTGGCAAGAATACACAGAAGAGCTATACAAAAAAGATCTTCATGACCCAGATAACCATGATGGTGTGATCACTCACCTAGAGCCAGACATCCTGGAATTTGAAGTCAGGTGGGCCTTAGGAAGCATCACTATGAACAAAGCTAGTGGAGGTGATGGAATTCCAGTTGAGCTATTTCAAATTTTTAAAGATGATGCTGTGAAGGTGCTACACTCAATATGCCAGCAAATTTGGAAAACTCAGCAGTGGCCACAGGACTGGAAAAGCTCAGTTTTCATTCCAATCTCAAAAAAAGCAATCCAAAGATGTTCAAACTACCACACAATTGCACTCATCTTACATGCTAGCAAAGTGATGCTCAAAATTCTCCAAGCCAGGCTTCAACAGTACGTGAACCATGAAGTTTCAGATGTTCAAGCTGGATTTAGAAAAGGCAGAGGAACCAGAGATCAAATTGCCAACATCTGTTGGATCATCAAAAAAGCAAGAGAGTGCCAGAAAAACATCTATTTCTGCTTTATTGACTATGCTAAAGCCTTCGACTGTGTGGATCACCACAAAACTGTGGAAAATTCTTAAAGAGATGGGAATACCAGACCACCTGACCTGCCTCCTGAGAGATCTGTATACAGGTCAAGAAGCAACAGTTAGAACTGGATATGGAACAACAGACTGGTTCCAAATTGGGAAAGGAGTATGTCAAGGCTGTGTATTGTCACCCTGCTTATTTAATTTATATGCCTAGTACATCATGGGAAATGCCAGACTGGATGAAGCACAAGCTGGAATCAAGATTGCTGGGATAAGTATCAATAACCTCAAATATGCAGATGACACCACCCTTATGGCAGAAAGTGAAGAAGAACTAAAGAGCCTCTTGATGAAAGTGAAAGAAGAGAGTGAAAAAGTTGGCCTAAAACTCAACATTCAGAAAACTAAGATCATGTCATCTGGTCCCATCACTTCATGGCAAATAGATGGGGAAACAATGGAAACAGTGAGAGACTTTATTTTTCTGGGCTCCAAAATCACTGTAGATGGTGACTGCAGCCATGAAATTAAAAGACACTCGCTCCTTGCAAGAAAAGCTATGACCAGTTTAGACAGCATATTAAAAACCAGAAACATTGCTTTGCCAACAAAGGTTCATCTAGTCAAAGCTATAGTTTTTCCAGTAGTCATATATGGATGTAAGAGTTGGACTGTGAAGAAAGCTGAGCACCGAAGAATTGATGCTTTTGAACTGTAGTGTTGGAGAAGATTCTTGAGAGTCCCTTGGATTGCAAGGAGATCCAACCAGTCAATCCTAAAGGAAATTGGTCCTGAATATTCATTGGAAGGACTGATGCTGAAGCTGAAATTCCAATACTTTGGCCACCTGAGAGAGAGAGACTGACTCTGGCCAATACTTTGGCCACCTGAGAGGGAGAACTGACTCATTTGAAAAGACCCTGAGGCTGGGAAAGATTGAAGGTGGGAGGAGAAGGGGACAACAGAGGATGAGATGGTTGGATGGCATCACTGACTTGATGGACGTGAGTTTGAGAAAGCTCCGGGGGCTGACGATGGACAGGGAAGCCTGGTGAGCTGCAGTCCATGGGGTCACAGACAGTCGGACATGACTGAGCGACTGACCTGATGCTTTTCTGTTTTTGGCATTTGCCTTGTTTATCTTTTTCTTAATGATTTGTAGAAACTATGGATATTAATTTTTATTGGTTATCTGGACTGAGAACATTTACTCCCCATCTGTTGCTTTAATTTTGCCTGAAGTTAAAAAGCCTACGGTGTCTTCTATCATTCAAGAAACTTAAATTTTGATCAATTTAACCTAGTAATTTGTTCTGCTTAAAAAAAGGTTTGTAGAAATATTTCTTTGCAGTAGGTCATAAAATTAGTTTCTAATACTTTCTTCTCATGATTTTCTTTTCATGTTTATATCTTTAATAAACTGAGAATTTGTTTGCATATATATATGTAAATATATGTATTTATTTGTTTTGGCATGGTGTGAGCTGCTGCTATGCTAGCTCTAGACATCTTCCCCAGATGTCTTGCTATAGATAAGACACTGTTTAAGTCACTATTGATTAAACTTTCTTTTACATTCTAACTGCTACATTTATCCTCTCTGAAGAAAGTGAAAGTGTTATTTGCTCAATTGTGTCTGACTTCAACCCTGTGGATTGGGGCCCACCAGGCTTCTCTGTCCATGGAATTTTCCAGGCAAGAATATGGAGTAGGTAGCCATTCCCTTCTCTAGGAGATCTTCCTGACAGAGGGATTGGACTTGGGTCTCCCACATTGCAGGCAGATTCTTTACCATCTGAGAGCCACTAGGGAAGCCCATTTATTCTCTCTACACATTCCTAAAACTCCCTTTATATATATCTCAAAGCTTATAATTATTTTTTTCCATTCTTCTTTTCTGTTTTATTTTTCTTTGCTTCATTTTGGAAAATTGTCCAAGCTCCATCTTTCACTTCACACATTCTCTCTTTGACTAGTTCTAATCTCTTATTTAACCTATCTAATGAGTAATTTCCAACCAATTACTGTATTATTTATTTCTGTAAATGTTGTTCCTTTTTTTCAAATCTTTTTTTTTTTGCGTTTGTAATATGTCCTTCTTATGCCTAGACTTTATTCCTTTCTTCATATATGTACACTTCAAGTAAACTTACTTTAAAGTCCCACTCATACTGATCTGTTATTTGTGATTCCTTGGGCATGGCCATTTATCATGTTTGCTGATGATCTCCTAGATCATTAGATTTCTTTAAGAGTTGTGTGGATCAGGCCTTTTGTGTGAACTATTTTTTCACACTGGTGGTACTCATCCTGGCTTGCAGAGGCTTTCCCATGGGAATGTTCATAGTTGCTTCTATTAGGGTCACAAAGGAAATCTCAGGACCAAATGTTTATGTCTACATCTTGGCTCAAGGATTTTGCATCATGTAGACAGTTTAAGAATTCAGATCTCATACCATCAGGCAGTGCAGTTTGGAGGATTCTGTTTCTTGGGTCAGTGAGTGAAGTTTTCCTAATTCTACTTTGATGTACAGGAAAGACTTACTTTTTCTGGGTCCTGTGCCGAATGTGGAGATTTGGCCTCAGTGTCAGCCTCCATGGTGGCTTTAAAACCTCAACCTGCAAGGCATGTTATCTGGTTTAGTTACTCCTGTGGCCAAACTGTTTCAACTAAAACTGCAGTGTTTCTGGCACCTAGAGTTTCTCATTTTTGCTTTTGAACTTGGCTATGTATTTTGAATTTTTAAGAGTCATAAACATTTTGTAGTATTTCTGTGTGTTTTGAGAATGAGGGGGGCTTCATGCATGAGCACTGTCTGCAATCTTGACCTGAAAGCCCTTCCACTTCTTTACCGGCATCTCCCACATCATGTGGCTTATACTTCAAACATGCACTTGTAAATTAGTAATTGTGAAGTCAGAGTATATTTTTCCATACAAGGAGAGTTGGTATGCTGATTAGATAAATGATAGTGCAAGCTTCCCTGCTTAGGACAGGTGAGCCCCAAGGTCTGGGTGTCATTAGGAGAGATCCATGTAGCTATCTCAGCATGCATTCTCCATCATTCAAAATCTGGCTTTTGGGACTTCCTTGATGGTTCAGTGGTTAAGATTCCACACTTCCAGTGCAGGGGCTGTGGGTTTGATCTCGGTTGGTGGAACTAAGATCCCACATGTCGCGTGTAATGGTCAAATTAAAAAAAAAATCTAGTCTTGCAGTCTCAGAAATGCAATTTTCTTGGACACCAATTGTGGATTCACCTGTCAGGTAAGGACTCATTCAGATAGAACAGTCTGATTTGTCAAATCAGAATGCCAATTTTATAATGTATCACGAGAATGGTAACTGCTGAAGGAATGGATGCTTAAGACCTCCTGGAGCACATTCTCTCCCTGGAGCTAATCTCTGTGGGAAGCCACATAATCATCAGGAGTTTTCCTATGGAGCATGAAATCTAAGTAATGGGGTTTTTAATTATGTGATCTTGAAAGAGCCTCGGGACCTGACATATGCTGAATCCATGTCTGTAACAGGGGACTTCCTTGTCAGTGAGACTGTCACGTTCAAAGCCCACGTGACGAGGTGTCCTGTCCTCTGGACAGAGCTTGGGTGGCCACTGCCAGCATTTGTTTTTCTATTTCTCTCTTTTCTACCCTTCCAGGAACGACCACATTCTCTCTTTAGATTTAATAGCTTCAGTCCAGTCTTGGACTTGGGAGCCACTGTTTTAATATGATTTCGCAAAGCTCTGCTCTGATTCACTCTGGGTGATTTCATAGTTTAACTTTCAGCATGTAATCTTATTTCTGGCTTTTGAAAAATACATTTATCTATTTATTTGGCTCTGCTGAGTCTTAGTTGCAGCATTCAGAATCTTTGATCTTTGATGTGGGATCTTATTTTAGTTGTGGCACATGAAATTTTTAGTTGTGGCATTTGAATTCTTAGTTGCGGTATGTGGGATCTAGTTCCCTGACCAGGGATTGAACTTGGCACCCCCCCCACCCCACCCCACCGCTGGCATTGGGAGTGCAAAATCTTAGCCACTGGACCACCAGGGAAGTCCCTATATCTGACTTCTTGGTAGTGGGACAAGACCCACTCACAGCCAATGCCCTTCTATTCACAGCAATACCTATGTATATAAACATATGTATTTAAAGTGTTTATGTATATAAACATATTTTTGTTTGTTTTGATGAACATGAGATATAAGTTGTAGACGTCATGCAATATAACTAATCAATAAGTCAGCGTACATTTCCAAGGAACAACTACATTCCCTTATGTAACCACAGTACCGTGATCACACCCAAGAAAAGAAAATTAATTTATAATCCATATTGAAATTTCCCCAGTTATTCTAACAAGATCTTTCCTACCATGACTATTCTTAGTCATCTTTTTGGGAGAAAATGCTTTCAGAATTTGAGGTGGCAAGCACCTTAAGTTTGCACTCAACACAAGATAGGTATTATCTTCCTTCTCTGCTCCTCCCACCTCTATCTATTCTTTCAAGGGAAGAATCAGGCATGAAGAAATTATAACAGGAGCAAGAAGGGAAAGCTGATTTGTAGGTAAATGATAGAGTTATGACTTATGATCTTATTGACTAGCAAACAATACACACTCATCCAGGTGTTTCCCAAACACACCCAGGGCTAAACTTTTCTATCCAGGCTGGCCACTGCTGCTGCCATTTAGTCACTCAGTCATGTCTGACTCTTCGTGACCCCATGGACTGTAACCAAGCAGGCTCCATGGGATTTCCCAGGCAAGAATACTGGAGTGGGTTGCCATTTCCTTCTCCAGGGGATCTTCCCGACCCAGGGATCAAGCCTCCATCTTCTGCTTTGCAGGCGTATTCTTACCACTGCATTACCACTTAATAGCTGGGGCCATGGGCAAGCAGAAACACACTGAATAGAGATCCCAAGGCTCCATCTGCTTCACTGTTAGCTGCTCTTCCCTGGCAAGAGGTCTTTTGCCCAGTGTGACCTGGCCTCACTTCATGATGATGCCGAAAAGCATCTACCTTTGAAGAACTCAACAGGCTGACTTGTAAGTATCTAGGGAAATATTCTGTGTGTCCTGGATCAGGCTGGGAAGATTTCAGGGTGCCCCTGGGGCAGCACTTGTCTTCAGATGCCAGCCTTGGCTCTTAGGCAGCTGGTAGACAGCTCTGCTTTAAAAGAGCTTCACTGTGAACTCTGCATATCTTTTGACCTGGTTTGTTCAAAGCCCGGAGAACGCGAAGGGGCTCTTAACCTGCCTTGTGCTCTCAGGACACATGCAGGCCCCGAGCCACCACGGGGACAGGGCTGTACTCTGCCTCAGCGAGGATGGAGACCACCTGCCTACACAGAGCTCAATGGTCTGGACTGAAATGAGACTACCTGTGTGTCAACATGAGTTTGTTAAATTGCTCCAGGAATGTCTTGCCCAGAAAGATGAGCCTGTAAACCAATAAATAACTTCACTGCTTGGATCAGAAAATTTCTCAAAACCAATTTGTTCAGGCAATCATTTGCTCATCTGGGCAAATAGTGCAATGATCAGACAATGGTATACTTATCCAGACTTGCTTCAAGAACCTCACCTTGCTGTATTCATCAATCCTAAAGTGTTACAACATGAAGTTTTTCCTTTGCCAATCAGATCTGGGCACTCAGGGCCACCGGCCAGGCTAGGTATATTAACTGACCCCTACCCCCTGTCTTCCCTGTAGCGCTTGAACTTCTCCTAGTTGTCCCTATTGAGTCAACTGATTGTGCAGACTTCCCCACAATCCCATGGGCATGGTTTTTGTGTGACTTATTGGGTAAGCAGCAGCATTTGTGATTGTGTGATTGTGTATGAATCATGCAAAAAAGGATGTGATGGTTTGAAAGAACTGAGTGCGTTCTTAGACTTTTAAAACTAAAATCTTTGGATTTTTGCAAAATATAAAATTAAAGTCATCACTTTTGAACTCCACACATGAAGCACAAGTGTTTATAAGAATTGTACAGCTAGAGACATGCTTTTGACAAAATCTCCTGAACTCTTCCAAAACTGGTATTTAAATAGGACAATGATATATTTTTTCTAGAAGCTCTATTATTACTCTGAGATGTTTCATCAAAGACAAATGTGAATCTGTTTACAAAGAAGGATATACATAAGTAAATAAAATTTAAAATTAAGATTTTTCTCATGAATGGTTTATTTCTGTTGGAACAAAATAGGTCATGGCAGGCAGTTATAGTTGGTTATAATATAAATTTCTTCAGAGTAGTGTGTCAGTTGCAAAAATGATTATGAATTCTTCTCATCACTGCATCCATGCCCTCCCCACATGGAATCTGTGATTCTCTTTGGCCAATGAAATGTTGGCAAATGAGATGCAGAGGCTTGAAAAGTGCTTGCATATCTCTGGATAAACTACAACCACCACCATGTGAAAAAGCCCAGGTTAGCCTGTTGGATGATGAGACATACATGGTACTGCTACCCTTATCACTCATGCTGACAGCCAGCCCAACCATCAAACATGAGAGTGATGTCATTATGGACCAGTCGATCTCAGAGTTATGAGCAACCTTAACCAAAGAGCAGCTGGAGAACCTTCTCTTGATGCCTTCCTGGAACTTAGATGTGATATCAGGGGCAGAGCAGCCATCCTGTGTCCATGAGGCAAGAAGCATTTGCTAACGGACAGCTGAGCAGAAAGATAAGCAGAAACTAGGGTCTCTGATGGCATCATGGAGCTATAGCATTAGCCGTGGAAACCCTACTTCTGGACTTTGTGTTGTATGAGAAAAAGAAAATGTGATTTTGTTCAGCCAGTGTATGTAGGTTGGGTTTCTGTTATGATATTCATATCTGAAAAACTGGTGAATTAAAAAGTTTTCTCTACCGAAGCTTCTGTAAGAGCTCTTCTCCACCTCCATGCCCACCAATTCTGACAAAGTGAAGGAGAGTGGGGGAGCTGTGGATTGACAATAGGCAGAAGGGCTTTCTGGGTTGACCAGGAAAATCGGAAGGGCTTTCCAGATTGAGCATGAGGCCAGCTATGGGAAAGTGGGTTACTTACCCCGGAAACCAAAATAAAATAAGGCCAGAAGCTGCTAAGGCCACTAGGTGTGAAGCAGGAAGCAGAGGACGAAAAGGGCAATGGATGGGAGTGCGAGAGGATGGTGTCTTGGGAAACACCTGGAACAGGTATATTAAAGGTCAGGATCATCTTAACTGTAGCAAAGACAGCACGGTAAATGGGGGCTTGGCAGACTGAAAGTCAGGAGTGTAGGCCAGACTTCCGGCTCTGGTTTGTGGAGTTGAAGTGGTTGAGCTCCTGGCCCGTGGAAAGGTTACTGAGCTGCCCCAAGACTGTTCCTGGGAAAACAGCTGGAGTGAATACCTCCTCCGTGTTCTCTGTCAGCTTGGATTCCAGAACACACGTTTCCCAAACACCCGAGCTCCTGGCTTTGCCTCTGGCTCCCTCTTCCTTCCGCCACTTCGCTGTGCCAGTCCCCCCCGACCGCCCCGCGTCTGCATTTGGCGTCCCGAAATACAGCCGCCCTTCACCGCTGGGCCTCTGTGATTTACAGCCTCTGAGCATCACCGCGGAGCAAATAAGACATCCTTCATTTTCACACCTGACACAAGAGGAGCAGGGAAGTCAGTCTCCGAAGTCAGACTCAAGGGCCTCTTGATTAAGAGTTAAATTGCTGATGTGATTTACTCAATTTGAGCGTGGGGGAAACAAAGGACGTGGAAGATAATGTGACTGGCAAACTCACGTTTCCGTGTCTCGCGAGAGCACAGCAACGCGTGCAACCCGCGCGGAGGCTGTGCGGAGTCTGAACTTGGGCGTGGCCGGGGGAGGAGCAGCTCTGTGACTGATGGACTCACTTGGGTCTGTTTCGGGGAAGGGTGAGTCGGTGAACTCTCCTGATGTCCGTTTTAAGTCATGTCAGCAGGATAAGTGGCGAAGGAAACGGCAACCCACTCCAGTATTGTTGCCTGGAGAACCCCAGGGACAGAGGAGCCTGGTGGGCATCTGTGGGGTTGCACAGAGCCGGACACGACTGAAGCGGCTTAGCATGCATGCATGCATGCATGCACTGGAGAAGGAAATGGCAACCCACTCCGGTATTCTTGCCTGGAGAACCCCAGGGACAGAGGAGCCTGGTGGGCGTCTGTGGGGTTGCACAGAGTCGGACACGACTGAAGCGGCTTAGCAGCAGGATAAGGGGTGTGATCAGAAGTATGAGTTGGGGGACATCTTTGAAGGAACAGGAATTCGGAGACACGAATTCTGGTCTTGATTTTGTCACTTACATGTTGCGGGAGTCTCACGCCAGGACATATGAATGGGTCTCAGCTTCTTTAAAAATGAGTCTCTGGTGACTCAGACGGTAAAGAATCTGCCTTCCAATGCAGGAGATGACATGACAGGTTCCATCCCTGGGTTGGAAAGATTCCCTGGAAGAGGAAATGGCAACCCACTTCAGTATTCTTGCCTAGAAAATCCCATGGACAGAGAAGCCTGGTGGGCTACAGTCCAGAGGGGTGGAAAGAGTCAGACACGACTGAGCAGCTAGCACTTTCTAAGACTTTCAGCTGCTTGACCTATAAATGGATTGGGACTAAATTACATAAAGGTCTTTTGGACTGACTTATGCGAGAGTGAGAGCTGAAGAGGTCTAGTGAGTTTAGAAAATATTTTTGATCAATTTTACCATGGAGAGCAGCTGAGAACAAACCAGGAACTGGAGGGCAATGTGGAGTAAGGATAAGATATCTTTACAATGGAAGATAATAGAACACTTTATAGAAAGATAAAGGATCACTGTAGTAATAAAGTCCTGGAGTGATGAAGGGGAGAGAATGTACAGCTCAAGTGGCCTTTGATAGGATCAAGGATGATTCATCTCCTGTAACTGGATGGGAGGCAGAGTATTTGGACACAAATGCCAAGGAGACGGCTGGATTTGATAATGGGAGAGGGAAGTTGTTTTCTCATTTGATAGTTCATATTTTCTCAAAGAATCACAAGATGATGTTGGCAGCCCAGGTGGTAGGGAGGTATTTGGGGGGTTTGACAAGGAAGAAGTCATGATAGCATCTCAGAAAGTAAGCAAGTGAAATGACTGGGGTCCTAGGGCTGGTTGTTGGTGAGATGAGTGAATGAGTGAAAGTTACTCAGTCGTATCCGACTGTTTGCAACCCCGTGGACGGTAGCCCGCCAGGCTGCTCTGTCCATGGGATTCTTCAGGCAAGAATACTAGAGTGGGGTGCCATTTCCTTCTCCAGGGGGTTTTCCTGATCCAGAGATGGAACCCAGGTCCCCTGCATTGCAAGCGGATTCTTCACTGTCTGAGACACCAGGGAAGTCCCCGTTGGTTTGAGGTACATGGTCACAAATTGAAAGGGAGATGAGTTAGCATGATTGTGGGATTTCTCCTCCAGTGATCTGCTTTCTGAGTGCAGGCAGATGAGACCTGAGAGTGAAGCATCTTGAGAGATAGTGTTTGTAAAGAGGTCTTTAGAGTAGGGGACACACAGAATCTAAACTGTGTAAAGAGGGTTCCCTTTTCTCCACACCCTCTCCAGCATTTATTGCTTGTAGACTTTTGGATAGCAGCCATCCTGACTGGTGTGTAATGGTACCTCATTGTGGTTTTGATTTGCATTTCTCTAATAATGAGTGATGTTGAGCATCTTTTCATGTGTTTGTTAGCCATCTGTATGTCTTCTTTGGAGAAATGTCTGTTTAGTTCTTTGGCCCATTTTTTGATTGGGTCATTTATTTTTCTGGAATTGAGCTTCAGGAGTTGCTTGTATATTTTTGAGATTAATCCTTTGTCTGTTTCTTCATTTGCTATTATTTTCTCCCAATCTGAGGGCTGTCTTTTCACCTTACTTATAGTTTCCTTTGTAGTGCAAAAGCTTTTAAGTTTCATTAGGTCCCATTTGTTTAGTTTTGCTTTTATTTCCAATATTCTGGGAGGTGGGTCATAGAGGATCTTGCTTTGATTTATGTCGGAGAGTGTTTTGCCTATGTTCTCCTCTAGGAGTTTTATAGTTTCTGGTCTTACATTTAGATCTTTAATCCATTTTGAGTTTATTTTTGTGTATGGTGTTAGAAAGTGTTCTAGTTTCATTCTTTTACAAGTGGTTGACCAGTTTTGAGAGGGTGTGGAGAAAAGGGAACCCTCTTACACTGTTGGTGGGAATGCAAACTAGTACAGCCGCTATGGAAAACAGTGTGGAGATTTCTTAAAAAGCTGGAAATAGAACTGCCATATGACCCAGCAATCCCACTTCTGGGCATACACACTGAGGAAACCAGATCTGAAAGAGACACGTGCACCCCAGTGTTCATCGCAGCACTGTTTATAATAGCCAGGACATGGAAGCAACCTAGATGCCCATCAGCAGATGAATGGATAAGGAAGCTGTGGTACATATACACCATGGAATATTACTCAGCCATTAAAAAGAATTCATTTGAACCAGTCCTAATGAGATGGATGAAGCTGGAGCCCCTTATACAGAGTGAAGTAAGCCAGAAAGATAAAGAACATTACAGCATACTGACACATGTATATGGAATTTAGAAAGGTGATAACGATAACCCTATATGCAGAACAGAAAAAGAGACACAGAAATACAGAACAGACTTTTGAACTCTGTGGGAGAATGTGAGGGTGGGATATTTCAAAAGAACAGCATGTATGCTATCTATGGTGAAACAGATCACCAGCCCAGGTGGGATGCACGAGACAAGTGCTCCGGCCTGGTGCACTGGGAAGACCCAGAGGAATCGGGTGGAGAGGGAGGTGGGAGGGGGGATCGGGATTGGGAATACATGTAAATCCATGGCTGATTCATATCAATGTATGACAAAACCCACTGGAAAAAATAATAATAATAATAATAATAATAAAAAAATAAACTGTGTAAAGAGGAAAGTGAAAACTTGAGGTCATGAAAAGATGTTGGAATTAATGAATTTAATGGAATTACTTAAATTGGTGGACTGGGGTTCTGAAGGGGGTTGCTAGAAGGTGGTGAGGAAAGCACATCTTTGTACAGGATTTGAGCTCCTTTCTTAGTGATTTGTTTTGCATGTTGAAGATGGATTCTTGTGAGCCTAAGGACATTGGTCCAGTCCACGCCCCTTCTTTCTCCTCAGTTTTACAGTCTTCATGTACCCCTGGTGAATAAGTGAACAAGGGAGCCGATTCTTGTAGCTCATTCTCACTATTGCAGGTCGAAGTCAGATCACATGTCCTACTTACCAAATGTGGTAATGTCTTAACCATTGGAGCAGCAGGGAAGTCTGTCCCTGAGTATATGTGTTTTTGCTTGCATCATGCTCAGTCATGTCCGACTCTTTTAGAGCCCGTGGGCTCTAGTCTGCCAGGCTCCTCTGTTCGTGGAATCTTCCAGGCAAGAATGCTGGAGTGGGTTGCTATTTCCTCCTCCAGGGGATCTTCCTAACCCAGGGATTGAACTGGTGTCTCCTGCGTCCCCGCATTCGCAGGCAGATTCTTTACCACTGTGCCACCTGGGAGGCCCATATAGGTTTTTAAAAGGCTTATTTTTGTTGGATTAAGTGGAGAATCAGTGGTTTTCTCTTTTCTTTCTTTATGATTTCCTAGTCTGTACCACTGATCGGTGAGGGGTGTGTGTTGGCTGCTGATAATCCAAGCCTAGTGTAGGTAGAGATGGACTCATTTTAGGTAAGCAAGTGGTGTCACCTCCTCAGTCTACAAAGAACCCAAGATCTAAACAACAACCCTGATAAGAAGGGCATTAGGGCACATAGGTTGCTGCCATTACACAGATGAGGTTACAGTCCCGGAAAGTTTAATACCTGCCCTATCTTAGGAAGAACACCATCATTGACTGTTACCGAAGACTGAAACCTTGAAGTCATCCTTGGTTTCTGCCATCTTTTTCACTTCCTCCAAAAATCAGTCACTGTCTTGAATGAATAAATGAGTGAATGAATGAATGAGCTATACAACTTCAGTTTAGATTTTGTTGAGGTGGATAAAATATTACTGTCTCACTTCTTTCCATTCCCCCTGCCAAATGAGAGACTAATTCACTTTAATAATTATACAGAGATAAATAAATGTTTCAGGATGAGCATGTATGTTTACTTCATAAATTGCTTATAAACTTAAAAGTATTTTAATTATACTTGATAATGTATCACAAGTTATTTAAACAGCATGAATTCATGGGCAGCACATCTTCATTGTATGAGTAATTTTGGGGTTATTATCTATATGTCTATTGGTTCTTCCTACTCAAAAATACTACATACACATCTTAAATTTTAATTACCATATAAGAAGATACCAAAACATTGTTGATATAAATATGCCTGATTAACCAGTACAGGGTTAAGCAAATAATCTGAAGCAAACTAAATTGATAATTATGGACTAATTATGAAATTGTAATTTAAGTAGCAGCAACTGAAAATCATGATTAATTCAAGGCAGTATTGAGGACACATTCACATGGATGTCCTTTCATAAAATTGTTGAGTTGGAGGGAATTTATGGATCATAAACTCTGTATGTGTGTATATGCTCTATTTTCCAAAAATGGACACTGCAATATTTCTGGTCCCTTAAACTTTGTGATCACCTTGACCAATAGAATTTGGGAGAGATGATATTATGGGTCTTTGAAGACTAGGTCATAAAAGGCGATGTGAGCCTCTCTCTCAGAATTCTTGCCATTAGTGTATTAAGCCACTGAGTTTTAGAGTAATTTGGAACACATACACATCTAGAAGCTTTGCAGGTATGACCTGGTTTTGATGACAAAAGTTCCCAATAGAGAACTGAATTAGAATCTTTGGAAACTATCAATAATGCACTAAGTTTTAGTTATGAATTGCATCAGTCATAACTCTTCAGAGTTCAGTATCTAGAAAGTAGGCTCCATATACACATAGAAATGAATGCATATGGAATTGAAAGCTGTTTTCCAGTAAAAACCATGGTGGTGTACGTGTGTGTACTCAGTCGTGTCTGACTCTTTGCGATCCCATGGTCTGTAGCCAGCCAGGCTCCTCTGTCCATGGGATTTGCCAGGCAAGAATACTGGAGTAGGTTGCCAATTCCTCTTCCAAGAGATCTTCCCGACTCAGGGGTCGAACTCACAGTCTCTTGCATCTCCTGCATTGGCAGGCAGGTTCTTTACCACTAACACTACCTGGGAAGCTCACAGTAGGGACTTATAATTTTTGCCTCTGTTCATAGTTCCTTGGAAGAATTCTACGGACGACCAGTAGGATATGGACAATACATTGTGAAATAGCAATCAGTATAGATAACTCTCAAATCAAGATGCCTATCTCTGGCCTCTACTAAGATCTCTGTTCATGAATCTCTATAATCACTCCTTACCCACAGTTTCCATTATGCTTATTTGTTTTATCAGAAAACAATCTCAGACTTACAGGAAAGTACTGGGAATAAAGATTAGAAACTCCCATGGAGCTATTGCTGTAATTATACAGATTAGTGTTTAACCAACTTTATTGCATATTTGAAATATCTTTCAAGAGCTAACATTAAAGGTGCAGTTCAAGCCTTCTTTGAGCCCTTCTGACCTCATTTCCTCTGTCTCTCATCAGAGCTGTGCACTATTCTGAAATTGCTGTTTCCTTTTCATTCAAGGGCTTCCCAGGTGGTGCTAGTGGTAAAGAACCTGCTTGCCAATGCAGGAGACATAAGAGACACAGGTTTGATCCTTGGGTCAGAAAGATTCTCTGGAGGAGGGCAATGGCAACCTACTTCAGTATTCTTGCCTGGAGAATACCATGGACAGAGGAGCCTGGTGGGCTACAGTCGATGGGGTCGCAAAGAGTTGAACAACAACTAAAGTGGCTTAGCATACATACATACTTTCTTTAGCCTCCCTCGGAAGGTAGATGGAATTCATCCATTTTCTCTTAAAGGAAGAGACAGTTTTTTGAATCTTTAGACTTTAAATGCATAGTTCAGTTTTAAGTCCCTTCTTTTCTCAGTCCTGAACACCTATTCTCAGTCCCCATGTAGAATTAGAACCCAAGGCACTGGGCCTTATACTCCGGGCAAGAAACCTGTGATGCCTTGTAGAGTGAGCTTGATTTTCCATTTTATTTTTAATTTCTCAAGGTTTTTGGCAGTTGAAGCTTTAACCTCTTTAGTTTTTTTTTTTTTTTACCTCTTTAGTTTTGAACCCACCTCTGCATTATATATTTTGTCATGTTATTGCATGCAAAATTTCTATTTGTTTTGGCAAGGGTGGGGCTGGCTTGTATCAGCTCAGCACACATAATACCACAAGCCATCCCTGCCATGTTTATATTTGCATGTTCATATTGGCACCACCATGTTAATCACCAGCTAATTGGAAAGAAAGCCTGAAGCTTTACAAAAGTTAAAATAAAACCAACCAACCAAGGAAAAAAAAATGTTCAAACCAGTTTGTTGGTTAAGATAATTGAGTTGATAGATCTGAGCATCCTGGGTGATATATAGTGCCCTTGTTTTTGTATCAGTGTTCCTGAATCCAGATCTTGGCTTGGCTATTCACTGGTAGCATAATTCTAGGTGTATTACCTCTCTGAAACTCACCTTCCTAATCTATTGAATGAAGATAACACTTACCTCCTGTGTTTTCAGGAAGAATTAAAAATATTTATATGTGTAAAAGCTCTCAGAGTACTTTTATATTTATGTTAAGTTTTTATTTACTTAGCAAACTCACCCATTCATCTCAGTTTTTTTAAACTATGATACCTTTCTATGGTAAGTCCCCTACATACGAACCTTTAAGTTTCAGACTTTGAAATATGTGAACATGCCTATGTATGCCAGTCATTGTACTGTACTACTGTACTCTTCAAGGTATTATACTGTAAGATTAAAAATGTTTTCTTTATTTTTTGTGTTTGTTTTTATGTACATATTATTTGTGTGAAAAGTATTATAAACCTATTATAGTGTGGTACTATATATCTGATTGTGTTAGTTGGGTACCTAGGCTAACTTTGTTGGACTTACGAACAAATCAGACTTATGAACGTGCTCTTGGAGTAGAACTCATTTGTGTGTCATGGACTTACTGTATCTCTGTCTCTATCATCTCCATCTCTTTCCCCATACAGAGTCCTCATCTGTAACCAGTGCCTACGTAGCACTGATTCTCCTGGTTGCGATTGTTCAGTTGCTAAGTCGTGTCCAACTCTTTGTGACCCCATGGGCTGTGCTGTGCCAGGCTCCCCTGTCCTTTAGTATCTCTCAGAATTTGCTCAAATTTACATCCATTGGGTTGGTGATGCTAGATGGGCAGAGAGCATCACTGACTTTTGCCTTCTTGTTTTGCCTTCAACCTTTCCCAGCATCAGGGTCTTTTCCCTGATGGTTGTAATAATAAACACTGAAAAGACAACACGGGAGACCCAGTCCTTGCAGATGCCCGCTGCAGAGGATGCATCTTGTGGTCAACTTTGCATCCTCTTAGCCAGCAGTTTGGCTTGACTGTTGCTGTGGTAACCAGCTGCCCACAGGTGTAACTTGGCAGCATCTCTCCTCCGCTGTACCAGGCATCTCTTGCCATCTACCCTGATGCTTCCCTCACTTGGGATGCCTGCCGGAGCCAGGCAGCCATCCTGACACATGCATCTGGAATATCCTGGAAGCATGAGGGAACAAACACCACTGGGGCAACCAACCCTTAACCACTGGGGGATAAGAACTGGTCCTTATATACAACCCTTTTCCATCCTAGCGGAAACTATTTTGAGGTGTGTCCTACCTGGCTGTGCTCTGGAGGTCAGAGCTCTAGTTTCTTGCAGTTTGATGGTTAATCTGCTTAATCACACAGCCATGGATTAGCTTTGCTCCCCCTAAATTCACTGTCTCCATGTTTTGCTCCTGTTCCTTGGGATTACTTTTCAAAATTAAAGCCCTGGACCTAAGCCCTTGCCTCTGGCTCTGCCTTTTAGGAGAGTAGAGGCTAAATTACCTGGATAAGTATTAAAAGACTAGATTTTCCACATAAGAAGGTGAGAGCTCAACTCTATCAGAGATGTAAGTACTAAGATTTAAGTTTGAGGACATTTGTATCGACAAGCTTATGAAACCATAAGCAACCTTTCGGGTTGCAGAAATCTTTATAATTTACACCATGAAGTAAAGTGTTAGCTGCTCAGTCATGTCCAACTCTTTGTGACCCCATGGACTATAGCCCACCAGGCTCCTCGGTCCATGGAATTCTCCAGGCAAGAATACTGGAGTGTGTTGCCATTCCCTTCTCAGGGGATCTTCCCAACCCAGGCATCAAACCCAGGTCTCCTGTATTACAGGCAGATTCTTTACCATCTGAGCCCCTGGGAAAACCCAATTTACACCATATCCTTCCCCAAAGGGGATATAAGATGTCTCTATAGATAGAGGACAGTTAAAAATCATTTAAATTCCAGAAGCTTACAACCAGTGCCACATATAAAGGCTGACATTTGCTAGACTGAGTGCAGTGGGTGACACAGCTCCCCAGTGATTGGAACTAGGGAACCCTTGAGAAGAAAAGCCTTAAACAGACAATGGTGGGATGTCTCTGAATGTGATAAAAATTAAGAATGTATTTTTCCCTAACTCTCTCCTGTCCTTGGGGTGATAGACATAATTTCAAGTCTATACTCAATGTGCCATATGCTCGGTTGTGTCTGACCCTTTTCAGCTCCATGGACTGTAACCCACCAGGCTCCTCTGTCCATGGAATTCTGCAGGCAAGAATACTGGAGTGGGTTGCCATTTCGTTCTCCAGGGAATCTTCCCGACCCACAGATCAAGCCCACATCTCCTTTGTCTCCTGCATTGCAGGTGGATTCTTTACCTGCTGAACCCTGACTCTAGCCCTCACTCTAATTCCCATGATTAGAAGGTCAATCTGAAATCCAGCCAGAGCTGACTTTTTCACTCATTTCTTGCTTGCAGATAATTGGAGGAGAGATTGTATCACTTACTTGGATGGGCAATGAGTAAGGGGTTAGGACCTTCGCAATTGTGGTCCCCATAAAGAAGCTGGTTGTAATTGCCAGCCTCAGAAATGGGGCATCTGAATGATATTTCTCCAGCAGAAAGCCAGCTTCTGATTTTTTTCCCCCTGGCTGTGCTTTTGGAGGTCAGATGCCAGATGTACAATGAATATTCAAGAGATCTAAGACCCGGGCAGTTCTTGGAGTCTCTGACTGTCAGCCTGGCTGTGGCTGATTCATGCCTTGCTCTTGAAACAGTCTGTACTTGGGGCCAAAAGTAACACCTCTCCTCTTTCAGTGCCAGGTGGGTGGAATTTACCTTGGGCAAAAAAATATACAGAGGAAAAGTCAATCTACAAGAACTGGAGGGGAGGAAATAGGTCAAATACTGACCTATTTGAATAAACCCTCCATTTACAGGCCCCTGAATGGATGTAAACTTGAGCCGACTGTTTAGAAAAGGGCAAAGTGACCAGAAACAAGAACTTGGAGAGGTGAAGACAGCTCTAGGGAACAAACAGAGCCTCGGTGTTTTGAAAACTCATGTCAGTGAAAATGAGATCAGAGCATAAGGAATAGAAGTGGCATTCAAAGCAATAGCAGAATGAAACAGTTCTGAGAAAGACCTACATCTGCAGATCAGAAGTACCTAGCAGGCCCCAGGCGAAAAGAATAAAAACAGATCAACACCTAGAAAATAGCCTGGCAAAATTCCTGAACTCCAAGGACAAAGAAATGATCACTGACGCAGACTCCAGAGAGCGAGCAAATGATAAAAAGAGTCAAGGTCAGGCTTCCTTTCTGCAGCGTTAAATAGGATACCACGTGGACAAGTGAAGCCAGAGTTCTAAGGGAAAAAGAAGTCATGATACACGATGATGCTCTGTGTGAAGTCCCAAGGGAGGCATCCTCAGCTAGGCAACAGCTCAGGGACACTGCCACTGCAAGAAAGATCCTGAGCAACACTAAGGGTCCAATGTACCACTTAGTATCACTAACTGAGGCCTGGTGCAGCCTAAAATAAATAAATAAATATTTAAAAAAAAATAAAATGACAGCCTAGAAGTCTTTCAAACACAAGAACGGAGTTTGAATTGCCATTATAAATATTTTTTTGAAAGCTGAATGCAAATGTCATCATTCATTCTGGAAAGAAATGATGTTAAAAATAAGCTGGGTCAAAAGTTTCAGATTGTGCCCATGAAAACTATAAAGTAGGATAAAAAAACAAAAGCATGAAGTAGGGACGTAGTGCTAATTTCCCCCGGGGGAAAAAGGGGATTCCCCATGGCTCCAGCTGATGGCGATATTTCCGCTACTTCCATTTGGGTTTTTCTTGGTTACTGGCTAAGGGTCTTCCTCTTTGCTCCCATCTCTCCACGTAGCAATTCTAAGAGCCTTCCCTTCTGTTGCGGGACCTTGCTGGGTCTCCCTCCAAGAGTCTTGGACTGTTGCTGGGAGGGTGTCTTCTGTGGGGTGGTTGAGCTTGAGTCACGTGTGTAGTGAGGGCCACGCATCAGTGACAGTCTTGACCCTCTATTCTGCATCTTGGACTTCCTCTAAGGAAGGTCCCACCCTCCATCGCCTTCTGCCGTCTTCCTCCTATTCTCAGATACTTCTTCCCTTACCCCACTCCAGGTTCAGTTTTCTCTAGTCTCTGGAAGGGGAGAAACTGAATTTATAATCCACCTTCTTCCTTTGGCCCTTCGAATCTATGCTCTCCTTTTATGACTGGCTTCAGAGGATGCCCTTCAAGGTAAAAGCAAGAGAAGGGAGGGGAGGATATTTATAGAGAACAAACAGATTCAAAATTTGGAATAGAACCTGGTCACACTGGTTTCTATAACCTGTGTAATACAGCACACCCACAACACAGTGCACAAAGAAAGATGCATGATTTCGTGGTTTTTCACAAGACAGACACTTGTATACCCAATGCCTGGGCCAAGTGTCCAGAAGGCCCCTTTGGGTCTCTCCTACCTTCCCAGTTACTACCTCTCTCCACCCTAAAGGAAGCCACCGCCCTGACTTTTATTAGGAATCACTTACTTGCTTTTCTTCACAATTTCACTACCTAAACATGCATTCCCCAACACTCTAGTTGGATCTGGTCTCCTTTCTTTCTTTTCTGGAAAATATTTTATTTATGTATTTATTTATTTGGCTGTGTCTTAGCTGTAGCAATGCGGAATCTTTGATCTTCATTGCAGTATGTGGGATCTAGTTCCTTGTCCAGGGATTGAACCTCAGCCTCCTGAATTGGGAGCACGGAGTCTTAGCCACTGGATCACCAGGGAGGTCCCTTGTCTCCTTTCTTGAATGTTACATGACTGAAGTCACAGAGGGTGTATTTATTTGTGATGCTAGGTGGTCCATTTATGCCGCTGCCTGTAGCTGCCGTCTGTCTGCCTGTGTAGCCAGCACACAGCTGTCTATGGCTGGAGAGCACCATCCTGTAGTTGCCCACTCACTCAGCTGCTGATAGGCATTTGGGCTGAGTCCAGTGTTTGGCTATTACAGCAAGGTTGCTGTGAGCATCACTGTTGCTGCCTCGTGGTACCCATGTGCCTGCATTTCTGCCGAGGGTCTCTTAAATCAGCAGCGAGGTGCACCACGCTGCTCTATCACCTTCACTTTCTCCATGAGCTATTGATTTGAGGACGTGTATTTTAGCCCTGGTACCTGTATCCTGATGTATGAATGCTTGAGTGACATTGTTACAGGACATAAAGAGACATTTTAAATTACACCACACCAGTAAATGTTGAAATAATAGTCTGAGAGCCACTGAACTCCCAGGAGAAGCTATCATGGATACAGAGGGTGGCTGGGAGGTACCTAGCCTTGAAAACTGGGGGTGTTGCTGTGTTCCAGCTTGCATCATTGCTCTCCAAGCATCAGCTTGCACACACACACACACACCCATCCTGGCCCATCAGCTGTGAACTTAGGCAATTCTTGATGAAAAATTTTTTCAATTTTGTGGCTGGTATTATTTATAAGGTGGTACATAAAGGGAGGCTTTATTAATATTATAAAACATTATTTCAAGACTGAATAATTCAAAAGCACATAAAAAGCAGATTCACCATACCACTGAATGGCTCCTTCCTTAGCCACAAAAATAGCCAGCAAAAGCTTTAAAACTACTGTTTGGAAAAGACTCAATTAAATTTGGATCTAAGGGCCATTCCGGTCCCCTGTCTTTTTTGGGGAACTTGGGGGAAAAGAGAAATGAAGGAGATTTTATTCTCTTAAATATATATTGAACATATAAATATAAATAATAAAAATATACATCATATATTTATATGTAAATAAATATAAATATAATATTGAAAGGAATATACCCAAATGCTCTCAGAAGAGGGAAAAGAGAAATAGAGATGATTTTATTCTCTTATATATAGAGAGTTTATAAATATAAGTAATAAATAAAAATACATTATCTGTTCATATGTAAATAAATATAGTACAGTGTTGGAAGGAATATACCAAAATTCTATCTGAAGTGGTTTTTTGTGGGGAAAGGTGGTATTATGGATAACTTTCTACTGTACTCCTAAATTTTTGTATTAAGTACACTGACTTTTCCAACTAAGGAAGACTTTAAAAATATTATTGGAAACAATGAAGTCATAAGAAGCCATATAAAAAATGAGAGGCTATAATTTAGCTAGGAATACGAGTCTCTGAATTTTGCTCTACGCTTTTTGCCAGCCGAGGCCAGATGGAAATCTTAAGTAATGTGTCGACCTTATCTTCTGATAGAAAGAAGCAAATCGGGCCTTTAGGAAGCACCAACTTTTATCCCGGCCATTTGCTATAAACTACAACGGGAATTTTTCAGGCCAATGGATCATTTTCTCAGGGACACTGAATAGCTAATTGACGGTGTCTTTGAGAGCAATATTTCTTCTTCTCTCAGACACTGACTCTCAGACCCAAAGGCCGTGACATTAAATTCCCGTTCAGGGAAAGTGTTTTGATGGATGTCAGTTGTTAAGTAGTAAGGTTTGCTTTCTTTCTGTGTCCTGTCTTGAGTGAAAGATGGAACTGGGGAATGTGTGGGACTGATTGTTATGTGGCTAAGTATAGTAGGTTGTAACATTTTGTCAAAATATCTGCTGCCCCCTCTTTAATATGTCTACCTCATGGGGTTACATTCCATGGTAATCCCCACCCCCAACTGAGAGAACATGTCCCACACCGCTGACAGCAGGCCTGGCCATGTTACCTGTTAAGGGCAGTAGAATATGAATAAAAGTGGTGTGTCTGTCTCCTGCAGAGCCTTTAATGAACACTGCAAGTTTCCATCCCTGTTCTACTTCTGCAATAAAACCACTGTGTCAAGAGAGGGTCTACATTATCCCCCGGAGCCTGGGATGAATAAAGTGAGGGTCAGAGGAGCAGCTAACCCACAAGGGACAAGGAGGACCAGCAAGAAGGAAACCCGTGTTGTTGAAAGCCCCTGAGCCCCTGAGGGGCATCTTGTTACTGCAGTCACCTAGCAAAAGCTGGTGAATACCCGAGACTTCTTTTCTCGAGTGTTGACCAGCTTACTGATTGAATTCTCAGGTGCTGGCTTCCTCTGGTGTTTCTTATTCCTGTGGAGGGTGGAGAAGTGGGGCAGACACCACCTCCATGTGAACCTGGGAGAACTTCCATGCTGTCCACATCAGCAATGGAAGGTACACTTTCTATAACTTCTTCAGGAAACTGTGGTCTCAGCTTAGACATCACTTCCTCTGGGTAGCTTTCTCCATCCCACTGCCAAGTATGGATTAAATGTCCATCCACTCTCCTGTGTCTCCTCTATTACCATGCATTTGTCACCTTGTACTGTAATTGCCTGTTTACCCATCTCTCTCCTTTTCTCATGCATTCTGTGAAGGCAATGATCATATTCTTATGGGATGACTTGTGCTTCCTCAAAGATTCATATGTTGAAATTCTAACCCCTAGCACCTCTGAATGTAATGATATTTGGCAGCAGAGTATTTTAAAAAGTAATTAAATTAACATGAGGTCATTAGGGTGGTCTCTACTCCAATATAACTGGAGTCCTTATTAGAAGAGGAGATGTGGACACAGAAGCATACAGAAGGAAGATGATATGAAAGCACAGGAAGAAGATGACTGTCAACAAGCCCAGGAGAGAGGCCTGGAGCATATCCTTCCCTCACTGGTCTCGGAAGGGACCCACCCTGCTGATGCCCTGATTTTGGACTTCCAGCCTCTAGTCTGCGAGTTAATGAATTTCTGTTGTTTAAGTCACTCAGTTTATGGCACTTCGTTTTGGCAGCCCTAGGAGACTAATACACATACCTTATTCACTTGCCAGTGTTAGCACAAAGTCAGGAGTAAAATCAACATCTGATCAATATTTTTTTGAGTAAACGAAAGAATGAGTCAGTGACCTAAAACAGTCCTCAGCTCAGTTTATATTAGCACAATTGAATTTAATGGAGTCCTAATAAAATGTCACTGGCATTCAGAGAAATTAAAATCGTCATTCCTGGGGGTCCTCACGGACCTAAAAATACAGAATAAAATGCTATTTACTGTTCCTGTCATCTAATGGTCTATAGTCAGATGTGGAAGGGGATGTCCAATATAGCTACAATGAAAAGATGTGATTCAAGCTCATGAGAGACATATAAACAAAATGAGATTGGAGGGAGATATGAAATGGCTGAAGAAAGACTCAGGCCTTGAAAGGCTGGCTGTGTTTCAGTAAAAAGTAGTGGAAAAAGAGAAATCCAAGGCACAGGATAAAAGCATATTCCAGAAACAGAACACAGCCTGTTTGTTTGGATCACGTTGGGAGTCATGGGGGAGAAACTCATAAAAGGACAATATTTGGGAGGCCCTTGAATGCTAGTCTGGAAGCACTTCTGAATCTGTATTTCTGCATTTATCCCTTACAAAGACTGAAAACATATCTATTAGCTCTTCCTCCATTCCACCACCCACCTTCCCTGAAGAAGCATCCTTTGGTTTAATTATTCATTGCAAAAACTATCTTCTTCTTGTCTCCATTTTTTGCTATAATTTTCAATAGGAAATTTATGCATGGTCAATTAGCCTTCCAAGAACATGCACAGCTCTGATGGATGGGCTAAGTTTTTGTTACCACACCACTCTGTACGTGTGTGTATGATTGTGTCAGTGCAGAGACTGGCAATTAGTCAAAAACAAAAACAAAAACGGATCACCTCCTTCAAACAAAGTCATCCAGAAATTCTGTTATGCACATTCAGAGCTGGTAAATCACTTGACAGTCACAGGGCTTTCTTGGATAGGGTGGTCAAACAAATCTCTCTCAGCCAGGGTGGCCCCAGGGGTCATCTTTTTCACATGCTGGTGATCCCACACAGGTCTGTGTCAACTGATAGAAAACCTCAAGCACAGTCCTCGGACTTGGAAGTGTCAACCTCTCCTTGCCTGCCGTTGACTTTGTTCCAGGGTTGTTGTCAGCTGTCTGCCCCTCAGCAGGATAAGAACACCGGAAACCTAAGATGAACAGAGATTGGGAAGGAGGTGGGGTATGGAGACGATTAGAGCTGGTCAGGTCTTAAAGGGGAAGGGAATTTAGAATTTTTATCTACATATTAATATTTACTTTGAATTTTATCTTACTTAATCAAGATTGCCGGGAGAAATATTAATAACCTCAGATATGCAGATGGCACCACCCTGATGACAGAGAGCAAAGAGGAACTAAAGAGCCTCTTGACAAAAGTGAAAGAGGAGAGTGAAAAATCTGGTTTAAAACTCAACATTCAAAAAGCTAAGATCATGACATCTGGTCCCATCACTTCATGGCAAATAGATGGGGAAGCAATGGAAACAGTGAGACTTTATTTTCTTGGGCTCCAAAATCACTGCAGATGGTGACTACAGAAATTAAAAGATGCTTGCTCCTTGAAAGAAAAGCTATGACCAATCTAGACAGCATAGTAAAAAGCAGAAACATTAATTTGCCGACAAAGGTCCATCTAGTCAAAGCTATGGTTTTTCCAGTAGTCATGTATGAATGTGAGAGTTGGACCATAAAGAAAACTGAGCACCAAAGAATTGATGCTTTTGAACCGTGGTGTTGGAGAAGACTCTTCAGAGTCCCTTGGACAGCAAGGAGATCCAACCAGTCAATCCTAAAGGAAATTACCCCTGAATATTCATTGGAAGGACTGATGCTGAAACTGAAGCTCCAATACTTTGAGGCAAAGAGCTGACTCAGTAGAAAAGACCCTGATGATGAGAAAGACTGAAGGTAGGAGGAGAAGGGGAATGACAAAGGATGAGATGGTTGGATGGCATCTCAATTGAGTCCACTGACTCAATGGACATGAGTTTAAGCAAGCTCCAGGAGTTGGTGATGGACAGGGGAGCCTGGCGTGCTGCAGTCCATGGGGTCACAAAGAGTTGGACACAACTGAGCAACTGAACTGAACTGAACTTCTCTTACTTAAAATTTTTTTTAATTTATTTATTTATTTTTTTTTACTTAAAATTTTTATCTATTAATTTATATCCCACACTGATGCTGAAATAATGTGAGGCAACCAGGATTTGGTGGTGCAGTGACTTCGCTGGAGCTCCAGGGGTTAAGATTTTGCCTTTCGATGCAGGGGATGTGCTCCTGGTCAAGGGGCTAAGATCCTACATGCCCTGTGGCCAAAAAACCAATATAAAACAGAAACAATATTATAACAAATTCCATAAAGACTTTCAAAAAGATTTTTTATGCAAATGAAGTCTCTTGTTACATAGGCTCCCCATGTGTCCCAGGTTTTCCCCACTCTAATAAGAGAGCCACGTTCATTAATAACCAGAGCACGTGAGTATGAAGGAAGTGGCCAGTGAAGAAGCCATAGGTTTGTGAATGTCCCCACCAGGACCCTCTGTTAGCTTTTGGGCTAGACATGCTCTCCTTGTATCTCAGAGGTACCATCCTGGAACATGTGAAAGCAGCATCTTTGCCCCGGGCTCTGTCGATAACAAGATGCTTGGCATTTCCCCGTAAGTGTTTGCTTTGATCCTTTCCCCCTCAGAGCTGAACCTAGAGAAAAATAAAGCAGAAAATGTCTTAGACCCTGACCTTTGGGATACTCATCCAGATTGTTCTATCAGATCTTCAAAGCCTGAGTTCAAATGAAAGCTGTCAGTACTAGAGTTTGTTTGTTTTCTTTTTTTATTGGGGTCTAATTGCGTTACAACGTTGTGTTAGTTTCTCCTGTATAACAAAGTCAGTCAGGTGTCTGTGTACATGTTTGCCCTCCCTCATTTGCCTCCTCCCACCCCAACCCCACCCGACCCCTCTAGGTTGTCACAGAGCACTGAGCCGAGCTTCCTGTGCTATATAGCAGCTTCCCACCAGCTAGCTATTTTACACATGGTAATGTATATATAGGGGGCTGCCCAGATGTCTCAGTGGTAAAGAATCTGCCTGCCAAGGCAGGAGCTGCAGGAGATGCGGTTTCGATCCCTGGTTCGGGAAGATACCTGGAGGAGGAAAAGGCAACCCACTCCAGTATTTTTGCCTGGGAAATTCCACAGAAGGAGGAGCTTGGTGGGCTACATCCCAAAGGGTTGCAAAGAGTTGGACACAACGCAGCATGCACGCACACAGCCGTGTATGTACATCGATCCTAATCTCCCGATTCATCCCACCCTCTCCTTCCCCTGCTAGAGTTTTTGACTGAACCTTTCTAGAGTCAGTCTCCCCATCTGAAAGGACATAGTGGGGTTTGGAGGTAGCTGGCTCTAACATTCTGTGACGAGAGATTTAGCTAAGAAGTCTCTGAAGCGTACACATCAACATCCGTGGAAAGTGATGTTCTATCCATGCTTCCTGCCCTCCCACCACCAAGTTGTACATCTATTTTGGGGTCTTTCTTTTCCCTTTGAAGCTGTTTTAAATATTCATTTCCCCTCTTTCACCAGAGTTTTTCATCTGAGGTGGGGAAGGGGCGCATAGTTTACACCTGCCAAGGAGGCCCCACCTCTCCTTCTCCAGGAGTCCAGGGCCGCCATCTTGAATGGTCCCAGCTTTCTGTGGTTGGTTCTGGAAGACTTGGCCTTTGCCTGGATGAACAGCACAAGCACGTGGCCCAGGTTGGGCACCTGGAGCCACTTACTTCATGGATTGGTGGTGGTGGAGGGGACCTCGGCAAAGCATTGCACTCCAGCTCCAGTTCTCTCTCATCTTTATGCTCCTGTGAATTTCAAGGGAAATGAGAGCCAGGTTCTTCTGATACCTTTATACTTAACTCATCCAAAAACTGTCTAAGGGAAGGTGTTTGAGAGCCCGTAAACCTTTTTAAGACCCTTTTTTTGGGAAGTAAACATTACAATGTTTTCCAGAAATCCAAGTTTCGTATCATACCCTTTATACCATCTGCCCCTGCACCTCCGAATCTGGAACCTCTGTTTAGCTGGCCAACCAGTGGTAAAGAATCCACCTTCCAATGCAGGAGACTCAGGTTCCATCCCTGGGTCGGGAGGAACCCCTGGAGAAGGAAATGGTAACCCACTCCAGTATTCTTGCCTGGAACATCCCATGGACAGAGGAGCCTGATGGGGCTACAGTTCATGGGGTCACAAAGAGTTGGACACAACTTAGTGACTAAACAACAATAACTGTATCTGAAATAATCAGAATAACGTCACATTTGTGTCATTCTCCACTGCTTTCCATGTTATCAGTTTTCCCATTGGATTCTTATGGAAACTTGATGAAGGCAACAGGGCAGGGACAATTATATTTGCCATTAGAAGTGTCAAAGGTGTAAGTGGTCAAATCAACTTGTAATTTGCACAGCTTGGACCAGATCCCAGGCTCCTAATTCCAAAACAAGTGGTTCTTAAACTTGAGTCTTGAGTTAAAATCCCCCTGGGCTAGAAGCCTGGTTAAAATAGGCATTGCTGGGCCCCCACCCCAGGGCAGGTTTGCAGTGGGTCTTGAGAATTTGTGTTTATAAGAAATTCCCAGATGAGTTTGGTTCTGGCCACTGTCTTAAATATATCTGCAAGGGGATGCCAATAGATTCTCCATGACTATGTAGGGTTCTGTTCCTCAATATGGGTTTCCCTTGTGGCTCAGCTGGTAAAGCATCCGCCTGCCATGCGGGAGACCTGGGTTTGATCCCTGGGTTGGGAAGATCCTCTGGAGATGGGAAAGGTTATCCACTCCAGTATTCTGGCCTGGAGAATTCCATGGACTGTATAGTCCATGGGGTCGCAAAGAGTCGGACACAACTGAGTGACTTTCACTTTTCACTTCCTCAATATGATCCAAGCAAACACAGGGGAAAGGAGTCTTCTTTCACCAAAGCAAAATGTCATATATTTGCAAAGACTAGTCAGCAACAAGAGATCGTATCGTTTTTGGCTGGGACTTGTCACCTAACTACAAGCAAAACCTCCCTAACCGGCGTCTCACTGTTTCCTTCATTCTGCTTCCCCCACTAGGGCTTTCTTAACCTCAGTTTGTTTTGTCTCCCAACATCTAATGACATTTTCCTGCTATTACATCTGACACCTCGGAGGGAATGGGACTGAATATCACTCATAATTCATAGTTTGCTCTCAATGACTATTGCACTCCTTAATGTTATCTCCATATGTGGAATCCCCACCGGGGCAATATCGCCTTTTTGGCATCGTCAGTTAATTTGTTCATTTCCATGTACCTTATTGAAAGCACTCCGAGTCTTAATTAGTCCTCTTTAGCTGCTTTTCCCTGCAGCCCCATGTCACAAAACCAAAGGCACCGAAGCACCGTACGGAACAGGCCTAATTAACAGGCCCATGATTGAAACGGAAGAGATGGAATCTGCAGGAGACAGAGATGATTCATATATAAAGTGGGGGCGGGGGGTGGGGAGCTGATGCAGAGGCAGGGGAGGTGGGCTTAATCCAGAAGAGCAGTTAGGGTTCATTGTCAAGGATATTTATTGTTTAAGGCTTCCGGCCTTCCTGTGTCCTTCCAGAAACTTCATCTCACTCTCCCTACCCCCAGTTCTAAATGGCTCTGGTGATGGTTTAGTTGCTAAGTCATGTCCGACTCTTGCAACCCCATGGGACTGTAGCCCTCCAGGCCCTTTTGTCCATGGGATTTTTCAGTCAAGAATACTGGAGTGGGTTGCCATTTCCTTCTCTGGGGGATCTTCCCGACCCAGGGATCAAACCCCTTTCTGTTGCATTGCAGGTGGATTCTTCACCCACTCAGTGACCAGGGAAGCACTAATGGCTCTGGAGGGGTTGTCAGTTGCAGAGCAGTGATTCCGTTCTCTGCTGTGGTGTGGGTGTTACCAGGTCCAAGCTCATTCCACTCACCGCCCGATAGGCCAATCAATCGGAGAGAGGAGCTGTTGAGGCAAGGAAGAGACTTTAATTGGGGAGCCGGCAGACTGAGAAGATGGCAGGCTGGCGCCTCAAAATAATAATCTTGTTGGGGCCTGGATGCCAGGTTCTTTTATGGATTGGAGATGGGGGAGGTAAGGAAACAAAGTAAAAAGATCATTCAATTCTTGCAAATATCTCCTAGAAAGGCAAGCCTCAGGCAGGGGGGTGTGTTAGTTTCACTTCCTTTCAGCCCTGCACAAGTGGGCAGGGTCAGGCTCTCTCCCTGTGAGCCAAACAAAGCCCGAGGGTCAGGCAGAGGGGGCCCTGCCGGGCTCCTTGAAGCAGACCATTATGTTTGCCTATCCAGTGGCTCAGCTGGTAAACAACCCGCCTGCCCATGCAGGAGACACAAGAGACACAAGTTCGATCCCTGGGTCAGAAAGACCCACAGGAGAAGGAAATGGCTACCCACTCCGGTATTCTTGCCTGGAGACTTCCATGAACAGAGGAGTCTGGTGGACTACAGTCCATGGGCTCGAGAAGAGTCGGACATGACTTGAGTGCTTGCGCACATACATATAATAACAGAAGCGGCAAAATAAGAGTTAAAGTCAGAGAAGCAGTCCAGTATGGATTTAAAATTAACCCTTATAGTTACATGGATACCAGGTCTGGCTATTTGGAGGGCTTCATCCTTCTGGCCATGGTCTAGTTGGCTCAGTCAGGGCTCCTTTGAAGGTTTTTTCTGCTGAAAAAGTTGAAAGGACGGCCTTTGGCCTTTAGGATCATGGGGTTGGAAGGGTGTGACTCTGGCAGCCAGGAGTCATCTCCCCACAGCATGGAAGAAGCCCAAGGAGCTAAAGAATGAGACCAAACACTAGAAAGAAGCCGAGCCAGGACGTAGTGGTGTTGTAAGCCACGCGTTCCGGGAAACAAACTCACTCAGAAGGACAATGCAGATAGTGGAGTGCAGTTTATTATACCGGCAGGCCCAAGGCAGAGTGTCCTCTTAGCCAAGGACCCTGACCAGTTTTTCTGAAAACCTTATATACCCTAAGTGTACGTGCTCAAACCCATGTCCTCAATTCCTTGAAACTAATCTGGACAAGATAAAAGAGAGATACGATCAAAGTTAACCCATGATTCCTGTGTCTAAGCCTAGATAGTTAAACAGTGGACACTTATCAATAGGCCTGTGGTCATACCCTGATAAGCATAATGGGATTTACGACTTTGTTCTTTTACAGAGATAATTAGCATATTCTTTTAGGCGACGGAGAGTCTAGGTACAAGTCCTGAGGCTCCTTCATCCGGGAGGGTCTGGTTTTCCAGTTGGTATGTCGTTTCCATAGGTACTGGGCACAGAGCTCAAAGTCCACAGTCCGGCCCAAGATGGGGTCCTGCTTTCAAGATGGAGCCTGTTCTGTCTGTTTCCTCCTTTAGAGGGAGTTCAGAAGTCACTAAAGACAGAGTTTGAGCCAGCCTGTCAGTGATGATGCTACTTTCACCCTCATCAGTACATCAGATGAGAACTTCCTTGTGTTGGGATCACATGCAAATTAGACTTCAGTAAACTCCTGTGATCAACCTTGCCTGCCTTCCATTAGGCAGGTCATGGGGACCTGACATTGACTTTAAGTTGGTCCCAATCAGGGCAAGGAAGTGGATATAAAGACACTTTTAAAAAATCTCTCATCCCTTTTGGGCCCACTCCAAGGGACTAAGGGTGCTTTCACTGCATTTGAACCTATGGGTTGGCCAAAAGGTTCATTCAGGTTTTCCCATAACCTCTTATGAAACATTATAATGAACTTTTTGTTGTTGTTTAGTTGCTAAGTCGTGTCTGACTCTTTTGTGACCCCAGGGACTGTAACTCCCCAGGTTCCTCTGTCCATGGGATTATCCTGGCAGAATACTGGAGTGGGTTGCCATGCCCTCCCCCGGGGGATCTTCCAGATCTAGGGATCAAACTTTCGTCTCCTGCATTTCCTGCATTGGCAGACAGATTCTTTACCACTAAGCCACCTGGGGAGCCCTGAATGAACTTTTAGCCAACCCAATACAAGACCAGTTTCCCTCAATTACCTGGGACCTATTCTCTATATAAGAATGAGAGCCACAGATTGTGACATCCCTTTGGACACTGTGGAGGGCAGGGCTGGCCACCTACTTGAGGGACATCCTGGCACAGTCCCTCTGAACCAACCTCAGTCCCTTTACCTTGACTCATTTCACATGTTACATGCTTGACACATCTGGGAATAGAATAAACATGCTTCCTGCCACACAGACCTCAGGGTCCAGCAGGTGTGGGAGCCTCTGGACCTGAGCCTGTGAAAATGACTCCTCTGTCTTCTCTCCATTGCTCAGTGCAGGTACTCGACATCCAGACCACAGGTTCTTGGTGGCCCTAAAGTGAAAATATCAGAGTGTCCCATCCCCAGTACTCCTCAGCGTAAATTCTAATTTAGTTTTTGTCTCCCAAAGAGGAGATTCACACCAGGGTTGGGTGTGGACTGAGGAATTCATAGAACTGTGTTTTTTGTTTTTTTTTTTTAATTATCTGTGCCGGGTCTTAGTTGTAGCATGCAATATCTTTGAGTTGTGGCATGTGGGATCTAGTTCCCTGACCAGGGATCAAACCTGTGTCCCCTGCACTGGGAACGTGGAGTCTTAGCCACTGGGCCACCAGGGAAGCCCCAGAGTGTGTCTCCTTAGAGAACATCCCAGGTGTCCTGAACAGAATGCCCCTAGAAGCATGGGTGGTATAGGCAGCTCACACAGACTAAGATGGGGTGGGAGAGAGAATGAGGGAGACTGTGAGGAGAGCATGACAACTCACTCCAGTATTCTTACTTGGAGAATCCCCATGGACAGAGGAGCCTGGTGGGCTACAGTCCTTGGGGTTGCAAAGAGTCAGACACGCATGTCCACATCTCTGGGGCATCTTGGAAGCCAAGGGGACCAGTGGTGGGACTCCTGCTTGCTTCCTGGAGTTCTTCCTTGGGAGCTGAGGAGGAGACGCCTGCCAGGGACCTAGGGGAGCTGTCACTGAGTTTTCAACCACACCCTGATGCTTTCTCTAAACCTCCTCAACATCATTTAGGACAGAGGGTGAAGGAGGGCAGCCCAGGGTCCCTTCTTCAGAAGTGGATTATGTACCAGCTGTGGCAATTGGTACATATGCTCATTAATTACTCCCATTCCAGGTGACAGCTCAAAGTGTGTGTTTCATACTTTGGGAGTAATAACTTCCTTTTCCTCCCAGATCATACTTCTCTGCGCCTCTCGGCCCTTCCCCTTTCCATTCCCCCACAGTAGCTGGAGATGCTGGCCTTGTGGTTTGTGAGAAGGAAGATCTGAGTAGGAGGGACAGAAGGACTCCAATTTTAGGGGACTTGTTTAGGGAAATGGAAAGTGTATGAAGACAGCCAGTCTGGGACCAGAGGAAAGAGGTGCAGGGTGGGAAGGGGGCTCCAACAGCCTGTGTCTGGGTCCAAAGGGGCTCCGAGAAGGGACAGCAGACTGGTTTGGGGGCTTATGTCTAGGGACACAAGCTTATGTCTGTGATCATGGCCATGATAATTTCTCCAGGCCAGAGTCTGCAGTAGGCCACTGGCCACCTCCCAAGTGTGTGGCAGGAGGCCTGCCAGGCCAGCCACCAGCCACCCTTCTGCAGAGCCAGATCTCCTAGGAAGGACCGAGGCTGAGCCATCCCTGGGGAGAGTCTGGTTGGGTCAAGCTGGCTTTCTGCAGAAGGGGACATGACATGACCCTTTGGTCTGTAGAAATGGCTGAGATGGATGAGAAACATCCTCAGTGGGGATCAACCAGGTGTGCACCCAGATGGCAGGTGGAGAGTGGGTGCCAGGGAGCATCACGGGGCCTCCGTTTTGAAGAGTTCTCTCACCCTCAGCGGTCCCTACCTCCTTGACTGTGACAGTCCCCTTTTAACTCAAGCATTTTTCAGTAATCACTGTAATAATAACACCATTTAGGCTCCCCAGATTTGTAACAATCCCTGATTACTAGTGGAATTGCTGCTTTGTTCACTCGCGTCGTAGAGAACTGCCGAAAATGCCGTGCTTTTGGAGTCCTCGGCTCCATAAATGACAGCTACCGCAGAATATTTGTAAACACGTTAATTTCCTCTTCGGGAAAATGTGGGTTTTGGGTTTCACTTGATTTGAGACCTGACTTCTTTGATGGAGTAGTAGGTGGTGTACAGCGTGCGAGATGTTGAGGAATTTCCACCCGCCTGCTCACTGCTTTCGAAGGCTGAGGCCAGCAGGGCTGAGACCAGGTCTCTGTGTTGAATACCTGGCTCATGGCGGATGCACAGTTGAAGTTGCTTGAACCACAGGACTCAGCCCCTGACAGGTGCAGAGTAAGGTCTTTGGCAGATCCCAGAGAATAAATGGCAGCTGCTTCTGAAGGACTGCCTACACTGGCTGGGAAGTCCAAGATCGGGGTGCTGGAAGATTTGATGTCTGTTGAGGATCTGTTTCCTAATTCATCAATGACCGTCTTCTGGCTGTGTCCTCACGTGGTGGAAGGAGTGAGGGAGCACTCTGAGTCCTTTTTTTATCAAGAGGATTTTTTTAGTATTTATTCATTTATTGGCTGTCTTTGTTGCTGTGCATGGGCTTTCTCTAGTTGTGAGTGGAGGTAGTTGCAATGTGGGGGTTTCTCATTGCAGTGGTTTCTTGTTGCAGAGCATGGGCTTCAGTAGCTGTGACTCACTGGTTTAGTTGCCCTGTGGCATGTGGGATCTTCCCAGACCAGAGATCGAGCCTGTGTCCCCTGTGTTGGCAGGGGGACTTAACCATATTCTTAACTACTGGACCACCAGTGGAGTCCCCTGTGATTCCTTTTGAATAAAGGCACTAATCTCATTCTTGAGGGTGCCACCTCCTAATACCATCACCTTGGGGATTAGGTTTCAATATGTGCATTTTGGAGGGACACAGACGTTTCAGTCCATAGCAGATTCCTCTGCCTCCCTTTCCAGCTCCTCTTTCCCAAAGTCCCTCTTGGGCATCAGGATGTGGTCCAGCCTGTCCCTGTCTGGTCCATCCTAGGATTCCCTTTCTTCCACATCCTGGGCCTCTCTTCTGAATTTGGGGTCACATGAGTGATGCAAGTCACGTGGAGGCTTCTCAACCTGGAGGGGAGGTATCACCGCAGTGATGGAGAAGAGAAAAGGCATAGATGGGGCAGAGGGGAAACCTCATGCACTGCTGGAAAGTTATTTTATGACAATATGTCCTTGCTCTTAAAAAAATGGAACTTATTTCAAAGGCATTCACTTGGAGGTGCTTGAGAGCCTCCTGGTCCATTTGGAGAGATCTATCATTGCCATGGCCCAAAGTGTGATTTTTTAAAAATATATAAATTTATTTATTCATTTTTGACTGTGCTGGGTCTTTGTTGCTGCATGGGTTTTTTCCTAGTTGTGGTGAGCGGGAGCCACCCTCTAGTTGCAGTGCACAGGCTTTGCATTGCGGTGGCTTCTCTTGTTGCAGCGCATGGGCTCTCAGGTGCGCTGGCTCAGTAGTTGCTGCTCCCGGGCTGTAGGACACAGGCTCACTAGTTGTGGTGCACGGGCTTAATTGCTCCGAGGCGTGTGGGACCTTCCCGGATCAGCGATCGAACCTGTGTCTCCTAGGTCAGCAGGCGGACTCTTTACCACTGAGCCACCAGGGAAGCCCCAAAGGTGTGCTCTTAACCAGCGTGTCCTGGAGCTGGCTTTGATTGGGCAGGACAGCTGCTTGTACACATCTCTGCATTCAGAGATGTCAGACTGAGAGTGTTAACACCACGGACATCTGCAAGCACCACCAATTAGCCCCCCACCCAGAGCCAGCTGTCAAACCTTTACCAGCACACCGTGCTTCTAACTGACCTCCACTTAACCCACCTTGGGGTGCTAACCAGTGGTCTTCCTTTCCACTGTAAAACTCGCTGACCAATGCCCTCGTCCCTCCGAGGCTCCCGGCTGTTCCAATCAGGGAAACTGCATGCTTCCCAAGAGGCAATTATCCTTGTCCCAAACCTGTTCATGCAAAAATTATTTGTTATAGCAATCACAGAATTAGGTAAATATTGCAGTACTGATGGAATATGAGTAGGAAGGTAATAGAGTCGTCATTTCCATGGAAATTAAGTCGAATGCTTGGGAAAGACTTAATAAAGGCAAATTGCTTATAAAGTGCTGTCAAATTGAGTGCAGGCAAAGCAACTGTGAAATTTGGGGAAAGATTATATAAATGGGGAAGAATTCTGGGTTCTGGTTGCTTCAGGGTGTCTTTAGTTCTTGTTCTGCTTTAAGTAAATAAAGCAGGAGATTTGGAAATCAGGTGGAACTCCCCAAGGAAGAAGGATGAACCCAAAGAATGAATGCATATTTATACATTTTTTTAAGTTAAAATGGGATATTGCAGGTGTGCTTGTATCATTTTTTTTGTGATTCCAAGCTTCAAACAACTTTTTGGTGATGCTGGGCCACTGGTCCTGAAGTTGCTGGCTAAGAGGATTCAGCTGTGACTTGTGCCATCTGATCATTTCAGATGTGCTGTGGCTTTATTTTAGGCAAAGATTTAGCCTTTTAATCTTCACTCTGCTAGCTTGAGAGTTTCTCCTTGTCAATTATGTGGAATCAACCTCGGATTGCCTTGTTCATCTTCCACCCACGGCTTCCCTACGTGCAGCCAGTTCACTTCTCTCTTACACCTTCTTGTTCTGTCCTCTCCAGGCAGCTTCCACTGTACATCCCTTCTGCTCTCTTCCAAGTAGGTTGGCATCCTACTCATCCTTCCAAACCCAGCTCCAGCATCACTTTCTCCACCTTGTTCTGATCCACTGGCTAAAAGCAATCTCACTATCCTCGACATTCTCAGATAACTTTATCCATGTCTTGCCAATGATTTAGGACTTCCCTGGTGGCTCAGATGGTAAAAGTGTCTGTCTACAATGTGGGAGACCCAGGTTCGATCCCTGGGTTGGGAAGATCCTCTGGAGAAGGAAATGGCTACCCACTCCAGTACTCTTGCCTGGAAAATGCCATGGATGGAGGAGGGTGGTAGGCTATAGTCCATGGGGTCACCAAGAGTTGGACGTGACTGAGCGACTTAACTTTCACTTTTCACTGCCAATGATTAGGATGACTTCTTATGGAAAATCAGCTATTTACATACTAAGACTGGGGATGTGAGGGGAATGTTAGACATCCTGGAATCCACCACCTTAATTTTGTAGATGAGGAGTAGGGCCAGAACCCCGACATGACTAGCTCAATGTGGTCCACACAGTTAATACTACTTCCCTGGTGGATCAGATGGTAAAGAATCTGCTCTCAATGCAGGAGACCTGGGTCTGATCCCTGGGTTGGGAAGATGCCTTGGAGAGGGAATGGCTACCCACTCCAGTATTCTTGCCTAGAGAACCCTATGGACACAAAGTAAAACCCACCATTTGTCGTGCTATTCAGAGATGAGGATTTTTTTTAACCTTGAGGGTCATTTCCTTCAGATGGGGTTGAAAGGAAAAGAAATCAAACAAGCCAGTATTATGCTTGAAAAAAAATGCTTGAAGGAAGATGTGTTTTTTGGGTGAGCAAAAGAAGTGAAGCATTCCAAATGGTGTCTCTCAGGTCTCTCCAACTACCCATCAACTCATGAAACAAGAATCTGGTGGGGCAGACCCCCTGCTTGGCACAAGAGGCTCAGAGATGAATTACACATTCTGGGTTCCTGCTCTTGAACATTTCGGAATCCAGTAGAGGCACCAGACACATAAACGGATAATCACAGTGCAGGCTGACAATGGAGAGATGAGCGATTTGAAGGCAGGATGTAATTACACGCAACATTACGTGACATGGATTTTATGGCCTGTAATCGTGGGCTGTGGTTGTTTATAATTTCTGTTATCAAACTGAAAGCCACATAACAATGACTGGGGAAACTTTCTTTAAAGGTGATCGTTCATAAAGAGGAAATAATTGGAATTTCACAAACTAGTAATTACAAAAGCACGAAAGGTTACTAAGGTGTATTTTATCACTGTAATAAAAAAAAATTACAGGGGGACTTTAAAAATGTTCCATTAATTAACTCCATTAAAGGTTACTGTCTGAGATGAAAGATAGATCAACTAAAACTCATGCTTAATGAGAAGTTGAAGGGATTTGAAATTGGCAAGTCAGGCAAACTCTGGCATCAAGCACTTCCTGTCTCTGTTGGTGTTTATATGTTGTTTGACTCTATGATGATAGTTACTTTGGTCATTATTGTCAACATCATATGCTACGGCTTCTTGTTGTTAAGAAGGATATTTTGCATTATTGAATTATTCTAAAATTGTTTAGTCGCTCAGTCATGTCAAACTCTTTGTGACCGCATGAACAGCAGCACGCCAGGCTTCCCTGTCCTTCACTATCTTCCGGAGTTCACTCAAATTCATGTCCATTGAGTCCGTGATCCCATCCAGCCATCTCATCCTCCGTCACCCCCCTTCTCTTCCTGCCCTCAATCTTTCTCAGCATTGGGGTCTTTTCCAATGAGCTGGTCCTTTGCATCTGTTGGCCAAAGTATTGGAGCTTCAGCTTCAACATCAGTCCTTCCAATGTATATTCGGGGTTGATTTCCTTTAGGATGGACTGGTTGGATCTCCTTGCAGTCCAAGGGACTCTCAAGAGTCTTCTCCAGCACCACAGTTCAGAAGCATCAATTTTTTTTGCACTCAGCCTTTTTTGGCTGTTGTTCCATTAGTCTTGTTTTTATTTTAACTCATCAGGTCAGTTTATTCCTGGATTTGATGCCTTTTGCCACATGGAATGGTTGAGGCAATGTCAGAGGGAGGCTGTCATCCTGATGGGAGTGGATGGAGGCATGAACTGTGAAAAGAAGCAGCCGAAGGAGCCTGGTCTCCCAGGAAAGCACAGTTTCAGATGCTCCTGACTTCTGAGGATGGTGAGTAAGTAATTAGTCTCTCTTTATCCCCCAGGCACCATGAATATATTTCTTTTCCAGCAGAGGCGACTTGGAGTAGCTCTTGCTCTGTATGTGAAGATCGTTTTTTTTTTTTTTTTGGAGAATAGCAGCCACTGTATCTGGGGGGGAATGCAGTTGTGAACTATGTTCTCATGCCTTGACTGCGTGCATGTACTTCCTGATTCTGGTGCCTCAGTGTTCTCTGCTGTAAAATGGCAGGATTGGATAAGATCGCACGGTGGTGCTAGTGGTAAAGAATCCACCTGCTAATACAGGAGGCGCAAGAGATGCTGGTTCAATCTTGGGGAAACAGAGGGAATTAGCTATATACATACATATATCCCCTCCCTCTTGAGCTTCCCTCCCACCCCCACCTCCGACCCCTCTAGGTCATCACAGAGCTCTGCGCTGAGCTCCCCGTACCATACGGCAGAACCTATTTGCAGGGCAGGAATAGAGATGCAGCCATGGAGAGCCGACATGTGGACACAGTGGGGGAAGGGGAGAGTGGGATGAACTGAAAAAGTAGCATTTACATATATACACCACCATGTGTGAAATAGCTAGCTAGTGGGAGGAAGTTTAAATCCTATCCTGTGATAAGTGGGAAACCACTGAAGACTTTAAACTAGAGGAGAGACATGACTGGAATTATATAATGGGAGGAATTCTGATAGTCACTTAGAGTAAGGGTCCGCAAACATTTTCTGTAAAGAACCCAATTGTAAGTATTTCCAGCTGTCTTGAATAATCTTTTGGGTCCGAATGATCCTTTGCTCAAGGAAAACCATCAATGTGTAGCTTTAGGTTAGGAATCTAGACAGCATCAATTCTCTCCAGGGATGGATTTGCTTGAGACAGCGTGGTTTCCTGGACCTAAACTCTGTTTGACTTGGAAACGTTTATCTGTGTCATAGGCAGAGGGGCTCTGCTGCAGATTTTCTCCTTTAGAGAATTGTTTCTTTTGTAAGTAAGGTTGGAGCTGCATTTATGCTTAGATAATCTTCCTCATTCAAAAGAAGCTGTGGAAGATTTTAGGAGCATGTCTGGAGTGGAGAGGGATGGGAGAAGCTTGATCCATGGTTATCCATGGCTTTGCAGAGACAGTATGCAGAAGCCAAAGCCAGCTTCCACAAGGAACTGTGTGAGACTCTGGGTTAGCCGTGTTGCTTCAGGACCCAGATGACGAAGTGAGGCTTGTGGTCATTGGGGCAGGTTCTTCTGGATCATAGGCTTTGGGAGAACAGAAGCTGGCATCTGGGGCCCTCTCCAGGAGGACTTCCTTGTAGAGGTGGTGGAGGGGAGGGTTGATGGAGACATCACGCATAAGAACCAGAACTGACTCCCTCCAGCCTTCAGAGGTCACAACTTGAGTCTCTCAAAAACACTCAAGGTACACACAAGGAGCCCTGAAGACCTGCATGGACAGGAAGGGATCCCACATCATTATTTGGGCATTAATAGAAATGTGACTTCAATTTGGTTCAGCGGTAAAGAACCCCCCTGCCAATGCAGGAGACTCGAGTTCCATCCCTGGGTCAGGAAGATCTCCCAGGGAAGGAAATGGCAATGCATACCAGTATTCTTGCCTAGAAAATCCCATGGACAGAGGAGCCTGGCGGGCTACAGTGCATGGGGTTGCAAAAGAGTCAGACTCCACAGCAGCAACACACTCAGTTTGCAATCACAGATTTTGGAGATTGAAACATATCCATGGACCCAGAAGAAATGACCCCAGGACAGGACATATTCCATATCACAGATGTTAAATACGGGAAGATAAGAAACAGTACCTATAGCTTGGGTTGCTCCCTGTGTTGTCCGCCTGCCCCTCCACCCATCCCCACACACCTCCTGCCCCCGCCCGCAAAGGCTCATCTCTATGACTCTTGCAAAACAATTGGTGATGCAAATCGGGAAAATGCCTGCACTCTACATGTCAAGGAGAATCTGATCCTTCCAATGAACGAAGGAAAGAGAAGTGCGTCCTTTTCTGCTGGTAGAGAGACACTTCCAGGGGCCTTTTCTTTCTCCCTCCAGCAGGGATCAACGTGTTTTCTGCTGCCTCATCACAACTGAGATGTTGGCTCCGAGGCCTTCATAATGTGATCACATAATTACCAGCAGCGAAGGGTCGGTGCTTTACGGTCGTCGGCTTCAGGGGCCTCCTTTCAATTACCGAGTGGAGCTCGGTCATAACGGGAAATGGGCACCGTGCCATTTGTGCGGGAGATCTTTAAAGATGAGGCTTTCTGGGCTGGCTTTCTGTCCTGATTGATTTTTTGGGTATTGTTGTTACACGTTCCTTCCAGGCCCTCACGGTCCTCTTGATTTACCTCCTCGGAGAGTAAATGAACTTCAAAGGATGCCTGGTTCTGACTGATTCATGGATCAGTCCAGGCCTTTGGCTTGGGCTCTTCCTCTATCCCGACCAAGGGCTTCCGGGGTGAGTAGGGCTGCAGAACTCTGCGGATCCGGGTGAGGGCACTTGGGCAGTGCCCTCGTCCACCCTGAGACTGGTGGAGTTCCCTCCTCAGCTGGATCTGCAGGGTCCCTTCCTTCGTCCCAGTTTCTTTTTTTTTTTCCTTCGTCCCAGTTTCCTGTGTGCAGCTCCCAGATCAGCAGAAGGAAAAAGTGATCTGGGGTGCAGGTCTGATCCTCAACTTTGGCACTCTAGTGCGGCAGACCATGTAAGAACTTCCAAACCTGCTTAGAAGGCCCTTCGGAGGGGCATGTGGATTCAGTGTCTGAAGAAAAAGGACAGCAGACTCCATGTCTGTCCATTGGGCTGGCCCCCTTCCTGCCACATGCCCCGCCTGGGTTACGCCTGCTTTGTTCTTAACCCACGTGTTGTTCAGTCACTCAGTCATGTCCGACTCTTTATGACCCCAGGGACTGCAGCATGCCAGGCCTTCCTGCCCTTCACTATGTCCTGGAGCTGCTCAAACTCATGTCCTTTGAATCAGTGGTGCCATCCAACCATCTCATCCTCTGTCGCCCTCTTCTCCTCCTGCACGGATCTTCCAATCAGGTGTTCATTTCTGCGTGCTACCTGGAGCTGGGTGCTCTGGTTGTGAAAGATGTAGCCTGCCGCTGTTGCTTGGGTTCTGAACTCATTCTCTCTCTCTGAGGCCGTGGCAGCAACCTCCTGACTTCTGTCTGTTTCAGTCTTGGCCCCTCCAGGCCACACTTGTCATTGCCCAGTGCACAGCTGCTGAGCTCCCCGACTCCAGATGCTTGCTCACCTCATTTGCTGTGGAGTTTGGGGGGCACCGCTGAGCTAGGGTGTGATGTGAAAGGTGCTCTCTGGACCCATGCAGTGCAGTGGGTACGGACTGTCAGACTAATTTTTCTAAGCTATCAATCTTCCCTTGTTACGCCTCCATTAAGCCCTTCAGGGCTCCCCAGTGTCTGCAAGACTGGACCCAAGATCCTTAGCTTGTGTGACACATAGTCTCCCAGATCTGGCTCTTGCTGCCTCTCCATCATCTCCCACTTGCCCAGAGCCCTCAAGCTGTATCCTTCAGCCATCCCAGATTCTTCCTAACTTCCAGATACTGACAGCCTGGGTTGTCCTCTTTGCCCTGTGCATCTGCAACCACCCTTCCATTCCCTCAAGACCTAGCATCACCCCCCACCTCCTTTCCTTACTGTCCTGCCAGCCCTGTCCCTGAGCCCTGTGCCTCTAAAGCCTGTATCCAAACCTGTACCACCTTCACATGAGTGCAGCCTGGGCTTCAGAAGGGGCGCAGACTATCTTGTTCATCACTGTATCCTCCCAGAACTTCCTAGAGGTGGTGGAGGGGAGGGCTGATGCAGACATCAGGTACAAGAACTAGAACTGACTCCCTCCAGGCATCAAGGGTCACAGCCCGGTCTCTCAAAAACACTCAAGGTGCATGCTGAAGGAGTCCTTGAGACCTACATGGACAGGAAGGGCTCCACCTCATTATTTGGGTGTTAATCGAAGTGTGACCTCAATTTGGGCTTCTTTGATGGCTCAGGGGTAAAGAATCCCCCTGCCAATGCAAGAGAGGTGAGTTCAATCCCTGGGTGGGGAAGATCACCTGGAGTAGGAAATGGCAACCCACTCCAGTATTCTTGCCTAGAAAATCCCATGGACAGAGGAACCTGGTGGGCTACCGTCCAGGGGGGTCACAAAAGAGTTGGATAAGACTTAGTGACTCAACAACAACAATGATGACAACTACCATGAGCTCAATTTATAGTCACAGATTTTGGAGATGGAAAGATATCTGTGGACTCAGAATTAATGACCCTGGGACTGGACATATTCCATATCATAAATGTTGAATACAAGAAGATAAGAAGCTATACTTATATAGCTCAGGGTGCTCCTTGTGTTGTCCACTCCCTCCTCCAGCCCCCTAAAGGTGCTTCTCTTTAAGGTTCTTGCAAAACAACTGGTGATGCAAATTGGGAAAAGATCTGCATTCTGCATGTCTAAGAGAATCCGACCCAGAGCAAGCATACATTGGATATCTGAGGAGGAAATAAATGAAATGTATGATAGCCCGAGGTCTCTAGGACCTTAGCGGCCCCCTGGGGAGACACCCCTCCTCTGGGGAGACATTGTCACAGGACGTGCCATGCTGTGAGCTGTGGGCACTAAGGTTACTCACAGAGGGGGAAGGGTGTAGGCAGGAGTCCTCAGGGATTATTTCCTGTGATCCCAGAGCTTAAAGGAACCTCAGGGATCACTTATCTCTATTGCTTCATCTGCAGAGGAAGAACTTGAGGTCCAGAGAGAGAAAGAGACATGCCTGAGGTCACTTTGAGGGTTGGCTGACAAGCGAGTAATAACATCTAAGCCCCTTGATTCCCAGTCCAGGATTTATACAGAAAGACTCATCAAGCTGGTGCTATCAGGCGTTTTGATGTTTTCCTGTAAATAACTTAGGGGGAGGGGTATAAAAGAAAACAGAATTTCGTTACTAAATATTGATGCTGTAGCTGCTACTTAGAGAAGATTGCACATGATGTTTTCAATTAGATTCTCTTTATCTTCCTCGAGAAGCCATTTTTTTTTTTTTAAAGGACAGGATTGTAGTGCATTATGAACACTGACAGCTTCGGTGTTCACATTGTGTTTCTGAAGGCATCAGAGGGTGATAGAGATCTATCAACATAATCCTTGAAAGGAACATTGTGCTCATGTCAGATGAGACCAGCAGGAATGGCTGTTTTGGCATTTCAGCAGAAACATCCTCAAGTGCTTCTCAAAGGGTGTTGCATCCATTGGTGCTTCCTGGGCATCCATGCCACCTGAACGTGGTGGGATGGGGTTGGAAGGTGATGTGTGGAGAGCCTGGCTCTGAAGCGGGGAGAGGGAGGTTTCAGCTGGAGGGGCCAGCCGAGGCTCTCTCTGTAAGGGAATTCCAAGGATCAGGGCATCTTGGACTCACGGGGCTGCCAAGAAAAACAATATCTAATACATCGCATGTTTGCCGTGTGATCAGCCCTGTGCTCAGGGCTCAGCTGGCATTCTCTTATTTCTTGTGATAATCCCACAAGCTAAGTGTTATTATTATTCCCTGGTATTGACAGGGCTCTAAAATGGCCCCAAGATCCCTGTTTCCTGGTGTATATCCTCCCCGCTACCGCCCCCCGCCGCATAATCCCTAGGACTGTGACTGTGTAACTGTGATGGATTTAATTTTCCTGATCAGATATGTTATATCAGGGCAGGACGGACTTAATCACTTGCGCACATGAAAAGTGAAAAAAAAGAAAAATCTGGGTCTCGAGGTTAGAGACAGAGGAATTTAGAGATACAGAGTGTGAGAGGGAGCTGGTGTGGGGAAACTTCTGCTGACTTTGAAGATGGAGGGACCACACGATAAGAATCTGAGCACATCCTCTAGTAGCTGAGAAGCATCCTTGCACAGTAGCTGAAAGGATGATGGGGGACCTCAGTCCTGGAAGGCCTGAAAGACATGGCTACCCAGACTTACAAAGCTGGGGAGTGAAGGAGCTGGGATTTGAACCCAGGCTGTCTGACTTCTATGTGAATATTCTTAAAAACTACTAGCCCAGCAAGCAGGGAGCTTGTCCACATGAAATTTGGCATAGCCTCTGGGTGCCGTTGGTTGGATAGCATCACCGATTCAAAGCACATGAACTTGGGCACACTCCGAGAGATAGTGAGGGACAGGGCAGCCTGGTGTGCTGCAGTCCATGGGGTCGAAAAGAGTAGGACACAACCTAGTGACTGAACAACTGGATGTTGTAGTTGCCTTCCTTCCCCTGCTTAGGAGCCACAGTCTTAAAGCGCTCCTGAAACTAACGATGGTGTGCGCTAGGTGCAAACCCCACCTTCCTACATTGCGATGCCTTCTTTGCGCTGTCAACACTGTACTGAGAAGATAAGGCTGAGGGAAACAGCCCAGCAGAGAAGAGTTTCCCTGCAGAGACCGTGTTCTGCAGCGGCTGTGACAGAGTGGCTTATGCAGCTGACGACAAGAGAGCCGAGTCTCAGAAAAGGCTGGAAACATCCCACAGCCTGTGCTCTTCAAACGTGACTGTGCATTAGAAGACCTCAGGAATTTATAAAAATTCCATTGCCCAGACCATACGTGTGTATGCATGTGTGTGCGCGTGTGTGCTTGTGTGCGGAGTGGCTTCAGTTGTGTCCCACTCTTTGCGACCCTATGGACTGTAGCCCACCAGCCAGGCTTCTCTGTCCACCCCAGATCAATCCACTCCACATCTCTGTGAGTGGTACGAGGACAGCAATGCCTTTAAGATTCCTCAGGCGATTGCAGTGTGCAGCCAAATTTAAGAATAAACTGACGTACAAGGTCAGCTCAGGAGGCAGAGGGCAGAACGTCAAGGGGAGGCATGGGCTTTTTTTTTTTTAACACTGAAGAGGAGGTATCTCTTCTTCCTCTACCTTTTTTTTTTTTTTTTTTTTGAAGTATTGTTTATCTATTTGGCTGCACCAGGTAACTTAGTTGCGGCATGTGGGATCTAGTTCCCTAACCAGGGTTGGAACCTGGGCCCCAAGAAGTCTGCATTGGGAGTGCAGAGGCTTAGCCTCTGGACCACCAGGGAGTCCTCGTGTGGCTGTTCCTGAGGACTTGCATTGTTCCTGCGCTGGTCTGCTGGCCCTGATGTTATTTCCCAAACCCTTACTGACTGTGCTCGCTTTGTTACTCCAGGTGAATTGTGTTTAAAGTTCTGGGTGTGGTCAGAGCAGTGACTCCAAGATGCTCACAGCGCTGCCAGCGTGGGGCTGTCACGATCTGCAATCTAGGTGGAGCCATGACGTTTGGGGATTCAGGGAGCGGGAGTTCTCAGGCTTGAACACATCACAGGCACCTGGACGGCTTGCTGAAATGTGGACCCCTGGCCCCACCCCTACAGTGTCTGAGTTGTCTGGTCGGGGCCCAAGGGTTTACATTTCGAACAAATTCTCAAGTGACAAGTGACACTTCTGCTGGTCTGGGGGACAGTGAGCTGTTTGGAGCTCAAGGACGTGGGCTTGAAACCAGACATTTACTACTGTGACTTCAAAAGAGTGTTTGGAAAGAAGCCTGTTACAGGGAGTTAGGGAGTGGGTAGAAGCTAAAGCTAGAGGAATAGGTAGAGGATAGATGACATGTTTGAAGTATTTTATAAGAAATGAAGGAAGGTCATTGGCTGAGAACTAGAGGGCAAAGGGAAAGATGATTTTCCTAAAATTCTTGTGAGGAAAGTTCTAAATCAAGCCTCATTTGCTACTCTTGGCACACAGTAGGTCTTAATAATGAGCCTTGCCTTCCCTGATGGCTCAGATAGTAAAGAATCTACATTCAATGCAGGAGACCCAGGTTCGATCCTTGGCTCAGGAAGATACCCGGGAGAAGGGAATGGCTACCCACTCCAGCATTCTTGCCTGGGAATCCCATGGACAGTGGAGCCTGGTGGGCTACATTCCTTGGGGGTCAGAAAAGAATCAGACACGACTGAGTGATTAACGCAGTCTTGAAAGTGGGGGTTATCAATCACATTTGAAAGCAGAGGAGGGTCCTTGTTGACAGGAAGGAAATCGAGATGTTGAAAATGGAAGTTATTGAGGAATAACAGATCAAAATAAGACAGGATGGATGCAGTTTTGAGTATTGGCAGAGAAGGCAACTTTCAAGCTCAAAGAAAATTCTCTGAACTGGATGAAGGAACAGTAGGGGAGGAAAGGAAAGGAAAGGAACATATGTACAATGGACTGTTACCCTTAGCTCTCTATATCTGATTGGTTCCATTTATCTAGAGAACCCTGACTGATACATAAAGCTTAGAATAGAGTCCACCCCACTGTACTGGCTTACAGCATGTAAGCAGAGGCACGTGGTGGGTCCTGCCAGGATGAATATCCAACCACAGTCAGTCGTGGTTGGGCAGAAGCTTTGATGCTATTACCCATAGCGTCCAGCAAAGGAGTCGAACGAAGGTCCTAGGACAGGGAAGGGGTAGGAGGGTAAAGGGGTGGCTGAGGAGTCAGCTGAACCAAAGATGACATGATCTACCATTTCCCCCATGAAATGCTTTTTTTTTTTGCCTCCATTTCGTCTATAAGTAGTGTTACTGGATAATATTCTGTAATGCTTTGTATACAATAAAACTTGAATTAACCAATTGCTCAAGGGAATGGGAGTGTTGTGGTTAATTGAATTATCTGATTAAATGAGAGTTAATTAACCAGAAACCCTTTGTAGTTCTAAGCGATGCTGCAAATATTCCAACATATCTAAGTTTTCTACTAGGGTTAGGAAGGGAAAAAATGTCAAGGAAGGGGACTTGCCTGGTGGTCCAGTGGTCAAGACTTCACCTTTCAATGAGGGGTATGAAGGTTCATTCCCTGGTTGGGGAACTAAGATCCCACATGCCTCGTGGACAAAAAATAAATATATAAAACAGAAGCAATATTGTAAGAAATTCGGACTTTAAAAATGGTCCACATTAAAAAAATCTTTTAAGAAAAAGTCAAGGAAGAAGGGAAATGAAATCAGGTTTCACAGAGGATCCAGTGTGCATTTGGTACTTTATACAAGGGCTGTAACCTGGTTTAACCCTTGTGACCGTTATATGAAGCCAACATTATTATCCCATTTCATAGCTAAGAAAATCTACAAGTACCTTAACTATCAAGGCTTCCCAAGTGGCGCTAGTGGTAGAGAACCCACCTGCCAATGCTGGAGATACTGGAGACGTGGGTTCCATCCCTGGGTTAGGAAGATCCCCTGGGGGGAGGGCATGGCAACCCACTCCAGTATTCTTGCCTGGAGAACCCTATGGGCAAAGAAGCCTGGTGGGCTATAGTGTATAAAATCACAGAGAGTCAGACAGGATTGAAGTGACTTAGCGCACACGCATGCATCTTAACCTACACTGAATGTAGCTTTGCTGATTGAGAACATGGCTGGGTTTCAGAGGCATCTCTGGGACATCAGTGATAGAAGCTGGTCCAGTCCAGTGTGGATTGTGGAGTTTGTCAGCCCCACGTATAAACTCTGGTCCTGACTGCAATTAAGCAGGGGGTAACCTATACAGATGTGAGAGTTGGGTCATAAAGAAGGCTGAATGCTGAAGAATGGATACTTTTGAATTGTGGTGTTGGAGAAGACTCTTGAGAGTCCCTTGAACTACAAGGAAATCAAACCAGTCAATCCTAAAGGAAATCAACCCTGAATATTCATTGGAAAGACTGATGCTAAAGCTGCTCCCAGACTTTGGCCCCCTGATGGGAAGAGCTGACTCATTGGAAACAACCTGGATTCTGGGAAAGCCTGAAGGTAAAAGGAGAAAGGGTGGGGGGGTAACCAGAGGATGAGATGGTTAGACAGCATCCCTGATTCAGTGGACATGAATTTGAGCAAACTCCAGGAGACAGTGGAGGATGGAGGACCCTGGTGTGCTGCAGTCCATGAGGTTGCAGAGTCAGATAGGACTTAGCGACTGAACAACAACAAAAGCCTGTCAAAGGAACCCCAAGCAAGTGCTCTGAGTAAATCGAACTGGCTTCAAACTCTTACCTGGCCTTTTTCTGGGTGGTGTGATCTCCAGCCAACAATTTGCCCTCTTTGCTTCTTGGCTTCTCCATCTGCAAAATGTGCCACCACCCAGCTTGCAGGGCCAGAGATGGGTCCTGCATGAACTGTAGCTGTGGTCACTCACATCCACACGGCCCACAGTTCCGGCCGCATTAGGGGAGCAGAAATGGACCAAGATAAAGGTGCAGCAGAGAGGCCTCCATCTCTGGATGATCTCTGATGCTTCCTTTATACTAAATCTCTGATACTAATCTAACTCTCTTGTTCCTTCTTTCTCTCTCCTCAAAGTATGATGTGAAAAGTCAGTTCCCAAAGATACATATCTGCTAATTCTTATTTTATTGCACTGGCACCTCCAATGGAAAAGAACACAGGGGGTGGGAGGGCAGCAGGCCTTGTTACCCACTAAATCAAGCGTTAGTTTGGCGAAGTCACCAGCCTCCATTGTCATCGTATTTTTTAGGGAATGAAAAGAACAGTTCTTTTTGCTCAGAATGCTAGATTTACATTGCTTTCACTTAGCAAGTGAATAATTGATAAGCTGGGGCATATTAACATTGAACAAAAGAGCCCAATGGTACAAGGGTCCTGGGAAGGCTGCCTAAATCAATATACACTCATGAATTTTGAGTGCAAAAGGTTGAACTGAGAGAGAACACAGATTTAGACCTCCATTAATATTTGAAATACACGTGAGAGGCTCACAGGAGCCCAATGTTAACTGAAGGGGCTTCAGAGAAATGGCTTCTGAACAAATTTGAAAGTGAGAGATTTTCCCCTCCAAAGATTTCACGAGAAAAATCAATCATCTTTGTTGTCTCCGCTGTCAGAAGGCATCTATTAAAAATCTAATTAGAGTGTTTTTACCAATTAAACATACTGATGCAACACTTGTCCGACTCAATGTCTGTAATTGCTAGAAAAGTAGATGCATCAGCCTCTGTGATCAAGCCAGATATGGTAAAACGTTCCAGCCACTCCTGCAAGCTCCATCCTCCCCAGGCAGGAGCCAGCCTGAAAATTTGATTAATCTAAACATTTTGTAAGTTGTCAAAAGAGCTTTCTTGCCTGATGCCTCATGGTCACTCAAAGTGCCAGCCCGACCGAGGCCAAAATAACATCATCAGTCACAATTTGCTTTTGAAATGCCTCCTGCGAGGCTCCCAATTTGAGCGATCAAAGCTGGAAATTTTAAACCAAGTGGGAAAATGCTTCCAATCTTAATGATTCATTGAACCCAGCGTGCTGCTGGAAAGTCATCTAGAGTCTCTGATATCCTGGGCATGCTGCTATGGCCATTGAGGACGTTTGCATATTCTGATATATTCTGATATTCTAATGACAGTCAAGGAAACCATTTTCTGTGGGTAAAGGGATCGCCTTTTAGAAGTCACGAAGTAGGGCTTCCCTGGTGGCTCAGGGCTAAAGAATCTGCCTGCCAATGCAGGAAACGCGGATTCTGTCCCTGGTCGGGGGAAATCGCACATGCTGCGAAGCGACCAAGCCCACGCACCAGGAACTACGGAACCTGAGCTCTAGAGCCCACGTGCCGCTACTACTGAAGCCCACGTGCCCAAGAGCCCCCGGCCTACAAGAGAAGCCACCGCAATGAGACGCCCTCGCGCAGCAACTAGAGAGTGGCTCCTGCTTGCCACATCTAGAGAACGCCTGCACAACACTGAAGACCCAGCACAGTCAAAAATAAACAAACCAAATTGCTTTTAAAATATCATTGCATATAGGGTTATCGTTACCATCTTTCTAAATTCCATATATATGCATGAGTATACTGTATTGGTCTTTATCTTTCTGGCTTACTTCACTCTGTATAATGGGCTCCAGTTTCATCCATCTCATTAGAACAAGTGCTCGGGGCTGGTGCACTGGGAAGACCCAGAGGGATTGGGTGGAGAGGGACTGGGAGGGGGGATCGGGATGGGGAATACATGTAAATCCGTGGCTGATTCATGTCAATGTATGGCAAAAACCACTACAGTATTGTAAAGTAATTAGCCTCCAACTAATAAAAATAAGTGGAAAAAAAAAAAGAAAGAAAAAAACATCATTGAGTAAAGTCAGTTTCCTTCCTTCTCACAGTTGGAGGGAGCCTGGCTGAGTGATCATTTCCTCCAGGCTCCAGCCTTCCGTAGAAAATAGCAATTCCTCCAGCCAGACTCAGGCTCTGCTTGCATGCCTCTCGTGCTTGCGTGGCCTCACCACCTTTGTGAGGCAGCCCGGTCCATCCCGAGACATCTTTCTGCAGGATGCTTCTTATGTTGAGCTGTGTATAACCTGACTTTTTAGAACTTAGGTCCGAGAAGATAGCCCCTTTACCTCTTGGATGCCGCTGTCTGAGCATTGTCATAGAGCTGGGTTGCCAATACTATACTATTGCCAATATTGCCAATAGAGCATGGGTTGTCTTCCCATGAAGCAGTCAGTTTGGAGAATAATTCAGAGCATGTGCTCATTACTGGGTCTTAAAAGTAAAATTTGGCCCCTCCACAGTATAGATGGTATTTATTCTTTCCCCTGGAATTTTTGTGCTGTTTATCTTCATTAATGAATTAATGAAATTTTCAGTTGAGTGGTCTTCAGAAGAACTGATTTTTGAAAACTCCCCTTCTGCCCATACACATAGTTTTTCTGTTTTCCCCTCCAATATCCTAATTAATAAGCAAAGGAAGGTCAAGGCTCCAGCTCCTAGAACTGCTGGAAAACAGCTGCTAGTTTGGGGCCAGGCCTGGCTGATCTTGGCTGGGCTGGCCCACATTTCTGTGCTGAGCTGGTGGGTAGGCTGGAGGACTGGTTATTTCAAATGGCTTCACTTACATGCAAAGTTGGCTGGTGGGAAGCTGGGGTTATTGGATATCCTAGCCTCCAGCAGGTTAGCTTGGGCTTATTCACATGGTCAGGGCCCAAAAGAATAGCAGAAGCATGCCTGGCTTTTAAAACTGGTACCTTGTCACATTCTACTGGCCAGTAGAGTCCACCTCTTAATAGGAAGAACTTTAAAGTCACTTTAAAGTCACACTGTAAAGAGCAGCCACTCTTGCAGTGAATCTGTCCCACATAATATCTGGTGCAAGTATTCTGAATATGGTAGCTTTTCAAGACAGATTTCCCAGACTGCACATTGCAAGAATTGATCTTATCTGTAGCCCTCTTAAACTGTTAGTCTCTCAGTCATGCCCAGCTCTTTGTGATGCTATGGACTGTAGCCTGCCAGGCTCCTCTGTCCATACAATTCTCCAGGCAAGAATACTGGAGTGGGTTGCCATTCCTTTCTCCAGTGGATCTTCCTAACCCAGGGATTGAACCCGGGCCTCCCGCATTGCAGGCAGATTCTTTACCGTCTGAGCCACCGGAGAAGCCTTTTAGAGAAAGCATATAAAAACTGTCTTTTTGCAATCTCTTCCCTTAATCATTTTCTTGTTAACATTAGTAAGATCTCATAGTGATAGTTTTACTAGAATCTGTGAAGTGGTAGCGGGGGGTGGATTTGGATCAAACCACTCACGGTAGAAGCTGGACAACTTTCTGTGTCACACAGAGTGCAGAGTGGAGAGAGCTCCAGGTCAGACCTATGTCATCTCTTGCGAAGATGAAATCTTGGCCTTCAGGACCCTGCCACTCTTTTTTTTTTTTTTTTCATTTATTTTTATTAGTTGGAGGCTAATTACTTTACAATATTGTAGTGGTTTTTGCCATACATTGACATGAATCAGCCATGGATCCACATGAGTTCCCCATCCTGATCCCCCCTCCCATCTTCCTCCCCATCCCATCCCTCTGCGTCTTCCCAGTGCACCAGCCTTGAGCACTTGTCTCATGTATCCAACCTGGGCTGGTGATCTGTTTCACCCTTGAGAGTATACTTGTTTCAATGCTATTCTCTCAGAACATCCCACCCTCGTCTTCTCCCAGAGAGTCCAAAAGTCTGTTTTGTACATCTGTGTTTCTTTTTCTGTATTGCATATCAGGTTATCGTTAGCATCTTTTTAAAGTCCATATATGAGGCAACCTAGATGCCCATCAGCAGAAGAATGGATAAGGAAGCTATGGTACATATACACAATGGAATATTACTCAGCCATTAAAAAGAATTCATTTGAATCAGTTCTAATGAGATGGATGAAACTGGAGCCCATTATACAGACCCTGCCACTCTTGACTTGCGAAGAACCTATTGTAATCTTCACGCCGGGAAGGGGGTCGACATTCTTAGGAGCTCTTGTGCTCTGGACCTGGTGTCAGGCTCCACCCATTGAATCCTTACCTGGACCCTGCAGTTTCTCCATCATGTGTGTGTGCTAAGTTGCTTTAGTTGTGCCCGGCTCTTTGCGACCCTACGGACTGTAGCCCGTCAGGCTCCTCTGTCCATGGGGTTCTCCGGACCAGTGTACCAGAGTGGGTTGCCGTACCCTGCTCCCAGGGGATCTTCCCAACCCAGGGATTGAACCTGTGTCTCCTGCATTGCAGGCAGATTCTTTTCCACTGAGCCACCAGGGGAAGCCCTCTCCATCATTCTTCTCTCTTACCGCTGCTGACTCCAAGGCTTGGAAAGCTAGGGTGATTTATAAATGGCCAAGTTGAACTCAGGGAAAAGCAGCTTGAAAGTCTGGCTTGTTCCTTCACACCTCACTGACCCCGAGGTCAGTGGCAGCAAGAACATGACAAAGAAGGAAGAGGAGCAATCTTTGTGAATGGCCACCCACGTGTTGGACACAGGAACTTTGCATTGCTGTCACTGATCATCCTGATGGCCCTACTTCCTTTCTGCCTATTTCACAGATGAAGAAAAACAGGCTCAGAGAGGTTATGTTGCCTGATCAAGGTTGCACAGGCAGGAAGCGGCAGGGCTGATTTGAAGGAATAGGGCCAATTCCTCACCACCGCTTTGCTGCAAGACAGTCTTTGAACAACAAGAGGAGGAGGAAGCTCTCTATGAACCCATCATCCCTTAGAATGCAGGCTACTCTCTCTTTAGGAAAGATCCCCTGTAACAGTCTAATAATTCCTAGGAAATGGAAGATGCTCTGGAGGGTGGGAATTGGCTGGTTAATGGGGTGCTGCCGTCAACAGGGCCTCAGGGATCCCAGGATGGCGCAGGATGGATGAAACCTGTCGCTCTGGGTCTTCACTCCAGGGAAGCACTGGGGGACAGATGACCTGGGCTTGCAGAATTGTTCATGGCTCTGCAAGGCCCTCTGATATCCTTGGCATCCTGGGGCTGATCAGCATCCCCAGGCAGAGGTGGGGTGGAGTGGTGGGGCAGGCCCACCAGAAACTCAGCAGGAGCCATTGCAGGGGAGAATGGATTAATCCTGGGGATTCGATCACGTGGAGAGAGGATGGCAGTGACAGCCTCAAAGCAAGACTGGCTGCCTCAAGCCCCACCAGCTTAATTACACACCCTGGCTCCTGCCAAAAGCCCCTTGTCCTCCCACCCCTGCCCCCTCCATGGAGTTCCCAGATGGCCCCCACCTGCCTGGCTCATACCAGCTGCTTCCTTTCCGCTCTGCCCGCTCAGCCCCGCCATGGCGGCCCCAGTGTTCTCAGAACCGCTTCCCTGAGCCCCGGGCAGGGCTGCACCTACGCGTCTCTCCCTCTTCAGGTGATCAATGCTGCTCTGATATCAGAAACCCCAGGATGGAGACTGGAGAGGGGTCTCATCTCTGTCACACCCATCTGCTGCCTGAACCACTGCCTAGAGTGGGCTTCTGACCTGGTTTCTGGTGCCTAGAGAGGGCCCCAAAGTGCTGGCTCAGGCATTCCATCCTCTTCACCTGCTCTTGGAGGCCTGCCTCCTACCCCCACCCCTAGCTGCTGAAGAGCTTCTGAGGATCCCCCACCCCACCCTATTTCAGAGCCTGGTCCCCCTCTGTGCCCAGGACTTCACACTCAACCTTCTATCTCTCCCACCAGCCTGTTCACCCCTGAGCACGGGGACCTGGGTGGCCCTATGTACTCAACCTGGTGGCCAAACCCCAGCAGATGGGATGGAAAAGGATCCCCTCCCCCAGACTCTTTTTCCAGCCCCAGCCAGCATTCAGCGTCCCTCTCGGATCCCTCAATTTGGATGCCCCTTGTCACTTCTGCTGTGGCTGTCTAAAATGACGTCGCAAGAGATTTGGGAAGAAAGATGACGTCACGGGGCCTCAGCAGTGAGCAGTTAGCGTGGAGGCTGTCAGGAAGGACTTCTTGGAGATGGGAGCCTGGGGCGAGGCAGGTGGGACAGGGGTTTGGGGAAAAGATGAGGGGAGGGCTCTGGGTGGGGAAAGATCTGGAGGGGATGAGCCTTCCTGGGATGGTGGAGTTGCAGTGTGTATGTGTGTGCGCACACACACACACCTTTGTGCCCACACTGTGTATGTGCAGGTGCACCTGTGTGCATGTGCATATCCGTGCGTGTAATTGGTTCATACATGCATGTGTGTATGCTCATGTGTTTGTGTGTGCATGTGTGTATGCAGGCATGTGCACACGTGTGCATGTGTGTGTGTGATGGGATCAGCGTTGAGAAGCCAGGTTGCTAGGCAGCCAGTTGCCAGATCTCCAAGTGCCAGTCTGAGCCACCTCGTGTGGCAGCGACGAGCCTGTGGAGAAGCTAAGTGAGCAGCGGCTCCCTCCGCATCCTGGCTCCAGCCTGGCTCTCTCAGCAGCGTGAGGCCTCCGTCTGCAGGGCTGGGGCCCAAGCCCCCGAGGTCAGCTTCTCTGTCCCCACCTGGCTCCAGGCTGAGCCCAAGGAGACCGGATGATTCGGCTCTGAGTTTCCTCCTGGGTTCTGGGTCTCCTCTCCACGCCTGTCCTGGCCAGGGGCTCTCCCCATCCACCCCCTGCTCCTAGCCCTGCTCTCTGATTGGCTGCTCTCCGTGCGACTCCCCTGCTGACGGCCTTTGCAGGCTGAAGACACGTCCCCACTCCTACATGTGGACCTGCTGCCTCTCTCTCAGACGTTTCGAGGCTCCCAACCTCCACCTCCCCTTCATCCTGCCAGACCCAGCTGCACCTGAACGCCTGAGTCCATGTCTTTGCAACTGAGTTCCTTCCTTCTTTTCTGCTAGAAATGCTCTTGATTGCCTGGTGAAATCCTATTATCAGCTTAGAATCACCTTCGCTCTGTAGCCTTCCCGACTCTGACAGGCAGAACTGATTTTTCCTCCTGGGAGCATCCCAAGGCCTCACCTCATCGGGTCAGCATTGACTTTTCTCCCTGCGCTCTGGACCGTCTACCTGGGCCTGCCTTTCCTGGCAGCCTGCTGGCTCCCCGGGGTGGGGGCCCCTCCTGACATCCCTGCAATGCCTGGCACAGGGCGGTACACAACAGGTGCCTGGTTGGTGCTGGCAGGAAGGAGGGACCTGCTGGCCAGGCCGGGCCTCCATGGGGGCACCGTCCTCCCCGGTGACTCAGACATCCCGGGGTGGCTCTGGTTCTTGGCCGAGCTTCCCTTTCTGGGTCTTATTATATTCTGATGCTGAGTGTGGTTCACTCCAATTATTTTCACAGTCTTGGGACTTGCATGTGCTTGGGACTTGCACATGCAGCTTTCTGAAGTCTTGCTAAACCGCAGTCTCTAGTGGGTGTTCTTTCCTGGCTGAAGTTTCTCTTCTATCAAATTTCGGAACCACGTTGTAATTCCAAATGGCAGTATTTGAATACAGTGGGTCGTATGCTGGTGCCAGGGTGCAGGGGGTCACACACTGGGATGGCCTGGGTTGATAGGGGCTGTTGGACCTGAGGCTAAGGCAGTGTGGGGTGGTGGGTACGGTTCACAGGCAGAGAGGCGGCCCCCACGGCTGCGAGAACTTGGCAGGTGCCTGTTTCTTATCTCTAAAACAGTGTCAACATGGTCCCTGCCTCCCTGGGTCACACGAGTCTGCATGAGATCAGACGTGCCGTGTGTTCAGTGTCAGAAACAGAATAAGTCCTCAAAGTTAAGCTATTGTCATCACGAGTGTTGTCAATGTTGCTTTTGATTGTGTCCTTGATGTAGAGCTTCTCCGAGCTGGATTTCATTCAAATCCCTATGTCTGTCATTGAGGAAATACATTCACATGAAGAGTCGGATGCAATCACAAGGCTGGTGTGGGAGAAGGGGGACAGAACCCGGGGGTGTTGAGGTCCAGGCTGGAGTTCTTTCTTTTCACCCAGTGCTGGTGTTTGGGACACAGGGCGCTCCGAGATTAAAGTAGGTGTGAGACGGGTGTCCGTTGTGTGTCTCCCTGTCTTGGCCAGTCCTGGGGCCGCATAGTCCCACTGCCTGTCCACATAAGACACATTTGGTACTGTGATCAAAGGAGAACCTGGACCCCAGGGAATCTCTACTCTGTTCCAAATCTTTGTTCTCCTTGTGTGAATATCACCAAACTCTTCATTGGGCTCAGAGAGTTTTATTTGTTAGCTTTTTATTGGCATATAATTGATTTACAATGTGTTACTTTCTGCTCTACAGCAAAATGGATCAATTATACATACATCCACTCTTTTTAGATTCTCTTCCCTATTGAGTAGGGTTCCCTGTGCCATATAGGAAGTCCTTATTAGTATCTTGTAGAAGGAAATGGCAACCCACTCCAGTATTCTTGCCTGGGACATCCCATCAACAGAAAAGCCTGGCACACTATAGTCCACAGGATCACAAAGGGTTGGAACACGACTTATTGATTAAACAACAACATTAGTTTGACTTATCAACTTAACAGCAACATTGGTTATCCATTATACATATATATATGTCTATTCCAATCTCCCATTTATCCCTCCCACCCTTCCCCCTAGTAATCATAATATTGTTTTCTATATCTGTACCTCTATTTCTGTTTTGTAGATAAGTTCATTTGCACCATTTTTTTTTTTAGATTCCACATATAAGCAATATCATGCGATATTTGTCTTTTTCTGTTTGACTTACTTCACTCAGTATGACCTTCTCTAGGTCTATCCATGTTGCTGCAAATGGCATTATTTCATTCTTTTTTTTATTACTGAGTAATATTCTGTTGTATATGTACCACATCTTATTTATCCATTCATCTGTCTGTGGATATTTAGGTTGCTTCTGTGTCTTGGGTTCAAGGAATTTTAATCTAAAAAGGTCCTTTCAAAGAGCAGGAAACATGTTAAGTGTCTTGGTCAAACTGTGCAGTTGTTGAATAAGGAATCCTGCCCTTCAGATGGGGCACTCTCTCCCACCTCTCAGCCTCCCTGCCCATCTGACTTGGCATGTGTCTTCATATAGCCTGAATTGAACTTTGTGGGGCTCTGGCCACTAAAGAGAGGTCAGCCCTGGCTCCATCTTGGCCCAGGACAATACTGTTGGCTCAGCCTTCTCAAGGACTGGGACAGACATATCTAGTAAGGATGCTGTGGTCCAGACAAGTGCTCATGGTCAGTAGGCCACAATCTCAGGGGTAAACCAGAGACTTAGGTAGAGATGGAACCCAGAAATTGGCCACTGGTGTGAGCCTGCTCAATGTGGATGAGAGCAGGGGGAAAAGATGGATAGCTTTGATCACCTGGGTAGATAAACTCATCATCAGAGTGACTCCAAACTTGATCAGAAGGTGAGGCTGAGGCCATGGTTCCCTCCATGCTCCACTCAAACGGGCTTTGGGGTTGGTGGGCTTGTGGGTTAGGGCCACAGTGACTCCCAGGGTGTGATGAAGAAGTTAGAATATGTTGAGGGTGGTCTATGTCAAGCTATTTGCTATACAAGCTATTTTTAGGACTTAGAAGTCTGAGTAGAGTTTTGAGGATTCCAAGTGTATATGCATGACCTGATCTCAGACATGTGTCTGGTGGTGATTGAAGTCCCGCTTTTTCCAATGAGCATTTCCTGGGCCTGGAGCTGGCGCCATGGCTGCCGTTTTCTTTGGCTCCTTTGAGAGGAACCTGGGAAGCATCAGGGTCAGGCCCCGGCTCAGTGGTTCTCGGGTGTTCATGTTGCTGTCCGGCTCTGCTTTGTTTCATGACTGTTTATAGAGTTCTCAGCTCGGCCACGAAGGGTCAATTTTCCCCAGTCTTCCCCGCTGAGGGAAGATAGACAAGCATTTCTTCCCATGTTACAGATAAAGAAACTAAATAGAAAAATGACTGGCCCACTGACCAGCTGGGGACAAGAATCCAGGTGACCTGATTCCCAATTGGGAACTTTTTCAGTTACACAACATTATCTGCCCGTGTTCTGATCTTGTTGTGCTTCAGTACATTGTTATAGCCAGAATGTTCTTTGGGGGCAAAGTCTCAACTCTTTAGAGTGGGCTCCAAGGTCCTCCTTCCTCCCTGTCATCCTCTCCAGCTTCACTGCGGCCACAGCTTGTTCACCTCTAGCTGCCCTGTGGATTCTCATATGCTGAAGACTCTTTTTCTCCCCCTTCAGTGATTTGCACTTTATTTTTCCTCTCTGCAGAATGCCTTTATCTCCTTGATCTGGTGAACTCCTGTTCTCCCTCCAGGTATTAACTAGATTCAACATACCCTTTGCCTCTGAAACTTCAGTTCCCTGAATTTCTCAAGTTGTGGAGGTCAGTGCCCTCCTGAAGAGGATGCTAGAGTGAGAGCCAATGGCCCATAAGAAGATTATGTTCAGAGGGGATGCAGAGATGGGAGCAACAGGGAAGACCCCACCAGGCTATGCCAGTCAGCCCCTTGGACTTGAATAGGGCATACTACAGGACAGGGTCAGGAAGGAAGGATCGGCTCCTTTCTTCCTAGGATGTCAGGATGGCTGGGAAGTGGTTGAGATGCCGTACTGGGTCCATCAAGGACCAGTGTGCTACAGACCAATTCTTCCACCTCAGTATTCTAGCAAGCCCAGAGTCTTGGCTGGACTTGTTCAGACACCCTTAAGTAATGCCATGAAAAAGGCTTTGTGCACTTTAAAGTGGTGGTTTTATTTAATTTCAACAAAGTTGTAGTTGCCATTAGATCTGTCCAGATAATTAACTCCAATTTACCAGTTTGCAGCTAGTAATTAATCGCTAAAGTCCCCCGAGTGAGCCTTGGGAGGGAAAGTTGTTCCTCTGAGGATGAAGACTCAGAAACGTGGCCACTTTTGGGAATTTGTCTTCCCTGTGACTCACTCTGGTTCTGGCTCTTACCCGGGCGACTTTGGGCAAGTCCTTAGCCTGCCCAACTCTCAGTTTTCTCTCCGGGGCAAGAGGAGCAGTTCCTGCCTTGTTTGACTCATAAGAACCGGTGATCAGGAGGAACAGGACTCATGGATTGGGAGGCAGCCCTTTCTCTTCCTGTGAGGCTGCCTAGCTGCTCCTGGGTACAGCGAAGAGTGTTCATTCACCTGCCCACCCTGAGCATCTCCCGGGTCTGGAGTTGGTGCCATGGTCACCATTTCCTTCTGGATCTTTTGGGAGGAATCTCGAAAGGGTCAGGGTTGGGCTCCAGGCTCGGTCATTTTGGGGTGTTGCTACTGCTGTCCAAATTGTGCTTTGTTGTGTGGATGTTTAGATTTCTTAACTCAGACATGAAGCCTCAATTTTTCCTAAACCAACACACAGAGATACTGGCAGATTTTCTATTCCAGAAGTCTCCATCTAGTTGCTGTTTTGCTTCATCCTTTTCTATGATCTAGATCAGTAAATGAGTATTTCCCTGGTGGCTCAGATGGTAAATAATCTGTCTGCAATGCAGTAGACCCAGGTTTGATCTATGAGTCAGGAAGATCCCCTGGAGAAAGGAAATGGCAACCCACTCTAGTATTTTTGCCTGGAGAATTCCATGGACAGAGGAGGAGTCTGGCGGGCTACAGTCCATGGGATCGCAAAAAGCTGGACACAACTGAATGACTAGCTCAGACCAGTAAATATCAAATTTGGAAGCATGTTAAAATAAGCTTTCCCACCATGGAAATTTAAAGAAATACTGATTGATACTATAACAGAGTGGAGAAGGTTGTTCTTTTAAGCAACTCAGTTCAGTGGGCATCTCTCTGGAAAAACAAGAGTCTTGACCTCTGCCTTACACAACAGCCCTGAATCAGTTCTAACTGAATCTTAGACCTAAATAAGAAAGGAGAAACACATATCTTATAGAAGATAATGTAAGAGCATTTTTTTGTGTCTTTGGGGTAGGCAAAAATTATATAAGACCTCCCCCCCCCAAAAAAAAAGACCTCCCCAAATGCCAAAAAGGAAAGGCTGTATAAACAGGGATTCATTGAAATTAAGAGGTTCTTTTCATCAGGAGACATAACTTAAAGAAGTGAAAAAACAAACTGGTGAATGGGAGATGTATGCAATACATATATTCCAAAGGACTCCTGTAACAAATATTTAAAGATCTACAAATTTGTACAAAAATAGCGTCTTCCCAATTAAAAAGTTGGGCAAAAGAAGCACCCTACTAAGGAGTATACCCAAATGCCAGTAAGCATATAATAAAGTTTTCCACATCATAAGTCATCAGGAAAATGCAAATTAAAATAAAAATGTGATGCCATGATACACCAACATCTATAATATTGACAAGGATGTGAGCAACTAGAGTTTCATACATTGCTGGTGGGAAAGTGATTGGAAGAGTTTTGGCATTTTCTATTAAAGAACATACATAGATGCTATGACCCAGCAATTCCAGTCCTGGATATATGTCTGAGAAAAATGCCTCTCCATGGGCACCAAATGACATGTACAGGAATGTTCACTGCAGCATTATTCTTAAGAGTTCCAAAGTGGAAGCAGCCCAAAAGTTCATCATCAAGGAAGCGGATGAATTGCGGAATACAGAATGGAATACTCTACAGCAGTAACTGCGATACCCAGTGACATGGAGGAATTTCACAGGCATCAGTAGGTCAATTGCTCAGTTGTGTCTGACTCTTTGTGACTTCGTGGACTGCAGTCCACCAGGCTCCTCTGTGCATGGGATTCTCCAGGCAAGAATACTGGAGTGGGTTGCCATTTCCTTCTCCAGGGGATCTTCCCGACCCAGGGATTGAACCCGCACCTCCTGCATTGGCAGGTGGATTCTTTTACCACTGAGCCTTCTGGAGAGCCGTTCATAGGCATAGTGTTGAGCAAAAGAAATCAGACCCAAAAGAGAATGAATGAAAAAAAGAAAGAAAAGAGGAAGGAAGGAAAGAAAGAAAGAAGAAAAGAAATAAAGAAAAAAAGAAAAATTCTGTTTGATTCCATGTATACGAAGTTTGACATCAGGGAATTTTATGGTGATGAAGTCAGAACACTGGTTCCCTGCAGTGTAGGGGTCACATATTGAGAAAATGCAGAAGGCAAGCTTTGGGAATACTGGAATGCTTTCTATCTTATTTGGGGCAGCAGTTCCATGTGTATGCTCAGTTTCCAAAAATGTTTATTGTGGTGTACACCAAAGCTTTGTGTCATTTATTTTATCATGCTATTCTTCAACATCAAAGGTTACTAAAAAAAAAAAAATGCTGGTCCTCGGACCTCACCCTACGTTAACTGAATAAGAACATGGAGGATGAACCAAGGATTGAGTTCTGGTACCTATCAACCATCCAGGTGATTCCTACATGCAACCAGGGTCGAGTCCCTACCTTAGACTAAGAACCAGTGTACTTCACATAGTCATCCCTCACTACTTTGCCCCATGTGTATCTGGTTTGGGGGCCTAGTTCACTGGTTGATCCCCTAAAGGTGCATCATTGAACTGGATACTGTGGTTCATTGCGGGTAATCCAGGCTTTGCTGTAGTGGCCCCTTAGCCTGACCAGTTCTAGCATTGGTACCTACCTGCCTGGTTCACCATTTAGACAGTGACTGAATGGCTGTTTGTCATCCTAAATGTCTCACCTAAGGGCCTCTAACTGAGAAACAGAAGAGCTAGGATTTGAACCTTGGCTCCTGACTGTTTTGAACCAAAAGACGACAGACCCAAAACCTGATGCAGAGGAAGAAATGAAAAATCTTTGAATAGATCATTTATGGGAGGGTGGCAATAACTAAGAAGGGAATCAAGCTTGTTTTTCTAACTTATACCTGATGTGAGATCTCCCTGCCTCTCCCCTTTTTTGAATAGACAGATTTTGAATTTCTATTGTAATCATTATGGCTTTTTTTTTTCCCCCACTTCTCACCTTGAGTAGGGTCTCAGATCAAGCCTGTCTCCTAACAGTAATTCACTGGAGGACGTGTTTTGTCTTGCTCCGACACTCTCTACCACTGTTCTTGATCTACAGCCCCGTCGGACGACTCTAGACTGGGGATCTTTCTCAGAAAGGTGTTATGAGTTGAGATTAGTTAGGCAAGTGGCGGAGTGAATGCATAAGCAGTGATTTTGCATAATGAGGCGTGTGAAATCCCACTGGAGGTTGTTAAACCAGCAGACAGGCTGTGGTAAACAAGGAGGAAGGTAGGCTTTGAAAACAGATGGCTTTGAAAACCTGGCAAAGTCCTGTTTCAGACTTTAAAAAATGGGTTTCGTTAGTGCAGGCTATTTTTTAAAATTCTACATGCATATTTTAAAGTTCTGGTTTAATGAAAAAGTTCCGTGGGTAATTGAACATCAGTTTACACCCTGCTGTAAATAAGCTAACAACCAGATGTGATGGACAGCTTGCACAGAGCCCTGAACTCTTCTTCTACATTTGAATTCAAATATGTGATTTGGGTTTCAGGTGATTTGGGGCAGCTTTGCTGGGTGGGTTCCTGGTGGTGGTCTGCTCCTCCTGGCTAAGTAGACCCCCAGGGAGCTCCCTGCCAATAACCACACCAGCTCTGGAAGCGCCCTCTGAAGGCCGGCCTACTTGCTCCAGGAAACGGGTCTGCCTCCCTGATTGCCTTTCTGGCCTCACCTGGATCACTCCCAACTTTATTCCTCTCCTCTCCTCACTTCTCGTCAACCATGTCCCAACATGGCATGATTTCTTGCATCACCTGCCTTAGTGTGGGCTGAACCCTTTGCCTGGAATGCCCTTCTTTTGATAGCCCCCAATTTCTTTTTTTTTTTTTTAACTTTTTATTTTGTGTTGGGGTATAGCCGATTAACAAACAATGTTGTGATGGTTTCAGATAACAGAGAAGGGACTCAGCTAGACATGTACATGTATCCATTCTCCCCCAAACTCCCTTCTCACCCAGGCTGCTATATAACATTGAGCAGAGTTCCCTGTGCTATGCAGTAGGATGTTATTGGTTATCCATTTTAAAAATAGCAGTTTGTTCATGTCCATCCCAAACTCCCTAACTATCCCTTCTTCCTGGCAACCATAAACTCATTCTTTAAAGTGTGAGTCTGTTTCTGTTTTGCAAGTAAGTTCATTTGTATCATTTCTTCTTAGATTCCTCATATAAGGGATGTCATACAATGTTTCTCCTTCTCTGCCTGACTTACTTCACTCAGTATGACACTTTCTGAGTCCATCCATGTTGCTGAAAATGGCATTATTTCATTCTTTTTCATGATATCCCTGGAACTTCCCTGGTGGCTCAGTGGTGAAGAATCTGTCTGCAAGTGCAGGAGACCCAGGTTTGATCCCTGGGTCAGGAAGATCCCCTGGAGAAGGGAATGGCTACCCACTGCAGTATTCTTGCCTGGAGAAACCCATGGACAGAGGAGCCTGGCGGGCTACATACAGTTCATGGAGTTGCAGAGAGCTGGACATGACTGAGTGACCAACACTTTCACTTTCCCCCCCGCCAATTTTTAATAGGGTCACCCAGCAGAGCCCTCTTTCTAGATGTTTTGACCTATCCCAGGGATGACAATGATGGGCCTCTCCCAGTTTCTGTTGATGTAATTCACTCACCTCCCAGTTCAAAGCTGCCTCACCATTTTTACATATTTATTTCCAGACACTGTAGATTTTTGGGGACCATATGTTGTAAAAGCTCCTTCAACCAAATCCCACTTAACCAATTCACTAGATTAAAATTTCATTCTACTTAATGATCTTAAGGATGATAAAGCCTTACATAGTACTTGCTGTGTTCCAGGCATTTTGTAAAGCACTTTACTTCTATTAACCTGTTTAATCCTCACAAAAACTCTGTGAGGTAGGTGCAATTGGAACCCCATCCTAGAGGGGGAGGGGAAACTGAGAATCCCATGGACAGAGGAACCTGGCGGGCTACAGTCCATAGGGTCACACAGAGTCGGACCCAATTGAAGTGACTTAGCACACGTGCACGCATATGGATGCAATATGAGTGCAAAACTAAAGAGAGCTTGTATATGAAAACTAAATGCAATCCATGAGCAAGTCTCCATACAGACATGTTGCTGAAAGTATTGCTGTCAAATTAGGATGATACAGTAACTGTGAAAGGTTAGGGGAGGGGTGTATCTCTCTTCTCAGATTTCTTCAAATCAAATGTCTTAAGAAATGAACTGGAAATCATAGATGATTCACTATGACCATATGATATGGTGGCCATCTTGGTTTTTTGCTGTGGTTCTACTAAATTATTAATACTGCCTTTTTCTTGCCCTCAAGTGTCTCAGGCTCCATGATAAAAATACATGGTAACCCTAATAATAGTGGTGGTGGTTTAGTCCCAAAGTCAAGTCCAGCTCTTGTGACCCAGTGGGCTGTAGTCCACCAGGCTCCTCTGTCCATGGGATTTCCCAGACAAGAATACTGGAGTGGTATGCCATTTCCTTCTCCAGGGGATCTTCCCAACCCAGGGATCGAACCTGGGTGTCCTACATCGCAGGCAGATTCTCTACCAACTGAGCCACCAGGGAAGCCCTACCCTAATTATGGGTATAGTTTAAAGCAAGATGGAGAAAGAAAAAAACTAACCAGCAGATTTGCCCGAAGAAAAGCCCTTGACTATTCATTAAAAACCCCTGCTGTTGCAGAGCTCATACCAACCTCTAAAAGGAAAGCATGGAACCCTCCCAGCCCATTGAGAATCTGGGCTTCAGGGAAGGTCCTGGAAAAGATTATTCTTGCATTCAGAAGGTAACTGTCTAGCAAGTTCCCTGCTGCTATGAGATGTGGAGTGACATTCTTAAATTTTCCCACATACTGGAGAAAATCAGATTTCTGCGCTTGAAGCAGCCTCAGGATCAAAGACCCCTTGCCCTGAGCTCCAACAGGTTGCCCTGATGTCCATCTCTCCATTAACCTGGATTCTAGGACCCACCAGGGCAAACATTGATTTGGCTTAGTGGATACTCTGGCTCTAGTTCAAGTGTAATGAATAGCACGATTATATTCATTTAGGGTCTGGACAGGGCAAGCGTTATTATTTTGATTTTTTTGGTTTGAATCATTATCAAATCCTTTAGTACTTTGGCTTTTCTGGGTCAAATCTGGGGATTATCACCTTTGTTCATTTTGCTACTCTTTTTAGAGCACTTTCATTCAGAAAAGAAGCTGCTTGCTCAGGTGTATTTCTGTCATGGTTAAAGACAAACATTGGTTGAGTGTTTATAATTTCCAGAAATGGTGCTAGGTAAGTCCAATCCATTATCTCATTGAATCATCAGCAGAATTCAGGAGACGAGATTTTTTATCTCTAATTTACTGATGAGGCTGAAGCAGAGATGTGAAGTGACTTACCTGTAGTCACCTAGTTAGTCGGTTTAAGAGTTCTGGTTACATCCAGGACTTTCTACTCTCAAACCTTGAGAGTAGATGCTCTTGCTTCTTCTGTTAGAAGGTTTCCTCCATGCCATGCTGTATGGTCCTTAAAAAATGCCGCTGATCAATTTCAAAACAACTTTTGTATAATTATCCTGCCAGTCAGATCTATGGGTCCCTCAACATCCCCAAAGGCTGTTCCCTTCTTCCCAGGCTGCTGTGTGACCTGGCACGCCACAGATACACGTCTTCTTTTCCTGAACACAATCTAAGTGTCTTGGGAGCCGGGACCATCTTGACTGCCCTTAATTCTCTTCTCTAAGTGGTGCGTACAGGGTCGTGATGAGCATCAGACCTTCATCCATCTCTGAATGAGCAGCAGGGGCTTTGAATGAAGGTCTTTGTCTGGTGCGTGGTCGGACCAGCTGGGAGACTTGTCAGCTGTCAAACAGATGAAACTGGGATGGAGGAGGGCATGGACTTGGCCTTACGCAGAGAGAGCACCACCCAAACCTGCTTTCTGGGCACCACCGCAGACCCTTGCCCTCAGATGTGTGGTCCCCTGGGTCTGAGCCTGAGGTCCCGTTCTGTGTGTCTTTAGCTTTCTGTATCTGAAGCCAGAACTAGATTCACACTCGTCTGAGGCAGGAGTCTGGGATGTACTCTTGGTCACGGCTCCTCCCCTCATGGGGCCAGCCTTCACAGCACTCCGAGATAATGACAATTTTCTGAGTCCAAAATTCATTCCCTGCTCGCCTTGTGCTTTTTCACGCTCTGATTTTCCAGCCAGGTTACTATCAGATGCTCTTCCTAGATGAAGTTTTTTTTTTTTTCATGGAACCTGAGAACTCCATCCCCAAAGTCTGGCACAGAAACCCTGGTAACTCTGTGTCTGGAGATGGCCTTGAATAGAAACTTAGGTCCCAAACACAAAACCCTAGGCCAGCCTTACCATTCCATAGGGATATTATAAGTAATATCTGGAGCCCTGATTCATCCTTGGAAGGAGATTCAGATCAGCTTGCTTTCAATAGAATTTAGGCCAAGAATTTAGACAATTCCTTATAATTGTTTCTTAACTGTATTACTCACAAAATCCCCCAGTTGTACCAAAGGAAACAATCAGCTGAGTCCTTGGGCAAACCCAATGCATGTGAAACCCTGAGAAAATGGAAGTCCCCCCAGTGAAGGGGGGAGGGGTAGGAAGACCTCTGAAACTTTGAAGTTTGACTGTCCTAGAGTTCTATCATTACATATTTCTTATGTATGTATTTCACATCTGGTACAAGTGTACTGCCACCCATTCTGATTAAGACAGTGTTCTGTTTGGTAGGTGATATTCTTTTTAAAAAATATTTATTTTCTGAATTTTTATTTTTAGCTTCTTTGAGTCTTAGTTGCAGCACACAGGGCTCTTAATTGTGGCTCACAGGATTCACTGCCCTGAGGCATGTGGGATCTTAGTTCCCTGACCAGGAACTAATGCCTGTGTCCCCGGCATTAGAAGGTGGATTCTTAACCACTGGACCACCAGGAAAATCCCTGGGAGGTGACATTCTGAATATCCTCTCAGTCTCTGGCCTTTATGGTTAATTGTACTCAGATATTGCCTCGAGTACATCAGTCAGGAGGTATCATTTTCCAGGATATATGTGAATTGACTTGAAGATTCCATTCAAGTGTCTTTTGAAGCACTTCCGCCAGAGTTAACGACAGTATAAGTTGTTACCTGCAGTTAGTGTTCTTATTCTCCGGCTAGTGTTAGTCCAGTCTGGGTCACAGTGGCTTCTCCTGGGGAATGTGGGCTCTAGGGTACAAGGGCCTCAGTAGTTGTGGTTCCTGAACTCTAGAGCACAGACTCAACAATTGTGGTGCCCAGGCTTTGTTGCTCTGTGGCACCTGGGATCTTCCCGGATCAGGGATGGCACCCGTGTCTCCTGCATTGGTAGATGGATTTTTCACCCCTGAGTCACCAGGGGAACCCCAGCTCTAGGTATTGTTACAAACTGAACATACTCACCTAATCAGTACTCAGATCAAGACAAAGAGCGGTCCCAGCTCCTCAGAAAACTCCCCTCATTGGCCCTTCCAGTCACCACCCTCATCCCCAGGACAACCTCTCTTCTGATTTTTAGGAGCAGAGATTGTTTTTGCCTGTGTCAGTGCTTTATCTTAATAGAACCACATGAACCATATGTCATAGAACCATAGATACATATTCTTTTATCTGTCTTCATTCACTCAACATTATGTATATGGCGTTCATCCATATTGTTAAGAGTAATTGTACATGATGATTTTTTTTAAAGAATTCACAATGTTTATCCTTTTTAAAATTTTCAAAACAACAGCGTTTTTTGAGATATAATTCACATATCGTAAAATTCTTCCATTTTAAAGTATATAATTCAGTGACTTCCCCCCCTCCAAGGATCATACTATTTTTTTTCCAGTTATACATATGCATGTTTCTATCTTTTTCAAATTCACTTCCCATTTAGGTTGTTACATAATATTAAGGAGGGCTCCCTTTGCTATATAGTATGTCCTTGTTGGTTATCCATTTTAAATAATTGACTGTTTTTAAACCACTTGAACACTGGGATTTTTAAAACTGTGAGAAATAGTATGTGATTTTTATTGTTTCTTGACACCCAGTGGATAAGATTTTTTAATGCTTACGTGTGCTGTAATATCTGAAAACCACCGTTTCCTTGGTTGCCTCTGTGCAAGCTCAGTTGCTCAGTCATGTCCAACTCTTTGTGACCCAATGGACTGCAGCCTGCTGGGCTCCTCTGCTGGTGGGATGTCCTAGGCAAAAATACTGGAGTGGGTTGCCGTTTCCTTCTCCAGGGGATCTTTCTGACCTGTGTTTGGAAGACCCAGGAATGGAACCCACATCTGCATTGGTGGGCACCGAGCTACCTGGGAAGCCCTGTTTTCTTGATTGCACGAGCCTTGTTGGTAGGAATCCTTAGGAGAGGCACTTGAGTGTTCTCAGTTGTTGCATATTGGTTACAGTAGCAGGGATCAGCCATAATGTGAAACATAAACCCTGTTCCTCCTGGATGTGATCTCGGGCAATGTAGTCATTTTACACTCAGAAGTGAGCGGAGGTGGGCAGGGCTCCCTGTCTCGGTCTCCGTAAATCTCCAAAATAGTGATGTGCTTTCACTTGATGACCATTCATTCCTCACGGTTGCCCCATGGGAAAGCCCTTGGTCATCCCACTGGATGAGGAAACTGAGGTTCTTAGAGATGAAGTGCCTTGTCCAGATGGCGTGAAACGTCCTAGGATTTAACTCTTCCCACTTCCTCATCTTGTCTGTCTATCTGTGATACCTCTGAGTGCCCACATGTAACAGAGTGGGGACTCTGAGCAGGAAGCTTGAGTTTGCTGTAATCAGCTGTTAAAACCCAGAGAAGGGGCAGGTTCTGGACCCAAGCCCAGGCAAAGCCAGCTTCTGTCATACTGGAAAGAAAGTGAAAGGCTGAGTCACTCAGTCGTGTCCAACTCTGTGACCCCATGGACTGTAACCCGCCAGGCTCCTCTGTCTATGGAATTCTTCAGGCAAGTATACTGGAGTGGGTTGCCATTCCCTTCTTTAGGGGATCTTCCCGACCCAGGGATCAAACCTGGGTCTCCCCCATTGCAGGCAGATTCTTTACCGTCTGAGCCAGCGTAAGTGACACCTGTCATGCTGGGGAACCTCGCAATTCCCACCTTGGAGCCACCCAGCAGAACTTGAGATGATTAAATCCTCCCCCCACCCCGAGAAGACTTGTGACTTCCATCTCTGGCAGGATGCAAGTGGTCAGAGGGAGACAGAAGGCAGATTAGCCAGAGGTGAGACAGAGGGCTTGGTCACCTGGCCTGGGAGTTGAGAAGTACAGTGTGATGGCAGCAGGGCCAACTTTTATGACAGCTGGGAAGCAGACAAGGGCTGAACGGAAGAGTTAGTTCTTTGCTCCAATCCCATGAGAGGCTATTAGGGAAGAGAATGGGGTTGGCTATACAAACCCCGGGACCTAATGCTTTTCTTTGTAATAATTCTCCAGTCGTGTCTTCTGATCTAGAATTTCAGCTTGGTCTTCTTGGCTTTGATTGTTGCGCCGGGATTCCAGCAGGTGGCTTCCGCTCTGAACCTCCTTCCTCCAGCTGACCTGCCCCGTGTTGCCCTGGGGAAAGTCAGACTTCCCTGCTCTCCTCCGTAACACCATGTGCTCCATCCTTCAGCCTGGCTTGTGGCAGCCTCCACGGCCACCCTGGTAACTTTCCCATTTGCTGAAACCTCCCCTTTGCTCCGGTCGTGCTGAGCTGCCCTCCGCTTCCCCAAAGCACTGTGCCCTTCACCCTATGACACTCTGTCGAAGGTTCTGCCCAGGCTCCCATACACCTGCTGCTTCGTGGGGTAACAGACTTCCTCTTTAAAGATTGACCTGGCTGCCTTTCTTCCTGGAGGTATTTCTTGCTTCCTGTTGGATTTACCTCCTCTCTTCCAGGCCCTGCAGTACCCATGCTTCTTCATGTGCAGTTCCCCAGGTCTGGTGTCAGTTTGCCCCTCCGTGAGTTTCTCCTTCTAGACTGTATGCTCCCAGCAGGGTTATGAGCCACTGTTCAGTAGATGTTTTTTGATCGAAACTGCACAAAGACCCATGGTGAGAACTACGGTATGAAAGCAATCCCAATACTGGGCATATGCCCAGAGAAAACCATAATTCCAAAAGACATGTGCACCCCAGTATTCACTGCAACCCTATATACAATAGCCAGAACATGGAAGCAACCTAAATGGCCATCAATAAAGGAATGGATAAAGAAAATGTGGTACGTATATAAAATGGAATATTACTCAGTCATAAAAAGGAATGAAATTAGGTCATTTGTAGAAACATGGATGAACTTAGAGGCTGTCATACAGAATGAAGTAAGTCAGAAAGAGAAAAACAAATATCGTATAATAACACATATATGTGCAATCTAGAAAAATGATATAGGTGATCTTACTTGCAAAACAGAAATAGAGAGACAGACATAGAGAACAAATGTATGAATACCAAGAGAGGAAGGAGGGGTTGGATGAATTGGGAGATTGGGATTGATGTATATTCACTATTGATACCCTTATAAAATAGATAACAAACGAGAACCTACCATATGGCATGAGTCTCCTTGGTGAGTCCATGGTAAAGAATCCACCTGCCAATGCAGGAGACTTGGGTTCCATCCCTAGGTCGGGAAGATCCCCTGGAGAAGAAAATGGCAGCCCATTTCCAGTATTCTTGCCTGGGAAACCCCATGAACAGGGGAGCCTGGTGGGCTGCAGTCCATGTGTCACCAATAGTCGGACACAACTTAGCAATCAAACAACAACCCCTGTATAGGACAGGGGACTCTACGCAGTGCTCTGTGATGGCCTAAATGGGAAGGAAATCCAAAACGGAGGGGATTCACACACACACACACAGACACACACACACAGATGCACACACAGACACACACAGACGCACACACAGACACAAACACACACACACACACAGACACGCACAGACACACACACACAGATACACACAGACACACGCACACACAGACGCACACACAGACACAGACACACAAACACACACAGACACACACACACAGACACACACACACACAGAGACACAGACACACATACACAGACACACACACACACAAAAGCCCCATCCTACTGTCTGCTGGGCCACAAAGTCGGCACAATAAATATTTGTCATGTGAGTTGATGGCTGAAGAGTTTGTTGACTCTGAGTGCAGTTCTTTTTGGACTTTGTTGACTGAAAAAATGCACAATGTGAGGGCTGTGAGTTAAGTTTCATTTAGGGCAAAATGAAGACTGCAGCCCAGGAGACAGCACCTCAGATAGCTCTGAGAAACTGCTCCAAAGTTTCCAAACTGCTCCCAAAGGAGGGAAAGGTTAGTACACACACACACACACACACACACACACACACACACACACACACAGCTGATTCACTTTCACTTTCTGTACTGTTGAAACTAACGCAACACTGTAAAACAATTATACTCCAGTAAAACTTAATTTAAAAAGGACCCTCGGCGCTGGCTTGAGACAGGCAGGGCTCTTTCAAGATGCTTTGTGGGGAAAGAACTCAGAGACTCTTCCAGGCAGAGCCCATGACTCCTGGAGGTCTCCCCATCCCAGGCCTCAAAGCTTGCCACTTGGGGCACGTGTGAGCTATACACACTGTTAGGAGAATTGTGTCTGTCCTTGGGGTTAATGGATCCATTCCCTGTAAATGGAACCTGGTGTCCAATACACATCAGGGGGAGAAGGAGAGCCAGGCAGGGAGGAGGAGGATGTGCTGGTGGAGTTGGTTAAACAGCCGACAGCTGCACTGACTTAATTGGGTTTTATTCTATTTGATCTCGGATAAAGAGGATTTTTGAGAGTCCATTTTCTCCTTCTTAAGTGTTCCTGCTTTAAAAAAAAAAGAGAGAGAGAGAGAACACACAAAAAAGCCCCATCCTATGATCTGCTCAGTTCTCAGGCCCTTGCTAGCCAAGCTCGCTACACATGGGGGCAGTAGTACACCACCAACCTTCTCAGAAGCACCCACGGGAGCTGGTTTCTGAATCTGGAGCATTCACCGGGAATTTTAACGCTAGTTAGACGTTTTTCCATTTCATATACATCGGCAAGAAATATCACTTAAGACCAAGTTGGAAATAAATTAAGCAGGGAACCCCATAAAGAGGTTTATATTTGCTTTTCTGCCATAGTCTGTGAATTTTTACACTTGAAATGTCTACAGACTGGATCCCAAACCCCCCAGTTTGCAACCAATTGGGCCCTAAAGTTATTCTCATCAACTTGATGGTGTTCCCAGGAATTCCACGTCAAGATGGAAAATCTCTCCGTGTCAGCTAATGGCTTCTGAATGTTTAGAATGTGCCCGGCCCTGTCTCATGGATGGTCCCACGTGTTATTTCAGGAAGCTCACATCACTAGTCTTCTATACTGGAAGAAGAATCAGGCTCAGAGGGATCAAATGCCCTGGTTGAGGTCACCCAGCTGAAGGACATAAGGGAACTTAAGTGCACGTTCTAAGAAGGCGGGAAGGTTGCTTGTCTTGTTCACTGATGTACTCCTTACTCTCAGGGCAATACCAGGCCACACAGTCGACACTTCATAAATATTTGTCAAGTGAGTCAATGGTTGAAGAGTTTAATGACTCTGAGTGCTGTACTCTTTGGACCATGTCGACTTAAAAAAAAGTGTTCAACTTGAGAGTTGCGAGTTAAGTTTTATTCAGGGAACAACGAGGACTGAAGCCCAGGAGATAGCACTTCAGATAGCTCTGAGATACTCCAAAGAGGAGTATCTGAGATGCTCCAAAGAGGTAGGAGGGGAAGGTCAGTATATATGTGGTTTTGGTGGGAGTACATGCAATCAAGCACATATTTTCCTAGAAGGTTTCTGCTGGTCTCATGAAGCTTTCTGCTAGTCACGAGGAGCAGCTGTCACCATGAAGGGTTTTGGTGCCTTTCTAAATATGAGGCGATACATGATTGGGCTCATAAAACTGGTTCTTGAAAATATCTAACTATCCAAAGACCTGTCCTGCCGGTTTTTCTACAAGCCTTTCTGATCTCCACCATGAACTCCTTCCAGGGGATGTCAAAGGTCGGCAGCTGCAGCAGCACCAGATCTAGTCCTTGTAGAGTCCTTGTAGAGGTAGACGGCAAGGGTCCATGATGAGTTGGTAAGTGCCAATTTGTAGTTGACAACTGTCCTGTGCTTAAGAAAGGGGTTGGCGATCTGGCAAGCATCTCCAGTGAGTGCTCTCTTCCACTAGCAGCCCTTGGATTTGAAAGGAAAGCCCCTCCCTCTGGGAGTTACAGAGACCCACACTCCAGAGTCAGAAGGGTGGGGAGAGATAGGAATGCACCCCAAAGAGTCGTTTCTTGCTGAACAAACTCCCTGAGAGGTGAAAGAAGGAAAATAGCACAGTATGGGTTAGCACATAGCACAGCATCAGGTTTCATCCCAAGTAAATTGTGCGGAACTGGGAGATAAGGAGCCGTATGCTACCTTTGGGGAGGGTTTTGATTCCAGCCATCCAAACTATGAAAATGCTCAACGATGGGCAGGAAGAGGCTATACTCCAAGGACGCACTCCTGTGTGGGGTAGACGCTCAGAATGGGGAAGTCACTGAAACTCAAATGATCTGCTTGAAACCGGGGTCCCCAGTGGCCCCTGGTTCACACACAGTTCTGTCTTGGCCGCCTCTTTGCCATGTACTGGGATCAGCTGCATCATTAATGGATGATAGAGGTCTTGCATGGCCCAGAGAACTGCGGGGTCCTGAGAGGTTGGGAAGCTTGCTGAGCTCCACTTTGCCGAGTGAGCCAGGAACATTGAGAGCCCCAGAGGTTCAGGGGACATCTCAGAAACGGGAGACTCAGGGTATGTGATTGGAAGACGTTTGCCCTCTTAAAAATGTTTATAAATTCAACATGTTGTTTGTGCTGCCTGTTTACCAAGAGGCATTGCAACTTTTAGTGGAGATGGGTGAGTGTGATTATGTTGGGGGACCTGGGCAGACTTAGCCCTCAGGCAGGCTAGGGAAGGACAGGGTCCCATGGAGGAGACCCCGTGGAAGTCGACACATGAGTCAGCCCAGAATCAAGAAGAAAGGGAATGCATCCTTGGTTCCATCAGCAGGAAGGCAGAGGGCTCAGCTAACCCAGGTAGAGAAGGGGCGGTGCAGGGCTCCTTGATGCTCTGATGGGCATTCTCAGTGTCTCCAGTCTCAAGGTGGACTCACAGGTGTCTGGTGGTCTGTCATCAGTCATTAGGTGAGGCTGGAGTCATACAAAGCAGCAGGTGTCTGGACCCATTGCAGGTGGAGCCAGGCTGGTTTCTGGCCAGCTTCTTTTGTTTGCCAACCCCCCTCCACTACAATAGTCGATCAGTGATGTCAGACTCTTTGTGGCCCCGTGGACTGTAGCCCACCAAGCTCCTCTGTCCATGGAATTCTCCAGGAAAGAATACTGGAGTGGGTTGCCGTTTCCTTCTCCACCTCCCCACCAGTGAAGTGAAAGTTGCTCAGCTGTGTCCTACTTTTTGCGACCCCATGGACTATACAGTCCATGGAATTCTCCAGGCCAGAATACTGGAGTGGGTAGCCTTCCCTTCTCCAGGGGACCTTCCAGATCCAGGGATTGAACCCAGGTCTCCCGCATTGCAGGGGGATTCTTTACCAGCTGAGCCTCCAGGGAAGCCCAAGAATACTGGTGTGGGTAGCCTATCCCTTTGAGTGGGTAGTCATTCCCTTCTCCAGGGGATCTGCCCTACCCAGGAATTGAACCAGGGTCTCCTGCATTGTAGGCAGATTCTTTACCAACTGAGCTATCTGGGAAGCCCACCTCCCCACCATCCCCAGGCTTATTCAGCTCCTCTGGTGGCTTAGATGGCAAAAAATCTGTCTGCAATGCAGGAGACCTGGGTTCCATCCCTGGGTCAGGAAGATCCCCTGGAGAAGGGAATGGCAACCCACTCCAGTATTCTTGCCTAGAGAATTCCGTGGACTGATTAGTCCATGAGGTCGCAAATAGTTGGACACGACTGACTAACACTTTTTCTTTCATGCTTGTTCACGCTTCTTCTAAAGTGGCTTGTGGGAGGTTGGTAAGATCTACGGGGACCAGCCCTGGTCCTGGCACAGAGATGGAGGAGATGACTACCCCTTTCATCTCTCTGGTCCTTTCTCTTCTATTGGCTTTCTATTGTAAACACTGTCTTTGATCTCTAGAACCTTTGCTCTTGATTGTGTTTTGTTAATCCACCATGATGGCGATTGGGCCACAGACTGCCCAGATATTCTGTTGTTGTTCAGTCACTAAATCGTGTCCAACTCTTTGTGAACCCATGGACTGCAGCACACCGGGCTTCCCTGTCCTTCACCTTCTCCCACAGTTTGCTCAAACTCATGTCCATCGAGTCGGTGATGCCATCCAACCACCTCATCCTCTGCCGCCCCCTTCTCCTCCTGCCTTCAATCTTTGCCAGCATCAGGGTCTTTTCCAATATTTGGTCAAACATTATTCTGGGTGTGTCTGCGAGGGTGTTTTTGGATGAGATTAGCGTTTGAATTGGTGGCCTGAGGAAAGCAGATGGCCCTCCCCCATGTGGGGAGGCTTCAAACAATCTGTTGAAGGCCTGGGTTTTGAACAGAAAGGCCAACTCAACTCCACTGCCAGCAAGAGAGGCTGTCTACAGCCTGACAGCAAAGCTGAGATATTGGCCTTTTCCTGCCTTTGGACTTGAATCGAAACCCCAGCTTCTCTGGGATCTGGAGTCAGCCAGCTTTTGATCTGGAACCTGCACCATCACCTTTCCTGATTCTCAGGCCTGTGATCTCGGCCTGGGTCAAGTCTGCTGATTCGCTATGGATCTTGGGGCTTCTCAGCCTCCATAACTGTGTAGGCCAGTGCCTTCAATTCCTTATCATCAACCTCTTTTTGTGTGTAGGCTGTTGGTTCTGTTTCTGAGGAGAACCTGACTACTGCATCTACTTTGGAGTTGCTTTCTGATTCTGTGTTTTCTTTCCCACCCTCACAACTACATCCACTAAACCCATGTGTTCTGCGTGCTAAGTTGCTTCAGCTGTGTCTGACTTTTTGCAACCTCATGGACTGTAACCCGCCAGGCTCCTCTGTGCATGGGATTTCCCAGGCAAGAATACTGGAGTGGGTTGCCATGCCTGCCTCCAGGGGATCTCCCTGACCCAGGGATTCAAGCAGCGTCCCTTATGTCTCCTGCATTGGCAGGTGGGTTCTTATGTGAGCCAAACTGCTTTGACCGAAGCAAGGTGAAGAACTCAATACTCTGCTGGCTGTCCTTCCTGCCAGACCTTGCTCACTTGCTAAAGGTTCTTTGACTTCATGAAATATGGCTTGAAACTACTGGCCTACAATGTCAAGACCAACTGTTTAGCCTGATATTCAAGCCAAGCAGAATCTGACCCCTGGGGCCTCTCTAGCACATCTTCGGCCATGCTTACTCTGTGTCGGGTAGACAAGTCTTCTCTAAACAGACCATTGTTGTTGTTATTTAGTCTCTAAATCCTGCCCAAGTCTTTTGTGATCCCATGGACTGTAACCCACCAGGCCTCTCTGTCCACGATCTTTCCCAGGCAAGAGTACCGGAGTGGGTTGCCATTTCCTTCTCCAGGGGATCTTCTTGACCTGGGGATTGAACCCCAGTCTCTTGCATAGTCAGGCAGATTCTTTGTACCACTCACTGAGCCTCTAGGGAAGCCCCATATTCGGCTCTTTTGCACATGCTAGTTTCTCTATTGGGAAGGCCCTCTTGTTCCCACACCATGCTGTGTCCAACAAGCTCATTCCCATCCTTCAAGATGAGCTCAAATGTCACCTTTATGTGAAATCCATCCTGACTGTGGACAGAGCTTGTCACCCCCTTCTCAGGTCCCCTTGCCACTGATCCCATCTGAGTGTTATCATCAGTATGCTTTGCCTCCCACCTCCCTCTGCTGCAAGTCCCTGGAATGCCAGAGCTATCTCTGTGGTGCTTAGAAGAGTTCCCAAACACTCAGTAAGCATACGTTTCAGTCTGCGGAATGAATGAACAATGACTATACTGTCTGCATCTGACTATAACTAGATTTTTGAAATATTGGTCAGCGAGACAACCACAGATCCTTTAATCCTGGAGGTTTATCCAGATTATTTGACCTAATTCTTTAACACCACATCATCAGATAATTCCTTGTGAGTGGACCACAGTAATGTCAGCAAATACCGTGCTGAATTTCATCTCCACTGCAGCATGGAGAGCCTGGAGTCCTTTCATGAATGCACTCACAGAGATCTGAAGATTAGCATTCTTGTAATGAGCAGGAGAGACACAGTCATTGAAATTGTCCAGGTGGTATCGGTAGAGCATCTCTAAGCAGTGACGTTCAGTCAACGGCAGTGAGAGATGGTGGGTTTCACAGATTGGTCATGGGGAGGTTTGTTAATTTCATAATTTATAAAAGATTAAAGGTAAAGGAAATAAGGTACACAGCTTATTGTAGACCTAATTGTAGGAAACACTTTGTCTAAAACTCAGCCCAGAAAGAAATAGTAAGGAGGATAGAACAAGTTCTTTGGAAATTTGTTGTTTAGTCACTAAGTTGTGTCCGAGACTTTTGCAACCCTATGGACTGTCTTGCCTTGTCTTGTCTACACAGAGGAAAGACCACTTGAAGACAGAGAGAGAAGGCTGCAGTCTGCAAGCCAATGGACCTCATCTCCCTCCCAGGGGGCCCCCACTCTTCATATCTGGAGAGTGTATCACACACCTTTAGGGCCCCAATTCACACACTCTTGTTCTCTCTTCATTTTTAACCACAGGGATAATGAAAACTCCTGAGTGGGTTTCCAGTAGCTCACCCCAAGTGCCCACAACGGCCCTTCATTCCTACCCCTAGTGTTTTTCTGACACCCCTGATATCAGTGGGAACTGACTCATCAAACACACATGCTCAGCGCAGACGTGGGGCAACACCCAACCAAGGGTTTAGGAGCCCATAGATATGTGTTTTCAGGTTGGCCTTGGGTGGGCCATTCTAGGAGGTGTCTCATACACTCCTGAGTAGGTCCTGGGTGGAACCGAGCCCCAGATGCACATAGCAGTGACCTCAATAATATGCCCATGGGTGGGATTTTCCTCCTTCCCTCACCATCTCTGGGCCGTGACTACTGCTCCCTGAGATTCTCTTACAAGTCAGCTACCCACACCCCAGTCTCTGTCTTTTGGGGAACCCAAGCTGAGACAAGCAGTGAGAGGATGCCCCATGATGGCCTCATCTCAGCTGTGTCTCAAGTTCAGCTTTGCCTTGTTCTTTGGCAGTCACTGAGCACTTTGCTGGGGATTGTCTGCTCCCCATTCCTGACTCCTGTGTCTCTTCCCCCTGCATGAGACCCTGATGGAGGTGGGGTGGGGTGTTGCCCTCCTGGTAATCTCGATCAGATATTAGGATGGGGAAGATTCATAGTGACCGAGCCAGAGGGACAGCACCCCCTAAAGAATTCTGACTCAGTGATATTTGTTTCAGTTGAAGGATTTCAGTTATATGTTATACATGGCCCCAAAGGCATTCCATGGCATTGAAACGCCATACTGGACTTGAGCCACCACGTTTTAGCACTTTTGTATACAAAAAGAGTTCGTTTCGCTTAGGTTTATGGAAGATGGAGTTGTGGAGTCATACTGCGAGAGAACAGAGCCTGTCAATCTAGGTCTTTGGGATCCATATGGTGTACGTGGGCGTGTGTTCCTTTATTTTAAAAATCCTCTTCCGTAATTAATTACAGTAAGAAAATGAACTTTCACCCCGTTATTGTCTATCATGTGCCTCTTGCCAATTAGCACGGTTGCACTTCACAGCTTCGTTTAGTATCAGTCATGAAACTTGAAGAAAGATGGCACCGTTTTGGAATATTAATTCAAGAGCATTTCCCTGGGGTGTTACACCTTCTGACATTCTGGACTCTTTCTATTTGGGAGAAAGTTTTTGGATTTTCCATTCAAATAAAGCTTAGCTTATAGAGACAAACTTCCCTCTTTATTCTAGAAAAGAATCCCTGTTCTCATATTAGCCCCTTTCCTGCCAAGGGCAAGAGGCTGTGTGTGTGTGTGTGTGTGTGTGTGTGTGTGTGTGCGCGCGTGCTCAGTCGGTCAGTTGTGTCTGTCTCTTTGCGACCCCATGGACTGTAGCCCACCAGGCTCCTCTGTCCATGGGATTCTCCAGGACAGAGTGGGTTGTCATTTCCTTCTTCAGGGGATCTTCCTGACCCAGGGATCGAACTAGGATCTCCTACATCACAGGAGAATTCTTTACTATCTGAGCCACCAGGGAAGCTCCAGGAAAAGAGGCTACCAAACCTTTAAGAGATCACGATTCCCGACCAGCCCAAAAGCTCCTTGGTATTCCTTCCCAGATCAGGCTTCCTGAGATTTCACTGAAGGTGAACTAATGCATTTTAGAAAGTCATCAGCATAGGAAGGGCTTTTGGAGATTTAGCCCTCAGTCCTGTGCCTGGTACGTGATGCTGGCTCCGGAAGTCTCTCTGTGGACATTGAGGGAATGATACCTCGTGATCACCAGATGCAGCATCTTTGAGTGAATTTCTGAGAAGTGCTCATGTTCTTGGGCTTGAGAATGTGTCCAGTGCCCAGTGATGGGATTCCCCCCACCGCTCTGCATTCCAGGGGGGACCCTGAACATCCCTAGTGTTCTTCTGTGATCAGAGCCCAGGGGCTCCTAGTGTGCCCAAGAAAGAGCCATGCATTTCCTGGGAGACCCAACAGTTCTTGCACACGCAGTTTGCTCAGCCAGGAAATGCACTCCCTTCACAAGAATCCCAACATCTCTAGAGCAGGAGACGCTACCCTTCAGCAAGGCCCCTCCACTGGGTTGCAGGGAACCTGGCTCTTTTCCTCATTGGCAATTGCTGTTTCTTGCCCATTGGGACCTCCTGAAATATGTCTCCTGGACACAGTTTTGGTTTACTCCTGTTCACCCTTTTTGATTCATTTCGTGCACAGCTTGAGCCAAACATGGTTGATGATTTTTCCATATTCCCTTAAGCCATGTCCCCAGCCAGCAGCCATAGTAATTACTGGACCTGGAGGCAGGAGTCTGCACTTTGACCTGCTTCTTTCCACCAGTTCCTTATAAACATCTTAGTTCATTTACCGGGAAAAGTAAAACACCTCCAAACCCCTTGCAGGCATACCACGTGTCCTGTTGCCCTAGTTCAGTTCAGTTCAGTTCAGTCGCTCAGTCGTGTCTGACTCTTTGCGACCCCATGAATTGCAGCACACCAGGGCTCCCTGTCCATCACCAACTCCCGGAGTTTACTCAAACTCATGCCCACCGAGTTGGTGATGCCATCCAGCCATCTCATCCTCTGTCGTCCCCTTCTCCTCCTGCCCCCAATCCCTCTCTGCATCAGGGTCTTTTCCAATGAATCAACTCTTCTCATGAGGTGGCCAAAGTACTGGAGTTTCAGCTTCAGCATCAGTCCTTCCAATGAACACCCAGGACTCATCTCCTTTAGGATGGACTGGTTGGATTTCCTTGCAGTCCAAGGGACTCTCAAGAGTCTTCTCCAACACCATAGTTTAAAAGCATCAATTTTTCAGCACTCAGCTTTCTTCATAGTCCAGCTCTCACATCCTTACATGACCACTGGAAAAACCATAGCCTTGACTAGACGGACCTTTGCTGGCAAAGTAATGTCTCTGCTTTTTAATATGCTATCCAGGTTGGTCATAACTTTCCTTCCAAGGAGTAAGTGTCTTTTAATTTCATGGCTGCAGTCACCATCTGCAGTGATTTTGGAGCCCAAAAAAATAAAGTCTGACACTATTTCCACTGTCTCCCCATCTATTTCCCATGAGGTGATGGGACCAGATGCCATGACTGAGGTTCTATTCCCAGCTTACCTGCCTATGGATTCCTCAGTCTGTCCTCCAATCCCTTCTTCCACAAGGATCAATTCACTCATTTGTTTGTTCATGCAGCATTTAGGGCCACTGGGCTTTGTGAGGCATGAGATGAATCAGGCAAATACCATGCCCTCGAGAGGTTCATAGTCCAGGGAATAAGAAAGACACATATACTGAAAAATTATAATCAGTGTGATGGAGCTGTGAAAGGGGGAAGGCCAAGGGTCATGGAGCAGAGAAGGGGCTCTGAACTGGGGTGCTGGAAAGATCCCCTCTAGGAAGAGGGGTTTTTAGGGCAGAGAGTGAGCAGGAGTAAACTATCTGGAATAGTGGGGTGGGGGAGACTTCCTAGGACATTTCAAACTTCTGAGATGTAGCTTGGGGAGATGATGACAGTTGAGGTCTGGAAGGCTTAAACTTCATGAAAAGAGATTGCATTTCACAATCCGCTGTACTCTAGACCAGGGGTCCCCAGTCTCTGGGATCTAATGCCTGATGATCTGAGGTAGAGCTGATGTAATAATAATAGAAATGAAGTGACAGTGTTAGTTGCTCAGTTGTGTCCGACTCTTTGCCACCTCATGGACTATAGTCCACCGGGCTCCTCTCTTCATGGGATTTCCCAGGCAACAATACATTTCCTTCTTCAGGGGATCTTCCCAACCCAGGGACTGAACCTGGGTCTGCTGCGTTGGAGGCAGATTCTTTAAAGTGCCCAATAGATGTAATGTGCATGAACCATCTTGAAACCATCCCCTCTACTGCCGGTCTGTGGGAAAATTGTCTTCCATGAAACCGCTCCCTGGTGCCAAAAAGATTGAGGACCACTGCCCTAGACAGGGGAACCACTGGAAAACTCCGTAGCAAGGGAACGATTGTCGGTCTCTGGTTTGGAGTCTGGCTTGGAGGGGCTGAGACAGGATGTTGCAGGTCTCCTGATGGTGAGACAGTAAAGAAAGCAGAAGCTGTGGGCAGAGCAGGGCAGGGAGAGAAGGTGGAGAGAAGGTGCTGGTTGAGAGTGCTTGTTGGATGATACTTGGATCTATCAGGGGGTTGGGGGCTGGTGGGGAAGACAGTGGCTGACTTTTCAGTGTCTCTGAATTCCCATCAGTGTCTGGACTTCAGCTGTCTCCCAGGTAGCCACAATGACTGCTGCATCTAGTTCTTCCACAGACTCCCTCTAGGACCATTGCCCCTGTCCCCACCCTGTCTTTATTACCTCTCGAAGGCAAGCCAACCTTCTCCTTTGGCCAGTCTCTGAACTTCTCCCAAGCAAGAATACTAGAGTAAGTAGCCATTTCTTTCTCCAGGGGATCTTCCTGACCCAGGGATCGAACCCAGGTCTCCTGCACTGCAGGCACATTCTTTACCATCTGATCCACCAGAGAAGCCCCCTACAAACTCTAGAGTGTTCTTTCTCTGAGACTCCAGAGCTTTCTTTCTATACAAGTATTGATCTTTGGCAGGGTTGCTATTGCTCTTTACGTTAAGAATGAACTTGTTCACCAAAAAATAATTAGCACAAGAAGACAGAATATTATTAGGGGCCTCATTAATTTCACTGAGTTTATTTAAATTGCAGGAGGATGTCAAATCAATAATGATGGCTAATTAAGAAAAACGCATCTGATTTCCTTAAAGTACATGGAGGGGGGCCACAAAGGCTGCAGTGGGGAGGAGGGTGAGAGAAGTTTCTGGTAAATGGAGATGGTACCTCCTCTCTTAAATGGCGGGGACCAAAGGTGAGCTAGGTAGGTGTCCTTGCTGAATTAGGGAAAGGGTTGACTGCAGTAGATGTGAAGTTTGAAGTGATTAACTCCAGAGGAACTAATGGCCTGAGACCCCATGTCACCATGAGACGTCCCCCTTCCCCTATCTCAGATTTCATTAGAAGACTGTGGATTAGGGTGAAAAATAAGGAATTAGAATGAGCTGGTTTTGAATCCTAGTCTTTCCACTTACCCCTGGGGTGGGAAGATCCCCTGGAGTAGGAAATGGCAACCCACTCCAGTATTCTTGCCTGGAAAATCCCATGGTCAGTGGAGCCTGGCAGGCAACAGTCCATATGGTTTCAAAGAGTCAGAACACAACTGAGCACACACAGGCGCCCTCCATTTATATCTATGCAACTTTGGGCAACTCCTATAATAAGTCAGGGACCATAAGACTCACCTTCTAGGATACTGTGAATTTTAAATGAGATGCTTTAGAAGGGCTTGGTTGCCTGATGTAGGACGTACTCAGGAAGTGTCCTTTCTTCCTGCCTCTTCTTTTGATTCCATTCCTCCCCTGGAGAGGGACCAAATGTCCCGCTGCTGACTTTGCTCAGCAGGGGTGAGGCCATGTCCCGCTTCAGAGGGACCCCAAGTCTTCCCTTCCTGTTTCTCTGCATGTCGAAGCTGTGGAAGAAGCCCTGAAAAGTGAAAGTGAAAGTTGCTGACTTTGTGTCCGACTCTTTGCAACCCCACGGACTATGTAGTACATGGAACTCTCTGGGCCAGAATACTGGAGTGGGTACCTGTTCCCGTCTCCAGCGGATCTTCCTGATCCAGGAATCCAACCGGGGTCTCCTGAATTGCAGGCAGATTCTTTACCAGCTGAGCTATCAGGGAAGCCTGGAAGAAGCCCTGGGCATCCTTAATCATCTATTAGATGGTGATTTTATTACCTCCACCCTGCTCTCTGCTCAGTAACAGCGGCAAGCTTTGGGAGCTCCCATCATCAGGATGTTTGGGCAGAGTCCACCAGCTTCAAACAGAACAATTTGTTCTGAGCACACAGCCCTGAGTGATGGCAGAGGAAAGAGTGGGAGGCTTGATCTACAAAGGAGCATCCTTTCCTCTTCTCTCCGCCAGGGAGGGAGGGAGCCGGCTGGGAGCTGAGAGCCACATGAGTGATCCACCCATGGAGGAAATGCTAGTGTGGCTTTTCAGCTCGGCTTGTGTGTTTTGTTTTTATTGTTTTAAGGGAAAATTTTCTTTCAGATATTTGAACTAATTCCTTGGAAAACCAGGTGCAAACCCAAGGAAACCTTAGGGGATCATTTTGAAGCAAATTAGAGGGTTTTCCTCCTTGGTGTCTGGAACTTGAAATGACTTTGTATGTTGAGAGCACTCCCACTTTAGAGATGGGTAAACTGAGACTTGGGGCTTCTCAAGCGGCTCAGTGGTAAAGAACCTGCCTGCCAACGCAAGAAACAGGATTCGACCTCTGGTCCGGGAAGATCCCCTATCATCCAGGAAATGGCTACCCACTCCACTATTCTTGCCTGGAAAATTCCGTGGACAGAGGAGCCTGGCAGGCTACAGTCTACGAGGTCGCAGAGTGCGACAGGACTGAGCCACTGAGGACGCCCACACACAGACTGAGACTGCGAATGTTCTTGCAGGTCTAAGTGGCAGAGGCAGGTGAGACCCAGAAGGAAGGCGGATGGGGATGGGGACTGCTGACACGTGCTGCTCTTAAAGCCCCTCATTGCTCTGTTTCCATGTCAGTCTCCCCCTGTCAGGAGGGTGCTCTTGTCTAAGAATTAGGAGCGTGTCCCACCTATTTCTGGGTTGCTGGTGCCTCAGTGCCTGCTTGGCACGTGGCGGAGACCAACCCGTGTTCATTGACTGAACAGGGGAATAATGGCCATAGGGTCCAACCTCCAGATGTGTGTTCTGAGCGAGAGCCCAGAGCCCTGCAGGGCAGGGAGAGCGGGGACCAGTGGCGCCCCCCACTGGTGGGAGTGGGCACTGGGCACCCATGCTGGCTGAGAGCCTCGTAGCCCCGCCCCAGACCCTGAATGTGCAGTCCTGTCTACCCCCAGAGCGTGTGTGCGCGCAGGGCAAGGTTATCCTTGTCACAGATGAGAGGCAGCTGAGACTCAGGCAGGTTTATCAGCTTGCTGAAGGCTTGTTGTTGTTTAGTCGCTCAGTTGTGTCTGACTCTTTGTTACCCCATGGACTGTAGCCTGCCAGGCTTCTCTGTCCACGGGGTTTCCCAGGCAAGAATACAGGAGTGGGTTGCCAACCCAGGGATCGAACCTGGGTCTCCTGCATTGGCGGGAGGATTTTTTTTTCCTACCACTGAGCCACCAGGGAAGCTCTGCTGAAGGTTACCCAGGGAGAAAAAGAGGAAGTCAGGTTGCCCTCTTCAAACCCCATGTCCCAGTTGCCAGCTCTGCTGCAGAAATGGAGTAGAATGATAAGGAAGGAATCACGGGACAAGGGAGGCAGTTTAGGGACCTCATAGGAAAGGACTTTTCTTTCTGGGGCTAGTTAGGGAAGAGCTTTCCTAGTTAGGTTAGCCTCGTTAGGTGCAGGGTGCTGGAAGCTCTGATTTGGTGCAATAGAAGGGAAATGAAGTGAAGTGAAAGTCGCTCAGTTGTGTCTGACTCTTTGCAACCTCATGGACTGTACAGTCCATGAAATTCTCCGGGCCAGAATACTGGAGTGGGCAGCCCTTCCCTTCCCCAGGGGATCTTTCCAACCCAGAGATCTAACTGGGGTCTCCTGCATTGCAGGCGGATTCTTTACCAGCTGAGCCACAAGGGAAGACCAAGCATACTGGTGTGGGCAGCCTATCCCTTCTCAAGGGGTTCTTCCTGACCCAGGAATCAAACTGCAGTCTCCTGCATTGTAGGCAGATTCTTTACCAGCTGAAGCTACCAGGGAACCAGTGGTTAATTTCTAGCAGGAAATGCTGAGCTGAGAAGCACGGTCAGGGTGAGAATGACGTGGGTGTGATGTTAGTGCTGGGGCATCATCGAACAGTGTATGGGCAGGATGGTTTCAAAGGCAGCAAGGTGGGGTTTCCAGAACAGGGGTAGGAGTGAGGGCTTCATTCTCTTGGCCGTGAGATGTTGGAAACCAGAAGGAACATGTGGATGGGCATTCTAGTGCTCACAGCTGTCGTGCTATGGGATGCTATGGGGCGAGCAGGGGCTCCATAAATATTTTTAAGGAATAGATGAAGAATTGGCAACCGTCTAGTTATGAGTCACATAGGGGGATGTGGCTGGATCTCAGACACAGAGCAGGGCACTGCAGGTGACCCAGAAAGCTGAGATTTGAAGGCCATTCTGATAGGGTCTGGGGCCTCAGACTGCTTGAGTTTTCCTGGACAACTTTCATTGGGTCTGGGGACTTGGAGGGAGTGGAGCCTGACACGTGGTCACCAGTCTGCCCAGGGGGATGGAGAGGGAGCAGGCAGGTACCAGGCACCTTGGCACCATTTTCTCTGGATCTTCTCTACTTTGCATCAGCTCCAGTGGACAGCTTGGTAGCAAGGTCTCTTTTCTTCTATGTTCTGTTTCCTTTTCCCAGGGGCACCCCTAGCTTTTAGCTTATGGTCAGAGTGGAGAAAAGTACCACCTGAGGAAGGTTCTCTCAGCTCAGATGGCAGCTCCATCTCCTGCTCCCACATCCAGATGGATCTTACCTCCGGCATCCAGGCAGGAACTGCTCATCCCAGGTTTATTAAAGCAGACACCTCAGCGGTGCATCATGCTGACCAAAGGGTCACTTCTTCCAAGAGAAAAAAGCATTAAGGAATTCTTTCCCAGACCCTTTGATTTCAGAGACCTGGGACAGTCACCCTCCAGGGAGACTGAGTTCAGTTTTCTGGTTGCTCCTCTCAGTCAATTTGAAAGATAATGCTGGCACAGAAGATCACACGTCTGTTTTAAGAAAGATCACAGGAGGATGGCACAATCCTCCCCAAACTCATTCCTTGTCATGAGGCACTGATCCCCTAGAGCCTGGCTGTCCTTCCAGGTACGGGGACACTTGCCACCAACATAGCTAACTCCGGGGTGAAGTTCTGGTTCGTAGGAAGGCAGAGCAAAGAGCTCTGGGGGGGTTAAGTCTCCTTCCATTGGCTTTGCTATGACTCTGTTCTTGCTTGTCCTTCAGAACCTGCAAAGAGCCCAGTTAATGAGCAGCCAATCTGTCCTCACCAACTGCAGCTCGAGTTTCTTTCTGCCTTTGGCAATTTCACCTGCTGTGTTCCCGTCAATGGGGCCCAGGTAGAAACTGGAGCAAGTCGGGATAAGTTTAACTGGGCCCCAAATGTGATTAACCAAGACTGGCTCACATATGCTCTGCTGGTGTTTAGCATGCCACAAATTCTAGCATTACCCGGTGGGTCCTAAAAGCCATTCTCTTTTTAATATTCCTTGCCTAGTTTACTTAAGTTGGAATTTAAATCAAAGGGTAACATCTATATTGGGGATAACTTTATAGTTTATCCTAATATAATGGCTAATAAATGTCATGTTTTAAAGGAGCTTTATAAAAACAATAGTTTTTAACAATGTTATATACTTCTAAGGAAATCTGGTAAGCAGTTGACTGAATCTGGTACACTGTAATTTTACACATTATAAAAACAGAGCTACAAGAATAGGGGGCGATAGGCTCAAAGGTACCGAAACAGAGCCAACATGGGTATTGGGATGTCCACAGAAATAGAAATGGAGCATCCTGCATCTCTCCAACTCAAGTCCAAATAGGTCTCCTTGGAAACAGGGTTTCTTTATCAGCTTCTTTTAAATTGGAAAGATGTAAACAGCAGACTGGTTCCAAATAGGAAAAGGAGTACATCAAGGCTGTATATTGTCACCCTGCTTATTTAACTTATATGCAGAGTATATCATGAGAAATGCTGGGCTGAAAGAAGTACAAGCTGGAATCAAGATTGCCGGGAGAAATATCAATCACCTGAGATATGCAGACGACACCACCCTTATGGCAGAAAGTGAAGAGGAACTAAAAACTCTCTTGATGAAAGTGAAAGAGGAGAGTGAAAAAGTTGGCTTAAAGCTTAACATTCAGAAAACTGAGATCATGGCATCTGGTTCCATCACTTCATGGGAAATAGATAGGGAAACAGTGGAAACAGTGCCAGACTTTGTTTTTTGGGGCTCTAAAATCACTGCAGATGGTGATTGCAGTCATGAAATTAAAAGACACTTACTCCTTGGAAGGAAAGTTATGACCAACCTAGATAGCATATTAAAAAGCAGAGACATTACTTTGCCAACAAAGGTCCATCTAGTCAAGGCTATGGTTTTTCCAGTGGTCATGTATGGATGTGAGAGTTGGACTGTGAAGAAAGCTGAGCACTGAAGAATTGATGCTTTTGAATTGTGGTGTTGGAGAAGACTCTTGAGAGTCCCTTGGACTGCAAGGAGATCCAAACAGTCCATCCTAAAGGAGGTCAGTCCTGGGTGTTCATTGGAAGGACTGATGCTGGAGCTGAAACTCCAATACTTTGGCCACCTCATGAGAAGAGTTGATTCATTGGAAAAGACCCTGATGCAGGGAGGGATTGGGGGCAGAAGGAGAAGGGGATGACAGAGGATGAGATGGTTGCATGGCATCACCGACTCGATGGACATGGATGGGTTTGAGTGGACTCTGGGAGTTGGTGATGGACGGGGAGGCCTAGTGTGCTGCGATTGATGGGGTCGCGAAGAGTCGGACTGAACGACTGAACTGAACTGAACTGAACTGAAGCATGGCTCAGAGGTAAGGAACCCTCCTGCCATTGCAGGAGACACGGGCTCAACCCCTGGGTTGGGACGATCCCCTGGAGAAGGACAATCTACTCCAGTATTTTTCCCTGGGATATCCCATGGACAGAGGAGCCTTGCTGGCCACAGTCCATAGGGTTGCAAAGATTTGAAGACAACTTAGCTACTAATACAACAACAAAGTATTAATGCATGCTCAGGGGACCTTCTTAGAATCAACATTTCTAATTCTAGCACTTGGGGAAAAACCCTTCACTGACTCCATCTTGGTCAAATGGGATCATGGGAGATCACATGAAAGGATTTGATAGTTTTTATCTTGCCCTAGCCATGCCTTTGACATGATCTGCAGCTTTAGATGGATCCCTTAATCTCACAACGGTTCATGCTCTTCGTCTGTGAGGTGAGGGATTTGGGCAAGGTCTCTGAGTCTGGCTCCATGCTTGTATGCCTCTATCCCACGTTCTATTTGAAGAAGAAAGACTGTGGGACTTCTCCAAAGCCCATTCTATTTTCAGAAAGGAACAAAACCCTCACCAAAAAGCATGTGTCATCCGGCTGACTGTACACAGCATCCTGGGCAAAACAGACGTGTTCTGGCAACTCTGTTAAATGTCATCTCAAAAGAGGTGAGTTTCTGATGAGCTCATAAATACATCTCTGTCTGTTCTAGAAAAGCTTACTGATTTTTTTATTTATTTACTTTGAACAAGTCAAGTTATATAAGCTGACTAGACCACTCCAAATCAGCACCAGGATATATGGGACATGAGGGGCATTGACAAATTTCCAGTACCTTTATACAATTTCTGAAATACCTGTATTAATAATAGTTGCCCAGATAAATATAACCTAGGGAAGAATAAGCATTTCTTAGTTGGCAGTGTTTTTTGTGCAATTGAACATAACAAATAAACCTAAGTGCTTTTTAACATTTTTCATTTTAAAAGGGAAAGAACAAATTCTTTGAGATTTTCCAGGGGCCCTCTGGGAAATATCAAACTCAGTTTGAGAGCAAGAAGATTTCATTTAGGACTTGATTTGGGAAAGGCAAAGTTGTCAAAAATGTCAAGAGGTTTGAACACTTGACTGAATAGAATCATAGGTCACTGGGAACAATTCTTGGCTACCTATTTAGCCAAAGTAACAATAAAAGGTTTCCAAAGTGAAGGAGATAGCATCATTATTTAAAAAAAGTGCAAAACAAAACCGACAACACACCTTATTGTTGTTGTTGTTGTTCAGTTGTTAAATTGTGTCTGGTTCTTTGTGACCCTAAATACTGCAGCATGCTGGTCTTCCCTGTCCTTCACCATCTCCTGGAGTTTACTCAAACTCATGTCCATTGAGTCGGTGATGCCATCCAACCATCTCATCCTCTGCCACCCTCTTCTCCTTTTGCCCTCAATCTTTCCCAGCATCAGGGTCTTTTCAAGTGAGTTGGCTCTTCACATCAGGTGGCCAAAGTATTGGAGCTTCAACTTTAGTATCAGTCCTCCCAATGAATATTCAGAGTTGATTTTCTTTAGGATTGACTGGTTTGATCTCCTTGCTGTCCAAGGGACTTTCAAGAGTCTTCTCCAGCATCGCAGTTTGAAAGCATCAGTTCTTCGGTGGTCAGCCTTCTTTACAGTCCAGCTCACACATCCATACATGACTACTGGAAAAACCATAGCTTTGACTATATGGACTTTTGTTGGCAAAGTAATGTCTCTGCTTTTTAATGTGCTGTCTAGGTTTGTCATAGTTTTTCTTCCAAGGAGCAAATGTCTTTTAATCTCATGGCTGCAGTTATAGTCTGTGTGATTTTAGAGCCCAAGAAAATAAAATCTTCCACTGTTTCCATTTTTTCCCCATCTGTTTGCATGAAGTGATGGGACTGGATGCCATGATCTTAGTTTTTTGAATGTTGAGTTTTAAGCCAGCCTTTTCACTCTCCTCTTTTACCTTCATTAAGAGGTTCTTTCTTTTAAAAAGTAAGAAGACCAGATTCTCTTACATAATCAAAGACATGTTAAGACAGCATAAAGCACAAGAAATGGCTTTGATAAGACACAAAATCTTTGTTTCCTAGGCAGATTACTTAAAAGGTAAAGAAAAAACTACAGTCTCTTGTTAGGAACAGACTAATAGTCCAAGAAAACTTTGCTGTTTCAACAGATAAAACTAAACTCTAGTTTTATATCAGTATCAATGCTAAAGCTCATTAAAAAAGCCTCACATAAATAAATTCACCCAATCTTAGCTAACTTTTACTTTATGCTATAAGATTTCGTTTTCAAGATTTTCTGCAGACCTTTTACCATTTGATTGTGAATTACTGAAAAGACCCTGAAAACTGTTTAAAGGCAGTTATTATAAAATATAATTATTATTATTTATTATTTTTAACATACAATTTAATAAGCATTGTACCATTCCTCTCTTAAAATCGACAACTTGAGAAGAAAAACAGAAAAGTCATGTTGGAAAAATATTTTAGAAGGGTAGCACCTATGTATTTTTTAGGAAAATGTCCAAAGTATACAGAAGGCAGAAATCTTACTCATACTGTTTTAGTTTATTGAATTTTCTCTGCCTCAAAAATCATAGCATAGTTCTCTCGAGACACTTCTAAGGATGTATTACATCATAAAGTACACCAAGGATAGTAACCCCTATAAAGCATAATTATTTTTTAAAAGTACTTTCTTTAAACTTTTATTCCACACATGAGCTTACAACACATGGTAAGGCTTCCCTGGTGGCTCAGTGGTAAAGAATCCGCCTGCCAATGCAGGAGCCACGGAGCCAGCAGTTTGATTCCTGGGTTGGGAAGGTCCCCTGGAGGAGGAAGTAGCAACCCACTCCAGTATTCTTGCCTGGAGAATCCCATGAACAGAGGAGCCTGGCGGGCTACAGTCCATGGGGTCACAAGAGAGTCAGATATGACTGAGCACTACATCTATCATCTAGGAAAGGAATATAGACGCCAAGTCAGGGAGAAGAGAAGTGTGGATGAGTGGACAAGCACTGAAGCAGTGGCAGGAAAACCAGGGGGGATCAACCCAGAGAAGCCAAGAGAAGGAAGTGTGATCCAAAAGGATGGAGAGAAATCTCGGCAAAGGGTCTCAGAAGGTAGGCTAGGAGATGAAGAATTTGACAATTAAGGTGTCATTGTGAACTTGTGGAGGAGCAGTTCTGGGAGAAGATGTGGAACCAGGATTGCCTGCAAAGCACGCTTGGGCAGCCCTCTTCCCCACGCTGCACACCAGCCATTCACCGTCTGACTCCCACGGAGCTAAAAACACACTTTGTATCAGTGCAATTTGCCTGTGAGGACCTGACTGATTTATGCCTTGTTTCTGGGTCTTCTTCTTTAATTAAAGATATGAAAATAAAACATTTCTTACAAAGAAAGAAAAGGTGTTTTATAGCAGCTTTGGGAATGGAACTATTTATTAAGGAGAAGAAAAATGCAAAATAGAGGATAAATACAGTGAAATTACTCTTAACCAAACAGAACTCTCAGACATATGAAAAAATGCTCAACTTATAATAAAAGGAACATGAAGTAGTGAGATACTCTTTTTCTTTCACTGGTTTGGCAAAGATTTTAAAAATTATTTATGCATGGTAATACCCTGTGATGATGAGGCCAGATGTACTTGGACATTTCAGCACAAATATGGGAGTAAAACCTTTGGGATGATATTTTGATGGGATATTTAAGAGCCTTAAAGATATGTGTAGAATTTGTTTGGTGGTCCAGTGGTTAAGAATACGCCTACCAATGAAGGGGATACAGGTTCGATCCCTGGTCCGGGAAGACTCTATGTGCCCTGGGGCTAAGACTCCACATGCTTAGCCTGTGCACCCAAGAACTCATGCTCTGCAACAAAAGAAGCCACGCAATGAGAAACCCACGTGCTGCAGCTAGAGAGTAGCCCTCACTGGCAGCAACTAAAGAAAGCCCATGCCCAGCCATGAAGACCCAATGCTGGCAAAAATAAATAAGCAAATACAACTCATTAAAAAATATCTATAGATACTGATCTAGAATTCCATTTCTAGATTTTTCTTTTAAGGAGATAAAGCTATATGCAAAGCTTCTATTATAGGAATGCACATTTCAGTGTTACTTGTATTACCCCCAAAATGAAAACAAATGAATATCCAATAATACAGACCTGGTTAAATAAGGTATAGTTATAAGATTAGACAACATCAAGTCATTAAATAATAATTCAGGAAACATTTAGAGACAGTGAAGATATTCAGAATGTGTTAATTAGGGATAAAAAAGTATCAAAGCAATATTTATGGAAGGAACTAATAAAAAAAATGTAAGTACCTGAAACAAAACTATACAAAATAGTTAGCAATAGTTAATATGAAATAGTGGGGGTGATGGCTGATTTAAAATTTTTGCTCATTTTTCTTCTTTGAGTTTTCTTTTTTTCCTAAAATGAACATGCATTGTTTATGTGTTTGAGATGAATAAGTATTATAAACAAGAATTGAGTCTTATATAAAAATATATATATATGAGGGTGAAGTAGAAAAGGGCAGTTTTATTATTTTGCCAGACACACTGGGCTTCTGCCTTGAAAAACTATGGGTCCCCTATTTATGTGTTTAAATTACACAGTGAAGCAGTGTATTTTTAAAGTCTTTATTGAATGTGTTACACTATTGCTTCTGTTTTATGTTTTGATTTTTTGGCTGGGAGGCATGTGGGAATCTTAGCTCCCCGACCAGGGATTGAACCCACACCCTCTGCCTTGGAAGGTGATGTCTTAACCACTGGACTGCCAGGAAAGTCCCTGATTTAGTTCTTACATTTAGGATTTCCATTTTGAAAGGAGGCTTCTTCCACTTCTCAGTTCATTTTTATAATTTTGGCCCAAACTAATTTCTTAGGACTTTTGAAGAATTTTCCTTCTTGGAATCATTGAACATCATAGACTACAGATGCTAACTGCTTCTTTTTGTAACCAAAGTTGTCCTCACCATTCAGGTGTAGTGATGAATCAGAACACTTCAATCCAACCAGCTATCCCACCCCAAAGCAAGGGAGTCTCAAGATGAAACTTTAAAACACTGCGCCAAAGAGGAAATTTAAAAGTCCCTTACTAAAGGCAGTTAATTCCTTTACTGATGATAAGATCAATAACAGTTGGAGAAAAACATGTAAATTTGAAGGATGAGGCAATTGTTAAAAGTCCTGGATGGACTATACCAAAAATGATCTTGGTCACTGAGTGGATTGCTTAACCACGATGTTTAGGAAGGAAAGCTCAAAAGTAGGAAATGAACAAATGATAGAGTAGTTACATAGATCTTTCATCTGGTTAATATGCAATTAAGTTTGGCACATAATATATAGGCACTTGATTCATTTCCAACTGGCCACTTTATCTTCTGCAGCAGATCAGTTGATTATAATTCTACTAATATCATCTTCCCTTTAGATCACCATAATCAAATGCAGGAAAGGCTTTGAATTATGCGTTCTTTTAGCAGTTATTTAAAAAGCCCACCTTACTCTTTTTATGCCTGGAGGTAGGACTTTGTAAGCTTTGCTGTGGTTTGCATCAAATTAAAGAGAGATTTTTTTTTTTTTGCTCCATAACAGGACAAAACACTCTGATTTTTGTGGGTTGAAAATGTGTTGTAAATATTAACATGTACCAAGTGATGAGCTGTCTCTCCACTTTGAACTGAACGGTGGGCTGAAACTTTTTTAAAAAAAATAGAAATGGTAGGACTTCCCTGGTGGTCCAATGGTTGGAACGCCAAGCTTCCAATGTGAGGCATGTGAGTTTGATCCCGGGGTGGGGAATGAAGATCCCACACACCTCGAGGCACAGCCAAAAGACTGAAAAGAAAAAGAAATGGTAAATTCTAGGGTAACGAGATAAATAAATTAACTTAATTATTTAAATTAGCAAAGAGATCAATCAAAAGATTTATTATTCTTTTATTTTCTATAAATTATAATGCCAAGTAATATCTAGATATGCTAATATTATTCATAAGCTTGAAGATGAGAGTCATTCATGATCTGCGTGATTCAGGGTATCAGAATTGGTCTTTAGGAGAGGATAACAGAGGGGTAACTGTCATCTGTATCCAGGCCTATGCAATACAACCCGATGACCCCTGTGAGCTGGGAAGCTGCTTTGAGCGCTGTTGATGCCCTCATGGCAGAAATTATGGGTCATCCGTGACATGCATTGGCAACACTCTTGCCTAGGGCTGCTGTATACAGGTGTGTAGGTTGTATCCTCCATAAGGGCACATGGCTGAGAGAGTGAGTGGGAGGTGAAATCAAAGCCATGCTTAGCCATTACCCAGAGGAAGGGATCTCCTTTCCTAATTTAAGTGAATTTATTCAAGAAATGTCTATTGAACACCCACAATGTGCCAAGTCTTGAGAAAACCAAAAACAAATGCAAAAGCTAAAATGGCAAAAGAGATCCAACCCCCATGAAGCACACAGCCCACTGGGAAGGGTTGGGGGCCTGTGGTTTCTCTCAGCATGAATTTCTACATCTGTAGAATGTGGACAGTATTATGTATATGTACACACTTGACCCAAACCAAAGCTTAATGAGCATGTATTCCTTCTGCTGTTGTTTTTGTTTTAGTTTTCCTTTGAGGGAAATTCTTCATGCTTGGTTCATCTATTTTCATCTTTATGAATTAATGTTGTTGTTGTTCAGTTACTAAGTTGCGTTCAACTCTTTGCAACCCCATGGATGGCAGCACACCAGGCTTCCCTGTCCTTCACTGTCTCCTGGAGTTTGCTCAAACTCATGTCCATTCAGCTGATGATGATGCCATCCAGCCATTTCATCCTCTGTCATCTGCTTCTCCTCCTGCCCTCAATCTTTCCCACCAGCAGAGAGGGTCTTTTCCAATAAGTCAGCTCTTCGTATCAGGTGGCCAAAGTATTGGAGCTTCAGCTTTGGCATCAGTCCTTCCAATGAATATTTAGGGTTGCTTTCCTTTAGGATTGACTGGTTTGATCTCCTTGCAGTCCAAGGGACTCTCAAGAGTCATCTCCAACACCACAGTTTGAAAGCATCAGTTCTTCAGAATTAATGGCTGAATTCAATTTGCCAGAGTTTTACTTCTTAGAAGTTACATGGATCCAAGACATTTAGGCTTTTGACCTTTGGAATTGACGTCGAGTTCTGTATCTGAATTTATTCTTTGCTTGTATCATCACTGATCCTCTCTGTACACTACTAGCATTATTGAGATAGAAAAGACGGAGGAACAGAGTGTCAGGGATGGGAGGGGACTAGGAATTACTTATGAAGGAGGAGCCTGAGGCCTGGGGAGGGTGTGACATGTCTGTTGTTAGAAGCTAGACTGTGGCCAAGCTTGGGTTGGAGACTGGTTCTCTGTTTCTTGCCAGAGTTCTCTGTGTCAACATATGACCTTGAGACTGCCTTCAGATGGTTAAGCGATGAATGTGCATTTGGAAATAACCTTGTTCTCACATATGAAACGTGCTTCATGGAGCATGTGCCAAGTGTGTACCCAATCCTGCTTCTCCCCAGTCTAGAGAGTTCTCGAATTTCCTCTGCTCAACGATCAAGTGGCTGGGGACCTTTCCATGGTTCAATTCATTAGTTTGTGGTGGTTCCAAGCTGTAACAGAAATCTCCCCGGGGACCCATCCTGTGTCTTCTTCATTAAAGGAAGTCTTCCCTTGGTATTTCTCTTCAGCCCTGGTCCAGATATGGAGGAGAGGGATCAAGAGGCAAGGGAGAGGGCTCCAGGCTTAAATGCCAGCAATCCAATTACAGGAATGTTTAACCTTTGTAAATAAAACCCCTGCTTGGCTCGCTTCTCAGATGGAGGGAGGAAAATGAACTGATTTAGTATGAAGCCCCATACTGAGCAGAGAGGACCAGAGTTTATAACATCCTTCCTGGCAAAGAGAGCTCAGCCTGCTGTTAAAAATTATTCTCCCTCGAAGGCCAACTGGCAGCAGAAACAAGAAAACATGCAGTGCAGTAAGCCACCTCCTCAGGTGCCCTTGCTGGTGACGGGGACTGTTTACCTCTGCATTTGGTTCAAAAGAGCCATAGGAGGGTCTGGTGAGTGGCTTGGCTTCCATTAAGAACAGAAGAAATAAAATTAAATGTGAAACAGCAGACAGTGGAAGATGAGCAGAAAATAGAGTCGAATTTTTCACACACCCTTGGATAGGGAGGACCTCTGTGTTTAGAAGCAGCACAGGAAGCCGAGATGGGAAGATCAAAAAGATTCTATGTCTATGTACACACAAATATTGAAGGCAAATAAACTGAAAACTACTTGCCACAAAGGCGGCATCAAAAGGCTGTTAGTTGTTATTATTTATAATAAATTCATTCATTTAACATTTATTGGTCTGGCTGCTCCAGAGATCAAAGACTCAGAGCCCCACATGCCCCCCTGCAGAGACGGGGATAGAATCCATCACCCTTGTTTCTACCTTCGAGTTCGTGCATGCTCAGTCATGTCCGACTCCTTTGTGACCCCATGGACTGTAGTCCATCAGGCCCCTCTGTCCATGGGATTATCCAGGCGAGAATCCTGGAGTGGGTTGTCATTTCCTCCTCCAGGGGATCTTCTCAACCCAGGGATCGAACCTGCATCTCTTGCAACTCCTGCATTGGCAGGTGGATTCTTTAACACTGAGCTACCTAGAAAGCCTCCTTATTTCTGTTTATTCATTCATCTGAAGTTGTGGTGGGTCAGGGGACTTCTATGTACATATTTACACATACTGATGAGGAAAGCACTAGGATATTGTTAGGTAAATGGACAAATGTAAGAACTGACAATTTACAAAAGAGGAAATATATTTGGTTAGGAAAAATGTGTGAGTGCCCCATCTTGTTAATAATGACTGAAGTGCAAATTAAAATGAGGTGGTTTTAGACTACTAAGTGACCAAACTTATTGTTTAATAATACCCAAAGCTAGCACATATGTAGAGAAAAATAAGTAACATTATGCTCGTAAATAAAGACAGTATTTTGACAATATTTACCGAGAGTCTAAAATGTCCTTATTATTTGAGAGTAATTGCACTTCTAGGAACTTGTGTAAAGGAAATAATCAAAGATGTAGGCAAAGATTCATATATAAGAATATTCATAATATGTTCTCCTGGGGAAAAAAATGCAGTTTTAATGTCCAACAATAGGCAAGCCATGGGGTCACAAAGAGTCAGACATGACCGGCCCACTGAGCACACAATAGGCAAGTGGACAATAAATTAAGATATATCGTATATTTCCTGGTGGCTCAGATGGTAAGAATGTGCCGCAGGGCGGGAGACCTGAGTTTGATCCCTGGGTTGGGAAGATCCCCTGGAGGAGGGCATGGCAACCCACTCCAGTATTCTTGCCTGGAGAACCCCCATGGACCAAGGAGCCTGGTGGGCTACAGTCCATGGCGTCGCAAAGAGTCAGACAAGACTACGCAACTAAGCATATATATATACACACACGTGTGTGTGTGTATATATATATATATGTATATTTATATAAAACAGTTTATTTTGAGTAAAACTCATATTGAAGAATATGTAATCATAATAGATATGCTCAAGATATAGTAGAAAGTAAAATAAAAATAGAGATACAAACTCTACAGGACTAGAATCTAAAAATAATTAAATTAATGACTGTAACAAAACAGAAGCAGACCCAGAAGCACAGAGAACAGGCTCGTGGTTACCAGTGGGAAACCGGTGGGGGAGGGACAAGACAGGGGGAGGATATTAAGAGGCACAACTACTGCGTGTGAAATAAATGAGACACAAGGATTAATGTATCGCATGGGAAATGCAGCCAACATTTGATAATAATTTCTTAAATGTACTTTTTATTTTTGGCTGGCTTGGGTCTTCGTTGCTACTTGAGGGCTTTTTCTAGTTGTGGTGAGTAGGGGCTACCCTCTGCTTGTGGTGTGCGGGCTTCTCACTGCGGTGGCTTCTCTTGTTGTGGGGCGCGGGCTCTAAGATGCCGGCTCAGTAGTTGTGGCACACAGGCTTAGTTGTCCCACCTCCTGGGGAATCTTCCTGGACCAGAGATTGAACTTGTGTCCCTCGAATTGGCAGGTGCATTCTTAACCACTGGACCACTAGGGGAGTCCTGTAGTGAGCATATAATGTTATAAAGACAAGAATGGTAAACTTAAACCACACCGCCCTCCCATGGTGATGGTTAAGCCCTGTGTGAGATTGTCCCACGAGATTTAAACCCAACTTGCCTTACAGGTAACCAGGAGGGTGTGTAAGCCCTTCCGTTGGGTAGAGGTTCTCTCTTTAAGGATCTGAAAATGGGTGAGACAACTTGGCCCCCTCCTGGCAGGCTCCCTGGCAGCTTGACCTGGATCTTAGGGGGCCATGTCAGCAGCTTCTGGGGTGCTGGGCAGACCTGTCAGATGCCTGTCCCCCCCCTGCTGCCTTGAAATACAGGGTCAAAGTGTTTCTGACGTTCATGGGCTACCCCTGAGCTTCTGCACAGAGAAATTTTAATCCCAAAGCAACATACACCCTTCTGTACCCCAGGCTTTGAATAAATCAGTGGCGATCTCCAACTCCATAATTCTAACAGAGCCATCTCTGATGGCTGTGGCAATTTGCTCTCTCGTGGGTTAGCGACCGCCTGTAATTGATGAGGAAACTGACAGCTCTTTGTCTTCCTTCACCACATTTGTCATTTGGCAGCTGGCTTATTCTTTATCTATTGCCTGTGACTCTCTCTCTCTGTGTCTCTCTCTCCCTGGGCACTTGTGGAGCAGATGTATCTCCTCCTCTCCCTACAGACAAAATCTATAAAGCCATAACATGTTTTTAATGCAATTCAGCTTTTTGAAACATGCATAATTGGAGAGTTCCAAAATAATTAGTTTATTATAGTGGGTCTGTAAAAATGAACTTGCATCTCATTTATGAGCCATTAGATCCCATGTTCTACCAGCCTGATTGCTATTAATGCCACCAGCATATAATTTAGCATACTTTATTAAAATGTGTCACAATTGACCGTCTCTTGCTCCCAGCCCCCACCACGTCTGGGGGCTGGGATAGGCTGTTCCTCCCATAGCAGAATTCTTCCTATAGCAGTCCTGCAGCTTCATTAATGTATTGATTGATTTATTTAATTGTGGTGAAATATAGGTAACATAAGGACTTCCCTGGTGGCTCAGATGGTAAAGAATCTGCCTGCAATGCTGGAGATGTGAGTTTGATCCCTGGGTCTGGAAGACCTCCTGGAGGAAGGCAGGGCAACCCACCTAGTATCCTTGCCTGGAGAATCCCATGGGCAGAGGAGCCTTGTGGGCTACAGTCTATGAGTTCACAAAGAGTCAGACAAAACTGAGTGACTACGCACACACACACATACATAACATAAAATATTATATGTTAACCCTTTTCAGTTATTAAGGATCTTCCACGTGTTGTGTAACCATCACCACCAACCTTCTCCAGACACCTTTTCATCTTATAAAACTGAAACTCTGAACCCATTCAACAAAAACTCCCAGTGGTCTGTAGCTTTTGATACAAAAGCTTACCCCCCCACCCCATGGTAAGCTGGGTTATGAGGTTCCTTTCTAGGAAAACATATGACATTCATTCTGTTTCTTTCAGAAGCAGTTAAGCAAAGAAAAGAACTTAAGCCATGGGGTGATAAGGAAGAAAGAAGAGAAAAAAAATTCAGGACGTGTAACATATAGCACAGCTCATGGGTAGATGTCACTGTCCTAGAAGGTAAGAACAATTAGCTCCTTTATGGGAACAACTTGGATTTTTTTTTCCAGACAAATATAATGAAAATTTAAAAATATGACTGCACATCTGCTACTTATATTCCACGTGGGCCAGACATAGAGCAGGAGGGAGATGAAAGAAAAACAAGTCACATCCTCTCCTTAAGGAACTGTGGGTCTCATGGCAGAGAAGAGCAAGAACTGATGCAAGTTTGTACAAGAGACTAGTATTAATGACTCTGTGACAAAAACCTGAGAAGGGAATTGGAGTTGCCCGCAGTCCTGGAATGCTACAGGGCTGTCCTCAGGGCAAAGAACTCAGGTGTGGGACGAACAGGTAAGAATAATTCTTCATTATCCCCTTTATGTGCCCTGGGTGGGGAGAAGGGGAAAAGCTGCCCTCCCACCCCCAGGAGGAATGCTGGAGAGGGGCGGTGGGCTGCAGCAGGACCTCTGTCCCAGGGTCTGGCACTTAATGTGCATGCCCCCAACCCAGAGATGCCGAGCATCAGCATGATGTCCCTTTTTCCCATACGGATGTCATCAAGGGACTGGCCGGAAGGTGACTGGGACCTTCAGGCAAAAACCCTAGAGTCTGGTGCAAAAAGTGAGATAGTAACTGTCTCAGTTTTTTGTGGTCTCATCACTGAAGGAGAAGAGGGCTTCCCTGCCCCCCTTTCCCTCTTAAGGGGGAAAGTTGAGCTTTGTGACTTGAGGTTCTCAGTCTGCAACCAGGGATAGGAGTTTTTCATTTTTTGGCTTTTAGAAGAAAACCACTGGATTGTCACAAAAGTGGAGTCTAAATCTTTTCTTCCAACAAAATTTTACTTAGAAGTCCAGTAAATTCGGGGTACAACATATACCAGTGTGTGTGGGTGTATAGGGGTATGTAGGGGAGGGTTGGATGCAAAGCCATTAACTCTGTTTTGGAAGAAGGTGGAATAGCTCTGTGTGACCAGGGAACCTCTCTCCTATTGAATGTTCTCTCATTGGTGCATAGAAGTGTCTGGAAGGCATTTGGGAGAGGAGAGGAAAGAGGAGAGGAGGGTTTGTATGAGTGTTAAAAAATCCCCCACCTGGCACAGAGTCAAAATGCAGGAGTGGCAGAAAAAAGGGCCAGACCCACGCTGACATCAACTGGGATGTCCAGTCAGATGAAATCCAAGGTGTCTGCCATATTCGTGACGGGTCTGCCAGTATCATCTCCCAGAGGGTAGAAGAGGCAGAAGGAGGAAGCTGCTACTCTGGGCTTAACTCCAACCAGCAGAGTAAACGTGGTTGGTGAAGCAGAATTGACTGAGGTCCTGAGAATAAATGAGGGCACAGTGCAGAGTTTGTAGTCACCACAGTGGGGAAGGGTCTCTACAGTGGGAGATGCTGTATAGCACCTAGGGGATATCAGAAGGCTCAGGATAATAACGTGAACCAGAGGATAAAAGGGTGAGATGGTTGGACGGCGTCATTGACTCCATGGACATGAGTTTGAGCAAACTCCAGGAGATAGTGAAGGATAGGGAAGCCTTGTGTGCTGCAGTCCATGGGGTCGCCAAGAGTCAGACACGACTGAGCAACTGAACAACAACTACTACTGTTCTTGGCGGCTGAATGGTTTGTACAAGGCACCCAAGTGCTGGATGCACAAATTTTCAAGGCCCCAAAGGAAAGGGAAATTTATAGGGACATTGTCTGCTGAGTTTGGGTGTAAATCACATCTGGATGAGAAAAATGGGGGCTTGTGGCCTGGGATGAATTTGCAGGAAGGTTATGTCACAGAAGCCACATGTCTTGCGGGGGGTGGGGGTTGCTGCCAAAAGCTCGGAGGAAAATTCAGCAAGTGTTTTCTGATCGTAACTGGGGCAGATGAAGGGTCAAATACGGGCAGGTGGGCAGGGCCCCTGTCTGCTCTGACGGGGTAGTGAAGACAGATGGGGAGGGGCCGATCCTGTGGCCCCCATTTGATTCCTGCCTCTTCTCTTTAGCAGAGTGGATTTGGACAGAAGATTCCATTTCTCGCTGAGTGAGAAACAGGGAGGGAACAGGGGTTTGAGGTGAAAGGCTCAGGACAGAGTCCTCACCCTCTGTGAGCCTGAGCTTCCACTCCTCCTGCATAAAATGGAGATAATAACCCTCCAGCAGACCTCACGGTGTGGTCCTCGGACGGCAGTGTCAGCATCACCTGGGCGCTTGTCACAAGTGTGTCTCCTCAGGTCTGACCCCAGACCTGCTACATCAGAATATCTGAGAGTGAAGCTCTCGGAAAGCTTCTCGGGAAGCTGTTGGAACAGAGCCTTCAGAGGTTCTCCTGCCCTCTCTGTCGTGGAACCTTGGTCCATATCACGTGGTTGCTAGGAGACGTAGGCCAGGGGCAGTATGGGAAACACCCTTGCATGCTGAAAGACATCTTGAAACCATTAGTTTTCAGGAAGTGAGTCAAATGTCCTGGCTTGGACAAACCACATCCCAAACTCTTGACAAGACTGCAGATGAGAGCACCAAAGTGCTGCCAGCTGGCAGAGCACGATTGGAAAAGAGCAGCTTGGATACTTTCTAGTCTAACCAGATGGAAAGGTCACAGGAGGAAGTTAAAAGAAACAGTTGGAGTAGCCAGACCTGTTCGCTTTCTCTCCAGGCCTCTCCACGCAAACACCTTCCTCCTTTTATTTAGTCGCTGTAATAAATAGAAGTGCACAGGGCTCCTTCATCCAGCAAAGCACACATTATTTCTCTAGCATCAGAGCGCTAATTTGTAACATAGATTAAATTTGGCTTCAGACGGGGGAGGGATGGCACCTTTAAGATTTGCCGCATCATTTGGAAAAATCACTCACTTCACACATGAGAACGGATTAGAATGTGTCAGTACCAATACCAGGCATTTCCCTGTTGTCACACGATGTTAGAGGGACAATTATTTCATGTCTGAGTAAAAAATCTTACTCGGTGGCTAAAGTTAATGTAGCAAATGGAACTGTGTAGAAACAGGGCTTGGACGTTTTGTGAACACAGGCAATTGCCCGTTAACCGTGCTGGTGAACACATTTCTTCCTTTTCATCTCTTTTACCAGATATGAGACGATTATTGTTTTGCTTAGAAGAGGCCTCGGCCCCTCTGAACTCGGAACGATGTAACACAGACTCACAGTTCAAAGGTTAAAAGAGGATTGATCTGTGAGTTCTCCCCAATCCCTTGCTTTGCTCCCTACTCTCTGAAGGATAAACCTCTTCTTCCAGATAAATCCAGATTGGTTTTCCAATAGATTGGCTTTTGGCCTCCCCGGCTGAATAGTACTTTGACATAACCTGGACAAACCTCCCTATAGTTATGAAGAAATCATTTCCAACATCTGAGGTTAATTCACTAAATGAAGCATTGAATTTTCTTCCAGGGAAGCAAGAAAGATTGTTTGGATGAGGTTAGAAAAGGCTAGGCAAGCTCAGAGAACATTCCCTGGGGCTCCACCCCTGCACAGAGCTCTATTGGACATTTATGGCAGCGTTCGATGAATAAGCTATAGGAAAAAACTCTTCATTTTTGCACTGCTTTTTATGTTTTGAGTGACTTCTCATATGTTATCCAAAAGGTCTTGTGAGATAAATAAGATGGGTGGCTCTTTGCGACCCCATGAACTGAAGCCCACCAGGTTCCTCTGTCCATGGGATTATCCCAGCAAGAATACTGGAATGGGTTGCCATTTCCTCCCCCGGGGGATTCCCCACCCAGGGATCGAACCTGTGTCTCTTGCATTGCAGGTTGATCCTTTACCACTTGGGAAGCCCAGGATGATGGGTGAAATTAGCCCTATTTGGTGGATGGATTGCTTGTGCCCAAGGAGTAGCTGAACATGGCTGGTCACTCAGCACACATCCAGTTATATCATATTTGGGACAAGGGGTCCCTGGTCTCTTCCAATGGGCTGTAGTCTCTTTACATCAAGTGAGTCTGACTCCAAGTGCTTGCCGAAGGGAAAGGGCAAAGAAAGAGATGTGCAAATCCCATCATCCCAGCGCTGGGGAATCCTGGCTGCTGTGATTTTGGGCTTCATCTCCCGACAGGTCTCAGGATCCCTATCATTATCATATTTCTTGTATGTGTGTGCTTTCAGTCACTTAGTCATGTCTGACTCTTTGCGACTCCATGGACTGTAGCCCACCCGGCCCCTCTGTCCTTGGGATTTCCCAGGCAAGAATACTGGAGTGGGTTGCCATTTCCTACTCCAGGGGATCTTCCTGACCTAGGGATTGAACCTGAGTCTTCTGCATCTCTTGCGTTGCCAGGTGGGTTCTTTACCAACCAAGTGTGGGACCAAAGGGAATACTTCCTTTTGCCACCACGGCTTTTTAAGCCCAAGCTCAGCTCCAAGAAAAGAGAAAGGGGAACTTCTAGAGGTGAGTTTTCCACTGAATATAGCAACTGTGTCAAAGTTATGCTTGTCCCTTGATTTGTGAATGCAAGTGATTTCACGTTAATGAAACCTTTATATAAGTTAGTCACTCAGTCTTGTTCAACTCTATGTGACCCCATGGACTGTAGCCCACCAGGCTCCTCTGTCCATGGAATTCTCCAAGCAAGAATACTGGACTGGGATGCCATTTCCTCTTCCAGGGGCTCTTTCCAACCCAGGAATTGAACTGCATCTGTTAGTTTCCTGCATTGGAAGGTGGGTTCTTTAACCACTGATGCCACCTGGGAAGCCCAAACTCTCCACTTAAGGGTACTGGACATTCTCGAAAGTAGCCGATTCCCTTCTGGCTTTGCAGAGGATGCTAATGAGTTATTGCTGATAGAACCATAAGGCTGTTATTTGCATGAGTAAAATGGAGCTAATGTGTAGATAAAATGAAACTATAAAATGAAATGCTGTTAAAATGGTGAATGAATTTAGACATGTTATGGAATAGTTAAGTTTGGCAACTGATTGGAACAGATAATTTTAATGGGTCTCCTTGAATCAAAATCAGTGTTGGAAGTTGTATGGTGTATCAGAAACATATCCATTTGTTACTATTTGGATCATTTCTGGCATGAATCCCAGGCCCTGTCTTATCAGTCTTAGTGGGTCAGGAGGCAGGGAGCAGGTCAGATCACTCTCTGCTCTTATGGAGGACATCTAATCAACCCTGAAGACCCAGAGGATTTTGCTTGATCTTCTCAAAATGAACTTTCCAGGGATGTAGTGCAAAACCCGAGTGCCAGTCTTATCCTGCGCCAACTTCAGCCTTGGGAGGGAAATTAATAGCTGGGTTCAGATAGGAACAATCCACGAGAGGGTCTCAGATTTGTAATATTGGTGCATGAGAAGCAGAAGAGCAGAGATGGAAACACCCACTTCGACCTTCCCACAGTCCACCTCAGTGGAATCCTATGGATTCCCTAGAACTATAATCCTATAGTTTTGTTGGGTTATACATCACCTAAGAAGCTGTGGGTGTGTCTGGGTCCCCTAGGTGGTATGTCTTCTTCTGGCATTGCCAGGAAAACACCACACACCAAACGCAAACCACAGCTTGTAGGACTGAGTCCATTCCACCGTCTGTTTTTGTAATAGCCGAGAAGTTTTGGGGCTTTCCAGGTGCCTCAGCAGTAAATAACCCACCTGCCAATGCAGGAGATGTAGGTTCAATCCCTGGGTCAGGAAGATCCTCTGGAGAAGGAAATGGCAACCCACTCCAGTATTCTTGCCTGGGAAATCCCATGGAGAGAGGAGCCTGGTGGGCTACAGTCCATGGGGTTGCAAAGAGTCGGACACGACTGAAGTGACTTAGCACACATACACGCAATGGAGACTATATGGCTCACAGCCTAAAATGTTTACCCTCTGATCATTTATAGAAAAAGTTTGTTTTGTTTCAGCTAATTGCTGTCCTTTCAGGACTGGAGGTGAGATTGGGGGAGCTGTATGGATGAGGGCTAGGTACTTGAACAAAATCAGGATTTTATTAGGAAGAAACAGAAAGGAAGCTGATACGGTGCAGGAAATCAAAGGTATTTATAAAATTTAGAAGTCATCCAATTTCTCCGAGACTCATTTTCTCCATCTGCAGACATGGGGTATAAGCAGAAAGGTTTCTGGGAAGTTGGTGAGAATCCAGGAGAAGGCATGTAGGTGTATGCCTGGGTGACTGAAGAATGAATGAATAGGAGGTGGTCAAAGGTGAGGCTGAATGAATAGGAGGTGGTCAAAGGTGAGGCTGGGGAGGTGAGCTGGCTCCGATCATGCCAAAGAATTCTGGCTTTATTCTGTCGACATACGGTGCCCTTTGAAATGCTTCAAGCAAATGACAATGTGACATTTGCATTGGAGGGAGAGAACATGGCATTTGGTGGGTGGCTAGAACAGAAAGGTCATTTGGTCAGAAAGTAACAAGAATGGAATGCTTATTGAAAGGGAAACTCATCAAATTGCTTTCTCCTTAACCCTTCCTTCCATTTGCAATGTGGGAGCCCCCGTTTGATCTCTTGGTTGGGAAGATTCCCTGGAGAAGGGAATGGCTACCCACTCCAGTATTCTTACCTAGAGAATTCCATGGATAGAGAAGCCTGGCAGGCTATATAGTCCATGGGGTTGCAAGGAGTCAGACCCGAACAAGACACTTTCACTTTTACTAACCCTTCCTCCAGGAGAGGGAAGGGGCAAGCAATGGGATTACATGCGTGCAGCACGCGCAGAATAACCCTGGTAAAATGGGCATTGGCTTAGAAAGCCATGTGTCATCCAGGGATCCTCAGACTAGAAAGGTGATGGACCCTCATGAGAGAATGTGGAGAAACGCCGTCTCAGAAGCCACAGGTTCTAGTCCTGACCCTCCCGGGAACTTTCTGTGTGACCTGGAGCAAGTGGAACCATCTTTCTGGTTTTGTGTTTTATCATCTGAAAAAGACAACTCTCCCGTGAGATCGTTTCTTTGAAAACATAAATGTACCAGCAGGAATAGATTCAGATTTTGAGAGACTGGGAGTTGCAACACTTGGGGACCTCTCTTTAAGGAAAAATAAGTACAAGATTGGATGAGAAAGTAAAAATTTATAAGGAGACAAGAAATCTGACATAGAATGTGTTTTAAAGTGATGAAAAGATTCTAAACATCAAAGAAATTCATAAAAAATGAAAATATTATAAATGAACGGCTTGATAAATCCTCATTTTTTTTTTTTTTTTTGGCTCTGTACCTTGGGCTCACTTCTTCACAGGACAATGCTTTTATTGCATTTTCTTTTTTAAAAAAATATTTTGTTCATTTCTTTAGCTGCATCAGGTCTTAGTTGTGGCATGCGGGATCTTTCGTTGTGGCGCATGGCCTCTCTAGTTGTGGTGTGTGGGCCTGGTTGCTCAGAGGCACGGTGGGATCTTAGTTCCCTAACCAGGGATCAAACCCTCATCCCCTGCATTGCAAGGTGGCTTCTTAACCACTGGACCACCGGGGAAGTCCCTACATTTTCTGAAGGCAGCATAGAACAATAACTCAGCCTTTTTGATGAAAATTTGCTTTTAATGATTGGTAATAGGACAGCAGGATTATCCTGCTGCCACGTGACTCTCCCCATAGCTGTATTTGTTGTTTGTAGTCTCTGTGACCTGCAAACACAGAGGTTCTATATTTCCTATTTGCTGTGACTCCCATCAGAAAACTTAAGCATGGAGTGTGTTGGTAACTGTATACCCTGTACCACTGCACCAATTCTTAATGCCAGAAGGTTTACATTTTTGCCTGGATATCAATGAACTGCACCCTCAGAGAACTGAACCCTCTATGCACACTGTTACATGTCTGATGTCAGAAAGACATGTATTTCACACCTTGTTCCTATTCCATTGACCAGAATCTGATGCCATGTCAGAATCCAGAGAGCTGGCTCTACGCAGTGAGGGGTCTTCCTGAAAACCAGGATGGTTAGAGGTACTTTAAGTCATAAATGTGTCTTAGTGAACCTGAGCTGAATGTGTCTCTACTGCCCTTTATGCAGACCCAGATAGTCAAGTGATACTGGGACAAATTGCCCATCCCTAGTGGGAAGATCATAATATTTCCCAGCCACATGCTACAATAGTCTATATGGGTTAAAGACCAACCCATAGGAAGCAAACCCATGAAACACTTAGAAGAATACCCAGAAGGATTTCCTTATGACATTGGCAGAGGGGAGGATATCTTAAAAATCAGTTGGAAAAGGAAAACATCATAAAGGGAGACTTCAATAAAATTGGTTTCATCAAAATTTTGAATGTCTGTGATAACCACAGACACTGTGAAAACAACTGCTATTTTTGAATAGTCTCAATGCTGTTCCAAATGCTTTGCCAATATTATCTCATTTAATTTTAATAGCAATAAAAAAGAATGCTATTGCCTCCATTTTAAAGATGAGGTAGAGAGAATCAAATAATTTCCCCAGTGCCATGTGGTTAGTTTATAAGTGGCTGAATTAAGAGACCCTACCTCTTACCTGAATGTGTTTGTTATCCCATCTTACCTTCTTGCCATGTAATTTGTAATAAAATGAAAAGACATGCCACAGATAAACAGAAGATTCTTGCTATTCTTAAAATCATGAAAGGGTCAGCATTCAGAATATATGAAGAACTCCTACATGCCAACTGGAAAAAGAGAAATGACTCATTGAAAATGAGCCAAGGATAAGAATCTGCCTGCCAATGCTGCTGCTGCGGAAGACGTGGGTTCGATCTCTGGGTTAGGAAGATCCCCTGGAGGAGGAAATGGCAACCCACTCCAGCATCATGCTGGGATAACCCCATGGCCAGAGGATCCTAGTGGGCTACAGTCCACGGGGTCTCAAAGAGCTGGACACGACTGAAGTGACTCAGCACAGCACATCAACCTACGAGGGCTTCCCACGTGGCGCCAGCAGGAAAGAACCTGTCTGCCCATGCAGGAGACGTAAGCGATGCGGTTCAATCCCTGGGTCAGGAGGGTCCCCTGGAGGAGGGCGTGGCAAACCACTCCAGCATTCTTGACCAGAGAATCCCATGGACAGAGGAGCCTGGCAGGATATAGTCCGTAGGGTTGCAAAGAGTCAGACATGATGCACATGGTTGCACAAAATTACATAAGTTACAAGTGTACAATATAGTGATTAACAATTTTTAAAGGAGTTATACTGCATTTACAGTTATTACAAAATATTGGCTGTATTCCCTCTGTTGTGCAATTTATCCTTGTAGATTATTTTATACATAATAGCTTGTACCTCTTAACCCCTACCCCTGTATTTTCCCCCCTCCTCCCCTCTCCCACTGGTAACCACTAGTTGCTCTCTATCTGTGAGTCTGTTTCTTTTCTGTTATAGTCATTAGTTTGTTGTATTTTTTATAATCCACATATAAGTGATATTCTAAGTATTTGTCTTTCTCATTTCTTACTACTTAGCATAATACCTTCAGAGTCCATCTACATTGTTGCAGTTGGCAAAATTTAATTCTTTCTTTTGAAGTCATTTTATGTTTTATTATTTTAAAACATATATATATATGTCTTGCAAAGAGGTGCTAATAGCTATTTTTTTTGGTGATTTTTAAAAAAATTTATTCTGTGGGTAAGGAAAATACCATCCTTAAAGCTTAAATATATGCCCTGTTATACAGAATTCAAATGAAGACAGTGCACACTTATCTTTAGCTTCATATATTAATATGTATATACACATAAATAATTACAGATAGGAACTTCCCTGGTGGTCCAGTGGTTAAGAATCTGCCTTCCGATTCAGGGAGCATAGGTTTGATCCCTGTTGGGGAACTAAGATCCCACCTGCCTTGGGGCAATGACTCTTCAATAACTGAGCCCTTCGGCTCTGTAGCCCGCCCACTGCAACTAGAGAAGTCAGCGGACTACAACAAAGACCCAGGACAGCCAAAAAAGTATAAAAATTTACAGCTATTCCACTGTGTGTATATACTACATCTTCATTATCTGTTCCTGTTGATGGACACTTACGTTGCTTCCACATCTTGGAAACTGTAAATAAGGTTGCTATGAGCATTGGTGTGGGCTTTCCAGGTGGCTCAGTGGTAAAGAATCCACCTGCAATTCAGAGAGATAGGTTCAATCCCTGGGATGGGACCGTCCCTTGGGGAAGAAAATGACAACCCACTCCAATATGCTTTTTTTTTTTTTTTTCCACTCCAGTATTCTTGCCTGGGAAATCCCATAGGGAGAGTCCCCCATCAGGTTATATAAAGTCCACAGTGTCTCGAAAGAATCAGACAACACTTAGCGCCTAAACAGCAACAACCATGAGCATTGGGGTACATGTATTTTTTTTGATTTAGACATTTTTTTTTTTTTTGTATATATACCCAGAAGTAGAGTTGCTGGGTCATATGGCAGTTCTGTATTTAGTTTTTCGAGGAACATCCGTAACAATAGGACTCTGAGTCTCACATGATAGAGGTGATGACTCTTAGCCCACAGGTTTATTGTGAGAATCAAGGGAGGCTAGTTTTAGAAAGTGATTTGGAAGCAGCGAAGTACTGGGCTAATACTAGTGGTTTCTCTTCTTCTGAAACAAGCCCATGGCCCGTTGGCCATGATGGATGCTTCAACCTGCTCCACCAGCTGCCTCATTGATATAGTCCATATTCAGCTGGATCGAAACTGTAGCTGACATGCCCAGGCCTTGAGGACATGTTAGCCTCTCTGTGCCCTCCACATTCATAAACCCATCATCTTGTACACGTGCATTGAATGCTTAGTAAAATGTTAGTGATTCATTTATGACAGTCATTGTGGACCTCCGTGATGTAGCGTAAGCTCACCCGGTTTCCCAAAACTCCACTATCACTTGGACAGAATCCGCTGTCATGCATGAACATTGCCATGGAATGTAACTCATGAAGCAGTGAGCAACCTTAAAAAAGAAAAGAAAAGATAAGCAGTACTGTAACAGAATTCTAAATCCAATTAAATTTGATAGTCTGCCAAGAAATCTGGTACTGATCTACTGAAAATTTAGTCTCAGAGTGCTTTAGAAACTAGGGGATGTTTTCCTTTTGATTATGAAAGAAAAAGAAAGGAATGAGAAAAGGAGAGGAAGAATTACTTAAGGGTTGTTTTTTGTTCGTTTTCACTCTCTACACACAAGTTTTGCAAGCCTAATTTGGTGATAACCTTGAGTGATTTCTATAATTTTTTCAGGGTTACCATGAAAGTGAAAGTGTTAGTTGCTCAGTTGTGTCTGATTCTTTGCAACCCCATGGACTGTAGTCCATCAGGCTCCTCTGTCTATGGAGTTCTCCAGGCAAGAATACTGGAGTGGGTAGCCATTCCTTTCTCCAGGGGATCTTCTCAACCCAGATATCGAACCCAGGTCTCCTGCATTGCAGGCAGATGCTTTACCATCTGAGACACCAGGGGAGCCATCATTTTTTCGGGTTACCATGATACCCTTAAAAAAGGATCAAAACAAAATAGATGCTAATTAATACACAGAATTCTATTTTACATTCTGAGTGTCTTCTTCTTTAGAAATTAAGAGTTAATTTTTATCAAAGGAATGCATGCATCTAGCTTTAAAAAAAATCAAATAACACTGAAGTGTTTATAATAAGAAGCAACATTCCTCTGCAGGGTTTCATCACCCCTAGTCTTGCTCTCTAGAGGCAATCACTACTCTCTTAGTTATTTCTTTCAGTATTTAACTCCATATTTCTGAATAGCATGTGTAGCAGGACAATAAATAGATTTTTGCTTTGGTCTCAGAATTGCAGCTATAACTTCAAAGCTGAAAATAATAAGTGCTAAGAACTCCCACAGTCTAAAGAGAATTGACAAGACGACAAGACTAATCTCTCAAAATCTTACTAATACATGACAGAAATAATAGGAATAGATAGATAACACTTGTCCCAAGTCCTATTGTCAACTCCTCAGATTCATTTACTTATTTAACTATTGTAGTAACTCTGCGAAATCCCTCTATTTTATAGATGAGGTAACTAATAATTCTTTTTTTTTTTTTTTTTTTTAGCATTCTTGTTCTTAAATTATTATTTCTTGGATGGTCTGGCATGGGGGATCTTAGTTGCCCGACCAGGGATCAAACCCATGCCCCCTGCAGTGGAAGTGTGATCACCAAGGAAGTCTGGGTAATTAGTAATTCTAAACTACAACAGAAGTAGGTTTCTATCACAGGTAGTCTGGCTCTTGACCATGATGTGAAACTATCTCTATGTGGCCTTTCTGACATCATCCATTCCTTCTACTCCAGCTTGCATGGGAATAACATCAGCAACTCTACGATTTTGCCATTAGTCAGGTGGTGCAGTGGTGAAGAATCCGCCTGCCTATGCAGGAGATGCAGGAGACACGGGTTCGATCCCTGAGTCAGGAAGATCCCCTAGAACAGGAAATGGCAACTCACTCTGTTATTCTTGCCTGGAAAATCCCAAGGACAGAGGAGCTGGTAGGATACAGTCCACAGGGTCTCAAAGATTTGGACATGACTGAGCTAGAGCTAGAGAGCTATATAGGGAGAGAAATCAGTGTCTCCCCTCTTCACTTTCCCTTGCAGCTGAAAGCCTAGCACCACCGATGGGGGTGCATTCCAAGTCAAGATTAGGGGTGTCCGTGAGAAGATGAGAAGGGCATCTCATTTCTCTAGTGGATGTCTGTTTGCAGCTCATTGGCTGACTCCCCTTTGTGTCTGTCTCAGCAAGGAGGAAGGAGTGACAACAAGGCAGGAATAAGGGCATGGAAAGGAGGCAGAATTTCTTGCAGAACAAAGAGGTGCTGGTGAAGCTCGCCAAGTCTGTGCCATCTTGGGGATACTCTGCTGGAAGGGAGAGTGGCAGCAGGAGGCCAAGGTGTGAGGCTGGGTCCTTCAAAACACTCAGACAAATTCCACTTATGTGAGGCACCTAAAATAGTTCAGTTCATAGAATCAGAACATATGTTGGTAGACACCAGGGTTTGAGGGTGAGGATGGGGGGTGGGGACGGGGAGATGGGGAGTTAGTATTGAATGGGGACAGAGTTTCAGTTGAGGAGGGTGAAAAACTTGGGAGATGAATAATGATGAGAGTTGTACAACAATGTGAATGTACTTAGTTCTACTGAACTGTACAATTCAATATGGTTCAAATAGTATATTTTATATTATGTGACTTTTACCGTAATAATAAAAAAAAGCATTAAAAACTTCCTTTGTGGTCCAATGGTCAAGATTCTACCTTCCAGTGCAAGGGGTGTGGATTTGATCCCTGATCGAAGAACTTGGGTCCCACGTGCCACAGGGAGAGGCCAAAAATTTTTTTTTTAATTGAAAAAAATTTCCCTATGAGTGCATCATCACCAGGATTCGGGTAAAATGGTCAATATCTAAGACCAGCCAGGGTTAACTAGGAGGCAACAGTAGCAGTGTCAGGTAAGCAGAAAGGTGTTTACACCTTCACTCTCATCTCCAGTTCCTCACCAACATGGAAGCTGATGAAATTGCTGACATGTCTCCTCCAGGCTTTGACTTCCTAGCTAAGGCTCAGCTGGAGATGGGAGGAGCAGGCGTTCAACAGGGTCTAAGGTTCCAGTTTTAAAATAAAGAAAGAGAGACTGGACATTTCACACCTTTCTTAAAATGACCAGTAAGCTATGGGGTCAGGATGAGAAGTTATTAGGTGAAAGGCAAATGAAATTCAGTATAGCACAGCGGAAGGTAGAAATCACATGAGAAGCTAAAATGATCTCATGTTTGTACCCTCAGCTCAGACTGAGGGTACAGTTCTCTGAGCAGCAGACAGTTGCATTGACTGAATACATGTGTTTTTTCACTGCTTCTTGTTGATTTATCAGTTTAAGTATTTTCTATTGTGTTGTTTGTGTAGGTAAATGATGAATTAGCTCCTTTTCATGCTTCCTTTCTACACACAAACTTTTCTTCCCTGTCATATCAACTCAGCTATATGTTTAGAAAATCAACCATAAAATTTATGTTATGGTAGCTGTCTAAATATTGTTCACTTGTGGGCCATACTTTTACTATGATTGCATTTCCTTTCTCAGGAATGAATGGGGGATAAATAATTATTTTTCATTTACTTTGCTTTCTATGTACGTGTCTTTGTATTTTACCATCAGACCTGTCACTTTCCTATACATGGTTATTTTCTCCTCAAATGCTCACACATATGAAATCTTCTTTCATCTCCCCCTTCCCTAGAGTAATCTCTCCTGAAAGTCCAATCTACCATTCTTGTTCTCTGAATCTGCGGCATGGCTGTTATACTGAGACTTCTCTTGATCAATTTCTTACGTTGGATTTAGTTTTCCTAGATCCTGTCTTTATTTTTTCCTTTCTTTGCTGTCTGAATTCCACCCTCCCCCTCCCTTCCTCTTTTCCTCCCTTCCCTTTTCTTTCTTTCTTCATTGCGTGTCTAAAAATGTCTTTATTATAGTTCCTTCTTTTTTGGCTTGCATAGCTGGATGAAATATTCTAGATTTTTATTAATTTGGATCCCCCTCCAAAAGCAGAGTTTGTGACAAAAGACTTCTCATGTTCCTGTTGATCATCTCTGTGTCTTCTTTGGAAAAATGTCTGTTCAGGTTCTCTGCCCATTTTTTAGTGGGATGTTTTTCTGAAACTGAGTTGTATGAGTTCCTTTTATACATTGGATATTAAACACTTATCAGCTATATCATTTGCAAACATCTTCTCCCATTTGATAGGTTGCTTTTGTGCTTTGTTGGTGGTTTCCTTTGCTGTGCAAAGGCTTTTCAGTTTGATGTAGTCACACTTGTTTATTTTTGCATTTGTTGCCTTTGCTCAAGGAAACACATCCCCCAAAATATTGCTAAGACTGATGTCAAAGAGTTTATTACCTTCAGATTTCTTCTAAGGGTTTTGTGGTTACAGGATTTACATGTGTCTTTAATACATTTTGAATTTATTTTTGTATAGTGTAAGAAAGTGGTCCAGTTTCCCCACCTCTATTTATTGAAGAGATTGTCTTTTTCCTGTTGTATATTCTTGCCTCCTTTGTCATATATTAATTGACCTTATGAGAATGGGTTTATTTCTGGATTTTTCTATTCTGTAGCATTGATTTATGTGTCTATTTTTGTGCCAGTACCCTACTATTTTGACTATTATAGGCTTGTGGTATAGTTTCAAATCTGGGAGAGTCATAGCTCCATAAAAAAGAATAAAATTTTGCCCTTTGTGACAACATGGGTGAACCTAGAGAGCATTATACTACGTGAAATGAGTCACAGAATGACAAATGCCACATGACATCATTCATATGCGCAATCTAAAAGACTAAACACAAGACAAAAACAGAACAGAGATAGACTCATAGATACAAAGTCACTGAACAAATGGGTGATTGTCAAAGGGGAGGAAGGCGGGGGCACAGATGAAATAGGTGGAGAGGATTAAGAGGTACAGACTTCCAGGTATAAGAAAAATAGGTCCCGGGGATGTAATGTACACACAGAAAATATAGTCAGCAATATTGTGACAACTTTGTATGGTGACAGATGGTAACTGGACTTACTCTGGTGATTATTTTATAACATCTAAAGATCTCAAATCACTGTGTTGTACACCTGAAACTAATATCATATTGTATTTCAAGTAAATTTAAAAAATGATATGATAATACCAATTATGTTTTCTTTTTAAAAATAAGCTTGTGTTTTGGAAGAGGATTTATACAGTGAAGCACTGCAGATGTGGGGCCTCCTAACATATGAACAACAGAGACCACCCTTTATTTTTTTCCCCAATTATTTTTATTAGTTGGAGGCTAATTACAATATTGTGGTGGTTTTTGCCATACATTGACATGAATCAGCCATGGATTTACATGTGTTCCCCATCCTGATCCCCCCCTCCCACCTCCCTCCCCATCCCATCCCTCTGGGTCTTCCCAGTGCACCAGCCCCGAGCACTTGTCTCATGCATCCAACCTGGACTGGTGATCTGTTTCACGCTTGATAATATACATGTTTTGATGCTGTTCTCTCAGATCATCCCACCCTCGCCTTCTCCCACAGAGTCCAAAAGTCTGTTCTGTACATCTGTGTCTCTTTTTCTGTTTTGCATATAGGGTTATCATTACCATCTTTCTAAATTCCATATATATGCGTTAGTATATTGTATTGGTGTTTTTCTTTCTGGCTTACTTCACTCTGTATAATGGACTCCAGTTTCATCCACCTCATTAGAATTGATTCAAATGAATTCTTTTTAATGGCTGAGTAATATTCCGTGGTGTATATGTACCACAGCTTTCTTATCCATTCATCTGCTGATGGGCATCTAGGTTGCTTCCATGTCCTGGCTATTATAAACAGTGCTGCGATGAACATTGGGGTACACATGCAGAGACCACCCTTTAAACAAGCCTACTGACCCCCCCACCCCCCCACCCCACAATCAGTAATTTAGATCTGAAATACTAATCAATCTCCATAGTGTAGGTAGCACACTCTTTCCCCTTCAATTAAAAAAAATTATTTTATTGAAGTATAATTGATTTATAATGCTGTATTAATTTATGCTGTATAGCAAAATGATTCAGTTGTACATATATATACAGTCCTTTTCATATTCTTTTCCATTGTGGTTTATCAGAGGATAGTAAATATAGTTTCTCATGCTATCCAGTAGGCCCTCTTTGCTTATCCACCCTATATGTAATAGCTTGCATCTGCACATCCCAGACTCCCAATCCATCCCTCCCTCACCCCGCTTCCTCCTTGGCAACCACAAGTCTGTTTTCTATTCCTCTTCAGTTTAAACTGACTTCTTGTTTAATCGCTAAGTCGTGTCTGACTCTTTGCAACTGGACTGTAGCCCGCCAGGCTCCTCTGTCCATGGGATTTCCCAGGCAAGAACACTGGAGTGGGTTGCGGTTTCCTTCTCCATAAACTGACTTGGGGCAGTGCTACTTAGCAAGCAGGAGAAGCTCCCATCCCTGCCCTCCTCACTGTCTATGTTGTCGCTCCTAATGGGGAAATGATCAGCTCCTGCCTTGCCCGTCTCTCTCGATTAGAATCACCAGTGCCCTCCACACCGGCAACCAGGCTCAGCGTGCTCCTGAGCCAGCGCCAACCCAGGCAGAAGCTGATCAGCAACCACAGCCCTGCCTGGAGGAGCAGGACCCAGGATGACACCAGCTGCCTATTTCTACCTGTCCTTCTGGTATCACCTGACCTTGTCTGGCTCTGTTGGTTTATTCAAATTAAGCCAGGGTTCTGCCTCTCTGCATGTTAACCTCCAGTCCACTCTGGGGGTTGGGAAGTTCCCCTGGAAGGGGACATAGCAATTCACTCTGGTATTCTTGCCTGGAAAAAATCCCATGGACAGTGGAGCCTGGCGGACTACAGTCTTTGGGGTTGCAAAGAGTTGGACACGACTAAACACGCACACATGCCGCTTATAGAAGGAGTTTAGACATGTACGAACATGCTAGGCCTTTTGCAAAGCAGGATATAACCCAGGGATGGGGAGCAAGCATCAGGCTGGGGGTGAGGGGGCTCCACATGCCATATTCAGCATGGAACCTAGAGAAACCCAAGAATTCTAAATTCTGACTTGAATTTTTAGGTTATCACGAAGGCCTGTTTGTCAAGGGAGAAATACACACCAGAACATATTTTATTTAGTCGTCTGTTAGCTTGACTTACAACCTGTTACTCTTTCTCTGCATGGCATGCAGCCCTCTATTTAGCCTCTTACCCTGGACCCAACCGAAGTCAGAAGTGGGTCTGGGCTCAAGCCTCATCCCATCTGGTCCCAGTGGCTTCCCAACCACAACCTCGTGTTCTTGAGACACCATATGTTTCATACTCAGGTGGAGCCAAAGTGAGACATAAATAGCCCTGCAGCCTCGCAGGAGGTAGAGAGAAGCAGAGTATGTTCAGAGGAATGAGAATATGCTGATAAAAATAACAGGGGCTTTAGAAATGAGGCAACCTAAATCCCAGCTCAACTAGCAAGAAATTTGACTTCCTCAAGCCTGAATTTCCTCATTTGAAATAAGAGGGAAGGATTCTATACCTTAAGTTTGATGAGGAGTAAACAAATGTGTCCCTGGTGGCTCAGATGGTAAAAGAATCTACCTGCAATGTAGGAGACCCATGTTCGATCCCTGGGTTGGGAAGATCCCCTGGAGAAAGAAATGGCAACCCACTCCAGTATTCTTGCCTGGAGAACCCCAGGGACAGAGGAGCCTGGTGGGCTGTAGTCTATGGAGTTGCAAAGAGTCAGACACGACTGAGTGACTAACACTTGCACCTTTTTTTTTTTTTTTTCCCCCAAACAAATGCATCAGTCCAGGGTCTTTCACAATGCCTGGCTTCTAATCTACACTTAGTAAATAAGCCCCTCTGTCCTGCTAACTCTGGAAGGCTTCATTCTCTGAGAATGGGATCCATCAACAGTCATCTCTGTCCTTTCCCAGTACGGTGTGTAGAAAAGATGTTTGCCACCAGCATATGATAACTGTTGCAAGAACTATCCTTTCTTGGGCTGTTGAATCCATTCCAGGATCCTTACCTTCATTTCCCCACCTCCCAGTCTCCAGCTTTGGGCTCTGGTCTTTCCAGCCGTGTGGGCTGCTTCCATCTTGCTCCCCCACTGTTTGGAATGATTATCTGGGATTTTGTGTTTGTTCTTTGCCAGGAGATTTCCCCATAAGCCATTCTGGAATATATATTCTAATGTGTCCACATTGACCTCCCTCACTCCTGGGCTCTGGCTCTCATGGCAGGTATGGGTGTGGGCACCATCCGTGGTTCATTTAGGGCCATGAATGTGGCTAATATGTCCCATCAACTCAGGAAATAGAAGGCAGATGGCGGGGTAATTGCTGAAACCCAGAAACCTGGGAGAGACGGGTAAAGCCCTTTGTAGTGCCCAGAAGAGGAAATAAAGAACTCCAGGCTTAGCAACCTGCCAGGCAGGCTAACCTGTAACTCTTCCAAGTCTTCATTATAAGATGGTTTGCTCTAGGTTTCTTGGCAAAGTTGAATTAAAAAAAAAAATCCACCTTGTGTTACTTCAACTAAAAGAGAATACATTTTAACTTATAAATAGAGCTCTAGAACCAAACACTCAGAGGAAACCAGATGGATATTTGAAGAGGCTATACAAAGAGGTGAACATTTGGCAGGGAGGGGATCAAGAGTGACTAGAATTTCTATGACCTCCATTGGGAAATTCCCTCTTAGACTATGACCTGGCAAATGGTACCCCATTGACCCAGCTGCTCAAGAGAGAAGGCTGGATCCATTCCTGCGTTTGTCTTTCCTGAGCCTTCCACAGTCAATAAATCCTATACTTCTGTTTCCTTGATACTTCTCAATTCCATCCATATCTCTTTGTCTCTCTCACCACTGTCTTTTTAAAAAGAATGATTACCACGACTCTTATTTATTTTAATTTTTGGCCATTCCATGAGCCACATGCCATTAGTTCCCAGACCAGGGATCCAACCCACGCTCCCTACAGTTAGAAGCATGGAGTCTTAATCACTGGACTGCCAATGAAGTCCCCATCACCATCATCTTTTGACAGGCAACCCCGATTGGGTCCTAATTCTCCTACTACCTCCAGTCCAGAGAGAACCACTCGTGGCTTCAAGGTTCAGGGAGAGTGTGTGCATGGTGATCTCCAGGAACTTGGTCAAAAAGATGGATCCAAGGGCTGGGGAGAAGACAAATGAACTGTTTTCAGAGCACAGTGGTCAGAGAATAGCCAGGCATCCCCGTTGTTCCCAATGGCTTGTGAGGAGAGTGAGGGATGGGCTTCAAGTATGAATTAGGAAGAACTTAACAGGCTCTGAAGTGGTTGGACTTTCTGGAAGTTTTGTCAAATCACCCTTGAGAACCAGTGCCTGATGGCTCAGATGGTAAAGAGTCTGCCTGAAATGCCGGAGACTTGTGTCTGATCCCTGGGTTGGGAAGATCCTTGGAGAAGGGAATGCCTACCCACTGCAATATTCTAGCCTGGAGAATCCCATGAGGGGAGCCTGGGGGGCTACTGTGCATGGGATCACAAAGAATTGGACATGACTGAGTGATCAAAACTTTAGTTCAGGTTTTTCTGTAACATCTTCCTGAAAAACCTAAAAGAATGTTTCGGCCAGCCCAACAGCTAAGGTACCCCCAAGACCTGAGAAACAGGTTTTGAGACAAAGGCTTGAATGGAGATAGTTTATCCTGGAAATGATGGCAGGGAACTGGAGTGAGGACTAGAGGAAGGTAGAAAGCCAACACCAGGAGGAGGTCCGGGGTTGCCTACCATGGAAGACGCTACTTGCTTCCAGATCCAGGGGCAGTAGAAGCTTATACCTGTGTACATAAATCCTTTACCTAGTTTGGTACCAGTTTCCTGCCTGTATTCTGACTTTTACAGACTGGATTAGACAGGGCATTTAGGGAGTGGTGGCCATCAGGTTTGGGAGTCTAAAATCTAGAGCAGAAAGTAGTATTATCTGCTGGGGCAAAGGGGCCCAAGGAATCAGGCAAAGATTGCATGTTCTGGGACCCAGTGGGTTGGAGTTCAGAATCAGAATCCAGACCTTTTATTTTTCTTTGATTGCTGTGTTTTATTTTATTATTTTTTAACTTAAGTATAGTGGATGTGCAATATTTTCAACCTTTCAGGTATACAACATAGTGATTCACAATTTTTAAAGGTTATCTTCCATTTATAGTTATAAAATAGTGGCAGTATTCCCTGTGTTGTTAAATATATCCTTGTAGCTTATTTATTTTATATATATTGTAGTTTGTTATCTCTTAACCGCCCCCCCCCCCAATTTGCCCCTCTTGCTACTGATAACCACTAGTTTGTTCTCTGTATCTGTGAGTCTGCTTCTTTTTTGTTATGTTTACTAGTTTGTTTTATTTTTTAGATTCCATATATTAGTAATATGGTATTTCCCTTTCTCTTTCTGACTTACTTAGCATCATTATCTCTAGGTCCATCCATGTTGCTGCAGATAACAAGATTTCATTCTTTTTATGGCTGAATAGTATTCTATTATGTCCACGTCCATGGACATGACCTTGGGCAAACTCCAGGAGATAGTGAGGAACAGGGAGGCCTGGTGTGCTGCTGTCCATGGGGTCACAAAGAGTCGGACATGACTTAGCGAAACAACAAGTATGTATTCTATTATATATGTACATAGTCATACATATTTATGTATATATACATATATATTCATCTTCTTTATCCACATAATCCAGGCAGACCTTTTAAGGCCGCTTAGGAAATATGCCTCCAAATTGTTGTTGAGGGAAGGAGGAGAGGCGTTTATGCCTTCATGGTCAAGCATAGCCCCACGCTGTTAATCCTCTTCATTTCTGGTTTTCCATGGATGGAAGGTGAGGGATGCCTGCAAATACCCCATGCTGTGGCCTCGACTGTAGCCCGCCAGGCTCCTCTGTCCATGGGACTTTGCAGGCAAGAATACTGGAGTGGGTTGCCATTTCCTTCTCCAGGGGATATTCCTGATCCAGGATTTGAACCTGGGTCTCCTGGTTCAGGCAGATGATTTACCGACTGAGCAATGAGGGAAGCCCTGCTGTGGCCTCAGGCTGCTCAAAACTGCTCGTTGACGTAGCTGCTGGTTCAGAGGTGGGGCTGAGTGAGCTCACAGTGGCGCCCAAGAGGGGCCCAGTGTTTCTAAGGGGTCCTGGTGGCCTCGGGTTCAGTGTGACGCAGCGTCCATGTGGGACTGAATGCTGGCCGCCTTCCCATCACTCCTCTTTCTTCTCTGCCCATCATGGTCTGTGCCCCAGAAGGCTGACCTGTTTGGACTCTGTCAACAGGGTTCCTCACCCTCTGGCTTCCGGTTGAGCTCAGCCCACTGGAGGAGGGAGGGTGGGCTCCAAGTTTATTCTCTCATCTCCCTTCCTGCAAGGTTGCCCAGCTGTATGCCTCCGTGAAATGCATTAGCCAGTCTGTAGCCCTCTCTCTCTCTGGGAGGTACTAAGCTCTTCCTGCTCTGTTCATGCAGGCTTAGGCCGGTAACAGCTTATGATTTTGTCATTGGCTCCTTTTATTCAACTTTCCTCCAGTGACCCAGTGTGAAGGCGCCAGCTAGATCCAGAGCGCCCGTGGGTCGGAGTGGGTTTCACAACCAGGATCAGTCCCAGAGAGAAACTAAGAGTGCTCCGGGAGACAGACGTGAACTCAGGGGAGAGTCAGCCAGCTTGACTGACCCCACTCAGTGGGGAGGGTGGAGAGGTTGCAACCAGCTGGCAGATGAACACGAGGCTTAGTTCCCTCCAGAAATTCAGACCTGGGCTGGGGAGCCGCAGGCGGTTCCAGACCCCACATTGCAGCAGGACAAACACTCCATGGACCCCATGGCTCAGCATCCTGCTGGGTAGAGTTGAAGGAGCTGGTCCCTACACCCAGCCAGCTGGTCTCGTGGTTTTCCTTACAACCAGGTACCCCGGAAACTGTCACAGAGCACAGGGAAACCGTGGAGTGGAAGAAAACGCATGCGCATGAACACATGCGGAAGAACGCAACGCATGCGCAACGAACAAGCATCCTTGTGGGTCTGGGGCTTCATCTGTATTCTCACTGATTCATAACTATGCTGGAGGCTGTTTCTTTTTTTAATATTTATTTCTTTGTGGCTGCGCTGGGTCTTCGTTGCTGTGATCGGGCTTTCTGTAGTTGTAGTGAGTGCGGGCTACTCTTCACTGCAGCGTGCAGGCTTCTCATTGTGGTGGCTTCTCCTGTTGTGGATGTGAGCCGTAAGGGTTCAGTAACTGTGGTGCCCGGGCTTAGTTACTCCACAGCACGTGCGATCTTCCCGGACCAAGGATCAAACCCAGGTCCCCTGCATTGGCAGGTGGATTCTTATCCACTGGATCACTGGGGAAGTCCCCTTGAGGCTGCTTTTGGCATCCCCATTTTATGGATCAGGACCAGGAGGCTTAAGAAGGTTCAGTCAATTCCACTACATCACACAGACAGGAACTTGGGCGGGAGGCTTCATCCTCACACTCCTTCCGCTATATACACAAACCCACTCCTTCCAGACCTAGGAGGGCCTCGTGGCTGTCTGTGCAGATAACCCTGTTGAATATTGTCCTCCACTCGCCTCCCCCACCCCACCCCATCCCGACAAGCCTCCACTAATGTTGATCCGAAGGGTAATTTTCTTGTCAACTGAATAATTAATGGGCTGCACACTACAGTGGCCCTCTGTTATTCTGCCTCTCGAAGATATATTTCAAAATGAATAGCTGTTTAACCAATCACTTGGCAGGAGTATTACCCTTAGGTGTTTCTGTCAATCAGCCTTTTCACACATCCAGCCTGAAGGAGGCAGAATCAATTTGGGTATCTGCTCTAGGAAAGTGAAGGCAGCCACGAATTAGACGTTCTTGGGCTATCAGAACTTGTCGCCTGTTAGCACTGAACGGTGGTGAGGATTGCCCTTGCAAGCTCCTTGGCCCAGCGCTCGGGTGCTCTGGCATTGTCTGCCACTTTTAATAAAGTGGGACGAGGTCTTTTGTAGTGGCTTTAAGATAATGCCTTGTACTGCAGGCGTGTCTATTCTTTCTCAGCCATCAGAGCATTTATTCTGCTATTTCCCTTCACAGAGGCTTCAGGCAGTAGCTTTACAAGAGAATTTAGAAACTTCAGTTAGCCCAGGAATGGGAAGACTAAAGAGGGTGGGCGTTTATTCAGAAAAAAAAATTCTGATGCGTCTGAGGGGTGCTTCAGAAGTGCCTTTCATGGGAAGAGGGTTTACCAGATGCTGGCTAATGTTGTTGTTTAGTAGCTAAGTTGTGTCAACTCTTTGCAACCTTATGGACTATAGCCTGCCAAGCTCCTCTGTCCATGGGATATCCCAAGCAACAATACTGGAATGGGTTGCCATTTCCTTCTCCAGGGGATCTTCCTGACCCAGGGATTGAACCCGCATCTCTGCATTGGCAGGCATGTTCTTTACCACTGAGCCACCTGAGAAGCCCAGCGTACCAGAGCAACAAGCAATTAAGGCTTCCTGGAAGAGGTGGCACTGTGAGCTGAGTCTGGGTGGAATGGGGAAGATATCAGGAGACTGGGGGGTGGAAAAGGCAAAGGAGAAAAGGAAAGATATACCCATTTGAATGCAGAGTTCCAAAGAATAGCAAGGAGAGATAAGAAAGCCTTCCTCAGTGATCAGTGCAAAGAAATAGAGGAAAACAATAGAGTGGGAAAGACTAGAGATCTCTTCAAGAAAATTAGAGATACCAAGGGAACATTTCATGCAAAGCTGAGCACAATAAAGGACCGAAATGGTATGGACCTAACAGAAGCAGAAGATATTAAGAAGAGGTGGCAAGAATACACAGAAGAACTATACAAAAAAGATCTTCATGACCCAGATAATCATGATGGTGTGATCACTCACCTAGAGCCAGATATCCTGGAATGCAAAGTCTAGTGGGCCTTAGGAAGCATCACTATGAACAAAGCTAGTGGAAGTGATGGAATTCCAGTTGAGCTATTTCAAATCCTAAAAGATGATGTTGTGAAAGTGCTGCACTCAATATGCCAGCAAATTTGGAAAACTCAGCAGTGGCCACAGGACTGGAAAAGGTCAGTTTTCATTCCAATCCCAAAGAAGACAATGCCAAAGAATGTTCAAACTACTGCACAATTGTACTCATTTCACATGCTAGCAAAGTAATGCTCAAAATTCTCCAAGCCAGGCTTCAACAGTACATGAACTGTGAATTTCCAGATGTTCAAGCTGGATTTTGAAAAGGCAGAGGAACCAGAGATCAAATTGCCAACATCCACTGGATCATCGAAAAAGCATAAGAGTTTCAGAAAAACATCTGCTTCTGTTTTATTGACTGTGCCAAAGCCTTTGACTGTGTAGATCACAACAAACTGTGGAAATTCTTCAAGAGATGGGAATACCAGACCATCTGACCTGCCTCCTGAGAAACCTGTATGCAGGTTGAGAAGCAACAGTTAGAACTGGACATGGAACAACACACTGGTTCCAAATTGGGAAAGGAGTACGTCAAGGCTGTATATTGTCACCCTGCTTATTTAACTTATATGCAGAGTACATCATGTGAAATGCCAGACTGGATGAAGCACAAGCTGGAATCAAGATTGCCAGGAGAAATATCAATAACCTCAGATATGCAGATGACACCACCCTTATGGCAGAAAGTGAAGAACTAAAGAGCCTCTTGATGAAAGTGAAAGAGGAGAGTGAAAAAGTTGGCTTAAAACTCAACATTTAGAAAAGTAAGAACATGGCATCCAGTCCCATCACTTCATGGCAAATAGACCGAGAAACAGCAGAAACAGTGGCAGACTTTATTTTCTTGGGCTCCAAGATCACTGCAGATAGTGACTGCAGCCATGAAATTAAAAGATGCTTGCTCCTTGGAAGAAAAACTATTACCAACCTAGACAGTGTATTAAAAAGCCGAGACATTACTTTACCAACAAAGTTCTGTCAGTCAAAGCTATGGTTTTTCTAGTAGTCGTGTATGGATGTGAGAGTTGGACTGTAAAGAAAACTGAGCACCGAAGAATTCATGCTTTTGAACTGTAGTGTTGGAGAAGGTTCTTGAGAGTCCCTTGGACTGCAAGAAGATCCAACCAGTCCATCCTAAAGGAAATGAACCCTCAATATTCATTGGAAGGACTGATGCTGAAGCTGAAACTCCAATACCTTGGCCACCTGTTGTGAAAACCTGACTCATTGGAAAAGACCCTGATGCTGGGAAAGATTGAAGGCAGGAGGAGAAGGGGATGACAGAGGATGAGATGGTTGGATGGCATGGCCAACGTGATGGACATGAGTTTGAGTAGGCTCCGGGGGTTGGTGATTGACAGGGAAGTCAGGCATGCTGCAGTCCATGGGGTTGCAGAGTCAGACAAGACTGTGTGACTGAACTGAACTGACTGAAAAAGGATTTGGAAGACGTGGTAAATTCATGGAATCGACCATTCCAATGGATCTAGCCTCTGCCTAATAGTGGTTGAAGAGGCAAAAATACTTGTAGAAACATTGCTGGTTCCTACAGTTGTTGGCCTGTCCCGAAGGTCACCTGCAGAGGTCCCTTCCCTGCAGATGGCCTCCTGCATCTCTCTGCCTGATGGGCTTGACCAGTCATAAGACTGTGTTCATGTCTTGAGCTTGGGGGTCGGCTGGACTCATTGGGAGTTGGTTCCGTAGGAGTGACCTGCAACCTATGAGTGATAGAAGTTTGTCAATAAATACTTCAGTTTCCTCATCCCTCACTGGGAAAGTATTGAGGTGGATCCACACAGTTTTCCAAAGGGCCCTGGGGAGACTGGGTACCAGTTTCCCACAGGAGGAAGACATTGATTGACAGCCTCATTTTGCCTGTGTGAGTGCAGAGCCTCTGAACAGATGAGCAGCCTTTCTTCCACACTCCTTCACACACACCTCACCTCTGTTGGCCCGCTTCCACATCAGATGATGCTGACAAAAGCCAGCTTCCACACAGGTGATGACAACACCTTGTCTCGTCTGATCCATGAATCACTCTCTTTCTGTTTCAGATTGTCTCAGAGCCCATGTCTGAGGGATCTCCTCACAGCCACCCCACCCTCCCAGGATCAAACACACACAGATTCCAAATGTGAGGGAATTATTTTCCAATAGCCAACCTTGTCAATGGGAGACTTAAAAAAAAAAAAAAAACAACATTGATACATTCAGACCTAGTTTATTTCTTTTTTTAAAATTTAAATGTAGTTGATTGACAATGTCTATTTCAGGTATATAACACAGAGTCAGTTACACCCGTGTGTGTGTGTGTGTGTGTGTGTGTGTGTGTGTGTGTGTGTGTGTATTCTTTTTCAGATTCTGTTCCCATTGGTTATTATGGAGTATTGAGAGTTCCCTGCACTAAACAGTAGGTCCCTGTTGATTATCTATTTTATATATGTGCTCATGTGCTCAGTTGTGTCTGACCCTTTGTGACCCCATGGACTATAGCCTGCCAGGCTCCTCTGTCCATGAAATTTTCCAGACAAGAATACTGGAGTGGATTGCCATTTCCTCCTCCAGGAGATCTTCTTGACCTGGGGATCAAACCCGTGTTTCCTGGGTTTCCTGCATTGGTAGGTGGATTCTTTACCCATGTGCCACCCATGAAGCCAATATTTTATATATAGTATCCCATGGACAGAGGAGCCTGGTAGGCTGCAGTCCATGGGGTCTCGAAGAGTCGGACATGACTGAGCGGCTTCACTTTCACTTTTCACTTGTATGCATTGGAGAAGGAAATGGCAGCCCACTCCAGTGTTCTTGCCTGGAGAATCCCAGGGATGGGGTCGCATAGAGCCGGACAGGACTGAAGTGACTTAGCAGCAGCAGTTAGTAGTAGTAGTGTGTGTATGTTAACCTCAAACGGGGAGTTAGTGTCCTGGTTCAGGTCATTTGGAGCCAGTCTTAATCTACTGCTAAGAAGGCTTTCGAAGCTTCCACAGGATGATGGCTCACAGTAAATAAGGTGAGGTTACTAGCATTGTTTTGATGGAAGAATGAGTTAGTGGTCAAAAGGTCAAGAGAGGTGGAATGTTAGAGTAATTTATTACAGGAAACCAGAAAATCTAGCTCCTTACTGGAAATGCTCTCCCATCTCATGCCCTTCTCCCCACCTCCCCCAGTAGAATCTACAAATGTGTTTTACACCTTTCTGAAACAGTCAGAAATGTGCTGGGTGAGGGGAGCACCAAATTCCTTGAGAGGTTAATTGGTGACTGTTTTCTGTATCGTAGAGATGCTGCCATGAGCTGAGTTCCCTGTTATCAGTGTGGGTAATAGGACCTCAGTGCTGCAAAGGCCACGTAGTGGCATTTAACTGACAAGGCAAAGCAGAAATAATTAATATAATGGGTAGCAAAGCTTGGATGGCAGCCAATGGACCCTGAACTTAAGGGAATTTATGGCAATGACCATGACATTCCTGGGGACAAGGTACATAGGAAGCTGTGGGTCAGCCTTCTCCAATCAGCCAAAAGACCTTGAGAGCAAAAACTGAGGCTTCCCCCAAAAGAAGAAGAAATTCGACTTTAAGACAGCAGCATCAACTCCTACCTAAGTTTCTAGGGTGTTAGCCTGCTCTGTGGTTTTCAGACTGACCTGCCCCCAAATTGCATGAGCCAATTTGTTAAAATAAATCTGTTGATAGACTGGTAGATCAATAGATTATGTCTCTGGAGACCCTGATTGACACAACTTCCTTCTCTGACCTTAAAACCCCATACCTGTTCCCTGGATGCCACTTTCCCAAATACATTGTTCATATCAAGTTCTTTCCCAGGCTTTACTCTACTGAGAAAACCCAGCCTAAGACAGCAGGTCTTTGAAAAGATGGCCACTTTTACATCCTTTCAGTAAAATTTTGTGATAAGCCAATTGTTGTCTGACAGTAAGGGCTTGTTATTCGTAGAGAAGTTCAAAATATTGAAATAAAACTTGATTAATGCATATGTTCTTGAAGCTTTATTGGAAAATTTAAAATGCAAATGAAAGATGTCAAAGTCATGAGTTGGGAACTGAGTCACCAACATTTGTAACCATGGAAAGCTATTCATCTTCAAGGTTGTTTGAGTTCTCAGTTATATGGGAGACTGATAGGAAGGATTTACATCAGGGAATCCTGTCCAATGTCCCTCTCCCCTCTCTCCCCAATAGAATCTAGAATCTGGTCATTTTTCATCATCTGCAAAGCTACTACCTGGTGCCATTCATCATCATTTCTTACCTGGGCTATCACAGACTCCTAACTGGTCTCCCTGTTTCAATTCTTACTCCTCTTCCATCTACTCTCATTCCAGAAATTGGAGGAATCCTGGTAAAACTCAAACTCAGATCATGCCATTCCTTCTCTGCTCACAGTTACTCCAGACTTCCTGTTTTGCTCAGGATAAAAGCCAACATACAAGAGCTTTCAGGGCCCAGTGTGATCTGGCCTCAGTGTCTCTCCCGATCTCATCTGTTGTTCTTTCCTTCACTCACTCCAGACCTATGGTTTCCTCACTCTTCCTCAAGTGTACTTGACATGCTCCTGTCTTGAGACCTTGCTGTTCACCCCTCCCGGAATTTTCCTCCCCTCCACATCTCTCTAGGGCTTCCCTAGTAGCTCAGTTGGTAAAGAATCTGCCTGCAATTCAGGAGACTCTGGTTTGATTCCTGGGTCGGGAAGATGCCCTGGAGAAGGGCTGGGCTACCCACTCCAGTATTCTTGGGTTTTCTTGGTGGTTCAGCTGGTAAAGAATCTGCCTACAATGTGGGAGACCTGAGTTTGATCCCTGGGTTGGGAAGATCCCCTGGAGAGGGAACGGCTACCTACTCCAGTATTCTGGCCTGGAGGATTCCATGGACTGTATAGTCCATGGGGTCGCAAAGAGTCGGACACAACTGAGTGACTTTCACTTTCCACGTCTCCCTGGCTCACTCCATGTGACTGCCCCATTCCCAGCTCCCAGGGCCACACTGTAGCATAGACACATGCTGGAGATCAACTAGCCGATCTTCTAACTGTCAAGTTGGGAAAATTGAGAAACACAGGTTGAATGGCTTCCAGGGTAGCACAGTGGTAAGAATTCGCCTGCCAAACCAGGAGATGCAAGAGACCTAGGTTCAATCCCTGTGTCGGGATGATCCCCTGTTATAGGAAATAGCAACCCACTCCAGTATTCTTGCCTGGAAAATCCCATGGACAGAGGAGCCTGGTGGGCTACAGTCCATGGGGTCACAAAGAGTCAGACACGCCTGAGCGACTAAGCACGCAGGCACGCAGGTTGAACGAGTTCCCGGATCTCACATAAGACAGAAGGTTGGCAAAAAAAGCCATGTTTCGCAGACTCTCCGTTCTGAGAGATGTTTCTGAGAATAATTTTGTTTCGAGAAAGAGGATTTGGCAACAGATCATTCAGAGAACATTTTCATCTGTGTTTCTAGGCGTAACATGGGGTGGATCTACTAGAATTGTGATGCCTAGAATGATGGATGGGTGTTTCATCCCATACTGTGTGGAAGAGGAGCTGGAAAGCTCAGCACTGCCCCCTCCCCCACCCTGCCATCAACCTCTGCTAACACGGGGGCTTGGTGGTGGTAATCCCCATGGGAGACGACGAGGGGGAGGGGCAGAGCAGGCTTGTACTTCATGCCTGTGTCATATTCAATATTCCCTGGCAGGTGCAGAAAATGACTCACTCCCCCCTACTCCTCTGAAAATGTCCCTTCATGTTTCATAAACAACAGCTTTGCTGTGCCATTGTCTCCCTTCGTTATTTTCATAATTCATAATTATCTTAGTTCTTAAAATGTAGACGTACATTTAAAAGCATGATCCAATCGTGCTTGATTGCTGCCACATTGTGTTCAAAGTAATTACCATTCATTTGGCTTTTGAGGCTGTTGAATGAATTTTCCACATGAGATTCCTTAATTTGTACATATTTTATTGCTATAAAATAGGTATTGGCAAGCTGCCTAAACTCTAGCGAAGGCCTTTAATTCCTATCACTATGTGATAAAACAAATTGAGTGCAAACTGAGAGGCTTAAGATAGAACACTTGAAATGGATTCTTCTCATTTTTTTTTTTTTTTTTTTGGTCTAAACCAAGTTTCCGCAGGTGTGAGACACAGGTAAGATTAAAGTAGCTTAGTTTGGGCTGAGAGCTCAGAATTATTTTAGCATTTGTATAATAATTATAATGTCCCTCTGTGATGGCAAAACCTCTCTCTTCCCCTGATTCATTATTCCTTGGGGAAATGGATATTTGGAGAGAGAAGGTTATTGCTATTTTTCATGGAGAGTAAGAGAAATCACATGGGTTTCCCTGGTGGCTTAGCTGATAAAGAATCCACCTACAGTGCAGGAGACCCGGGTTCAATCCTTGGATCAGGAAGATCCCCTGGAGAAGGGAATGGCATCCCAGTCCGATATTCTTACCTGGAGAATTCCATGGACAGAGGAGCCTGGCCGGCAGCAGTCTGTGGGGTCACAAAGAGTCAGATAGGACTGAGCGACTAAAAAGAAAAAAGAGAAATCACATACTCACAAAACAAAGCCAGGGAATTCTTGGTCAAGGTAGAGACCTGGGCTACACATTTAAACCAGGGTGGGCTCTGCCAAACTCTAGCCTTCAGAAGTCATTCTACTTCTTTGGACCCAGTTGGCTCACTTGTAAAATTAAAGTGTTGAGATAAGTGATTTCTAAATTGAATATGTAATTTGCTTTTCTGAGGTTATCGGTATCTTGGATTTATGTAAGACCTTTTTACTGAAGCCTTCTATAGGGTTTTAAAAATCACATGTACACTATTCTGCCCACTAGTAAGTGAGATGGGAGATAAAGTTATAGAAACTATTCAAGTGTTGGGTAGATGACCTTCAAGGTCTCTCCAGGTTTATCATAATCCCGAGATTCCTTGATTCTTTGTGATCAGTGAAAGTCTTCCTCGTTCGTTCAGTTGGGTCTCCCACCACCCTCCAACCCAAATCCTTCCCACCAGCTCTGAGTCTCCCAGCAAAAAAAAAAAAAAAAAAGACAAAAACAAGCAAACAAAAAACTGCCCACACATGTGTCCATACGTATGCATTTATTGTCCTTCAAATACCTCCCAGTTTTTCTCTGCTTCCACCCAGATTTACAGTTGTTGGCATTTACTTGGTTCCACAGCATCATATATTGGTTTTTAGTGTTTAATACCTATTTCCCTTCTTTCTAAAACTAATTGTATTAATATACTCCTAGAGAAAAGAGTTGATGTTGTTTTCTTCCATCTTGGATTTCACCCATAGTGAGAAGTGTTGTTTTATCATTCTGTTGTGTCCAACTCTTTGCGACCGCATGGACTGTAGCCCGCAAGGCTCCTCTGTCCACGGGATTCTCCAGGCAAGAATATGGGAGTGGGTTGCCATGTCCTCCTCCAGGGGCTCTTCCTGACCAAGGGATTGAACCCATGTCTTGTATGTCTCCTGCACTGGCAGTTGGGTTCTTTACCACTAGTGCCATCTGGGAAGCCCAGATGAAACCATGAAAAAAATGAAAGTGTTGGCCGCTCAGTTGAGAATACTGGAGAGAATAGCCATTCCCTTCTCCAGGGGATCTTCCTGACCCAGGGATCAAATCAGGATCTCCGGCATTGCAGGTAGATTCTTTACCATTTGAACCATCAGGGAAGCCCTTGTAAGATTAGAGCATAGCCTCTGACAAATCATATGCCTCCTCGGAGCCATGCTTACTCTATGGTCAGCAGTAGCCTTTCTGCATCTGAATTACCAGCAGACCAAATGGACCAGAATCCTGGAGTGAGGGAAATGGGAGGAGAAGATGCAAATTGGCAGGAATCTGCACTATTGAATTTTTTTTAAACATTTTATTTTTTTGGAAATAAATTTAGATGCACAAGAAGTTGCAAAGATACTTCAGAGAGGTCCCAGGTAGGCTTCACGTGGCTACTCCAATAATTTTATCTTACTAATTATGGTAATTATTAAGTAGCTATTTACTTAACTAGTAACTATTTCCTTTTAAAATAATTACTAAAAAATTAAATAATGATACTACACTACTGAAACCAAATGTTTGGGGCTTCCCTCCTGGTCCAATGGTTAAAAATGCACCTTGCATTTCAGGGAATATGGATTCGATCCCTGGTTGAGGAACTAAGATCCCACATGTCTTGGAGCCATTAAAGCTGGGTACCACAACTAGAAAATCCATGCCAAAATGAAAGGTCTTGCATACTGCAACTAAGACCCAATGCAGCCAAAACAAACAAATAACTATTTTAAAAATTATGTAAATATTAAAAAAAGAAACCAAATGTGTGATGTTGGTATTATGTACCAGCTACCCAGGCAATTGTCAGGCAGTCTGGAACTTGAAAGTGAAAGTTGCTGAAAGTGAAAGTTGCTTGGTCGCGTCCTACTCTTTGTGACCCCATGAACTATTCAGTCCATGGAATTCTCCAGGCCAGAATACCAGAGTGGGTAGCCTATCCCTTCTATAGGGGATCTTCCCAACCCAGGGATCGAACCTAGGTCTCCCACGTTGCAGGCAGATTCTTTACCAGCTGAGCCACAAGGGAAGCCCAAGAGTGTGGATAATCAATGGATGCTCCTGATGGTCAATGTGACATTACCCAGCCATCCCTCTGAACAATGAAGAGAGGAGTTTGTCCTGGTTGCCTCAAGTGTCAGGAGCTTTCTGTCCCCTGACCAGCTCAGAGTCTATGTATGACATGCATCTCCTACCTCCACGTGCATGACTGGGCAGGTGTCTGAGGTTCTGTGTCTCTGGCAAACTCCTAAATGATGCTAGTGCTTCGGGTTCATGAAATATGCTTCAGGGAAGGATGTTCTAGAGCTGGATCACCGACTCTGAGCTTCGCTGACTGTATGACCCTAGGAATGCTGTCAAGCCCAAATTTCCGCATTTATGTGATGAGGGTAGTTAAGAGGGTAATACTCTCACAAGAATACTGTGACAGTAGGTGAGATCATACTATAGCATGCCTAGCATGGGTCTGTTCCCAGTTGTGACTCATTAAATCTTACTTTTCTTTTCTTTTTCCCCACCACCAAATGGAGATGACCTTCCTATGGGATCATGACGAAAAGCTAATCTGAACATGTGCAGAAAGAACAGGGCTTTCAAGCTCCTTCCAGAACTTACTAAGAGATTAGACCTTGTCCATACTGCAAAGATTTTGGTTAGGCCATAGTCATTTTTGGCAAGATACTCCAATATTCATGCCTGGAAAATCCCATGGACAGAGGAGCCTGGCAGGCTATGGTCCACAGGGTTGCAAAGTGTTGGACACGACTGAAGTGACTAAGCACGCATGCATAGTCATTTTTGCTTTGGAGTCTGTTTTATCATCTACCCCTAGTCCAAACTGACCTTTAATGTGTAACCGCTTGAAAAATGAGTGTTCTTAAGGGAATAATTCTCTAAAAAGGGCAACTCCACCTCGTTGCCCATCTTCTTGGAGACTAGGATCCCAGAATCTGGCTTGGAATCATCCTTCTGACCGTGCACTTTTCTGCTGGGGAGAGAGGTCCTGAAACGCAATTTATTGTAAAACACACAGTGGTTACAAGCTACCACAGTCAATGATATTCCTTTTATTACCACTCAGATGAGAACAGAAAATGACATTGGAAGGCAGTGAACTCACCAGAAGGGCAGAGAAAGTCATTAAATTCAACATGCATCATATTTCATAATCAGAAACCTGCAGTCAGCACTGACACCACAGAATGAGTTTGTTGCCGTCACAATAATATAAAACCCATTGCATCTGCTTCCTTTGGCTCTTTCTCTTTGGACCTCGCTGGGGCCAGGCCATCAATCACTGGAGACAGGGGATGGTGCAGACCACTGCACACTGGATTGCATAAATTGAAAATACATCAGTATTAGGGGGGAACACTGTCTTTAGTTTATCTCTGTTTGAGACGGTGGCTTCTGAAAGCCTGCGATGTTTGTACAGTTGAACCACCTAATTAGAGCAATTGCCCCAGCTTGGAGAAGGTGTGTGGTCCCTCAAGGTTTCTGTGGGATGAATGAAGAAGCAGCCTTTTCTACAATCAGAGGAGCCCGCCTTGAGACTTTGCTGGGGAGCTGATGGATTCTCTTAGCGGCATCTCAAGTGGCACGTAGGATATGTGTACCCCCATGTGTCAGTGTGGGTCCCCAGAGGTAACATATGCTTGTATAGGATCGAGGCTGATCTTAGAATTTCATTTTGATTTTATGTTCCATGCCAAAGTGTATGAGTTTGTGTTAATTTAAAGTATGTTTATTTCCATGTTTAATTTAAAACATGCAATGTTTTCCTTACATCCCTTAATATTGACAATCCAAGGGTATGTGGCAAGAATCTCCTGAGTCTTTGGGGGCCCCTGACATACTTGGTTTCATAGTTCTAGGAAGGTGTACTTAAGAAGTGTGTGTCTATGGGATAAATCCTGAAATTTGACTCAATGATATAAGAGCCTTCATGAACGAACTTCTTATCTCATGTCTGAGCACACAAACCCAGCAACCCTTACTTCCAGCATGCTGAATCTCTGTATGGTTTCCTTACTGTCTCTAGCCCTTCAAATGCAATGTACCAGTTTCTTCCTGCTACTATGGATTAGCTTCCATAATAGCTGTTTATCTATTGATAAACACTGGTTTATCTATGATGAAAAGGTCACACTGGTTTTAAGTGGCAGAGTCAGGAACCAAAACTTAGGAATCCTTGCCCACTTAATAGACCTTTCACTTATAATTCAAGAAGTGCTTGAATTATAGCAACATGGATGGACCTCAAAAACAACATACTAAGTGAAGAAATCTGGGCAGAGAAAGACAAATATTATATGATATTACTTCTATGTGAAATATAAAAAAAAGATACAGAGGAACTTAGTTACAAAACAGAAATAGACACACTTCAGTTCAGTTCAGTCTCTCAGTTGTGTCTGAGTCTTTGTGACCCCATGGACTGCAGCATACCAGGCCTCCCTGTCCATCACCAACTCCCAGAGTTTACCCAAGGTCATGTCCATCATATCAGTCAAGCCATCCAACCATCTCATCCTCTGTTGTCCCCTTCCCCTCCCACCTGCAATCTTTCCCAGCATCAGGGTCTTTTCCAATGGGTCAATTTTTTCCATCAGATGGCCAAAATATTGGAGCTTTAGCTTCAGCATCAGTCCTTCCAAAGAATATTCAGGATTGATTTCCTTTAGGATTCACTGGTTGGATCTCCTTGTAGTCCAAAGGACTCTCAAGAGTCTTCTCCAACACCACAGTTAAAGGCATCAATTCGTCAGCACTCAGCTTTCTTTATAGTCCAACTCTCACATCCATACATGACCACTGGAAAAACCATAGCTTTGACTGAATGGACCTTTGTTGGCAAAGTAATCTCTCTGCTTTTTAATCTGCTGTCTAGGTTTGTCAGAGCTTTCCTTCCAAAGAGCAAACATCTTTTAGTTTCATGGCTGCAGTCACCATCTGCAGTGATTTTGGAGCCCAAGAAAATAAAGTCTCTCACTATTTCCATTGTTTCTCCGTCTATTTGCCATGAAGTGATGGGACCGGATACCATGATCTTAGTTTTCTGAATGTTGAGTTTTAAGCCAACTTTTTCACTCTCCTCTTTCACTTTCATCAAGAGGCTCTTTCGTTCCTCTTCACTTTCCGTCATAAGGTTGGTGTCATCTGTGTATCTGAGGTTATTGATATTTCTCCCGGCAGTCTTGATTCCAGCTTGTGCTTCATCCAGCCCAGCATTTCACATGTTGTACTCTACATATAAGTTAAATAAGCAGGGTGGCAATATACAGCCTTGACATACTCCTTTCCCGATTTGGAACCAGTTTATTGTTCCATGTCCAGTTCTAACAGTTGCTTCCTGACCTGCATACAGGTTTCTCAGGAGGCAGGTCAGGTGATCTGGTATTCCCATCTCTTGAAGAATTTTCCACAGTTTGTTGTGATCCACATAGTCAAAGGCTTTGGCATAGTCAGTAAAGCAAAAGTACATGTTTTTCTAGAATCTTGCTTTTTTGATGTTCCAGTGGATGTTGGAATTTGATTTCTGGTTCTGCTGCCTTTTCCCTCTTTCTTTTTTTTTTTTCAAGTTTTAAGTTCTATTATTATTATTATTATTTTTAATTAGTTGGAGGCTAATTACTTCACAACATTTCAGTGGGTTTTGTCATACATTGATATGAATCAGCCATGGATTTACACGTATTCCCCATCCCGATCCCCGCTCCCACCTCCCTCTCCACCCGATTCCTCTGGGTCTTCCCAGTGCACCAGGCCGGAGCACTTGTCTCGTGCATCCCACCTGGGCTGGTGATCTGTTTCACCATAGATAGTATACATGCTGTTCTTTTGAAATATCCCACCCTCACATTCTCCCACAGAGTTCAAAAGTCTGTTCTGTATTTCTGTGTCTCTTTTTCTGTTTTGCATATAGGGTTATCGTTACCATCTTTCTAAATTCCATATATATGTGTTAGTATGCTGTAATGTTCTTTATCTTTCTGACTTACTTCACTCTGTATAAGGGGCTCCAGCTTCATCCATCTCATTAGGACTGGTTCAAATGAATTCTTTTTAACGGCTGAGTAATATTCCATGGTGTATATGTACCACAGCTTCCTTATCCATTCATCTGCTGATGGGCATCTAGGTTGCTTTCTGCTGCCTTTTCTAATCCAGCCTGAACATCTGGAAGTTCATGGTTCACATACTGTTGAAGCCTGGCTTGGAGAATTTTGAGCATTACTTTGCTAGCATGTGAGATGAGTGCAATTGTGCAGTAGTTTGAACTTTCTGTGGCATTGCCTTCTTTGGGATTGGAATGAAAACTGACCTTTTCCAGTCCTGTGGCCACTGCTGAGTTTTCCAAATTTGCTGGCATATTGAGTGCAGCACTTTCACAACATCATCTTTTAGGATTTGAAATAGCTCAACTGGAATTCCATCACTTCCACTAGCTTTGTTTGTAGTGATGCTTCCTAAGGCCCACTAGACTTTGCATTCCAATAAGTCTGGCTCTAGCTGAGTGGTCTCACCATCGTGATTATCTGGGTCATGAAGATCTTTTTTGTATAGTTCTTCTGTGTATTCTTGCCACCTCTTCTTAATATCTTCTGCTTCTGTTAGGTCCATACCATTTCGGTCCTTTATTGTGCTCAGCTTTGCATGAAATGTTCCCTTGGTATCTCTAATTTTCTTGAAGAGATCTCTAGTCTTTCCCACTCTATTGTTTTCCTCTATTTCTTTGCAATGATCGCTGAGGAAGGCTTTCTTATCTCTCCTTGCTATTCTTTGGAACTCTGCATTCAAATGGGAATATCTTTCCTTTTCTCCTTTGCCTTTCACTTCTCTTCTTTTCTCAGCTATTTGTAAGGCTTTCTCAGATAACCATTTTGCCTTTTTGCATTTCTTTTTCTTGGGGATGGTCTTGATTCCTGTCTCCTGTACAATGTCACGAACCTCTGTCCATAGTTCTTGAGGCACTCTATCAGATCTAATTCGTTGAATCTATTTGTCATTTCCACTGTATAATCATAAGGGATTTGATTTAGCTCATACCTGAATGGTCTAGTGGTTTTCCCTACTTTCTTCAATTTAAGTCTGAATTTGGTAATAAGGAGTTCATGATCTGAGCCACAGTCAGCTCCTGGTCTTCTTTTTTCTGACTGTATAGAGCTTCTCCATCTTTGGCTGCAAAGAACATAGACACACAGACATAGAAAATAAAGTCATGATTACCGAAGGGGAAAGGGTGGTGAAAAGGAGTAAATTAGGAGTTTGAAATTAACACACACACACACTATTATATGTAAAATATATAAAATAGATACAACAAGGACTACTGTAGCACAGTATAGGACAGGGGACTATACTCAATATTTTGCAGAAAACTATAAGGAAAAAAATCTAAAAATATATAAACATTAATCACTGTGCTGTACACCTAAAACAACATTGTAAATCAACTCCACTTTGATTTTATTTATATATATATATGTATGTATGTATGTGTATATAAGCAGGGTGGCAGTATACAGCCTTGACATACTCCTTTCCTGATTTGGAACCAGTCTATTGTTCCATGTCCAGTTCTAACAGTTATATATATATATATATATATATATATATATATAATGCAAAAAGAATTTAAAAAGAAGTGCTTTAAATGTTCAGGAAGATATCAGACATGTTGCAGTTAATATACAAAATCAATCTGTGATGAAAAGTGCAATAACTAAAATCAGATCATTATTGAAGCAGTAAAAGACTGAACTGATGTGGCAGAAAATCAAATTAACCAAATAAGAGTCAGAATCAAGAAAAAGACACTATATACAAAATTAACAGGAAATGAATGAAAGTGATGGGCATAGGAGATAGAGCATAGAACTCCCATCTGTCATGAAAGGAATTATAAAAAGAGGAAAAGACAAAGCAAATGGTGCAGAATTCACAATCAAGGATAGAAGTGAAGAACCCTCAAAACTTAAAAAAAATAGTGAACCTTAAAAACTTAAATGGTTACCCAACTCCAGGTAAAATGAACAAACAGATAGCGTCACCAGGATATAACGTTTTAACTGTTAAATTAAAAAAAAGTAATTTACCTTTACTTAACTGGAAGACTTAGAATGTAAGCACACAGAACTGGAAGATATGCAGATGATACCACTCTAGTGGCAGAAAGTGAAAAGCCTTTTGGTGAGGGTGAAAGAGGAGAGTAAAAAAGCTGCTTTGAAACTCAACATTAAAAAAACTAAGATCATGTTATCCGGTCCCATCACTTCATGGTAAATAGATGGGGAAAAAATGGAAGCAGTGACAGATTTTATTTTCTTGGGTTCCAACATTACTGCAGACAGTAACTGCAGCCATGAAATTAAAAGATGTTTGCTCCTTGGAAGGAAAGCTATGACAAACTTAGACAGCATATTAAAAAGCAAGGACATCACTTTGCTGACAAAGGTCCATATAGTCAAAGCTATGATTTTTCCAGTGGTCATGTACAGATGTGAGAATTGGACCATCAAGAAGGCTGAGCACCAAGGAATTGCTGCTTTTGAACTGTGGTGTTGGAGAAGACTCTTGAGAGTCCTTTGGACAGCAAGGGGATCAAACTAGTCAATCCTAAAGGAAATCAGCCCTGAATATTCATTGGAAGGACTGATGCTGAAGCTCCAATACTTTGGCTACCTGATGTGAAGAGTCAACTCATTAGAAAAGACCCTGATGCTGGGAAAGATTCAAGGCAAAAGGAGAAGGAGGCAGCAGAAGATGAGGTGGTTAGATAACATCACTGACTCAATGGACTTGAGTTTGACCAAACTCTGTGAGATAGTGGAGGACAGAGGATCCTGGCATGCTGTAGTCCATGGAATTGCAAAGAGTTGGACATGACTTAGTGACTAAACAACAACTGTAGAGGGGGTGTGATCAGTGGGGTTCAGTGATAAACTGTTTTATTGTTTTGTTTTGTTTTTTCATTTATTTTTATTAGTTGGAGGCTAATTACTTTACAATATTGTAGTGGTTTTTGCCATACATTGACATGAATCAGCCATGGATTTACATATGTTCCCCATCCTGCACCCCCCTCCCACCTCCCTCCCCATCCCATCCCTCTGGGTCTTTCCAGATTATTGTTTTAATCACCATGAGTGGTCAAATTACCCATTCTTGCCTTTCAAGGGTTTCTCAGGCAGATCCAATAACTTCTTAGTCACTTCTGATTACCAAACATCTAGTCTTCTTGACTTTGATCTCAAACTTGATTTTACTATCATATTTAATTCTAAACTCTACTCTCAGTGTTTAGAAGGACTGAGTAGCCCAAAGTGGCGAGAGGGTTGTGGAGCATGGTCTGTCCCTGACACAAGCTGCTCCATTAATCTCTCTTTACATCCAGACCCTCTGGTTGGTTGGGGAAGGAGATGGGCATTGAGGAAGTCATTGCCATATTTCAGTGGTTTCTTGGGCCTCTTCCGATTTCAGCTGCTGGTTGCCTCTGCTGGTGTATCCATTGGTGTTTTCGTAGGTGGGACATGAGGTTTTCTTGAGGTGAAGTTCAACTTCACCCTGACCCATCTTTCACCATGGACACCCTAACCCATCTTTCACCGTGGATGCCCAGACGGGCACCTTCTTTTGCCCTCCAGCCATTCGGGCACCCAACTGAGACAGGCTGGGACTTGGGACCCTCTGCTGCAGTGCCTGTACCCGGACAAGGTCCTCTCCTCTCCTCAGGCAACAAAGACACCTTGTGTTTTTGTGTTTGAAAAGCAGGGCCAGGGCTATGCATAAAGGCCAGGGCAGAGGAATATCCATAATTAATGGAGCTGAATTGCAGGGGGCTGGACTGAGAAAACAGACATTAAACTTAGTATCTTCTTCTATAATAGATCTAAGTACTTGAACATGACTTTTTTTTTTATATCCATAGGTACGTTGATATGGGAATTACTGCCATAAATCCCACGGATCTCATTTGTCAAACATCTGGACTGCTGTGGGGTGGAGTGTGTCAGGATATGTCAGCGGTGGAGGTAAGGACAGCTGCACATTGAAGCTCTAGGAAGATTAAGGTACTACTTTCCCCAAGTCAAGGGCTGTCCTTCTTTTTCAAAAAAATTAATAAAGTTGCACCAGCCTAAGTTGCAGCATGTGGGATCTTTGATCTTTGTTGCCATGTGGAACCTTTTATGCAGCATGTGAACTCTTAGTTGGGGGATCTAGTTCAGTCCCGACCAGGGATCGAACCCAGGCCCCATGCATTGGGAGCGAGAAGTGTTAGCTACTGGACCACCAGGGAAGTCTCAAGGCCTCTCCTTCTTTGCAGAAGTTGTGGAAAGTTTCAACCAGAGTTCTGTATCAATATAGTAGATTTAGCTGGTGAGTTTATCTTCCTTTCTGTGGCAAGATTACTGGAGTGGATTGCCATGCCCTCCTCCAGGGAATCTTCCTGACAGAGGGATCTAATCCACGCCTCCTGTGGCTCCTACATTGTAGGCAGATTCTTTATTGTTGACCCACCAGGGAAGCCCATTCCTCCCCCAAACCTATCTAACTTATATTAAAGATGTGCAACGTGTGCGAATGTTAATCATTTGTGTATTATATGTGTTGGGGAAGGGAGAATTTCTCCCTCTACCCCTCTTGAGTTCTTGTGGCTGAAGTTATAATAAAGTTCACACAAGACAGAGTAACAGGAAAAATGTGTGTGTGTGTGTATGTGGGCGAGGTGTAGGTTATCTTTTAAAAATCCCAAGTAATTTATCAAATATTCTTTTCCTTCTCCATTAATTTGTATGATTTATTGAACAATAATGTCATCTCTCCATAATATGGTTCCATTTGTGAACACTTTATCCTAGTTCACTCATCTATTTGTCTATTCTTGAGATCCCAATCCTTAATTATTATAGCTTATAGGATATGTTGATAATTAGAAGGGAAGTTCCCTTCTTGATTATTCTCCAGTTTTGAAGAATAATGTATTTACCACCTAACATCACCATTCACTCATTAAGTTTCCAAAGTTACCTTTTCTGAAAGTTCATTGAAATTGTGTGGAATTATTATCAGTAATATATACAAATAAAGTTCCTCAGGACTTCAAAAAGAACTAAGCTTGGAAATTTTAAAAGGATAAGTTTTCCTAGTTACTGTTAGTAGGTGAAAACCATCCACATGTTAAACTTCCTGGGGAACGATTTTCCAAGCCAGGGGAGGGGAAGAGCGAGTTCTCTACTCCACGGTCAATTCCAGAAGTCGCCGGATTGACATCTGGAGGATTCTCGAGGGATCAGGGTCTGACCCGAGCTGCTGTGTCCAGTCAAGATGTCATTCATTTGTGAAAGCTGCACAAAGACATGCTTAGATCTACAAACTCGCATTTTCCCACCGAGAACCCTCTCTGCTGAAAGGCCTGGAGGGCATAATTCAGAACACCATTGACTAGGTAGGAGTGGGAACTCTTGAAAAGGAATGTTATTTTTGAAAAGTAAAAAAAAAAAAAAGTACATATGACAGCGAGTAAAGCCAACCAACCCTTAGAGAAGTCACTCAAAATACAGAGGGTGTGTGTCTGTTGTGGCGGGGAAGGGTGAGAGTTGAAGACAGATGCACAAGCGTGCACACAGAGGGAGGTGGGTTGCCAAGTCTGGCTTCTTATTGTAATCATTATTAGACAGAGTTAAAGATCCAAAGACTATAAAGCAAGTCAATATTTCCTTCTCTGTTTTCTTTAGGAGGGTATGCTCTGGTAAGGCTGATAAGAATGTGAAGCTCAAGTGGGAATCTGATGTATGGCAGAGAGCTCAGCTTGGTGCTCTGTGATGACCGAGATGAGTAGGACTGGGGGGCACGGGTAGGAGGGAGGTCCAAGCGGAAGGGGATACATGTATACATGTAGCTGATCCACTTGGTACAGCAGAAGCTAACATAACATGGTAAAAACAATTATACGCCAATAAAAAATTGTGAGGTCCATCATTCCATTTCATTCTCTGTAAATTAGCCAATTGGTATTTGGGCTTCCTATGTCAATCTCTGAATTTTGTTAATTTCTACACATATATCCCCTCTTCAAAATGTGAATATAATAATTCCTGTTTAACCACAGAGTTTAGGATCCTGTAAATTTTGGTATGGAAGTCCATGATCAAATAAACTTGTCCTCATTAGAAAGATGAGGATGTAGGAAAGGGGACCTCTGTGAAGCTTTGTAGTATTTTTCCATTACTAAAGTATTAATGTTATAGCCACGCTTTCCGGGAAACAAACTCACTCAGAAGGACAATGCACATAGTGGAGTGCAGTTTATTACACCGGCGGGCCCAAGACAGAGTCTCCTCTTAGCCAAGGACCCCGACCAGCATTTGTGAAAATCTTTTATACCCCATGTGTACGCATCCAAACCCACTACCCCAATTCCCTTGAGACTTACATAAACAAAGCAAGGGTAAATACAACTACAGTAACCCCATGATTCACGTGTTATGTGTTCAAACAGTCAATAGTCAATAAGCCCGCAGTTACATTCCAAATAGTTAATAACCGATAAGCCTGTGCTTACATTCTGATAGATAGTGTCCGGAGGCAGGGGTGATTAGTGTCTGTTTTCTCTCCTTCAAGATTCCCCTGCCCAGAGGGGGGTCTTATCCTTCCATTGTCATTCCCACAGGCGCTAAGCACAGAGTTCAGAGTCCACTGGAGAGGTGGCCGCGCACGATCAGCACAGACAGGCCTGAGATGGAGTCCAGGCCCTATGAATTCCTTCTTCATTAATAGTAAAAATTGATCAGTAAACAAGCATAGCATTAATAACATTTTACCAATATTTAGTGATAATGAGATGCTGTATTTATTAATGTCTCTGTCTTATCTCTCAAAGACTTCCATGGTGTTCTTTCTGTATTGTTTCACTCTGTGTGTGTGTGTGTGTGTGTGTGTGTGCATGCATGCACGGGCACATGCTCAATCATGTCTGACTCTTGCAACCCATTGGACTGTAGCCTGCCAGGCTCCTCTGTCCATAGAATTTTCCAGGCAAGAATACTGGAGTGGATTGCCATTTCCTACTCCAATTGTTTCACTGATTTGCCCCAAATTCATGTTTTTGCATCTGCATTTGGAAATAAGCCTTTTGATTGCAACAGTATAGGGAACGTAAAAAATCATTAGGTGAAGTATATTTACACCATTAAATACTTTTTCTCTTTGATAACAGATTAAGGCTGAGAGAGGATGACCCGTCATGGGTCTCTGGCTATGGAGATAAGACCAGTCACTGATAGATAACAAGAGTGACAGAAATTTCAACCATGAAAAGTCATTCTCCTATATGCTAAGCTCAATGCCACTCAGACATTATCTGCTTTAATCCTCAATAAGAAGCATGAAAGCCTTTCACACTTCAGAAGACTGAGGCTCAGAGATGTTTAAGAATTTAAACATCTAGAGGTATAACTTTGATTTTCTTAATTTTTGAATTCACTCAACACATTTCTTGAGCATGTCCAAGGTACCACTTGGAATTCACCAGTCAACAACAACTACAACAGCATTTATATAGGAAGAGGACATTGTAAATGTCAACTATAAAAGATGTACAACTTGAGAGTTGCGAGTTAAATTTTATCTGGGGTAAAATGAAGACCGCAGCCTGGGAGGCAGCATCTCAGATAGCTCTGAGAGACTGCTCCAAAGCGGCAGTGAGGGAGGGTCAATATATAAGGTTTTGATGAAGGAAGAGTTCAAAACCATGGAGCACTCATTTTACAAAAGGTTTTCTGTTAGTCATGGGGATTTGATGTTACCATGAAGGGATTTAGTGCTTCTCTAGATATGGGGAGATGCAAGGATTGAGATCATAAAATCTGTTCCTAAAAACATCAAACTATCTAAAGACCTGTCCCACCAGATTCCCTGGAGCACAGAATGCCTCAACTCCACCCTGAACTCCCTCAGGGTTTGTTAAAGGTCAACAGCTATAGCAGCATGGGGTTTAATCTCCAAGGCAGATGGCAAATGCCTTTGCTGTTCAGTTGTTGGCAATGCTCTTGGTAAGTGCCAATTTGTAGTTGACAAAAGGAATTGCCTCACACAATTACAGGGGTTGGAAAGCCCCATGGTCTGTGAGCTGAGACCCAGGAAAGCCCGTGGGATAATTCAGAGTCCAAAGTCCAGAGAAGCAGGACCACCAAGGGTGGACAGCTCATCAGAATCTTTAATGGATGATGCCAGCCCACTCCCAGGCTAGACAGTCTTTAGGAAGTGACCCCACGTTTACTATTTGTACCTTGGGAGGACCCTCTTACTCTCTAAATCGTGACGATGGTGAATGACCCCAGAATATAAAAGCTTCTAGAGAAAATGCTGCACTGCTGTCTAGAGATTTGTCCAGATCTTTTCCTGCCCCTGGAACTGCTTGTCTGCAGCGGCCCCTGGCTCCTTTCCTCCTGTATACAATGAAGAATAACCAGGCAAATTTTAAAGCCTCTTGCTGTAGTAAATGTGTTTCTTTCGTCCTTGCTTCCACTAGTAATTTTGATCATTTTGTCTCAAAACTCATGACCTGAAAAATGAGCACTATTGTAATTCAGAGTTTACACTCAACAAGCGTGATTGTTATTTTATGTGTCAAGTTGGATGGCCTCTGAGTGCCCAGAGCAAACATTGTTTCTGGGTGTGTCAGTGAAGGTGTTTCTGGAGGAACTTGGTGAAGTGGAGCCCCCTCCCCAGTGCCTGTGAGCATCCTCCAGTCCTCTGAGTTCCTGAATATAACACAGCAGCATGCTACATGCTAGGACTTCCCTGTGGCTCAAACGGCAAAGAATCTGCCTGCAATGAAGGAGATCAGGGTTCGATCCCTGGGTCGGGAAGATCCTCTGAAGAAGGGAACGGCAATCCACTCCAGTATTCTTGCTAGGAGAATCCCATGGACAGAGAAGCCTGGCGGGCTGCAGACTCTTCTTGCAAAGAGTCGGGCATGACTGAGCGACTAATGCATGCTGTGTGTTAGGTCACTTCGGTCATGTCCGACTCTTTGCAACCCTTTGGACTGTAGCCCACCAAGTTCCTCTGTCCGTGGGATTCTCTGGGCAAGAATACTGGAGTGGGTTGCCATGCTCTCCTCCAGCTGATCTTCCCGACCCAAGGATTGAACCTGCGTCTCTTCTGTCTCCTGCATTGACAGGCGAGTTCTTTACTGGCACCACCTACGGAGGAATTCACCACTTCCTATCTGATGGCTTTGACTGGGCTGTGGATCTTCTGACCCTAATGCTCTGGTCCTCGACCTCTCAGATCCAGACTGTAATCTACGTCCCTGAACTCCTTGCTTCTCAGACCTTAGAAGAAGAGACCCTAGAGATCTCGCGTCCTCTCTCTGCTGTGTGAGGACACAGTGAGAAGATGGCTAGCTGCAAGCCAGAAGGAGAGACTTCACCAGAACCTTGATCTTGGATCTCCAGCCATCAGAACTGTGAGTAATACATTTCTGTTTTTTAAGCCACCTGGCCTATGGTATGTTGTTATGGCAGCCCAAGCTGACAAGATGCAAGCTTCCTACATGGCTTCTCTTTTCACCTTAATTTGAGAACTGCTGCATTATTGGGGTGAGAAGAGGGTGAGGAGAGAGAGGATGAGGTGTTGGAGGCAGCCGTGTGGATTAGAAGGTGATGGAGAGGAGTTGAGGTAAGGCATCTCCGAGGAACCTGGGGAGGAAGGAAAAGATCTATGATATTAGGCGATTTGACCACAAGACCAATTTTATAAGGATGCTTAAAAAAAGATGGGAAATTGAGAGATGCCCCCAAATTTCAGGCTTGTGTGTGATTATGTCAGAAGATGGACCCATGTGGCCAGGATGGGGTACTGGCCGTGTATCACATGGACCCCAGTAGGCCTAGCATGCCCCCACTCTCCATGTATCGCCTTCACAAAATACCCCCAAACTTTCCACCAGCTCTCCAGCAAAGCTTGAATATAAAACCAATTTTGTGCTTCATCTCACATCTCCACCACCATTCTTTATTAGAACTCAGAAGAAGCCAGTCATTTGTTTTTTCTTTCATGTTTGAGACCCTAATTAGCAGTAATCAGTCTATTTCATAGACTATTTGCAAAGATACTTTCCTGAACTCACACACGGTGCTAAAAAAAAAAATTAAAAAAATAAACAGCATAAATAAATAACAGGTGCTGGCCTGATTAAGGGCATTCTCCATAGGGTAGATTTCTAATCTTCAGTGCCAGCCCCTACAATCTAAATTTTCTTGTAGAGGTGATAAAGGGAACCTGGAATTAGGTACATGGGGTTAGAGTATAAAATGGACAAGACACAGCATGCTTTATTGTCAACAGCAGGACAGCAAGGACTCGGGAGCTTTTGTCCCTCATCAGCTGAGCAATTCTAGTTAAGTTATTTAATCAATTGTAAACTCTGTTTTCTCATCTGTAAAATGGAGTTAAATAGCTGCCGTGCATGGTTATTATGAGGACTGGAAATAATAACGGGACTCAAGTGGGTTTGATGGTCAAATGGAAGCAATGGTCATTTTGTCCCTCTGTGGTGGGTCCGGTTGAGGCCACTTGGGGATGGAGCCAGTCACTTTTGGTACAACACAGATGCACTGCCCTCCCCTCCATGATGCCAATCCACCCACTGTGTGTCTCTGTCATTCTCTGGGAGGTTAACCCAGAGGATATGGAAAAAGCTCAGGGGAGCAGCAATGGGAGCCTGCCCTGAGGCAGTGGCATGTGGGATGGGTTTGAGGAATTAGTAAGATGTGGTGGTTTGGGGGATCGACTGGGGAAGAACTAGAGAGGGAAGTGGGCTTCTCAGGTGGCTCAGTGGTAAAGAATCTGCCTGCCAATGCAGGAAATGGGGGTTCAAACCCTGGGTTGGGAAGATCCCCTGGAGAAGGAAATGGCAACCCACTCCAGTATTCTTGCCTGGGAAATCCCATGGACAGAAAAGCCTGATGGACTTCAGTCCATGGACTTGCAAAAGAGTCGGACATGACTTAGTGACTGAATGAAATGAGAAAGAAGGATGATGCCCAGTTTCTAGTTTGGCCCCCTGGTTGGGTGATGATGGCACCACTGACCAGAAGATAGAATACAAGGGAAGTTAGGAGCCACATGTACAGTTGTGCAGGCTGTGCACTCCACAAAGTTGTCCAGTTGAGGGGATAAGTGGGCACCGATGTGCTCTTGGCATCTTGGAGTAATCCACACAAAGGCACTATGTAGACTAAAGCCCTAAGGAGAAGAATCAAATTAGGGGAGGTAATCCTGTGTCTCTTTAAACTAGATCATGACTGGAACATGAGGCTATCATCCATTGAAATCCCTTTTAAAGAAATTATTTTAAGAAATAATTCCTAGACTTAATTTACCAGGCAGCCGGAGTGGTGGCTCTGAAATGTGTATCAGGTCACACTTTGCTCCTGGAGATATGCCATAAGAGTGCCCCTTGGTTTATAAGAAAGTGTCCAAATCTCTTAAGACAAAGAACCTTCCGTGGTTAAGCATCTGCCTCCTTGCCAATCTCACCCCCACTCCATTCATAGCCTCACTGTCCCCCACTGGGTATGTTTACATGCTTCTCTGTCCAGAATGGCCTGCCTCCTCCCTTCTATCCTATTATCTCCTTATTATACTTCAAAATCCTCAATCATTTCCTTCTTGAGGAAGCTTGTTTTTATATTTGTTTTCAAAATATATATCCTTCTTGCATTCTAGTATCTTTGTTCTTTTACTCCTTTAAAATCAAATGAAGAGAGCAAGTGATTAATTCTATAACTTCGTTTGAAAAATGTCATGCAGTTCATGAGAAAGGTGCTCTCCCAAATGTAAAGTTACGTGGTTGGGATGCACTTGAATGAAAAATACCTGCGATTCTACTGTTCGGAACATCATATTTCTTCAACATGGGCACTGAGGCTTTGGTGAAGGGCTCTGCTCCACTGTTTATGAGAGCACTTGCACTTCCAGCATGATTTGGTGCAGAGTCACCATGCAAGAAACAGTTTAGCGAGAAAATGTAACATCCATTAGCACTTTCTCAGATTCTCAAGGTCTGAAATAAAGTTAATTGGATTCGTTCACAAATTCGAGAATCAGCCTAAAATAGTGTGTTCCAGAGGGTTTTCTGTGGGATGTTAGTGCTAAGAGAGAAGTATCATGGGAAGAAGGGAATCTGTAACACAAATGTTGCTGTTATTCTTCAGTCACTCAGTTGTGTCCAACCCTTTGCGACCCCATAGACTGCAGCACACCAGGCTTCTTTGTCTTCCACTATATCCCAGAGTTTGCTCAAGTTCATGTCCAGTGAGTAATATGAATAAGTTGAGGAAATGCAGAGCTAAGCACAGGTAGATGTCTTTTTCCTCTTGCAAAAATCTCAGAGACTTTGATAGGCTCACACGCATTGACTATCTCCTACAAAGGTCTAAGTCATGGGTCCCCAGCCCCTGGGCTGTAGTGAGCAAGGGAAACTTTATCCGCTGCTCCCCATCTCCTCCATGCTCGAATTACCCCCGAACCATCACTTGCATTATTGCCTGCACCATCCCCCTCATTGCTGACATTACACCTGGGGTGCTCCCCCAGCACCCCCATCTCCCCACTCCATCCCCTCACCCTGCATCTGTGGAGAAATTGTCTTGCAGGAAACCAGTCCCTGATGACAAAAAGGTCGGGGACTGCTAGTCTAAGGTATTCAGAGTCTCTAGACTTATTTGCCCACAAATCCCTCCTCTCAGAGATGAACTTGCACTTCTTGCAGTCTCTGGAAATCTTCTTGGGAAAAGGGCTTTGCAGAACTAAGTGTATTGCCCACCAAGATAGCAAGGATTGCTCCAAATACCTGTGGATAGAAACGAAGACTTAAGAAAAAAAATAACTTTAGCTTTCACGAGTGAGGAGGAAACACCCCACCCTCCTTGCATCACCCATTGTCATAAATCCTTTCTGTCTTCTCAGAAAGCTATAGTGGCTGAGACCCTATTGGGTGGTTGGATATAATTTACCTGTATCCCATACCTGTCCCTGAGTCAAGATGCGAGGAGGAATCTTGTGTCAAGCGGCTCTTGCTCTCTGTTGCCAGTTTTGCTGGAGAGGTGAAGAGAGAAAGGAGGATGGAGGCTATGTAGATGCTTAGTGTGTGGAGTGTAGTTGGTGGATCAGGAGAGGGGGTGTGGGTAGATGGCTGGCTGAACAGAGCCTAAGGCATGTGACAAAACCACATTGAAAATGAGATTAAATACACAGGTTAACTGGAAAAGCCTGAAAACTGAGGTCAAACACTGGGAGTAAAATTTTAAAACAAAAGGCAGCATTTCTCCCTTTTAGAGTTGCCGCAACCTTACGTGAAAGTGTAGTGATCCCATGGTCTATACAGTCCATGGAATTCTCCAGGCCAGAATACTGGAGTGGGTAGCCTTTCCCTTCTCTAGAGGATCTTCCCAACCCAGGGATCGAACCCAGGTCTCCCACATTGCAGGCCGATTCTTTATCGGCTGAGCCACAAGACACAAGAGAAGCCCCTATATATATACATATATATCTATATACACATGACATTGAAGTGAAAGTGTTACTTGCTCAGTCGTGTCCAACTCTTTGTGACCCCATGGACTGTATGTAGCCCACTAGGCTCCTCTGTCCACAGAATTCTCCAGACAAGAATACTGGAGTGGATTGCCATTCCCTTCTCCAGGTGATCTTCCTGACCCAGGGATCAAACCCTGGTCTCCCACATTGCAGGCAGATTTCCTACCATCTGAGTTACCAGGTGTGTACACACACACACACACACACACACACACACACACACACACACACACACATCCATCTATCTGTCAATGAGCCCATTTCGATGGTTTCCATGTGTTGGCTGTTATAAATAGTGCTGTTATGAGCATAGGGGTGTATGTGTCTTTTTGAGTTATAGTTTTTTCCAGATATATGGCCCAGGAGTGGAATTGTTGATCATGTGGCAACTCTAGTTTTAGTTATTGGAGGAACCTCTGTCCTCTTCTCCATGGTGAGTGCACCAATTTACATTCCCACCAACAGTGTACTTCTCCCCAGCATTTGTTATTTGTGGACTTTTTAATGATGGCCATTCTGACAGGTATGAGGTGGTACTTCATTGCAGTTTTGATTTGCATTTCTCTAGTAATTTGCGATGTTGAACATCTTTTTGTGTGCCTATTGGCCATCTATATATCGTCTTTGGAGAAACGTTTATTTAAGTCTTCTGCCCATTTTTTTTTAATCTGGCTGTTTGTTTTTCTGTTACTGAGTTGTATGAGCTGTTTGTATATTTTGGAAATTAAGCCCTTGTCAGTTGCATCATTTGCAAATATTTTCTCCCACTCCCTAGATTGTCTTTTCATTTTGTTTATGATTTCTTTTGCTGTGCAAAGTCTTATACATTTAATTATGTCCCATGTGTTTATTTTTGCTTTTATTTCTGTTGTCTTGGGAGATTGACCTAAGAAAACACTGATAGTATTTTTTTTTTTTTTTTTACTGATAGGATTTATATCAAGAATGTTTTGCTTGTATTTGCTCCGAGGAGTTTTATGGTGTAATGTTTTATATTTAAGTCTTTAAGCCACTTTGAGTTCATTTTTGTGTGTGGTGTGAGTGTGTAAACCAAACTTACTTGGTTTCCATGATGTTGTCCAACTTTTCCAACACCACTTGCTGAAGAGACTATCTTTTCCCATCATATATTCTTGCCTCCTTTGTCAAAGATTAATTGATCATGGGTGTCTGGGTTTATTTCTGGGCTCTCTAATCTATTCCACTGATCCATATGTCTGTTGTTGTGCCAATACCATGCTGAAGAAGGACATTTTATAATCATAAAGTCTCAATTCATCAAGAATAGAACTCCAAAATATGAGAAGCAGGAACTCCAAAATATGAGAGGGGACGACAGAGAATGAGATGGTTGGATGGCATCACTGACTCAATGGACATGAGTTTGAGCAAGCTCTGGAAGATGGTGAAGGACAGAGAAGCCTGGTATGCTGCTGCCCATGGGGTTGCAAAGAGTCAGACACGACTGAGTGATGAACAACAATGATAAAAGAACACAGAGATACTTTGACAATAAGAATGGGAAACGTGAATACCCATTCACATTGGGGTGAATTCTCTCCAATAATGGAGAGGATAGACACAAGAGCCACAAAGAAATAGAAACAAATTTTTGTAAACTTGGAATAGTAATGGTTTCTTAAATATGACAGCAAAAACAACCAAAGAAAACAAGTAAACTGGACTTCATCAAAAGTAAATATCATCGAAATTAAAACACTTGTGCTTTAAAGAATACCACCAAGAAAGTAAAAAAGAAAACCACAGAATTGGGAACAATAATTGCAAACTGTATATCTGATAAAGGATTTGTGTTCAGAATACATAAAGAACTCTTGCAACTTCATAATAAAGATAAACACCCCATATAAAATATGAGCACAGAACTTGAAAAGATATTTCTCCAAAGAAGATATACATTGCCAATAAGCACGTGAAAAGATGCTCAGCGTCACTTGTCATTAGAGAAGTGCAAATCAAACCCACAATGAGATGGCTATACTAATAATTAAAAAAAGAGAGAAAATAACATGGGTTGAGCAGGATGTGGAGAAATTGGAACCCTTGCACATTGCTGGTGGGATTGTAAAATGGTGCAGCTGCTGTAGAAAACAGCTTGGCAGTTCCTCAAAAAGCTAAACACAGAATTACCATATGACCCAGCAATTCCACTTCTGGGTATATACCCAAGAGAAATGAAAACATATGTCCACACAAAAACTTGTTCACAAATGTTCATTGCGGCATTATTCAAAATCGCTTAAAAGTGGAAACAGCCCAACTGCCCATCAACTGATTAACCGATAAACAAAATGTGGTCTGTCCTTGCAGTGGAATAATTCAGCCAATAAAAAAATGAAGTCCTGACACATGCTATAACATGGGTGAACCGTGAAAACATTATGCAAAGTGAAAGAAGCCAGACACAAAAGACCACTTATTGCATAATTCCATTTACATGAAATGTTCAAAATAGGCAAATCCATAGAGGCATGAAGGAGATTAGTGGTTCTCAGGGGCCGGAGGACTATGGAATAGAGTGACTGCTAATGAGCACGGGGTTCCTTTCAGAGTGAGGACATTGATCTAAAATGATACAGAGGAGATGGTTGCACTACTTTGTTAACATATTAAAAAAACCATTGAACTGTACACTTCGAAAGGGTGAATGTGATGGTATGTGAGTGATGTCTTAATAGAATTATTGTAAAGAAACTCCACTCTAATGGCAGAAAGTGAAGAGGAGCTAAAGAGCCGCTCGATGAAGGTGAAAGAGGAGAGTGAAGAAGTTGGCTTAAAACTCAACATTCAAAAAACTAAGACCATGGCATCTGGTCCCCTCACTTCATGGCAAATAGATGCGGTGGGAGTGGGGGGTGGCGTGGGAATGGAAACAGTGGCAGATTTTATTTTCTTGGGATCTAAAATCATTGTGGATGGTGATTGCAGCCATGAAATTAAAAGACGCTTGCTCCTTAGAAGAAAAGATATGACAAACCTAGATAGTATATTAAAAAGCAGAGACATCACTTTGCTGACAAAGGTCTGTATGGTCAAGAACATACAGTAGTCATGTGTGGATGTGGGAAATCGAAAGTGAAAGATACCCACTTGAGTCCAGCTCTTTGTGACCCCATGGACTATACAGTTCATGGAATTCTCCAGTCCAGAATGCTGGAGTGGGTAGCCATTCCCAACTCCAGGGGATCTTCCCAACCCAGGGATTGAACCCAGGTCTCCCACATTGCAGGTGGATTCTGTACCAGCTGAGCCACAAGGGAAGCCATGGATGTGACAGTTGGACTCTAAAGAAGGCTGAGCACCAAAGAACTGATACTTTTGAACTGTGGTATTGGAGAAGACTCTTGAGAATCCCTTGAGTCAAACCAGTCAATAGTAAAGGAAATCAGCTCTGAATATTCATTGGAAGGACTGATGCTGAAGCTGAAGCTCCAATACTCTGGCCACCTGATACGAAGAGCTGACTCATTGGAACAGGCCCTGATGCTGGGCAAGATTGAAGGTGGGAGGAGAAGGGGTTGTCAGAGAATGAGATGGTGGGATGGCATCACTGACTCAATGGACAGGAGTTTGAGTGAGCTCCAGGAGATGGTGAAGGACAGGGAAGCCTGATGTGCTGCAGTCCTTGGGGTCTCAAAGAGTTAGACACGACTGAGCGACTGCACAACAACCATAGTAGCAGATGAGGTTGAGGGGATGGTGGGGGTGGGGAGGAGGGGGAGGGTCATATAGGACATTTAAGGGGTAGCTACATCATTATTCTGAGTGAGAACCCTTGGTGGGTTTATGGCTGAGAAGTAACTTGGTCTGACTTACGTTTGAATGGGACCCTTGTGACTGCAGAGGAAAACAGACTGGAGAGAGAGACAAGGGGAGAAGTAGGGAGGCCAGACTGGAGACTGTTGCAATATCTCAGCTCAGAGAAGTTAACTTACCAAAAATACGCAGACAGAAACTCTGGCAGACAGTCTCCAAAGATGGCCCTAGTGAACACACCTTCTGTGAGTCAGGCCCTTGTTCAGTTCCTCTCAGTTGAACTGACGCTTGCCTGTGGCCAATAGGAGGCTGTAGAAGTATTATGCTATACCATCTGAGCTCAGACAACTTTCATATCTGCAACTTTGGGAGCTCTGAACCACCATGTTGAAGTCCAGCTACAGTAAGTCCCCTACATATGAACGAGCTCTGTTCAGAGAGTGCTTTTGTAAGTCCAATTTGTTCGAAGTCTGATGAAGCTAGCCTAGGTACCCAGATAACACAATTGGCTATATAGTACTGTAATGTAATAGATTTATAGTACATTTCCCACAAAGAAAACCTTTCACATATTAAAAACAAGCACAAAAAATAAGACATTTTAAATCTTATAGTATCTTGAAAAGTGCGGTAGTCCAGCTATACAGCAGCTGGCATCTAGGGGCTGCCACTGAGTGAACAGACAAGGAGAGTTGCTGGCTGGAGGAGAGAGAGAACGTGCGAGATGGTAGAGCTAAAGGATGGTCAGCAATAGGAGATGGAGGGTAAGCTGCAGTTTCACTGATGCCTGACATTGATGGCCTGGGTTCTGGTTCCTTGTTGGATTCAGTTCTATCCTCTTAAAAAATGATCCAGTGATGTCTGGGTAGTAGGTCTTTTTTTTCTAATCAAAGATGACACGGTAGCACTGGATTGCATTCTGAAGGGCTGATGGAACCTTCATGTAACTGTTCTACGTTTGGATCTTCTGTCTCAAAAACTGACAGTGTCTCCTCAAATAAAGAAAATCCCCTCGCCATTTGCTGTAGCATGAATCTCTTTGATTCTTCTGTACTTCTTCCTCTTGTCTCTCTTTGTCCTTCCTCTGGGTCTCCGATTTCATCAGGTCTTCATTAGTAAGCGCCCCATTCATATCTATGAAGGTTTGCAACTTGCAGGTTCATGTGTAGGGGACTTACGCTATGCTTAGTCGCTCAGTCGTGTCTGACTCTTTAAGACCTCATGGACTGTAGCCCACCAGGCTCCTCTGTCCATGGGATTTCCCAAGCAAGAATACTGGAGTGAGTTGCCATTTCCTCCCCCAGGGGATCTTCCCAACCCAGGGATCAAACGCAAGTCTCCTACATTGCAGGCAGATTCTTTACCCACTGAGCCCTCCAGGAAGCCCACAGGGGACTTCGTGTACTAGATAAAAACTTGGAACATTAGGCGAGGCCCCGTGCAGAGGAGGTACTATCCCGGTTGGGCCTCCAGATTCAGCGACCATTTGACTGCAATCCCCCGAGAGACCATAGGGCTTCCCAGGTGGCACAGTTGGTAAAGAATCTGCCTGCCAATGCAGGAGATGCATCAGATGCAGGTTCGATCCCTGGGGTCAGGAAGATCCCCTGGAGGAGGAAATAGCAACTCACTTCAGTATTCTTGCCTGGAGAATTCCATGGACAGAGCAGCCTGGTGGGCTACACCCCCTGGGGGTCACAAAGAATTGGACAAGACTGAGAGCATACAGACACAAGAGACCATAAGCCAGACCAGCAGAAGAACCTCCCTGTTAATCCAGATGATTGAAAGATAATTAGTGATTGCTGTTGCTTTAAGTCACTCATTTTGGGGCTGGTTTGTTTGCCACCACAGGCAACTGAAACAGAAATGTAAACACATAACATTCAATAATTGACTTTAGTGATATTGCTAATAAATTGGCCTAGCAGGTATCACATGCAGTCACCTGGAGGCCCCTTATTTTCTGAGAGGAGAACCGAGATTTGCAGTGCTTTTACTGGGCAATTTTCCCGAATCTGTGACTCCAGAATGACTATAAACATTATTTGCCCCTTATGTATTGTTTAAAAAACTGGTTCTACTAAAATGATTTATGGGCAAACTTCCTTTTTCATCTTGTATACCATATTTCCTGCCTTATGCTTGGTGTTCATTAAACAGATGCTCTTTTCTATATAAAGGGTGAAATGAACTCGGCTTGAAAGCCATTTTAAGGGGGCTCATTATGCTTTGATTTGTTGTTTCAAAACCATGGACACATGGCTACTGTGTTTATAATTCTGAAAAAGGAACCAATGGACTCCCAGGAAAAACAGTACCTTGAATACATACATATTATTTTATTCCATTTGTAAAAAATTACTTCTTATTGATGTATAGTTGCTTTATAGTGTTGTGGAAAGCAAAGTGTTTCAGCTATATATATACACACAGGCACACATACACACACATATATATAGGTGTATATATATATATATATACCCTCTGCTTTGGATTTCTTTCCCATTTAGATCACCATAGAGTACTGAGTAAGTTGCCTGAGCAATACAGTAGGTTCTCATTAGCTATCTGTTTTGTACATAGTATCAATAGTGTATATGTATCAATCCCAATCTCTCAGTTCACCCCCCCCCCCACCCCCGCCGCTTGGTGTCCATACATTTGCTTTCTACGTCTGTGTCTCTATATTTGATTTGCAGATAAGACTATCTACACCATTTTTTTAGCTTCCACATATATGTGTTAATATATGATATTCATTTTCCTCTTTCTTACTTCACCCTATATGACAGTCTCCAGGTCCATTCATGTCTATAAAAATGACCCACTTTTGTTCCTTTTTGTGGCTGAGTAATGTATGGATGTGAGAGTTGGACTGTGAAGCAAGCTGAGCGCCGAAGAATTGATGCTTTTGAACTGTGGTGTTGGAGAAGACTCCTGAGAGTCCCTTGGACTGCAAGGAGATCCAACCAGTCCATCCTAAAGGAGATGTGTCCTGGGTGTTCATTGGAAGGACTGATGCTGAAGCTGAAACTCCAATACTTTGACCACCTGATGCGAAGAGCTGACTCATTGGAAAAGACCCTGATGCTGGGAGGGATTGGGGGCAGGAAGAGAAGGGGATGACAGAGGATGAGATGGCTGGATGGCATCACCAACTCCCTGGTCGTGAGTTTGGGTGGACTCCGGGAGTTGGTGGTGGACAGGGAGGCCTGGCGTGCTGCGATTCATGGGGTCGCAAAGAGTCGGACACGACTGAGCGACTGAACTGAACTGAGTATTCCATTGTATATATGTACCACATTTTGAAACTCTACTTAAACTACATGTTGTAGGCTGAATTGTGTCCCCTGCCCCCAGAGGGCAGTCATATGTTGAAGTCATAATTCCTTGGTACATTAGAATGTAATCATATTTGGAGATAAGATCCTTAAAGATGAGATTAAGTTATTATGAAGCCATCAGGGGTGGGTTTGGATCCAGTCTGACTGATGTCCTTAGAAGAACAGAAAATTTGTACTCAGAGAAAGATGTTAGGGATATGCACAGATAGTGGAAAGACCAAATCTTAAGTGTTTTCATCACATTCACACTAATGGTAGCTATATAGTTGATCAATGTGTTAATTAGGGGTAACATTTTCCAGTTGTTGTACATGATGTGTGTGAGTGCTCAGTCAAGTCCAACTCTTTGTGATCCCATGGACTATAGCCTGCCAGGCTCCTCTGTCCATGGGATTTCCCAGGCAATTGCCATTTCCTCCTCCAGGGGATCTTACCGACCCAGGGATTGAACCCATGTCTTACGTGTCTCTAGCATTGGCAGGCAGATTCCTTACCACTGTGCCACCTGGGAAGCCCCTATAATGTTGCTATGTATTAATAAATCAGTAATTCAGTGCTTGGATTTCTCACAAGTGGTCACATCCAAAGCTTCTTAAATGTCACTTAAAATGTTGTCCCCCCCAATTCTCACAGCTTCTGATTTTAAATTGGATTTTAATTAAGTCTGAATTCAAGGTAATTTGAGCTTACAGTAATTCATTTCCATTCTCTTGATCCACTCTTGTTTTCATATCCTCATGTAATCTCCCTGCACGTAAACTTGCTCTTAACCTAAGGTAGGTGGGACAAAGTACTGCATTGAAAAGCCAGCTCTTTATATAAAGTTATCTTGTCTGAGCTGAGTACATCTGTTCGCCCAGTCTGTCGGCCAGGCAGTCGGCACCAGCCTTGGAGAAGAAGGAAGAGAAATCCCAATTTCTAATTCCAACATTAGCATCACAAATAAATTTTCTGGTATCTTTATAATAATTAAATTACAGGTTTTTCTCTTGCAAGTCACTGAGACTGTTCAAGTGAATTGATAGCAAGTTAAAAAGAAAGTCATTCAGTGGATACAATGCAGCATTGTTTTGAGTTAGAAGTGAAGACATCTGCTGATAAGCAAGAATCTTTGGGAGGTCATTTTATCCATTCTACTGGAGAACGTTGACCGTGGCAAGCAAGTCAAAATGTGGAGCCCATAACTGTCTCTCTTTCGGGTCACTAGCTGTTATTTGCGATGGCTTCGTACATTGAAATAGACTGTTCAGCAGAACTAGTAGGAATGACATGCCACTAACCAGTTTTTGTATCCCTGATTTATAACATATAAAAGGAGCTGGCTTAGAAGATACTTTAAAGAATTTTTGCCCCCAAAGCATATGAATATAGCGATTCCTTTAGCACCTTGGCAGTATTGGTCAACTAACAACTACAGAGGCAAAACAAATGCTCCATGAAAGGCGAAATGGCTTGATTTGCCTGGAACTGGGAGCTTTCTGGGACATACCCCAGAAGACTCAAATTCTCTCCTGAGATACAGCAGGCACAGTAGGTAGAATGTCCATCCTCTGAAAGATGCCCACATTCTGTCGCTGAGAACTTGTGACAAGGATGGCAAAGGTTGCAGATGGAATAAAGGTTGTCAAGTCAGCAGACCTTGAGATGTAGAGATGATCTTGGTTTACTGGATGGGCCCAGTGTAAATTACAAGGATCCTTACATGGGGGGAAAGGGAAGCAGAGAGAAGGGGAAATCAAAGAGGTAGAAATATGAGAAGGATTTGGCTTGATGGTGCTCGCATTGAAGACCGAGGAAGGGCTCACAAGCCAGGAATGCAACACCCTCTAGAAGCTGGAAATCAGAAAGAGTATAACCCTGGGGACTCCTTGATTTTAGCCCAGTGAGACTCAGGAATAGAACTCATGTCTCTTACATCGCCTGCTACCTCAATGCAGGAGATGTAAGATATGTGAGTTTGATCCCTGGGTCGGGAAGATCCCCCGGAGGAGGGCATGGCAACCCACTCCAGTATTGTTGCCTGGAGAATCCCACAGACGAGGAGCCTGGTGGGCTACGGTTCATGGGATCGCAAAGAGTCAGACGTGACGGAAGAAGCTCAGCACACAGCACAGAGGCCCCTCCTGGACTCCTGACTCAAGGATGGTAGAATAATCCACGTGTGTTGTTTTAAGCCACTAAGCTGGTGATGATCTGTCACTGCAGCCGTAGGAAGCTCATCAGCGGGAAAGCTGAATTCTGCCTCTTCTTGAATTTTTCCCATGGAATTTAAGAAAGAGCATCATAAGAAATGCTGCTGTGGGTGGATATCATAGAAAATACTTCTTGATAGAGCCCTGCTTCCCTTTCCTGTTGCATATTCACCCCAGGCTTCCACCTACTGCCTGTGGTTAGGGATCCTGAAAGCACTGTATTTCTTCCATCTTCCGTGCATCTTTGGGGGTTTGAAAGGATCACCCTTCCTTTTGTGGCACCACCCTCTTTAGCACTTATTTATTAACACGCTTAACCTGAAATAGCCGAATGACTTCCTTCTTGTCTTTCTTTCTTACTCTGTTAGGAAAGAGGACTTGTTCATTTATCTCTTGAGAGCCAGTGGCCACCAAAAAGCGATTCTTCTTTTATACTTTACACATTGTATTGAGTATCGATGATATACCAAACACAGAGCAAGTATTCAGTGAATGTTTACTGTAGATAAATTAAAGTAAAATATCTGAGCATTTTAGGTCAAACTGTGATTGACTTTATTCTTTATTCTGTTCAGTGTTCCTTACTTAAGGACTCAGGGCAAATTTGTTTCACAGTTGAGTTAGGAGAATCTTGCCGGGCTTCCCTGGTAGCTCAGACAGTAAAGCATCTGCCTACAACAGGAGAGACCCAGGTTCAATCTCTGGGTCAGGAAGATCCCCTGGAGAAGGAAATGGCAACCCACTCCAGTATCCTTGCCTGGAAATCCTATGGACAGAGGAGCCTGGTAGGCTACAGTCCATGGGGTCGCAAAGAATCGGACACGACAGAGCGACTTCACTTTCTTTTCTTCTTCTTTTTTGTCTTGCACAGGCAAGTGGTGTAACAGAGTTATTAAGAGGACAGCTTTGCAATTACACTGAAGTTAGCCTGTGAAAATCTGGGAGCCTCCCCACTTACCAGTACTGTGATCTTGGGCAGCTCATACCATCTAGTTCTCAGTTTACCTGTATGCAAAATGGGGATAATAATAATTTGTGGCACAAAGGTTTTTGTGAGAACTAAATAAAATAATCTGAAAGTACTAGAAAATTATATATATAGGGGTTATAGTTGTTATTATACTGGTTTATAGTTAGTATCATAATACCTTGTACTTTCCATTTGGACTTAATTGCTGGGAAACTTCAATGTCACACATGATCATTTCTTGTAATTTTTCTCAGACTGCATGTTTATGCTCACAATTTGTTTAAATCCTCCCCCACTTGTTAAGAAAGGTCTTTTTTTTTTTAAAGGAATTATTTTGTGTTTTATTTGTATTAAAACATTTAAGTTACCTCAAATATTTTCTGTATCTATGCAGAGTGTAAATAATTAACCTGAACAATATCTATAACACTGAAATGTTAGTGGCTATTTATTTAATTGGGGCCTAGTGAAGGTAAAATGAAAGAAGGGTATTGAAATTGCTATAGCGACAAACCTCCTTTTGAAAATGCCCCAAATGCAATTAACATTTTTATCAAGTTCATGAATTACAGATCACAGTGTTTGTATTCGTTTGCCAGGATTGTTGTAACAAAATACCAGAGATGGGCTTGGACAACAGAAGTTTGTGGTCTCATGGTTTTGGAGGCCAGAAGTCTTGAGATCAAAGTGTCCACAGGCCTGGGTCCCTGTGAGTCTGTGAGGGAGAATTGGTTCAGTGCTTCTCTCCTGGCTTCTGGTGGTTGGCTGGCATTTTTGGCATGCCTTAGCTTAGAAGCATCACGCCAGTCTCTGTCTTCCTGTTCTTATAGTGTTCTCCGTGTGTGAGTCTGTCTCTATGCTTAAATTCTCCCTTTTTCTAAGGACGCCGGTCATTTTGGATTAGGACCATCCTAATGACCTCATCTTGACTTGAGTATCTCTGCAGGGACCCTATGTCCAAATAAGCTATTTAAGGTACTGGAATTTAGGACCACAATGTATCTTTTTTGGGTTTTCCTGCTGGCTCAGTAGTAAAGAACCTGCCTGCCAGTGCAGGAGACATAAGAGGCTCGGGGTTCGATCCCTGGGTCAGGAAGATCCCCTGGAGGAGGGCATGACAACCCACTCCAGTATTCTTGTCTGGAAAATCCCATGGACAGAGGAGTCTGGAGGGCTACAGTCCATGGGGTTGCATAGAGTTGGACACGGCTGAAGTGACTTAGCACATATGCATGCACATCTTTTTTAGGGAGGATGCAATTCAACCCAAAATAGTGTTCTTCGTTTAGAAATATTAACAAAACTTGAAAATTTGGCTTCTGGTAAGTTAGCTTTTTTCATTTTTTAAAAATTCCTCATATATTTAAAAAAAATTTTATTTGGTCACTCCAGGTATTAGTTGCAGCATACGGGATCTAGTTCCCTGACCTAGGCATAGAGCCTGGGAACCCCCTTCATTGGGAGTTTGGAGTCTTAACCACTGGACCACCAGGCAAGTCCCAGCTTTGTTCTTATTTCTAGTGTAGAAAGAGGGTTGACCTTTTCACCCCTCAACTCTTTAACAAAAGCCTGCTTTGGCCTCAATTTCCTCTGGCATAACTACCAAGTTATGGATGAGATGGTCTCTGAGTATCTTTCTTGCCCCAGCATACAATATCTCTATGAACAGATTGGATAGTAACTCACATTGATGAAACACGCTATAGTTTACTCAGCACTCTCAGGGGTCTTTGGCTCCTATGAGAACCACGTGAGGTAGCTATTATTATCCTCTCTACTTTAGAGGTACAGAGAAATAAGTCACTTGCCCAGGTTCACACTGCTGGTAACTGCCACCTCCTGAGATCCAGTGCTGGGCTCATTCTTCTATTACTCAGCTCCAAATTTTGTGAAGCTAGAGCCATACAATGTTTCAGGAAATTAAAATCTGTATCTTATAATAATAATTAATGCCATGATTTAAATTTTCTTCAGAATGCCAGAAAATGGCATTTGATCCACTGCTTGACACACAAGAACACTTAAAAAAATAAAACCGTTTTGTGATCTTAATAGTGGGTTGGCAAAAATTGAAATATCACATACTACCACCTTCCAGACATTGTACAAAAGTGAATCATTTAGGGTTATCAGCAATTATCTCCACTATGAATATCATTCCTTAGAGAAAAGAGATTTATTAGGGCCAGTGGATTTAAACATTCGGTTAATTTATTTTCAAGGCTTGAGGAACCAACTGGTGTATTTCTACTTAATAAAAAATGAAAGGTAGGAAAGGCTCATGTAATTGTGAGTGTCTGAGAAGAATACTGAGAGTTAAAGGGGAATGCCAACCCAATTTTTGATTCTATGAAATCTGCTCTTGTTGATTTTACTCAATGCTTTTTAGAATAAAAGTAGGCAAATTGCTACTTTTATTGAAGGCAGGAGGAGATGGGGATGACAGAGGATGAGATGGCTGGATAACATCACTGACTCAATGGACATGAGTTTGAGCAAGCTCCAGAGATGGTGAAGGACAGGGAAGCCTGGCATGCTACAGTCCACGGGATCCCAAAGAGTCCATGAGGTCCAACTTCCAAAATGTTGGACATGACTGAATGACTGAACAACAAGAAGGCAAACTACTTTTAGTCCACTGAATGCTGGGTAACCCAAGGGCATTGCATTTTCATTCTAAAATTAACCATGGTGTCCATCATCAAATTACTAGCCCCTACCAGATGCAATTTGGGTTTCTCCAGTGGCTCATGGTAAAGAATCCGCCTGCCAACGCAGGAGACACAGGTCTGACCTCTGGGTTGGGAAGATCCCTTGCAGAAGGAAATGGCAACCCACTCCGTTGAAACGGTGTTGAAAAACATGAAGAGCTGGAGGATGCCATGGACAGAGGAGCCTGGCGGTCTACAGTCCATGGGGTCCCAACAGGATTGGACACAACCTAGTGACTAAGCAACAACAGCAACGAGATGCAAGGTCCGTTCCAGGTACAATGTGAGGTGTAAACATGGGTGATGGAGGGTCTTGCGCCAAGGGGTTTGGTTAGCAGTCACGGAGGAGTCAAGCCCCACCGTGGCATGGGGGCATGGGAGCCGTCCACTCAATGTATGGTAGGGCTTTCAAGAAGGGAGAGTTTCCTGGGTGCTTTCAGGGTGGTAATGGATATTTCTTCTCATGGAGTGCCCATTGGGTGCTTCTTTTTTTTTTTCAATGATTTTTTTTAAAACGACATTTTATTCCATGGTGTGGGAATACGTGTAAATCTATGGCCGATTCATATCAATGTATGACAAAACCCACTGAAAAATAAATAAATAAATAAAGGAAAATAAATAAATAAATAAATAAATAAAAATAAAAAGACATTTTAATCTTATATTGGTGTATGTAGCCAGTTAACAAAGTTGTGACAGTTGCAGGTGGACTGCAAAGGGACTCAGTCATACATGTACATGTATCCATTCTCCCCCAAACCCCGCTCCCATCCAGGCTAACACTCAGCAGAGTTCCCCGTGCTCTACAATGGGTCCTTGATGGTTATCCATTTTAAGTTTAGCAGTGTGAACATGTCCATCTCAAACTCCCGAACTATCCCTCCCCTCCCCCTCCCCCCGGTAACCATAAGTTCATTCTCTAAATCTATGAGTCGGTTTCTGCTTTGTACATAAGTTCATCTCTATCATTTGTTTTTAGATTTTGCATGTAAGGGCTATCATATGATATTTCTCTTTCTTTGTCTGACTTACTTCACTCAGTATGACTCTTATAGGATAGAGGGATTTTAGGAAGATGAGCCATGTCAAGGAGTGGTAACTAATTTGTTGTTCAGTGGCTAAGTCACGTCCAACTCTTTGCGGCCCCCATGGTCTGCAACACGTCAAGCTTCCCTGTCCTCCGTTATCTCCTGGAGTTTGCTCAGATTTATGTCCATTGAGTCCATGATGCTATCTAACCATCTCATCCTTTAATAACTAATATTTATTGAGCTTCAACTATCTACCAGGCATTGTGCTAAGGATTTGGTATATTAGAAAAACATATCTCAGATAAGTCTGAAGTCAGGGCTTGGGGCGGGAAGCTATGTCTCAGAAACTGGCTTCTGCTTCGCTCATCCTCACGATAATTACTCTGGAATGGGTTGCTGTGTATCTGTTACCTGCACGTGGTGGGTGGGCTGCCCAATCCATGTGTAGCTGCTGCCAACAGATGATGCAGAGGGAAGGAGTCCAAAGGCATAGGAAATACATCTTTTCTTAGAAACAGGATCTTTTTGTTACTGTTTGCTGCCCCGGGAGTTTTAAAAGAACTGATTTTCTGTCAGAAGAGATTGGAATCAATTGCAGTCTTCCCTTCTCGATAGTGCTAAAACATTTATTTAAGAGTTTATTTAAGAGTGGGAACCCTCATACTGCAAAAATAATCCTACCTACCATCACTGGCCAACAGTCAGAGACCAAAGGGAATGTCCCCGTGATGAGCAAAGCTCGATTCATCACTTGCTGCAGCAAGGGGACAGGCGCACGGTAGAGCCCCGTGAGGCTTCTCAAAGGGGGATGTTGAAGAAGAGATGCGCCTGCGTGTGTGCTAAAGCACTTCGGTCATATCCGATTCTTTGCAGGCTCCTCTGTCCATGGGACTTTCCAGGCCAGAATACTAGAGTGGGTGGCCATGCCCTCCTCAACGGGATCTTCCTGACCCAAGGATTGAACCCACGTCTCTTATGCCTCGTTCCTTGGCAGGGGGTTTCTTTACCACCAGCATCACCTAGGAAGCCCCGAGGAAGGGATGGTAGCTGCTTTATCTTTGGAACATGAAAGACTGAGGGGATGACTGTTAGGAAACTGAGAGCTGGGGAACGTCCCTGGCAGTCCAGTGGTTAAGACACTGAGCTTCCACTGCTGGAGGCACAAGTTCAATCCCTGTTCAGAGAACTAACATCCTGCATGCCTTATGTGGCCAAAAAGTAGGGAAAGAACTCCCAATAACTGGAATTATGAGACATTTAACAAGATGGCTAAAAATCTATCCTAAAGAAGAAAAAGGACAATCCAATAGAGAAGCTGATAATGCAGTGAATTTTATCCTGCCTTTTACATGATGGCTTCTGATGCTATAAATTTCTTATCCTTCCTTTGGTGACATAAGTCTGTGATTCTTCCTGCTGATGTGGTGGTTCTCACAGAGGGGCCCTGGACCAACAGCCTCAGCATCATGTAAGGAACTTGTAAGAAATGTAGCTTCTGAGCCAGCACCCAGACCTAAGGTACTGGATATTTTGGAGGTGGTACCCAGGCATCTCTGCTGTAACAAGTTCTCCAGGTGTTCTCACGGATTCTCCCTTGTGTTTGAGAAGCAGCTTGCTAGAGTAACATCTGCAAGTCCAGGAGGTGTTGAGTGTGGAGATTGTAGCATGTTAAGCTCTTTTCTTCACCTCTGAACAAACTCAGTAGCAGTTATACCTGAGATATGAGTACTATCATTTCAACTTGGTGTTGCTTGGAATGAAAATATCTCTTTCTGTGTCCTTGGCAATATTGAAAGACACTGTGTGCAATTACCATCACCATGTACGAGACACTAGGTACAGTTACTCGATGTGCATTGAGTCGGTGCAGCACCACAAAGGGGGATCGTGCCTGCTAAGTCACTTCAGTCGGTATGGTATCACCGACTCAATGGACTTGAGTTTGAGCAAGCTCCGGGACATGGTGAAGGACAGGGAAGCCTGGCGTGCTGCAGTTCAGGGGTTGCAAAGAGCCAGACACGACTGAACAACAACAACATGTGCAATTAGAAAAAATAGCAGTTTATAAAATTATAAGTCACAGTAAACTTCGCTTTTTAATTTTTTTGAGACAGGGAGGCACCTTGGGAAATTGTGTGCATGTTAATTGCGGCCTGCAGCTTCCGGTGACATGTTTTATTTTGCAGGCCTGTACATCTTTTCTTAGAAACAGGATCTTTTTGTTACTGTTTGCTGCCCCGGGAGTCTTAAAAGAACTGATTTTCTGTCAGAAGAGATTGGAATCAATTGCAGTCTTCCCTTCTCGATAGTGCTAAAACATTTATTTAAGAGTTTAGCTGCTTGCCTGGCCTTATCTGTATTCCGAACTGCTTGTCCAATGAAATAAAATTCATTCATGCCTTTGCTCTCTGTGTTATTGACAAAGCACACACTTTATGTGACTCAAAGCCAGGATCCTGTCTTCTGGGAAAACTTCTCTCTAAACTTGTCTGAAAGAATTATTTTATTACACTTTTTTTCGTGCCAGTTCCAGAACACTTGAGTGAAGAATTCTAGGGGCAGAGGGGAAACAGGAGAGGGGCCTCCATGGATGATTGGAAAAGGCCCAAAAGGGAAAATGAGAGATTCCTTTTCCTGACCTGGGTTCTTTATCGGAATATCAGGGTTAAACAAACCGTTTTCTGGGGGTAATGATGTCTGTGTATTCCCCCTTCTAGCATTCGTAGGTATGATGGCATTTTGAATACATCAGTATAAAAGGATAGAGTTAATAGAGACACAGATGTAGAGAATAAACTCATGGACCCAGCCGGGGAAGGGGAGGGTGGGACGAATTGGGAGATTAGGTTTGACATAAATATACTACCGTGTATAAAATAGGCAGCTAGTGGGAATCAGCTCTATAGCACAGGAGATCAGCCTGGTGCTCTGTGATGACCTAGAGGGTTGGGATGGGGAGCGGGAGAGAGGCTCAACAAAGAGGGAATAAATGAATACTTATGGCTGATGCATGCTGCTGTACATCAGAAACCAACACATTATAAAACAATTATCTTCCAATTAAAAATAAATTAAAAAAACCAACATTTACTAACATTTTCAGCTAAAAAACATAAAAGGGTAGAGCTTTCTTTCTTAAAGATATTTATTTATCAGATGATAACATATTCTTAGCTTCATTTGTTGCGTAGGTACTGTGTGTTGAGAACTTCAGAGTGCTTCTAATCTGAAAAGGTCCATATAGTGAAAGCTATGGTTTTTCCAGCAGTCGTGTAGAGATGTGAGAATTAGCTCATCACAATATTGTAAAGTAACTACCCTCTAATTAAAAATAAAAATTAAAAAAAGGCTGAGCACAAAAGAATTGATGCTTTTGAATGGTGGTGCTGGGGAAGACTCTTTAGAGTCTTTTGGACAGCAAGGAGATCAAACCAGTCAATCCTAAAGGAAATCAACCCTGAATATCCATCAGAAGGACTGATGCTGAAACTGAAGTGGAAGCTTCAATACTTTGGCCACCTGATGTGAAAAGCCAACTCATTGGTAAAGACCCTGATTCTGGGAGGGATTGAGGGCAGGAGGAGAAGGGGATGACAGAGGATGAGATGGTTGGATGGCATCACCGAGTCAATGGACATGAGTTTGAGCAAGCTCAGAGAGTTGGTGATGGACAGGGGAGCCTGGTGTGCTGCAGTCCATGGGGTCAGGAAGAATTGGACGTAACTTAGAGACTGAACACCACCAACCTAAAAAGCCACCTCGCAAGGCAAATATTCCCATTTTACAAGTTAGGAAATTAATGGAGGCTCATGGTAAGCAGGGGTGCAGGGTTTGACCCTGACTCTGCCTGGCTGTAAGTAGGCTTTTTCTAAAGCACCGCCCTGGAGAAAGAGCATCTCCATGCTATAAAAGAAAGCTGGTCCCTTCTCTTCACAGACACCTGGAAAATGGATTTCCTTGTCACCTTGAGGAGAGATCACAGCACATGCTCCAGGTGAGGAGTGAGGACTTGAAGCTCCTGTTTGAAGTCCCTGGCTCATCAGGGTGACATCCTTAATGTCGGGCAGGAAAGGAAGTTAAGATCTTAAAACTCCTTGTTAGAAAACAAACCAAAAAGTAATTGGTTCTTAAAAATGGAATTGAATGATGTGCTTGAAAGCAAACCCCTGGATAAAAATATTTTCTTGTATTTTGTATCAAAAAAAATCCTGCCCCTGTTCAAGTATTTTTTTGAACCCACAAAGGGGTCTGTTCTGGTCAGTGTGGGTACCCAGGCATGTGACTGTGTTTGCTGTGGGATTAATGCTTCTCTCCCTACTCCAAATTCTTCAGTTGAAGCTTTAACCTCCAACATGGTGTATTAGGAGGTGGGGTTTGGGAGGTGATTATATCTTGAGGATGGAGCACTCATGAATGGGACTAATAACCTCACAATAAGAGATGTGAGAGAGATGGTTTCTGTCTATCTATCATGTGAAGACACAGCTTGAAGGCAGCCGTCCACCAACCAAGAAGGGGCTCTTTATCAAGACGCCCAATCTGCCGGCACCTTGATCTTGAACTTCTCAGCCTCCAGAACTGTGAGAAGTAAATGTTGCTTAATGGTTTATGGTATTAATAATACCAGTTATGCTATTTTCTACAGCAGCACATAAAGAAGGCTGAGGGCTAAAGAATTGAGGCTTTCGAACTGTGGTGCTAGAGAAGACTCTTGAGAGTCCCTGGGGCTGCAAGGAGATCAAACCAGTCCATCCTAAAAGAAATCAACCCTGAATATTCATTGGAAGGACTGACACTGAAGCTGAAACTCCAGTATTTTGACCACCTGACACGAAGAGCCCACTCATTGGAACAGACCCTGATCCTGGGAAATGCTGAAGGCAAGAGGAGAAGGGGAGTGACAGAGGATGAGATGATGATGATGGTGATGGTCACCATAACCAGAGGGTGATGGTCAGATGGCATCACCAACTCAATGGACATGAGTTTGAGCAAACTCTGGGAGATGGTGAAGGACAGAGAAGCCTGGTGTGCTGCAGTCCATGGGGTTGCAGAGTCGGACATGACTTAGCGACCAACAGCAGCAGCACAAACTAAGACAGTGCTCGCAGGACAAAGGATTTAGAATGAGAGGTGCCCAGTGCACTGCGGACATCAGCTCCTTCATTTCTGAAGAGCATCCCAACAGAAGCACTTTGTAAATGGAGCAGGCTGCTAAACATAGCTACAGAAAATTATCAGCATCTGTCAGATAATTAAGTGCTGTTTAGAAATTACCTTAGGCTAGTGGCATCTAGCTAAAAGATCTGAAAAAGTGAGGTAGAATTCATCTTCCCACAATTGAAGGAGAAACCAGGTGTGTCTCACCTGTAAAAGTCTACTGTCCACCCAGTAAAGGATGTGGAGATGACCCTACCAGAGCTCCAGGCCCACAGCTTGTACCGAGTCATTTACTTCTCTCTGACTTCCAGAGAGTTGTCCCCTTGATGCCGACCTTCACCCGTATCCTGGGCCTTCTCTTTGCCTAGCATCTCTAGCTGACACCAGGACATTTTGTCCTCAGCTCCCCAAGTCTAGGACTGCTAGTCAGGCTTTCTTATTGGGGCTCCTCTTTCTAGAATGTCAAGGATGGTAATTTTCCACCTTCTGGCCTTCACTGGGGTCTCCTCCTTCTTATAGTATCTTTGCAGACAGTCCTTGCTGGTCATGACCCAGGCCTGACCCAAATCCACACACGCCTTGGGGAGGTCTATGGGTTTCCTTGGGACTGGGATCAGGAGGATTCTTCACCCTTACCTGAATCTTCGGGGACTCTTACCTCTGGAAATGATGAGGCGTTGAGAGTCTACTGAACTGATCCCTAAAACTAAGGGTTGGCCAATCGCAAAGGAGAGGACCCAGAATAAGATAAGCAGAGGAAGGCTGGTTGAGAAAGCAAGTAGGGCAGGTCTGGAATTTGCCTGGAATAAGAAATGCTTTCTCCCAGCCACGACACAGCAACTGCCTGGGTTTATAGAAGCAGGTGTGAGCTCAGACACGCCAGGTATGGGGCTTACGATCTCAAGCTACACACACCTTGTACAGCTACGAGTGTGTGATGGGTTAAAAAGACAAACCAACCAGAACCCGAAACAGGAAACTGGACAGGAAAGCGTTATACCACCCTTTCCCTCTGGCAATTCTTTTCTGTTAGTGGAGGCACTGAAGACTGACCCCTTTAGCCAGCTGCTCACAAGTAGGTAGCTGGAGGCGTTTTGATGTCAAAACAACCCAAGGATGAGAAAGAGAACTTTTGAATCCCGGCTAAGGCAAGGCAGGTGATTTTAAAATGAATGTGCTGGGACTTCCCTGGTGGTTAAGACTCTAGCTTGCAATACAGGGAACGTGGGTTTGATTCCTGGTCAGGGAACCAAGATCCCACATGCGGCAGAGCAGCTGAGCGCAAATGCTGCAACTAGTGAGTCCACGCCCCTGGAGTCCGTGTGCAACTAGAGAGCCCGTGAGCCACAATGAAAGATCCTGCGCGATGACGATCCCACATGCTGCAACCAAGACCCCATGCCGCCAAGGAAATATTTTAAAAAATTAAGAATAAAATGAAAATGCCAATCAGTGGCTATGTTTAAAGTTATGTTTTGGGTAAATGTAGAAAAGTTAAAAGTGAGGAAAGAACCAAATTGAAACTTAGATTTGGTTTAAAGGCTCTTCTAAAGGAAGAATTTATATAACACAAAACTTAAAAATAGAAAAGCTTTCTTAAAATTAGAAAACTGTTCTTAGGCAACAGAGCCACACACAGTTTAAGCCTGGTTTTGTTGTTGTTGTTTTACTTGCTAAGTCATGTCTGACTCTTCTGTGACCCCATGGACTGTAGCCCACCAGGCTCCTCTGTCCATGAGATTTCCCGGACAAGAATAATGGAGTGGGGAGCCATTTCTTTCTCCAGGGGATCTTCCCCACCCAGGGATCGAACCCATGTCTCCTTTTGCCACTTACTAAATGGGTGATTTTAGATAAGTCCTCCTCTGTAAGTCTTGTTTCATTTTCCCAAGAAAATATAAACTTAGTGTATTCCAGATAACAAAGATGAAATGATAAAATATAAGGAAACAGCTGGTTCAGCCTGTCGCTTAGAGTAAGTATAGGATTTTCTGATGGCAGGCTTTCAAATAAAGCTGTTTACACCTGATCTTCTGTTAGGCCGAAGGGTTGGGGGTGCATGGGGCAGTAAATATGCAGGAAAACTGCTTTCTGCCAAATTTTTGCTTATCCTTTTGTCGCATCAGAGGCCAAATGATTAAGAGGGAGTGTCCTCATTGACCTACATGCTGTATCTGGCACTTCTGTCAAAGCTGGGCGACTCCCTCCCTCTATATTAGCAAATATGTTGTGCAGTGAATAAACTCTGAAAGCTTTAAGAAACTATCAGGTTTGAAAATGGCTGGATTGATTATAAGAAGTTCATTTAAATCAATGGCCAAGAACGTCTTGCTATGAAACTTCAAGGCATTTCTTAGTAGGAGCACGTACTGAAACTGTCAAAGGCCCTTGCAGGTGGAAGCCTGGGTCTCAGTGCTTCAAAAACGTTGTTTCTCTTACCTTCAGAAACACTGTGGAGTTAAACTACCTTTTGGAGTGGAGCACGTCAAGGATAGTATGGAGTCTAGGGATGGAGTGAGTTCCTTGGAGGGAAGCTCAAGGTGTATAGCTGGACCATGGGGAAAGGGTCTGATTCTGGGGCTGGGCTAGGGGAACTCACAACATCATATTGTGCAAGAAAATAAGAGAGTTCTAGGGATGTACAAAAGAGCACAGATACTGGGACTTCCCTGGTCCAGTGGTTAAGAATCTGCCTTAATGCAGAGGATGCTGGTCAGGGAACTAAGATCCCGTATGCTGCAGAGCGCCTAAGCCTGTGTGCCACAGCTAGGGTCTGTGCACCCCAACTATGACCCAACAGAGCCCAGTGAATAAATAAATATTAAAAAAACAAACAAACAGGTGACAAGCTGAGGGAATTTCCATTGGCCTAATCTGGGACGATCTTAACGTCCAATTAAGTAGCATCAGAATTCAGGAATCCATAATGACAATAAATAAACAAAATAATCAAGAAGATAAAGCTCTTTCTTACAGTAAAATGCCACTAACACATATAGAAGGAACAAAGTAGAAAATCATCAGGCTAATAACTGATTTAGTTAAGAATTAACAATGAGTTCTACAACTCAGATTTGCATAGGCTCACAGTAGCCTTTTGTGAATTATATGTTAATTAAGAAAAATATTTAACTTTACAGGGAAGTGGAGAAACCTGATGGGTTTCCCCTTAAGCCAAATGCTCAAAGTTAACATCACTGATAAAGGGAGAAACAGACCTCATCAGTGGGATTAGGAAACGTAAATCTTCTAGGGGAAAAAAGTCTCCTGTTTTAAAGGACACATAATTGCCCAAGGTCACATAGCTAGAATGTAGGAATATAAGATTTGAATTCAGATCTGAATTTAAATGACTGGTAAAGAATCCACCTGCAATGCAGGAGATCTCAGTTCGATTCCTGGGTTGGGAAGATCCCCTGGAGAAGGGATAGGCTACCCACTCCAGTATTCATGGGCTTCCCTGGTGGCTCAGACGGTAAAGAATCTGCCTGCAATGCAGGACACCTGGGTTCCATCCCTGGGTTGGGAAGATCCTCTGGAGGAGGGCATGGCAACCCACTCCAGTATTCTTGCCTGGAGAATTCCATGGACAGAGGAGCCTGGTGGGGTATATATAATCCATAGGGTCGCAGAGTTGGACACGGCTAAGCCACTAAGCCCAGCTGAGTCTAAAGCTGTTGTTCTGCCTCCCACATCTTGGGTCCAGAGGGTGTTATTGGTCCATGATTGGTGCCATAGATCTGCAGAGAGGAGGTAGTTGGGCGGGGAAGACAACCAAGCAAGAAGAGATTAGGTAAGAGTCACTGAAATGCCTGGGGGAGGAGAGAGCAGCCACATGGCCTGGAAGATGGCAGGAGAAATGGCCTCCAGGATATGGAGTCACGCCCTTCCACTATACAGTAAGTTACCAACATATGAACCTTCAAGTTGCAAGCTTTCAAAGATGCAAATGTGTGTTCACATGTCCAATCACACAAGTTGTTAATAGTTCACGTGTCTGGCGATGAGAGGATGAGATGGTTGGATGGCATCACCGACTCGATGGACATGAGTTTGAGCAAGCCCCGGGAGTTGGTGATGGACAGGGAAGCCTGGCGTGCTGCAGTCCATGGAGTCACAAAGAGTCAGACATGACTGAGTGACTGAACTGAACTGAACTGTCTGATGTACGTTGTCAAGAGTGTGCGTCTTCTAGAAGTGGTTGTGTTTTGTGTACTTTATAGTACTGCATGGAATAGTGCAGTATCTTTGTTTCAAGCCCAGGATGTCTGCAACAAAACATAAAAGCAGCAGTGATGTGGCTGATATCGACTATTGCTGACGATCCTTCAGCTCTACCATCTCCCACCCCTTCTCCCTCCTCCAACTGGTAACTCTTCTTGCCTGTTCACTCGATGCCACCCCCTGTATGCCAACTGTTGTACTGTACTACTGTACTTTTCAAGGTACGATACTGTAAGATTCAGCTCTCCTGGTGGCTCAGATGGTAAAGAATCTGCCTGCAATGCAGGGGACCTGGCTTCGATCCGTAGGTCGGGAAGATTCCCTGCAGAAGGGAATGGCTACCCACTCTAGCATTCTTGCCTGGAAAATTCCGTGGACAGACAAGCTTGGTGGGCTATAGTCCATGGGGTCAAAAAGAGTCGGGCATGACTAAGCGACAAACACGCATACTGTAAGATTAATTTCTATATCTTTAGGGTTTCTTTTTTATGTATTATTTGTGTGAAAAGTATGATAAGCCTATTACAGTTCAGTAGTATATAGCCTTTTGTGTTCATTGGGTACCTAGGCTAACTTTGTTGGACTTATGAACACGTTTGACTTACGAATGTGCTCTCAGAATGGAACTCATTCATATATGGGGGACTTCCCATATTTGTTTCCAGATGATGTTCTGATTTTGAAGGAAAGGCAAAATGAACATCCTGAGAATTCCTTGCCTATCATACGCTGTACCGAGTTGTAACATGGCTACACCAGAAGTTGTACTAAGTAATAAATTGGATACAGAGAAAAGGATGGGTAGTTAATTATATGGTCAATTGCTCATTCATATTTACATAGCAATAACACAGGATTCTTTTCACCTTGCAAAACAAATCCATTTGGATAAATCAATATAATTTCCCAGTATAGTTCCTAATATCCACTCAAGGGGAAAAAAAGTACAGATAATCAGGCAAATCTAATACTCTTCCCAAAATAATTGGACAGAATTGTACCCAAGAATAGCCCTTAAGGAAAAAGCCTGGTTAATAAGTATTTGATGGCAATCAGAGGGGGTTATATTAATATCCCTAATAGAACATGATTTTTACTACAGAGAGAGGTCTTTTTGGCCAAACTTTTCTGTTTTTTACATGTTTTAGTTGCAAGTTAAGTCATTCTTTTCACTTAGGGTAAACTCAGCTGAAATGCCTAGAAAAAAACATACTCTCTACGGGCTAAGCCAACAACTTTACAATTTATTCAAATACTTGGCATCTGTGTACCTTTTTTTCCCCCAACTACTAACACCTCATTTATTTCAGGTGGCCGTGGAAAGAGGTATTCTGCATGGCTGAAACAAAGTTTGAATCAAAAAAAATTTTTTTAGTATAAATCTTTCTAAATTTGGTACAAATTTCCCCTATATTCTTCCAGGGAGTTTGCCAGTCATGACTCAGCTTCCTTCCATCCTTCCTGCCTTCTTCTGTCTTTGTCTTTTCCTTCTTTCTTCTTCAGCACCTAATATTTTAACAGGCCATCTAAATGAAAGAGGCTTGTGCTGGAGGTGAGGTTGAAGCCCAAGGTGGCTGTCAGAATCAAGCTAAGGCCTGGTACAAGCAGAGAAACCCTGGAAGGAGGTCCTGGACAGATGGGGACCACAGCACAGCAGCGTAAGGAAGGAGGGAAGGATGGGCAAGTGGCTCATGCTGGAGGGGGGCCATTACCCCAACTGTGTTCACGCACAGAACCCAGGCAGCCCCTGGCACCCAAGGGCCTTCATTTCTGCTCTGTTCCCCCAAAGGAAGGGGTATTTCACATCCTTTCCTTCACCCTGGTTGTCTAGACTCCAGGATGGTCATGAGTCCATAGGGACCGGTAGGAAGCTGATCAAGAGCTAAAAGAGAGAGATGCACATTCAAAGCTGAATGGGCATCACAGAGACCCTATTATTAAGGTTCAGACCTTATGAGTAGTTTCTCTGCATTCCAGAATTCATGTCTGTTTTACCTTCTCCATCTACCTGGCTTTGGGACACTTGGAAAACTCGCAATTTTCCTGAAAATGGGCCTCACATTGCAGACTCTTGCCACCTTCCCCTCACCTGAGGACCAACATTTATCCTTATCACCCAGTCTGTTCTACTTCTCAGTACCCGTTCCCCACCCAGACCCCAAACCTATCCCGCTTCCTTCAGTACTGACTTATCCCTTCTGTCTCCAACATGCTGCCTCCAATTTTTACTGACTCTCTAATGGGAGAAGGTGAGAAGTTTTGAACTGGATACATGATTGAAGTTTTAAATAAGACTCAACTAAACTTTACATGCCTGAAGATGTCCAGAAAGCAATAGAATTGGCCTGGCATATTGATAGTCATCGTGGAAAGGAGGGGTTTGAGCAAGCTCTGGGAATTGGTGATGGACAGGGAAGCCTGAGCCGAACTGAACTGAACTGATGGATAGTCCTTGTAGAAAGAGGGTCAATGATTATTAGATACAAAAATAATGGGTTACAGAAGAGAATAAAGCCATTCTCTTTTTGTAATTTCTTGGAGTTCAAACTATCTCATAAATGGGTCTGGATTGGGTCTCTGTCCTCCTACTTGTTCATATTGGTCACTGGCTTGATTATAAGACCCATTTGAAATTATAAAAACTTGCGGTATCCTTCACCAAATCCCCAGGTGTCTACTTGGTACCATGGAATGAGCAAGGACCAGGGACTTCCCTGGTGGTCTAGTGGCGAAGACACCTCACTCTGAATGAAGGGGGCCCGGGTTCAATCCCTGGTTAGGGAAATAGATCCTGGATGGCACAACCAAGAGTCAACACAGCCAAATAAATAAATTTGTTGTTGTTATTCAGTTGCTCATTTGTGTCCGACTCTTTGCAACCCCATGGATTGCAACACACTAGGCTTCCCTGTCCTTCCCTATCTCCCGGAGTTTGTTCAAACTCATGTCCATTGAGTTGGTGATGCCATCCAACCATCTCATCCTCTGCCACTCCCTTCTCTTCCTGCCTTCAATCTTTCCCAGCATCAGGGTCTTTCCCAATGAGTCAGCTCTTCACATCAGGTGGCCAAAGTATTGGAGCTTCAGCTTCAGCGTCAGTCCTTTCAATGAATATTCAGGGTTGATTTCCTTTAGGATGAACTTGTTTGATCTCCTTGCAGTCCAAGGGACTCTCAAGAGTCCTCTAGCACCACAGTTTGAAAGTACCGATTCTTCAGTGCTCAGCCTTCTTTATGGTCCAGCTCTCACTTTTGTATATGACTACTGGAAAAAACAATAACTTTGACTAGATGGACATTTGTCAGCTAAGGGATGTCTCTTCCTTTTAATATGCTAAATAAATAAATACTTTTTAAATTATGCATTTGAAAAAAGAAGGTGGAGAGGACATGGGATAGTTAGCTGACACCCAACTCCTGGACTTTTGTCAACCACATAGAAAGGAGAAGACACACGTGGGAGCTGGCCCAGTCTCTAAGGAAGGAGAGGCTGTCCTGAGCATCGGGGAGCCTGCAGGTGCCCCGCCAATGCCATTCACTTAAGTGAGCTCTCATCACTGACTCCATGGCACAGCTGCTTTAGCTGCCCTTCTCGTTGCCCCTTAGGAAGGCAATCGATCGACACCTGCATGTTGCTCACATCTGGTCCAGCAGGAGCGATGCCTCTTCATGTCCGTGGGGTTGCTCAGCCCAGCTCTGTGGCTCAGTGTGGATGACGTGCTCTGTGACAGCCCGGGACACACATGAGCCCCCACGTAGACAGTGTTGATGGAGCAGCTGTGAGTGGCCCCAGGGCTGCTGTTTGGAGGCACTGAGTAGAATCAGCTAACCTCCCAGTTGGAATGACATTGGACATCATCTCTATTGGCCTTCCCCGACCTCTCCTGCTTCAACACTGCACTCACGACAAACGTGTTCACCCACCATCCCCTCTGTTTCCCTTTATACTTTTGTTCATACCTGGAACGCCTTCCTCTCCTTTCATCCATGCCTCACCAAATCTTCCATCTCTTGTGAAACGTCCTTGGAAACCTCAGTGTTTAGTAACTTAGCACTTACTACAGCCCTTATGCAGGTGGGGATCAGTTATCCACCACCTTCCTGCCATATCCACCTTGTCATCTTGGACTCTCACATAAATCTCTTGATAATTACCTTATGTATGTGTAGCTTCTTCCTGAACTTTGTCCTCCAAGAAACCTAGCATTTCCTCCGATTTCTCTCTTTTCCTGTCCTTCATGGGGCCACGTTCCGTTGTTTCAAAATATGTGAATTCATCCATTTCTTTCCGTCGCCACTGTAATCCAAGCCACTAAAATCTCATTTAGAGCCCAGTCTCCCTGCTGATCTGCCTGCCTCTACCATCTGGTCTCCTCCAGCAGCCCGAGAGTAATCTCCTTAATACACAAAGCAGAGCAGATTGATTACAGCCTCGCCTTGTCTCTAGCTTCACCTCATTTCCTCTTCTCTTGCCCATGATGCTGTGTGTGTGTGTGTGTGTGTGTGTGTGTGTGTATGTGTGTGTGCGTGCATGCACCCATGTACTCAGCTGTGTCTGACTCTTTGCAACCCCCCACAGACTGTGTAGCCCACCAGGTTCCTCTGTCCATGGTATTTTCCAGGCAAGAATACTACAGCGGGTAGCCATTTCCTTCTCCAGGGGATCTCCCCCACCCAGGGATCGAACCTATGTCTCTTGCATCTCCTGCATTGCAAGGAGATTCTTTGTTGACGAGCCAGGTGGCTGTACCAGTCTTGTTTAGATCCTCAAACACATCAGCTTTTTCTGCCCTCTGTGCTCCTGTATGTGTAGTCCCTCTGCCTGGAACAGTCTCCCCCGACCTTCCGCCCACCTTCCCTGCCTTCCACCTGGCAGGTCTCCAGACATTCCCTGTTGGCTTTATCTAAAGCAGCCTTCCACTCTCACCCTACCTTAGTATTTTTCCTCAGCCCTCTGTTTTTTATTATCACTTACCAGAATTTCCCATTATTGATTATTTTCTTTGTATATGTATCTACTTGGAGAGTATGCCCCATGTCTTTCTCACTAGTCATAAGCTCCAGGAGGACAGAATGCTGTCAGCCTTGCTTACCATTGTGTCCTTGGCACCTAACACAACTCCTAAGTAGAGCAGGTACTCAACAAACATTTTCTAAGTGAGCAAATGAGCTGGATAATAATGTCCTGAAGGTCAGAAATTGTGCCCAAAGCTTTCTTGACCCCACCACCTGTCCAGCACACTGAAAGTATTCTGCAGATGCTGCTTCATTGGATTTATAGTAAAATAGTTAAATGAAGCAAGGTGAATTCTTCTTTCTGTGAATATCCCCTGATTGCCTCCTTCCTCTAAAGATTAAATGATTTTACTTCAAAAGCTCTGTATTCCAAATGCCTCCAAACTGTCATGTCAAGGGATCCACTTCATTTCCTTATTTTCTTTTTACCTTTTGATATCATGTCCAAGCAGTGCTGAGAGAGATCCCTCCTGTTCATGGTCTTTCTCTATAGAGAAGTTTCATTAAATATTCTGGAAGGAATATTCATTGAATATTCCTGGACGGGAAAATTGAATCTTCAGAGAAATAGACCTGCCAGTTATTTTCTAGGGCAGGTACTGAAGGACAAAGAAATAGAGTTAAAGAACATTACTGCTGAAAAGGACTCATTGTTTGATTAAGGTCTTCATTTGACAGAGAAAGGAACTAGAGGTCAGGATGGATGTGGTCTGAGACTGTAGTCAAAGGTGTCTGTTCTGATCCTCTGCCTTAAGTTAGTTTCCCTGTCCATTCACCAGGAGCAGGAGCCCTGGTGTCCATTCACCAGGAGCCCCCTCAGTTCACGGCCATGGGCTTGCATTTTTGTGCTTTTCTCCTGCTCAAGTTCAGTTTTGCATCCTTTGGTCTTTTTTTTTTTTTTTTCTTTCTTTCTAGTTATCCACTCATCTGTTCAACCTGGCAAAGTTGGGCATCTCTGGTTTTCATCATTGGTAGTCCCTCTAGGTAGATGACATGCCCACACTTGTTCATTTTCTCACCCCAAGGAACTTTGAAGAAGGAAGTTTGAAGAAGGAACTCTGTAAGACAGCCACCAGGGCTAGGAACCTGGCCTTCCCAGGGGTGCCCATTGTTAACCTGTTTCCTCTCAGCTCCACACCTTCCCCTCGAAACTCTTTTCTGTGACGTGTGGGCTAGGACCTTGCAAGCTACTCTTGGGATCCCCTGCTGGCTGCCTACTAGGTGCTGCCGTCCCTTGGAGAAGGGATCGGCTACCCACTCTTTATTCTTGCACGGAGAGTTCCATGGACAGAGGAGTCTGGCAGGCTACAGTCCACAGGGTCGCAAAGAGTCGGACATGACTGAGCTACTAACACATGAGGAGCTCAGGAGGAAGAATGTGAGGCTGGAGGAGGAAGGAGGGATCAGCCACTTCGCATTTGTGATCCCTTGGCTTCCTTTCTTCCTGTTTTTGGGAGGGTTAACCTTGGAGTGCTTCTTCACCTGGTGGCAGCTGAATCTAGTCTGCAGTTTTCTCAGCACTCATGGAACCAGCTTCATCACTCCTGTCTACACCCCACCAAGGTACCAGCACAGGCTGAGTAGCATCTTTCCTCAGGGGTCTGAAACTTACCTCTGTGGTGCCCCTCCCCGAAACTTCTAAGTGTGAATAACACTCTTCCCAGCATTCCCAGCCTGAGGTGGTGGCAGTATTTATTTATGTGCATTACCATATATGTAATATTCTCCTTGTCATTTTGGACTCCAGTATATCCTTGCCTGGAGAATCCCATGGACAGAGGAGCCTGGCAGGTTGCAGTCCATAGCATTGCACGGAGTCAGTCACAACTGAAACGACTAAGCATGCATGCACACACAGTGAATCCCTCATGTTCAATTCTTTCTGTTCAAGTGCCTGGAGTGGCTCTTTCTTCCTACCAGACCTTGACTGATGTACCAACAGATCCCACTTGAGTAGCTGGACCTGAGATGAGGCTGAAGGTGTTTATTTACTGCATGTGTATCTTGGAGGGTGGCGTGAGTGTGACAATAAACTTATGCACCTGACCTGGAAGTGGACTCAAAAGACTAGCGCCTGTGCTGACCTCTGTCATTCACAGTATCAACTTCAAAAAAAAAGCACAACATGAGAACTGCAAGTTAAGTTTTCTTTGGGGGCAAAATGAGGACTGCAACCTGGGAGATGGCACCTCAGATAGCTCCGATAAACTGTTCCAAAGAGGTGGGGGGGGAGCTGTCAGTATATGTGTGATCTTGGGGAAGAGGGAGTACATGCAATCGAGTGCATAATTTTGCAGAAGGCTTCTGCTAGTCATAAGGAGCAGATATCACCATGAAGGAATGTAGCACTTTTCTAGAGATGAGGATATGCAAGAACAGGGCTCTTAAAACCAGCTCCTGAAAATATCTAATTATCTGAGGACCTGTCCCCAAGTTTTCCCCTGAGCACAGAGCACCTCATTCCTGATCTCCACCCTGAACTCCCTTTGGGGGTGCTGAAAGTCAGCAGCTGCAGCAGCATGTGATTTAACCCTTGTAGAGGTGGATAGCAAACGCCCATGGCGGGTGCCAGTTTGTAGTTGATACCGGCAAGTTCTCATCTTCTTGCAAACAGCTCTTCAGGGCTGAGTTAAGCTGAGTGGTACTTGGCCCCGTCATGGGACGGTTAAACCACTAAGACAGGAACATCATCTCACTGAGAGTCAGCAGTTTTCTCTACATTGAAGGCATGAACAATGCTCAGTATATCTGTCTATCTATAATTTATCTACCTACCTACCTGCCTACCTGTCTATCTATCTGTGCTTCCCAGGTGGCTCAGTGGTAAAGGACATGCCTGCCAACGCAGGGTCAATCCCTGGGTCAGTAAGATTCCCCTGGAGAAGGAAGTGGCAACCTACTCCAGTATTCTTGCCTAGAAAAATCCCATGGACAGAGGAGTCTAGTGGGCTACAATCCATGGGATCAAAAAAGAGTTGGACATGATTTAGTGACTAAACAATAACTATCTATCATCGGTCTATCCATCCGCCTTATTTATCATCCGCCTACTTACCTACCTATTTACCTATGCTCTCTATATCCTTTATGTTCCCACTTCTCTAACCTAACATTTGTTTTAAATGAAACATTAAGCACAGTACTCATCAAAGGCAATGCATTGCTTTAGGTCGACAGTTGTTTGAAGGTTAAAATGTCATTAAAAAAAAGCATTCCTATAGTTGGTGATGGACAGGGAGGCCTGGCGTACTGTGGTTCATGGGGTCGCAAAGAGCTGGACACGACTGAGGGACTGAACTGATCTGAACTGAATGGGTAGGAAAACCTGCCTCCGTATTTCTTTGAGAATATTCAATCAGAATTAATATAAGGAAGAAAAACTCCATGACAGCCATTGAGTCGAGCGCTGTGGCATACGGGGCATTGAAGAGTGGTCAGCTCGGCTCTGTGGGGAATGGAGGATGAGTGGGAACCCCTATAATGGCTGATGCTTGGAGTACGTCCTACGAAAGCAGCTTCAAACAGGATGGGGAGAAGGGACATCACAGTGGGGAAACAGTCCCTCACATTTATGAGCAGTTAGTTACCACAGAGCATTGAATAGAGATCCCTGTGCTATACAATAGGGTCTCATTAGTTATCGATTTTATACACAGTATCAATAGTGCATATATGTCTAAAAAAGAAGGGCTATATGTATATGCATAGCTGATTCACTTGGCAGTATGGTAGGAATGATCACAACATTGTAAGCAAACATACTCCAGTAAAAATTTTTAAAAATTGAAGCAATATACAACCACTGCAGCAATGAAAGGTGTTTAAGGTTAAAAAAAAGCAGTTAGTAAACCATGTTTGTGTTTCAACTCAGAGGCATACTTGACCATATGGTTCACAAAGGGAGTTCCAAACTCCTAATTTATACCTCTTCCCTTGTTCCCCTTCAGTAATCATAAGTTAGTTTTCTGTGTCTATGGGTGTATTTCTGGTTTGTAAATGAGTTCATTGGTGTCCTGTTTTAGATTCCATAGGTAAGTGACATCATATGGTGCTTATCTTTCCCTTTCTGACTTAGTATGCTCTTCTCTAGGTCCATCCATGTTGCAGCAAATGGCACTATTTCATTCCTTTTTATGGTTGAGTAGCACTCCATTGTATATAGGTACCACATCTTCTTTATCCATTCACCTGTCCATGGACAGGTGCTTCCATGTCTTGCTTATTGGAAATAGTGCTGCACTGAACCTTGGGGGTGCATATGTCTTTTCAAATCAGAGTTTCCATCTTTTCCTTATGCTCAGGGGTGGGATTGTAGGATCATACAGTAACTCCAGTTTTACTCTTTGAAGTAACCTCTGCACCGCTCTCCATAGTGGCTGCACCAGTTTACATTCCCACCGATGGTGTAGGAGGTAGAACCTCTTCCTACATGGTGGTGGGTAGAGCAGCCCTGCTTGTGATCTACCTGCCCCACCTCCACAGCCTTCTGGGATAGGAACTGTCAACATCTCCACTTTACATTGGCCAAGTAAGACCAAGAGGCAGTGGTGGGATTCGATCTGGCTCCCAGGGGCAGAGCCCTCCCTTTTTAAAAAAAAAAAAAACAACACTATGTATGTATTTATTTATTTATTTTTGGCTCTGCTGGGTCTTCATTGCTGTGTCGGCTTTTCTCTAGTTGCGGCGAGCAGGGGACACTCTCTAGGGCTTCTCATTGCATTGGCTTCTCTTTAGGGTGTGGGCTTCAGTAGTTGCGGCCCCCAGGCTCTAGAGAACAGGCTCAATGGTTGTGGTGCAGGGACTTAGTTGCTCCGAGGCATGTGCGATCTTCCTGGATCAGGGATCGAACCCGTGTCTCTTGCGTTGGCAGGTGGACTCTTTACCACTGAACCAGCGGGGAAGCCCCAGAGCCCTCCCTTTGGCCAGCAGCTGTGCTGTCGCTCGGGTTGGCTCACGGGTCATGGAAGGCGTCCACCAGGTGGGTGGTCTGGGACCAGGCCCTGCGTCACACGTAGCACGCGGACAGGTATTAAACTCAGGGCGGCTCCACCTCCTGCCAGAGGTGTTCACAGGTGGGCGCACGGGGGACCTATTTCAGACGGCAATGAATTCCAATTTGTCATTAACCAAAACAGTTCAAAAAACATTTGGCAAAAGACTGCGGGCTCCGGCACTATTTATGAGAACGGTTTAATGGGAGACCATGCAGCTGCAGCAGATGGATGCCGACGGGGCCTCTCCTGAGTGTTCCACTCTGTTTTCTTTTGTCTTTGAATAAATTCAGAGGGTGCCACGTGCAAGCCTGGATGGATGGTTTTGAACTACAGCTAATTAAAAGCAGGCACCTCCCTGAGGGTTGGCTGTGAAGAAGTAAAATCCCAGGATACATTCCTCACCGATTTGGGCTGTTCTCTTCTGGAACAGAAGGGCCTTTGGCCAGGGTGCAGTTGCAGCTGGTGAGCCCGTCGGCAGGGAGTCCGTGATGGAAACGAGACGCACAGGATCTTGTCCCTCAATCCCCACGTGGCTCTGCCAAAGAACCCTGCTTCACTTGGCCAGGCAGGTCAAGGGTTGAGGTGGCTCCTCTCCTGGCCGTGACCCTTCGCATCCTCAGAGAAAGGTCAGTCCATGCCCACAGGAGATTTCTGGAATCAGAGATGCTCACTCTCCAGGGCACATGTCTGCAGCTGATTTCCATGTAAGTAGCCCTGGACCTCCAGGGAGATACAGCCTTTAGGACCTAAGAAAGGCCTCTGGAAACTGGGATGTCTCGGAGAAATTCATCTTTTTCTCTGGTGGATGAAGCCAGCTTGCTCCTCAACCACCTTACTTTTGCATATGAAAGGCCTGGTAATTACTACTTTCATCCTTAAAGCGTGCAAGTGACATGCAAAATTAGCACTTGAGAGGATCCACTTTTAGACCTTGTTGTAAAGCAAAACTTATTATTTGAAGATAAATCAATTTCTGTTGCCTGTATTTGCAGTTTTCCCCAGATGGCTAATTACCAAAGATAAATGTGTATAAACACAAGGCTTATCCCTCTCCATCCATCTTCCCTGCCTGCCTGTTTATCCAGAGGTTAATAATCACAATCCTGTAGTGAATTGCCATAGTAATGGCTTTGATGGGCCCGACAAGTTTATGACCTTTTATTTCAAACAGAAGGACATGCGTTTCAAGAAAGGAAGGTCATTTTGGAGATGAATGTGCAGATAACTGGCCTCTCTGAAACTGAGCCAAAGGAAAAAGAAAATAGAAAACAAAGTATAAAGAGGTGTGTGGTGGGGGGGAACCCACACACAACTGCACAAAACAAACAGCATAAATGTCACGGAAATCAGTTTACAGCAAAATTAAATAAGGTTCCTGCAAGCATTAATTTTCATATTTTCTGTTTATGCACAGTTAGAATTATTCCTAGGCTTTGATTTATGAGAAAGTAAGACTGGTCATGATCAGTCAAGCCCTCAGCAAATCTAGTTAAGGGCTGGAACTTCCATTCAGATAGGACCAACTACCTCTCTGGTCAAAAGGGCAGGGGGGACAATGATTTGTCTCCATGGAGTGGCTTAGGCTGAGGGTCAGATTGTATTCTATCCTCCCTCCCCTGTCTGTCTGTTTTTCTCCTCCTTCCTTTCTTATTTCTTTCCCCCCTTCCTTCCTTCTTTCCTTCTTCCATCCCTCTCTATCACAATACACACTCATTATATCTGGACTGCAAGGAGATCAAACAAGTCAATCTTAAAGGAAATCAACCCTAAATATTCATTGGAAGGACTGATGCTGAAGCTGAAGCTCCAATACTTTGGCCACTTGATACAAAAGAGCCGACTCATTGGAAAAGACCCTGGTGGTGGGAAAGATTGAAGGCAAAAGGAGAAGGGGGCAGGCAGCAGAGGATGAGATGGTTAGATGGCATCACTGACTCAATGGACATGAATTGGAGCAAACTGCAGAAGATAGTGAAGGACAAGGGAGTCTGGCAGGCTGCGGTCCATGGGGTTGCAGAGTTGGACACCACTTAACAGCTGAAAAACAACAACACATAACAATGAACTAACACAGAGAAATAAAATCTGCCCCTTCCCCCTTCTCCCATCCCAGTTTTTGGAAAGGATTCGTGCTAAGAGTTGACTAAAAAAATACAGCTCCGAGATGTGCCATTTACAAACGTTAACTCATTTTCCCCTGGTAAAACTATGGAGTTACTATAATTATTCCTATTTTATAGGTGAGAAAACGGGAACCCAGAGAGAAAAGTAACACATCAAGCACCATGAGGGCAGTCCTTCAGGCTGCCGCAACAAAATAGCCTAGGCTGGTTGGTTTATGAACAACAGCGATGTAAAAAGAAATTATTTATTTTATTTATGTGGTTTTGAATGTGCTGGGTCTTTATTGCTGAGCGAAGGCTTCTCTAGTTGCGGCAAGAGGGGGCTATTCTCTAGTTGTAGTGCTCGGGCTTCTCATTGCGGTAGCTTCTCTTGTTGCAGAGCATGGGCTCGAGGTGGGCTCGGCCTTCAGTAGTTGTGGTTCATGGGGCATAGAGTGCAGGCTCAGTAGTTGTGGCTGAGGGGCTTCGCTACTCCTCGGCCTATGGAATCTTCTCGGATCAGGGATTGAACCCGTGTCCCCTGCATTGGCAGCCAGAGGCTTATCCGCTCTACCACCAGGGAAGTCTGTAAACAATAGAAATTTGATTTGTGTCATTCCGGAGGCTAAAAGTCCAAGATCAAGATGCTGGCAGATTTGGTGACTGGTGAGGACCCACTTCCTGGTTCACAGACACCAGTCGTCTCATGAGCAGAAGAGTCAGGGGGCTCTCTGGGGTCTCTTCCACAAAGGGAGTGAACCCAGTTATGAGCGGTCAGCCCTAATCACCTCCCAAAGGTCACACCTCCTTCACACTGTGAGTTCAGGTTTCGACATACGAATTTTGTGGGGGACACAACATTCAAACCACCACAGGGAGGAAATCAGATGCCCATTTTCCCTCACTTAAAGAGGAGGTCATCTGGAGATAGTCTCCATTTCCAGGAAATTTGCTTGTTTATTTGGTTTTGCATTTTTCAGCATCTGATAATTAGGACCTAGGGGAAACAAAAGACCCCTGCCCTATTTGATAATTATTTGTGTAACTTACTGCTCATTATATTTGGACATCCATGAGGTCTTTAGTTGCAGTGTGTGGGATCTAGTGTCCTGACCAGGGATTGAACCCAGGCCCCCTGCATTGGGAGCGTGGAGTCTTAGCCACTGGACCACCAGGGAAGTCGCCAGAACACAAATAGTCTTAAGGTGGCACAGTTGTTTAGAGCTTAGCATATCATGTCTTGGATATAAGATACCAAAGTCACCTGAAGAAGAACGCTGGGTAAGATCCTTGGAGAGAAACATTAAGGCATCTCTGGCCTCTACATTCTGGTTCCCTGGCTCACATCATTTTTTAGTATAGGGTAGGGCTTCTCCACTGAACTGAATTGAGGGCTTCTCCAGTGACAAGGGTACAACACAGGGATAGGACATTTTTTCTACTTCTCTATTTTTTTTAGTAGTGTCTTTTTTTAAAATATATGTTGGCCCAATTTATTTATTTGTTTATTTACTTTTTGGCCATGTGGCATGTGGGTCTTCGTTCCCCAACAAGGGATCGAACCTGCACCCTCTGCACTGGAGGCTTGGAGTCCCGCCTGGTTGATGACCGGGAAAGTTCCCTCCAGTCCCCCATTGTTACCGTCACAACCCTTAGTGCCTAAAACAACATTTGTTTTCTCATGAATCTACTACATATAAGGGCTTCCCTGGTAGCTCAGCTGGTAAAGAATCCGCAGGCAATGCAGGAGACCTGGGTTTGATCCCTGGGTTGGGAAGATCCTCTGGAGAGGGGAAAGGCTACCCACTCCAGTATTCTGGCCTGGAGAATTCCATGGACTGTATAGTCCATGGGGTCACAAAGAGTCAGACATGACTGGGCAACTTTCACTTTCACTACCACATATGCGAGGACTTGGCAGGGACATCTCATTTCTGCTCCACTTGGTATCTTCCTGGGGTGACTGAGAGGTTGAAGATTGGAAGTCCCCCCCCCCCCCCCCCAAAAAAAAAAAAAAAGCTCGCTTACTCACTCAACAGCTGATGGCTGTTGATGGTGTCAGCTGGGACCTTCCCTAGGCTTTGGGCTGAACACCTATACCCAGCTTCTAGATAAAGGTGTCCTCAAAACATGGTGGCTTGACTTCGACAATAAATGTCCCAAGAGAGTCAGGTGGAAATGGTATTGGTGTTTTTTTTATTTTTTGGTTGCAGCAGGTCTTCGTTGTAGTTCTTAATTGCAGCATGTAGAATCTAGCTCCTTGACCAGGGATTGAACCCAGCTTCCCTGCATTCAAAGTACAGAGTCATAACCACAGGACCACCAGGGAAGTCCCGCTATTGGCTTTTTGACTTTAGCCTCGGTGGTCACATGGTATCTGCTTTGCCGCGGTTGGTATGTTAGATACACACAGCCTGTGTTCAGGGAGAAGAAAGTCTGAGGCGTATCAAAGACTTTGCAAATGTATTTTAAGATCATCACAAGCTTTATCTGTAGAAGCTTGGTGAACACTTTTTTCTTCTGATCTGATTCAGGCTGAAGACGTTGCACTGTCTGTTCCCACGCTTCTATATAGAACCAGAGTAAAGGGAACGATGCCTGAGACCGTGCCAGCTGGGCTGGTCATTGCCATCAATAGGTGACCCTGCAGTACTAGAAATGAAGTGACTGTGACTGACTCTTTTCAACCTCATGGACTGTAGCTCTCTGGATGCCTCTGTCCATGGGATTTCCCAGGCAAGAATACTGGAGTGGGTTGCCATTTCCTTCTCCAGGGGATCTTCCTGACCCGGGTCTCCTGCATTGCAGGCAGATTCTTTACTGCCTGAGCCACCAGGGTGGCCCAAAGTACTAGCGAGGCTCCAAATATTAAAGGGGAGTTTTGGTACCCGTGGGCTTCCCAGGTGGCATAGTGGTAAAGTATCTGCCTGCCAATGCAGAAGACATGGGTTTGTTCCCTGGGTCAGGAAGATTTCCTGGAGTAGGAAATGGTAACCTGCTCCAGTATTCTTGCCTGGAAAATTTCAAGGACAGAGGAGCCTGGCGGGCTACAGTCCATGGGGTCACAAAGAGTCAGACATGATGGAGCACGCACGCTGGTACCTCTACAGTCACTCTTGGCGTTCCCTCTTTCCCAAGCATGGGTGCAGAGGGGAATTCAGCTCTTCCAGCCTGCCCTCCCTGCTGGCTCTGAGAACAAACCACAGCCTCTTCCTGATTGGGTGGTTTTGCAGCCAGTCATTGTGAGACTCTGAGAAGGCTTAAATAACACAGGCAGGGAAGTCACAAGGGCCTGGGATCTCAGAGCACCAACTGGACTCAATGCCCTCCCAGGTGGTGAAGAGCCACATCTGCTTGTGCTGCTCCTCCCCACTGTCTTCTGGATGGTTCTACTTCCAACCATATGTCAGCAAGGCTGGAAGTGGGCACTTTGACGCTTTTAGAAAATTCAGCTCAAATCTCCCCTGGGAAGGCGGCCCTGTGCCCGACCCAGCAGTGATCCCCCAGGGGCATTTCTGTCCCCCACTAAAGTGCCATTCCTTTGGCCCTTAACATCTTCTCAGTGTCTAAGGGCTTCTGGTTAAAAAGCACCAACCCCTGGACCCACCTTAGACCCAACCAATAGGACCCACCTTAGACCCTCATCAGCTAAGGGAATTAGTTGTCAAGCAACTGATGGTGAGGCCTGGGACCATAATCACTATGGGTTTGTAGGGGGAACTGGGCCCCGAAAAACACTTGAACAGAGCTGGCAGGTCTCCATCAACCTGTGGCCCGGGACCACCACCCTTCTGAGGAGGTTCTCGTTGATCTGCACATCAAAGACAGAGGCCGTGATTGGCTATGATGCCACAGTTCTCATCAGTGCGGGGTCCGAGGTAGGGACATCCTGCCCTGCAGGTGCCCAAAGGCCATGGGTTCCTGAGCAGGCAGAGTGGCTCTGAGACCTTTGGTGGGATCTCGGGCTATTGTGGTCCCCAAATCCATGCCTGTCCCTTCTGGCTTTGGGACCAGCCACCCAAAGTCCCACAGAGCTGCAGTCTCCCCACCCCCACCAGACTGCTTCAGCCCCCTGGGTGAGACTGAGCCTCATCCATCCCCTCTTGGAAACTAATCTTGGCTCAAATCTGTTTGCTTGGAGCCCAAACCACTACCTGGCTCCTTTCTCTCCATTCATTCCAGAGTTTTAAACACTTTTATTCCCCCAGCTGCTGCCAGGCATCTGATATCAAACCTTCAGTCCCAAGTCTTTTCAACTTTCAGTATTGTCAATGTCTTTCTCTTTTTGGGGGGCTATGCCAAGTGGGATCTTAGTTGTGGGATCTTAGTTCCCCGACCAGGGATTGAACCCACGCCTCCTGCAGTGGGAGCACAGAATTCTAACCACTGATCTGCCAGGCAAGTCTCAGTAGTATCAATGTCTTAAAACTCCTTTGCCAGCCTCCACTCACTTGATCAGTGCCCCATGGATACCTGTCCCAGCTGAGTCAAACCTGAATTCAGCTCTCTGCCCTGGTTTACTGTACAATGGGGGAAATGACAGTAGCTATTTGATAAAATCATATTTTGAACGAAATGACTTAATTCACGTAAAGTACCTAAAACAGTATCTGACATACAGAATGGGCTTAACAAGTGTTAGCTAACATTATGGCAATTTTTGATGATGTTGTTGGCTATCTCCAGATTCCAGCTTTACATTGCCAGCTTTCCACAGTCCAAGCCCACCATCCAGGTGAATTCCCTCTGTTGCTGCTCTGTCTTGAGTTCCTCTCCTTCTTCTCTGGGTGTGCGTCGCTGAGTAGGGGCCTGCAGGTGTCAAAGCTGTGTTGGCTCAAATTTCAACTGAACAGAAACCCACCATCCCCCATGCCACCACCTCCAGCTCCTCCCTGTCTCTAGGAGCTGGGGATGCTCCTAGAAGGGCAGCCCTGCACTCTTGTGAGGATGATGTACTACATGAGCTGGTGGAAGTGACATCGCTAATGAGGGAAATCAACTGCTCCACCCAGAGCTGGAATCTTTGGGAGGAAACGAGAGTGAAGCCTGTGAATATACAGTCCTGACCGGAGCCCCGCCAGAGATCCATCGAGGCCGGAAAATTGAACTGTGATTATTACAGAGAGTCAGAATGATAGCTTCAGTCACGACGCTTCAGGAACTCCATAAAGAGCGGCCCAAACAATTTTGACATTAAGTGTTTAGAGAGAGAAGGATGGTTTGTAAAGGAGGGTCTTGTTATTCCCTGAAAAGCTACTATGAAGATGTCAGGCGTATGGAAATAACAGATGGGAAAGGCGTGCTGAGGTCATTACTCTGATCTCTGAGTGCTGTTATTGACAAGCACAGCCCACATTGCTGGGCAAATAGATGCTCCTGGGAGGAGGAGGGAGGTACTTAAAGAAAGAAAAGCAGAAACCAGATATTTCAGAACATCAGGGGGTGGAGAGACACTGCATTAGGACTGTGGCATGCTTCAAAGCAAAATAAAGGAAAAAAGAAAAGTTGGGTGAGAATGTGAGCAAGGAAGAGCTCATCAAAAGTTAATGAACTGACTACTCTGTTTTCATCGATAGGTAATGTAGTAGTTCTTTTTAATTAATTTTTGTTTATTTGATTATTTATTTATTTTTGGCTACACTAGATCTTTGTTGCTATGTGCCAGCTTTATCTAGTTGCGATGAGTGGGGGCTACTCTCTAGTTGTGGTGCGTGGGCTTCTCATTGAGGTGGCTTCTCTTGTGGCAGAGCATGGGCTCTAGGCACGTGGGCTTCAGTAGCTGTGATGCACGGGCTTAGCTGCCCTACTACATTCAGAATCTTCTAGGACCAGGGATCAGACCTGTATCCCCTACATCGGCAGATGGATTCTAAACCATGGAACCACCAGGGAAGTCCTAACATAGTAGTTCTTGATGTTGGGGGGATCACTCTGAGAACTATGACCTTTCTTTCTTAAAAAAAAAAAAGCCTTTATTCATGCACAATCAATTTTTGGTAAACAGTATGAGAGTTATCACTGGACTTCCCAGTGGTGACTCAAACAATAGTTTCTTCTTCAATGGAAAGACACACGGAAATGACCAACATTCAGACCCTGGACTTCTTACCTAGCAGATTTCTACGGACATCACGGCTGCGGGCCCTTATGGTCTTGCAGACATGTTTCAGTCTCAGACTGTGGGTCTACTTTTTTCTTGATAAGATGTGCTGGTGGGGTTAGAGCCTTCCTTGAATCCTCTTGCTTGAGCACTTGACTCAAATCAGGCTAAATGTCCTCTTTAGTTCTTGCCCTAGCACTATGGATCAATGGAGGTACTATTAGAATTGGGGGGTGGGTGTGTGAGATTTTTTTATTGGGACAAGACTGTCCCACAAATTGCATGATGTTTTATATCTTGGCCTCTAAATGCTAACCACCAGTAGGAATCCCTTCTTAGTCATGGTGGCCAGCTTCCACCTCCTTTAAAATGGCATTTAAGAGCCTGCAGGGTATATAACTAGAAAAGTTGTTTCAGAGATTGGAGTTTAGAGATAAGCAGCCAGTGGGTGAAAGGCATGGGATCTGAGCACATTTATCCATTCAGAGCTTCTAATAGGAAACTGTGATATGTACGACATGAGTCTCCCAGGTTTGGGCACTTTTAGGCAGGTTTAGGCACTGTTTAGGCACAGTCTCTGTAAAGTAAGCTAAGACAACCTACATGCAGAATGTTGCTGTGTATTAATGTTTTAAACATTCACTTATTTAAATATTTGGCTGCATCAGGTCTTAGTTGCAGCGTGCAGGGTCTTTCATTGCAGAGCAAGGACTCTACCTGTGGTGTGTGGGCTCAGCAGCCGCAGTGCATGGAACTGCAGAGTGCCCAGGCTTCAGCAGTTGTGGCACATGGGCTTTCTAGCTGTGACCCGTGGGCTCCAGAACATGCGGGCTCAGTAGTTGTACCCAGCAGGGCTAAGTTGCTCCACGGCATGTGGGATCTTCGTTCCCCAACCAGGGATCGAACCTATGTCCCCTGCGTTACATGGCAGGTTCTTAACCACCAGACCACCAGGGAAGTCCCCATGTGTATTAATATTGACTTAAGCGGCAGAACCTAGACTCACTTCCCTTGTTCTTGGTTCAGGGTTCGTCCAAGAACACTGTCAGTATCTGTCAGCCCTTGTTTCTGGGGCCAGGGAAGTAAAGAAATTATATTCAGGAATCCCTTAACCAAAAGGGCGGGTGACCTTATGATTTAAACATTCTAAGAGAGAAATTTCAGTTCATTGCTCATTTGTCCTTCACCAGGACGGGGGTGTCCTGGAGCAACACTAAATGAACGTTCAGCAGTGTCTACAAGATGACACACACATGCTGAAAGGTAGGTATTAAAGGCTTTTGACAGCATTAGAAAAGGGTCACACAGCCTCCCAAGAGTGATAAGAGCAGGAACAAATGTGAACCAAAGATCAAACGCCAGCCCGCTACATAAGATGAGGCTGGGACGGGACCCGGAGCAGCCTCCGAGGGGAAGCGGATGAAGATCAGTGCTCTGAAAAGGAGCGTGACTGATCTCCAGTATGAACAGATGGACCGATCACCGCCCCATTTTGATGCTACTTTGAGATGACGGCCACTAGGGTTTTGGTTTCTCTTCTAAAAGCAGTTCGTAGCTTTGCCGGTATATAAATAGAGAGTCCTGAGACTTCTGGCTCGGAGGGACGTGAAAGATTTGCTAGCCCAGCTTCATGACTTTATCAGGAAAAACCCAAAGCTCAGAGAGGTGAATTACTTTGCCTAAGGTGACACAGGTAAGTTAGTAACAAAACACGCTGGGAAGTCAGATCTCTTTCACTCAATTATTTGTTTGTTCTATAGACAGCGAACAGTTTCCATGCACCGTCCCTGGGCTTGAACCCAGTGGACTATGGAGCTGGGTCGGGGCACACGGCTTGTTTTCTAGAGGTTCTCAGTCAACTGGGCAGAGAGACCCATGAACAAATAATGAGAGGACAGAACAGTAAGTGTAATTCCAAAGCATTTCCACGATGCTAAATGTTAGGTATAAAATGCAGAGAGCCACTGGCTACTCCCGGGGTGTTTAAGAATTGGTGGAGGTCTTGTCCTGTATGCTGGCGTCTACACCAGATCGACCCTGGATGAGAGCAGCATCTTTAATCACTCGTGCGTCTTCAAATTGATGGTAGCAGGCAGGTGAAACCTTAGCTGGGATGATCAGCAGGAACACGCAGAGGGGATCCCCCCACATGGCTTGGGATTCCTCACAGCATGGTGGCTGGGTTCCCAGGGTGAGCATGGAGTCAGGTGGAAGCCATATTGCCTTTTATCACCTCCTCTTTGGTGAGTGGTGTCAGTCCCCCGGCATTTTGCTCGTCAAAGCAGCCGCAAAGGCTCATTTGATTTCAAGGTGAGGAGAGACAGACTCCATTTCCAGAGGGGGAGTGACAAAGTTCTGAAACAGTATTTGGGACCAAATATATTGCTGTGGCAAGTTTTGAAGAAAAAAAAAATCCATTCTGTTATAGTGTTGTACTTTAATAAAAAGTCTTGTGTTTCATTTAAAAAAAAAAAAAAAAAAACAACTTTAGGTACAATAAAATTGGGAGGAAAAAAAGTCCATCTAATTTGAGAGAAATGTTGTTGTTCAGTCACCCAGTCATGACCGACTCTTTGCGACCCCACGGACTGCAGCACATCAGGCCTCCCTGTCCCGCACCATCTCCCGGAGTTTGCCCAGGTTCATGTTCATTGCATCAGTGATGCCATCCAGCCATCTCAACTTCTGATGCCCTCTTCTCCTTCTGCCCTCAGTCTTTCCCAGCACCAGGGACACTGAGTTATCTCTTCACATCAGATGACCAAAATACTGCATCAGCATCAGTCCTTCCAGTGAGGTTTCAGGGTTGATCTCCCTTAAGATTGACTGGCTTGATCTCCTTGCTGTATGAGCCAAGGTAAGTAACAAACCAGATCACCATCAAGAGGCCTAAAGGCACATCCCATATCTTAACCCACTCTCGATTTTATAAAGAAGTTTTCTATCATTGTGAAAATATTTGACTTGCAACCATCTGATGTAGGCGAGAAAGAATAAACAGAAAAGGCGTCAGCAGCCCACATTGTGTGGTGGGCAGGTTATTACACGGGGCTGGTTGAGGCTTGTGTATTTATTCCCAGTCATTTGTAATCATAATGGAAAAAAAGAACATTATCTACAAAATAGGAGGTTGCAGTGTGCAGGAAATGGAGCGTGAAAAGGATTTGTGCTGTGATGTAGAGATTAGGAAGAACAACCCATGTGAATTAATAAATGGGATGCAAATACAGTACATTCAAGTGTAACTTCAGTGCAACTTCAAAGGATTTGTTACGTGAAGAAATACAAATTCTCTGCAGCAGGATTAAATACTGACTCCCCCCGCCCCCCGCCCCCACTCCCCAGAATGGAGCATGATTCCTTTGCAATGATTTGAAAAGCTTTTCAGTTCCAAGGCAATGCCAGAGTGCATCCCCGATGAAACATCCTGATGTTCTTTCTCCAGCCATCACTTTCTCTCATGACTCTAGGTCACACCCAAATGTACATTTGTCCCTCTTTTCCCCAAGATGTCAGGCTTCCCAGGTGGGCTCAGTGGTAAAGAATCCACATGCTAATGCAGGAGACGCAAGAGACACAAGTTCGATCCCTGGGTGGGGAAGATCCCCTGGAGGAGGAAATGGCAACCCTCTCCAGTATTCTTGCCTGGAAAATCCCATGGACAGAGAAGCTGGTGGAATACAGTCCAAGGGGTTGCAAAGAGTAGGACATGGATGAGCGCACACACGGCCCATGAGGTCACCTGAAATCATCCATTTAGGCATTTTAACTTAAAACTTCTGGCCCTCCATCCCTGTTCTCAGACATTTTCTCTGCTTCTCTTGGCTTCATTGCCAGCTTATCTGGGCTTCAGGCACACAGCATCTTACCTCCTGACTCTCTATTTCATTACTTATGTCCTGCCTCAATTCAGCCCCTGAGCTTGAAAGCAGATTTAGTTTTCTGCAGTTTGTCTGTCTTAAACATGAGTCTCTTTTGTCCTAGTCTTTCTTTCCCTGGCTACTCTAAATAATGATTCCATCTCTTTGGGGTCTGGAACTTGAATCCCAGCCTAATATCTGTCTGAGTGCTCAATAGCTCTAATACGGGAAAGCAGACACCATCTGGGTTGACAACTGCCAAAACTGATGGTAGGGTAGGGTGCTGAATGTGGCTCAAACAGTGCGGCGGCCACTCAGGATGACTGCCCACTGACGTGCTCACCGGCACTCCAGAATATTGCTGAAGATTAAAAAAAAAAAATTGAGAGGCTTCCCTGGAGGTCCAGTGGTTAAGACTCTGAGCTTCCAATGCAGAGAGTGTGAGTTCAATCCCTGGTCAGGGAACTAAGATCCCACATGCCACACTGTATGGCCAAAAGATTAAAAAAAAAAAGAAGTTGAATTTTAATGATTTTCAGAAAAGAGGGATGCAGACCCTCAAGAACACTATATGTCCCTTCAAGCTTGGGCCCAGACCCTAACCCAGCTCCTCTTCCCAAGAGATAAACCTCCTTCTACCTGAACACAGGTGTTGAGTCAGGTCTGATTTTGTATATTCACTGCAACATCCGCAACTGGCAGTTTCTGGATTATCAATTTGTATTTCTTAAATGAATGAAAAATGATCTCGTTTATCATTAACTTATTCAGATTCCCAAATTGGATGTGCATAAAAAAGTAAGGGTTGCCAAAATGGATTGATATTTTGAGCATATTTCTTTTTTCAGCAGTGACTCAAGACAACCATTTGGTACCGTCAGCGTGAATGAAAATCATGCAGGGTTTCTCAAGGGTAGAGTGGTCAGGCACATCAGCATGCCATCTAGACTGAGTCCATCTGTGTCCACCTCCTTCACCACCCCCACCAGGAGCACCTCCTCTTCTCTGCAAAGGAATTCAGCGATATTTGTGGTTGCATTGAGTAAAGGATATTATCCAGTTTCTCTAAGACAGCTGTTTTCTTAAGATCCAGAGCCTGGTGAATCCTCAGAGTGTCCCTATCCCAGGAGGAGCACACCCAAGCTCAGAGTAAGTCTCTTCTGTGAGTGAAGAGCAAGCATTTGCCCTTGACTTCTCCCTTCCTTCTCTGGGAGGAGGTCAGCACGGTATTTTCTCACCAGCTCTGAATCTGTTGCTTCTCTGCCAGCATTTCACTATTACTGTGTTGACCTCTTCTGAGGAAGGGCTTGTCCACTTCAAAACTGTAGGAGATGTATTTGACAACAGGGTCAATACAGGCTCTTCCATGGGTCTATAATAAAGCACTGTTAAAAAATCTGACACCCAACATTGTTATCTTTGAGTTCTTGGGGAAATTTTGACGCTGCATACACAGTCCAAAGTCTTTGGGAGGAACCACAGTTTAATTAATTAATTCCTCAGATATTTACTGAGATCATGGAAAAGGTGAGGCACTTGGGGCCTTACTCCTGTCTTGCTCAGTTGTGAAGGGAGCATCAAGCCATCTACCTGGTAAGGATGATTGTTAAACAGATGACAAAGGGAAAGTGCCTGGTTCAGAATAAGGGCTCAGGAATGGCCAAGGTTTTCCTGGAGCATCAAGAAGATTCCAGTCTAGCAAAGAGACTAAAAATAAGCTATACCATAAGACAAACTATGGTAAAACTGTAGCAGAGAGCTAAACACTTCCTCCTGAGAGATCAGAGGTAAGGCAGGCTCCTGCTGATCAGAGACTCCTTTGTGGTTTAGGCATCATTTGCCCTGCCTATTGGTGAACGGTGACATTTCCACACGCAGGCACGTGGGTGGCTCATGCATGCACAATTCCAGACTGCATAAATGAAACAGGAGTTTCAACAGGAGTCTGCTGATAACCTGAGCTACCTGGGCATGACACGGAGGGTGGAATTCATTGTACTCTAAGGACTAAGGAGTGTCTGCGTGAACTTTTATCCCAAGAGAGAAAGAAATGAGGCATGGCCGGCCCCTAAAACCCAGATGGAGCAATGGTGTGATCACAGCCGTATGCTAAGGAAGAACCATCTGCATCAAGTATAAGGCATCGCTGGGGGGCAGACGGAGGGTTAGGAAGGTGACTAGGAAGCCACCAAGAAAACAGCAGGTCGGGGGAGTGAGGACTTCAGCTGGAGCTGCAGCCGAGGAACTTGGAGGCAGCCGGTAGGTGGCGCTAGTGGTAAAGAACCCGCCTGCGAATGCAGGCGCCAGAAGAGACGCAGGTTCCATCCCTGGGTCGGGAGGATCCCCTGGAGGAAGGCATGTTTTTCCACGCCAGCATTCTTGCCTGGAGAATCTCATGGACAGAGGAGCCTGGCAGGCTACAGTCCACTGGGGTCGCAAAGAGCTGGACACCACCGAAGCGACTTAGCGCTAGCTGCGTAGCAGAATTTCTGTGTAGGAGGAGCTTGGGGCAGGCGGGCCGCGGGGACGAGAGCGGGTGCCTCTCCGTCAGCTTCTTTCTCTGCTACATCAAGTCCTGAGACAGCGGAGCCTTAGAAAGGGGAGGGCCGGAATTCCTGAGTCGTTGCCTAAAGTGGACTGCCTTGGAGAGCTGACAATCGTCAGTAAACCTTGAGAAAACAGAACCTTGGATCTCGTAAGCCCCTGAGATGTGGAGGCTTGTTGGCTACTGTTGCCAAGGTTTGCCCATCCTGACGGGTGCGCTCTAAGAAGACAAGAGATGGTGAAAGCCACGAGGGGAGGGAGAGAACTCTGCAGTAGAGAGGGAAAACTTAGAATAAGCTAGGGAACTAAAAGCTAAGAAGGTTCAGGCAGATAAATGGGAAGGAGGGCATTTGAGTAATAGGACAGTGGGGCAAAGACACAGAGATCGTAATACAGTTAGCGTTCGCTCTGCGTAAGCAGGCTGGAACTGTGGTTGAGTATTAGGGAACCCCGAATGAAGGTGTTTATTTATATTAAAAATCTAGACAACAGCCCCTTGATCTTTCCAGTTGTTGACTTGCTCCATCTCCAGACTTCTACATTCAAATCCTTATGTTTTAACCTAGTTTGTCTTGTAGCAGCATATCGTCTTCTTGTTCTTAGAATAATAGAAAAAAACACACAAACACAGTTGCTCACTATCACCCATAAAATATTGCTTCATTAACTTGAAGACTGTAATTAACTACATATCAGCCTTCTGGCTCCAGGCAAATATCCATAATTCCTTTAGTCTTTCCTCACAGTCTGCTTCTAACCTGTTAATCATTTTCCTTGCCCTCTTGCCATCATCCGTAGAAGGAAAAAAAAACCCTTTAAATAGAAGCTAATCACCCATTGCACATTACAAATGCCCCCACATTAAACTGAACCAGATACACACATAAGCACATAAACACACACAGGTGTGTGTGTGTGTGTGTGTGTGTTTGTGTGTGGGTGGGTGCACGCGTCTGTGTGCACGAGTATATAAACAGAATTTTTTAAAAAGCTATAGATGAATAGTGTAGATGAGCAGGGAAAAATTATTTATTTCACGAAAGATTTAGCCTGTGATCATTTCCGATAACAAACTCCCCTCTGTGCCTTTAAAAATGAGATTTAATTTATCCTCCTCTAAAAACGCTTACAGTTGTTTATTTTACCAAGGTGCTGGCTGCAGATGCAAGTCTGTTTGTGCAGAGTTTCCTGCCCCCTGAAAGCAATTACAGGAAACATAATTGTAGCCAAACAGACAAACAAAAATATGGGAGAGAGAGAAGAGGGGGCCTAACCCTTAATCTGCTAAGCGAGGAGGAGGAAGAGGGGTGATCTGATGGCCTCAAGGAGAGAAAGACGGATGAGTCACCGAGGGGGAGGCAGCGGAAAGGAAGAAGGGGGCTTATGTATAAGCCTGTGCTGCGCTAAGTCGCTCAGTCATGTCCGACTCTTGCGACCTCATGGACTGTAGCCCGCCAGGCTGCTCCGTCCATGGGGATCCTCCAGGCAAGAATACTGGAGTGGGTTGCCATGCCCTCCTCCAGGGAATCTTTCCGACCCAGGGATCGAACCAGGGTCTCCTGCATTGCATCCAGATTCCTTACCATCTGAGTCACGCGAGCACTTTCTAGTGGTTACTTGTATCAAAGAAACCGGGAGCCCACACCCCAAACCAAGTGGACGCATCAGTAGTCACTGAGTGGCCCATATAATTCCTTTAAAGATTGGAACCAGTGATATTTTAAAATATGACTGTTTAACAAAACATTCCGCTTATTTGGTGCATTGCTCTGTGTGCATGCAAGAACTGAGATGCTTACTGTGTTTGAGCATCTACAACTGTCTTTGTAGAGATAAATTTTTAAAAAATATTTATTTATTTTGGCAGTGCTGAGTTTTTAGCTTTGGCACATGGGGGTCTTTCTATCTTTGCTGCAGCATTTCAATTCTTAGTTGCGGCATGTGGGATCTAGTTCCCTGACCAGGGATCGAACCCAAGCCCCCTGTGTTGGGAGCTTGGAGTCTTAGCCACTGGACCACCAGGGACATCCCTGTAGAGATCATTTTTCCTTTTGCCGCCCTGATATTCCTGAAAGCAGAGGTCATCCATTTTGGTGAATCCACGATGCACAGAAGGTAGTAAGGTTGAGTGAAAAAGGCAAGGCCATCCACTCTTCAACCACACATACATGTAGCCTGAGGCTCACATGATTACGTATTCCTCTCCTTTGTGCTTATTAAGTAATTACTACGTAAATTATTAGGATAATGTAATATGCATGACTTTAAGGAATGACAAATTGTAGCTAACTTTCTTAATTTGTTGCCATAGTTACACTTCTGGAAATTCTAAATTGTTCCCCTTCTCATGTGTAAATGCCTGCCACCCTACCCTTTGTTTAGCTTTGATTGGTTAGATTGGTATAACCGACAGTGGGGCCTGACTGCTCTCTGCTCAAAAGCCAACGAAGAGGTCAGGTTGGTGGAAAAAGGAAAAGTTGCTTTATTTTGGATGCAGACAATGGGGAGAGGTTTGGTAGGATGCCTGTCCAAAGGCCAGTTCCTTCCCCCCTACCCCCCAACCCCTGCACTGACAATCAGGGATCAAGAGCTTTTTTTGTAGGCTGAAGGCGGGGGCTCCAAGCAGAAACAGCCCAGTCCGTTCTGATAGTCCTCTCGAAACTGGTCCTCAGTGGTCTGACCAGTGCTGTCTTGACTGTTTAAGGTGCAGTTACTCTTCAGGTCCAGGGTCGATTTGTTCCTGTTTCTTCAAGGCCGATTTTTGGAACTATGGCAGCTTACGTCATGGCTACAGTCAGTCATCATGGAGGTAACTTCTTCCACATGGTGGGGTTTCAGTATCTGTAAGACAGCTCACAGGGAGGCCCAGAATATTCTCTGTAGCCCCTGATGCTCAGTCTCTAAGTCACGTCCGACTCTTTGCAACCCCATGGACTGTAGCCCGCCAGGCTCCTCTGTCCATGGGATTTTCCAGGCAAGGATACTGGAGTGGGTTGCCATTTTCTACTCCAAGGGATCTTCCAGAGCCAGGGATCGAACCCCTGTCTCTTGCATCTCCTGCATTGGCAGGAGGATTCTTTACCACTAGCATCACCTGGGAAGCCCTTGAGAAGGAGCTGAAGGTCTTTGACTATGCCCAATGACTATATTATTATTATTTGGTCTCTTTTGACAATTTTCCTATGTTTCTGCACGTTCTCACTTTTCTGATGAAACTTATTCTTTGGCTAAAGTTTGTCCACAGACAAAAGGCAGGCAGAGGGCAGAGAGGACAAGGACCATAGTCCTGCTGTTTCATTAGAGCCTGGCAATAAAGTGACTTCCCATCCAGTGTGGCAAGTTTGCCTTGACGTCTTCTTCAAGGTCCAGCACAGTTCCCAGTCAAGTCCGGGGTCTGAGTAGCCTCAGTCCCCGGGTGAGAAGAGCTGAGAAGCAACCCAGGAGTGGGCAGCCCATCTTTATCCAGCACAACCTTCCTTCCTTTTGGACACCCAGTTGGCATTTATCAGCTGAAGCAAGGGACTGATGACACCCACATGACCTAAAGAAAGATCATGAGCTTTCTAAAGACTCTACCCCAGTGGATCAGGTCTTAAGAACATGGGTGAAAAAAAAAAAAAGAAGAAGAAAATGGGTGAATATTCTCTCTTGTTTTCCACAAAACATTAAAGAATATGTTGGTCATATCTTTGCTAATAGGCAGAGACCTGCTGGAAGACAAGAGAATGTACTAGAATGGGGCCTTCTGACACTTGTGGATGGGGAGACCAATTTTATCACCACACTGCTTGTCCACCCCACCTTTTAAAGGATGGGCAAGGGCATATGGGGCATGTTGGGACAGACACAAACAAACAAAAAGCACGAATGAGGAAAGTACAGTGAAATAGCAGAACTCAAGGTAAAAGGCATTAGAAGCAGTAGTGTTCCCGGCAAAATATGTTAGATAATAAAAAGGGGCATTTCATTTTGGATAATAGGTATAAAATTCAACAGCATCAAAGTGTATAAAAAAAAGCCATAAGAAAAAGTGGAAAAAGGGGACTTCCTTTGGAGTGGCTAAGACTCTGAGCTCCTAAAGCAGGAAATCTGGGTTCGGTTCCTGGTCGGGCCTCCAGAACCCATATGCCAAAAGAGTCCACACACTGCAATTAAGACCCAGCACAGCCAAATAAATAAGTAAATAAAAGGAAATATTTTTAAAAATCCTGTTGTATTACAGGGAAAATGACCAGCAAACAATTAGTGTGGGAGAAAACAGTTACTCAAGTGTCTCTGTGTTTTAATGATTAAACATTTGAATAGTACAGATGGATTAATTACAGAATAATTACAGACAGATTAACTGGTATCTATAATATATCTATCTCTCTACTACTGTCACACCTCTATGCTTCCATAGACCTTTTCGATCTACAGAGAATCCACCTCCTTCCTAAGCATCTTTGAAGGAATTGGCCGTATACCAGGCCTTGAGGAAAACTAATAAATTTCAAAAAGCAGAAATTGCAGGGTTCCTATTTCTGATCACAAAGCAAATAATAATTGTAATGATTACAAATGCTTAAAATACCCACTTACTTGGAAATTAAAACAAAAACTGTAATAAGTTTTTGAGTCAAAGAGGAAATCACAACCATAATTATGGGCCATTTAAAAAAAATAATGACAACAGAACAATGCCTCGCAACTCAGATGGAATGCCACTAAAGTGGAAGTGAGCGTCTAAATGTGCACTTGTGCACACTTAAATTTCTAAACAAGAAAGACTGTAAATAAACAAACTCATATTGCAACTCAAGAAATGTAAAAATGTCCAACTGGAGAAATCAGAAAGTCACTTTCTAGGCAAGGAGGCTTGGGGGAGCCTTGGACTAGAATTTATCTGTTCTTCCAAACGGGCCTGCTCTGTCTGCAAAGATGAGGGTGGGCAGTGACACATTATTTATATAAAACCTGTTCTTTATGCTTGCCCATCAAAGCCCGGCTTTTCTCCCAGCTTCTTCATTCAACTAGAACTTTCTTCCTGCTTCCCTTCTGCATGTATTTGGGACTTGCCATTCTGAGTTATGATTATTCAGAGGGGGTTTCCAATCTGACTAACTGCCCAGTGTGTATATACTCGCCTTCTGCAACAGACTATAATTACAATTAATAGCAGACACCCGTTCCAGGCACAATTAATTCAAGCAAAGAGGCACATCTAGCTGATGAGCCTTTCTTAAGATGACAAATGGATTTAAGTGGAATAATGCTTGTACAGTGCAGGGCCTAGCTGGCATGCTCCAAACGTTTAATAAATATTAACCATTAGACCATTTTATTTCATTACATATATTTGTGTGTATAGAAAAACTATAAAGCTATTATAATGAATAATAGAGTTCAGTAAAGTGACTGAATAAGAGGCAAATAAACGCACATAGATATATTTGCTACATTCTATTAATATGCTTAAAGATATAGTGAGAGAAACTTATTCAGGAAAAGTTGCAAAAATGAAATAAAACAGAATAAAGCAAAGCAAGAACTAGTAACAAATACAATAAGCCAAAAATGTGCCAGGCCTAGATGTAAGGAAATAAGAAACTTTACTCAAAAAATATTAATGAATGATGGAGAGATACTATTGATATATTGTTGATCAGAAGAGTGCATATTTTAAAAATGTAAAGTATTCTCAACTTAAGGCATATTTAGGGGGCTCAGATGATAAAGAATCAGCCTGCAATGTGGGATACCTGGGTTTGATTTCTGGGTGGAGGCATATTCACACACTAAAAAATCAGGTTTTTAATAACTATCTGGGCTTCCCCAGTGGTTCAGTGGTAAAGAATTCACCTGCCAATGCAGGAGACCCAGGTTCGATCCCTGGGTCAGGAAGATCCCCTAGAGAAGGGAATGACAACCCACTCCAGTATCCTTGCCTGGGAAATTCCATGGACAGAGGGGCCTGGTAGGATAGAGTCCATGGGGTCTCAAAGATTCGCACAAGACTTAACGACTAAACAACAAAAATTACTATTTAGTGATATAGGAAGAGGTTCACAATGCAAGTGCAGGACAGAAACAGAACAGAAAATGGCAAATGAGGATTTATCCAGACCACATACCTGCACACACCTGTACATGCATGCATTCACATCTGCACATAGGAATACCTAGTATACATACAGAAAGCACAGAAGGGAAATACCAGAATGTTTAGAATGGTTTATTGCTCTGGGGCAGTGATTTGCAGTTTCTTCCTTGCACTTTTTGTTGTTATTGTTCAGTCACTCAGTTGTGTCCAACTCTTTGCAACCCCATGGACTGAAGAACGCTTGACTTCCCTGTCCTTCACCATCTACCAGAGCTTGTTCAAACTCATGTCCATTCAGTCAGTGATGCCATCCAACCATCTCATACTTTGTCGTCCCCTTCTCCTCCTGCCTTTAATCTTTCCCAGCATCAGGGCTTTTTCTAATGAGTCAGTTCTTCGCATCAGGTGGCCAAAGTATTGGAGCTTCAGCTTTTTAGTACACTGCTAATGTTGGACAATGAGAATGGCCACCTTCACAATCAAAAGGAGAAACGAGCTTTCTTTTTATTTTTAATTGATCGATGTAAAGTAAATTACAGCGGTGCAATATCGTGGCTCACACTTATTAAAGGTTATACTCCATTTATAGCTATTATCAGGGCTTCCCAGGTGGCACTAGTGGTAAAGAACCCGCCTGCCAGTGCAGGAGATGTAAGAGACGTGGGTTTGATCCCTGAGTCAGATTTCCTGGAGAAGGAAATGGCAACACACTCCAGTATTCGTCCCTGGAAAATTCCATGGGCAGAGGGCCCTGGCTGGCTGAAATCCATGGAGCTGCCAAGAGTCAGACACAACTGAGCGACTGAGCACACGTCATTACCAAATATTGGCTATATTCCCCGTGTGGTACGGTATGTCCCTGTAGATTATTTTATGCATAATAGTTTATACCTCTTAATCCCTTACCCCTATCGTGCCCCATGCCCCGCCCCACCACTGGTAACCACCAGCTGGTTCTCTATATCTGTGAGTTTAAACGCATGAGGAGTGAGCAAAGAAGATCGCAAAATGGACGGGTCAGATTAGGCATAAAATTAATTAAAAAACAGATTCAAACTGCATTTATTGATCACTTCCTGCATGCCATCCCCTTGGCTAGGAACACTTTCTCAGTGTGTCCATGTAAGAGACTGACCTCAAGGACGGCATGTCCCCATTTTATGGAAGACAAAAGCAGTTCAGAGAGGTTAAGCAACTTACTCAGAGACACACAGCAGAAAGATGGCCGAGCAGGCACCCAGCCCCGCCATGCTGCTTCTGTTGCTCTTCCTACTACGGCACCAACCTCCTCCACACAGGTAGACAGGCCAGAGCTGCTGTGATTCAACCCAGAGGAGTGAAATTATTAGCTCAATTAAAAAGAAAAGATGGTTTATGAAGACTTTGCTATGAGAAATAAAGTGTTTAGAGCCCAGTCACATAGACATATGGGAACTTGAAAGCTACCAGCTGCACTGATTTCACTGATGATTTGTAAAGCTGGTATCTATTTAAATCTTTACTGTATAGCTGTTTCAACCAGTCAAAACAAAGCCAAAGCTTTGTGCATGGCTGGCCAGGAACTGTGAAGTGAGGTGGAGCCTGGCGTACCTACGAAATCCTGCCCTCCTCCTGCTTTGGACATTGGGTAACATTGGAGCAGAGAGAAGGAAAAATGAAGGAGGAAGTGGAGAGGTCATTGGCTATTTCTTCTTGGGCCCCAATCAATCATCTTTCTATCATTCTGTCACTTTTTTAAACCTCCACCCAAACTCCAGTGCCTTCCAGCTGCTTTTTCTCCTTGCTCAACTGTCCTGAACCTCCTCAAAGAGGGAGAGAACAAGCCCTCTCTCCGTAAGAGCTCCGCTGATAGAATGAAGGCACAGTAAGGCGTCCACATGAAGGTCTCTGAAGCATTAACTCGGGGGGAAGTAACCCAGCAGAATATCTTGACATCTGGGATCAAGAGACTTGGTGTGGTGGTTTGAAAACACGTCTGCAAATTCAAAGACGTGCTTCCTATCAAGAGGAGAAGGTTATGTCTCTTCCCCTTGAAAGTGAGCAGGCGTTTCTGGTTGCCTCTGTGAATAGAATGTGGCAGAAGGGATGCTGGTTGATTTCAAAGGCTGAGTTAGAGAAGGTCAAGGTTTAGGCATCTTGTGCTCTGTCTTCTTGTGGTACTTGCTCTGAAGTCCTGGGCTGTTAGGTAAGAGGCTGGGCCACTCTGAAGCTTCCATGATGGACAGACCATGCAAAGCAATGAGACAGAGACAGCAACAGACAGGACAGAGATAAGGAACCCTGTCTTTCCCCAGCTCTGGGTCTTCCCAACTTTAGGGACCTGACTTGGGAGTGAGGCAGCTTTCAGATGATGCAGCCTGGTTATAGTCTGACTGCCATCCTAAGGGAGGTTCCAAGTGAGAACCACTCAGCTGAGCCCAGTCTGTTCCCAGAACCATGACAGATAGTAACAGACTGATAGTCATTGCTTTCTCCAGCTAAGGGTTAGGGTTATTTGTTACTCAGCAGCATCTGGTTTCTGCTACTTACAAACACTGAGTGATGAGTCATGCTGTTGCTTTGCCAACTCGGTTTTTTCATCGGGAAAATGTAAGATTTTATGCTGTGCTTAGTCGCTCAGTCATGTCTCTTTGTGACCCAATGGACTATAGCCGGCCAGGCTCCTCTGTTCATAGGATTTTTCAGCATACTTAAGTGGGTTGCTATGCCCTCCTGCAGGGGATCTTCCAAACCCAGCGATCAAACCCAGGTCTCCCACATTACAGGCGGATTCTTTATTGTCTGAGCCACCAGGGAAACCCCAAGATTTTGTGGTATCTACCATCAAATGTTTTTAAGAGTCGTCTAGGAGATAACGGGTATAAACCATTGGGTAAACTGTCATAACGTCACTAATATGGATGGCTATTGAAGGCAACACCTACAGTTGGGGAAATATTCCCAGTGATGGAATTCTAGCCACCAGGATTGGCTGGGCCATGGAACACATTCAAGCATGGGCCGTGGGTCTGGCCAGTCAAGCAGCATACCAGGGAGTGTTGGCCTGCCTGCCAAGATAGGACATTCCAGGATGGGGCTCTGCGACTCCTGAGTTCTGAGAACCCACAAGGAGAGGAGTGTGGCCTCAGAGATGTGTGCTTTGTCAGCCTTGCCAGGTCCAGCTGCTGCACAGCCACCAGGGGAAGGTGAAAGTCGCTCAGTCATGTCCGTCTCTTTGCAATCCCTTGGACTATCAACTCCACAGAATCCTCCAGGCCAGAATACTGGAGTGGATAGCCGTTCCCTTCTCCAGGGGATCTTCTCAACCCAGGGATCGAACCCAGGGCTCCTGCCCACATTGCAGGCAGATTCTTTACCAGCTGAGCCATCAGGGAAGCCCAAGAATACTGGAGTGGGTAGCCTATCCCTTCTGCAGGGGATCTTCCCGATCCAGGAATCGAACTGGGGTCTCCTGCGTTGCCGGTGGATTCTTTACAGGCTGAGCTATCCGGGAAGCCCAGCCACCAGGGAGACCATCCCGTTTCCTTTTGTAGCTCCTGAGCGCCCCCCTGGAGGAGGGGACCCAGCAACTCCAGGGGTCCCCACAGGTGCTATAGGTCAGGGGTACCAACACGGCTCTAACACCCAGCTTATGGTAGGTCTTCACATCTTCGCTGGTGGCTCAGAGGGTAAAGCATCTGCCTGCAATGCAGGAGACTCGGGTTCCATCCCTGGGTCGGGAATATCCCCTGGAGAAGGAAATGGCAATACACTCCAGTACTCTTGTCTGGAAAATTCCAAGGACGGAGGGACCTGGTAGGCTACAGTCCATGGGGTTGCAAAGAATCGGACAGGACTGAGCGACTTCACTTTCACTTATCATAAGCTTAGAAGTCACATCACCCCTCTTGGAGGGCTGTTCTGTGGTCCACTTCCTCTAAGTATCAGAAGGTGGAAATCAATAAATACGTTTCTCTTGGGGACTGTGGACCGGAACAGACCAGCCGATAAAATGATCTCAAAAGAGGTGACGATAAAAGCGCTGATGCCTTCGTTTTGAGTTCCTCTGATCCTCTGCGCGTGATCTTTGAATCTCCAGGCTCAGTGCCAATCAAAGAGGCTCATCCGGGGAGGTCGTGGCGGAAGAAGGCCCCGCCTGCTGGCGGGGTGGGCCCGAAGACCCCAGCCTTGTGGAATTGCTTGGGAGTTTGAAAGGGACTCCGTTCTGTTGAACAGGAGGCGGGCTGTGGCGCTGGCTGCCCCTCAACCCAGAGCAAACCCTGGAAGCCTTGCGCTGCGTGTCAGTCCCCAGGAGAGAAGAGGCTCCGGAAACTGGCCCATTTCAGAAATGCCCGGGAGCTTATCACAAACAAGGATGCTTCACCCAGAATATCCTGGGGTGAGGTCCTGGCTTCTTTATATTTAGTATATAAATATACTTCTGTGATGCTACTGCAACTGGCCAGGCAGCTATTTTTTTTTTTTTTTTTTAAACAAGCCCAGTGTGGTGCTTTCCTGTGATCTGCTCATGAATATTGAATGGAGGTGTGTGTGTTGGATGGAGTTTTCTGGAGACCTGGGGGTTCTGAGTGACAGGGAGTGTGGGAGGGAGGAGAAGGGCATCCTGGGAGGGGGAGACAGGTGAAGAAATGGGGAGATATGAACGAAAAGGACCTGCATGGAGGCATGGAAGGGGGCTTCTGCCTTACTTCAGCTCCGCCCCTGACACCCTGGGCCACTCTGAGCACCCGTGAGAGGAAGCCACCTGTGGCTGATGTACCCACAGGGCTACACATTCTGGATCATTCTAGCATTGGCAGTTGCTGTCTTCCTGGCAGGTCAGGGCAGCATCCTTTCTGGCTTCATTGCCGTTTTTTTGTTTTTGGCGGTGCAGTGCAGCATGTGGGATCTTAGCTTCCTGCCCAGGGACTGAACCAGAGCCGCCTGCATTGGAAGTCCTAACTACTGGCCCACCAGGGAAGTCCCATTGACTCTAGTTTTGTTGTTGTCAGGAAGACTAGAACCTTCCCCGCTTACTCCTCAGGCCCCTGTGAGGGCTTTGCTAAGGTCAAGATAGTCTGTCCCGCAAACCAGCCACGATGGAGGACATCAGGTCACCCCTTGACCATGCAGCCCAGGGAAACCAATATTTTGTCACCACGTGTCCCAGAGGTCCCTCCTGGGATCATCCTAGAGGCCACTCCCGCCTCTGCAAACCTGCCGACTGTGGCCCAGCCCAGCCTGGGGCAGTCCAGCCCGTCTCAGTCTGGTCACTCCTGTTTAGTTTAGTCATGCCGTTTTCGGCAAACACACGAGACTGAAGTCTTGGGCCAGGCTTGTTGGGTTTTCCTTCAAGCATGTGACCCAGCCTTTGCCTAGAAATCTGCTTCTGGTTTTCAGCCAACCCCACCTGCCTCTGGTGAGTGAACACCCCAGGGAAGGCATCCCTGTCCTGCCCCAGCCACACCTCAGTGGATGCTGACATGCTCACGGGGCCCCGCTGGTGGCCCAACTGGCTTAATTTGAACTTTGGCCAACCCAAGATGTTGGCAACTTCTTAGCCTTGAAAGGCAAGACCCCTATCCATGGTCAAGGTGGCAGGGCTGAGACTTTACCACTGACCCTCCTTGTTGCAATTCAGTGTGACCCAAGGGCCTGGCCGCTCCATGTAGCCCCCCTCTCAGGCCTGTCCTGAAAACCTGGCTGGCTTCAGATCAACTGGCTAATTACTTGTGCTGTAATGATCAACCTGCCTAATTTATCACCTCTTTGAACATTTAATTAGCCAGCAGTGCAAGACAATTAGGTTCTGAATTAGGATAAATTAAACTGCTAGCTTAGCAGCTCTGAGGACATGGAAACTATAACCAATTACGTCTGCAAAAGATTTGACAGAACCGTCAAAGAGCAAGAGCCTGACATGAGTGGATGGCCTAATGGGCCAAATACTTTGGAGAATCCAGTGGGGCCTGGAGTTTTAGCCGGGAAGACAGAGAGGGGAGGTGAGCGGTCTGAGACGAGAAGAGGTCTGCCTTTGCAGGGCTCAGGGTCTTTATCCCGCTTGCTTGTAGGGTCTGTGACAAGTGACCATTTTATTTGTTTGTTTATTTATTCCTTCTCCTTCTTTATATGGTGATGGATGGTAACTAAATCATATAATGATTTTAGAAGATCAACTAGCACTAGGAACTTAGAATTATTGGTTTGTTAGCCCCCAAATTATGGATGGAACTCCAATATAGGTATACATAGTATACGCTTACACTGGAAAGAATGTCACTTCTCATCCAATTGTTTAAGCCTAGTTCTTCTTGAATATTTACACTCTTTTACACTCTGGGGTTGCCACAGGAAGAATATATTCTTGTGGATGAAGCAGTACAGCAGAGGCCCTCAAGTCATGTTGATTTAGCTTTTTCATGGGTTGTGACTTGGTCTTTTAATTGTCAATCTGGATTTTTTATCTTTTTTAAAAATGACTTTCCGTGGGTGTCTGAAAGCTGTCTGCACTCCCCAAGCAGACATGGAGCTGGGCATCAGCTGGAGAAGGCTGGGGACTGCAGGCCTCCTGGTCTGAGGTTCAGCTTGTGCTTCAGCTGTGGGGAAATGGGATGGACGGTGCGTGTGAGGTTTCCCCTCCAGACAGGGTTGTTGTTACTCAGGTGCGAAGTCATATCTGACTCTTTGCGACCCCATGAACTGCAGCACGCTAGGTTTCCCTGTCCTTCCCTATCTCCTGGAGTGTGCTCAAATTCATGTCCATCGAGTCAGTGATGCCATCCAACCATCTCATCCTTTGTCGTCCCCTTCTCCTCCCGCCTTCAATCTTTCCCAGCATCAGGGTCTTTACTAATGAGTCGGCTCTTCGCATCAGTTGGCCTAAGTATTGGAGCTTCAGCTTCAGCATCAGTCCTTCTGATGAATATTCGGGGTTGATTTCCTTTAGGATTGACTAGTTTGATCTCCTGGCAGTCCAAGGGACTCTCAGGAGTCTTCTCCAGCACCACAATTAGAAAGTATCAATTCTTTGGTGCTCAGCCTTCTTCATGGTCCAACTCTCATATCCATACATGACTGCATCCATACGGACGAGGTGGTGAGAACCAATGAGAAGAGGGGTGAAGAAGGCAGGAGTGTAAAAGTGTCTGGGCTTTAGTTTCTTTCTGGGATTTTCTGGCTTCTCTTGTGGCTCAGCTGGTAAAGAATCTGCCCACAATGTGGAAGACCTGAATTCGATCCCTGGGTTGGGAAGATCCCTTGGAGAAGGGAAAGACTACCCACTCTAGTATTCTGGCCTGGAGAACAGTCCATGTATAGTCCATGGGGTGACAAAGAGTCAGACACAATTGAGGGACTTTCACTTTCACTGGGATTTTCTGAGATTTTTCAAGAATGGGGAGGACTTGAGAGGCTTAGGGAGCAAACTGTATCATAAACCAGGCTTTCAGCTTCCAATGATTCTCTTCTGTTCCTTGTTCTTCGTGATTTAACACCTTTTGTAAAGCTTTGTACCCACGGATCAGGTTTGACTCACAGCTGAGTTATTAAGTGGGAGGCTGCGTGTGTGTGTAGGGGCAGAGATTGGGCTTTGCTTTCCAGGAGTTCCTGCACCCTTGCCTTTCAAGCGTGCCGTCCGTGGTAACACACACGGAGTCACAAGGAAAACGTGTCGGTATAACAAGAACTGCTGAGTCTCCATGGCTTCGCTTGCAGTCTCCCCCTTCATGACCTTTCCTATCATACATAACTCATGTCTAGAATCTGGTACTGATCATGACCGTGGTGGATGCCAAAGTCACAGGGGCTCATTGCAGTCGGTGGGAAAAAAAAAAACACTGTGATGTGTGGGGGTGTGTGTGTGTGTGTGATCTGATGCAGCTTCCAACCAGCTGTGAGTCAGATAACGGGCTCAGCGCAGGCGGTGTCAAATGCCTGAAAAGAGGAGCAGAGAGACAACAGAGGAAGATGTTTGCTGCTTGATCAAAGGGCAGCTTGATCACTCCAGGAAGGGAAGTGCTTGACATGCTGTGAACATTTGGAGGGAAGTGACAGGTGCAAATACAGGAAACCTCCCCACATTTCCTTATAGTCCAGAAGCCTATTGAGTAGGCAGCAGCTGACAAGAGTCAAGGGGCTGAGTGGCCCACTGATTATCTCCAAAAGGCAGCTCTCCAGACATTTTCAACCCTTAGGATTGTCTTTGTTTGGCTTTTTTTATATCTAGGAAATAAGCAAGACTCCTTCAAGAACAGACTTTTGCATCCCTAGTTCTAGAATAAGGGTGATAGTTTCTGTCCCACCTCTCAAATTCCACGTGTGTGCGTGCTAAGTTGCTTCAGTAGTGTCCGACTCTTTGCGACCCTGTGAACTGTAACCCGCCAGGTTCCTCTGTCCGTGGGATTCTCCAGGCAAGAATACTGGGGTAGGTTGCTGTGCCCTCCTCCAGGGGATCTTCCCGACCCAGGGGTTGAACCTGTGTCTCTTATGTCTCCTGCGTTGGCAGGCGGGTTCTTTACCACTAGCACCACCCAGGAAGCCCCTTAAATTTCACCCCAGACATTAAAATAGCTGTCAGCAAAGGAACTTCCTAAATCCTGATCATCACCTGAAATTGCCTGGGAATTCAGGCGCAAACAGCAGATATAGTCTTAGAAAATGTTTCTGCAAGGAGCACAGGTTTATATGAAAGCTCTGAAGCAATGAGAGCTTAAACCAAATACCATACACCCTTCACATCATCTTAGAGAACGTTTACAAAGATGCGTTTCATTGACATATTTAGAACCAATTAGTCTGCTTGACATTGTTTCTCCAAATTGCATCATATCATCACTTCATTAAAAATGTTCCAATTAAGGGAAAGAAAGAAGTTTCTGTAGGGTAGCTGCCTGGACACATTAGGCTGAGGCTTTCCCATTACAGACCAAATCGCAGGTCGCTGTTACCATGAGAACCACAGCGTTTCTCTGGCTGTTAGAATTATTAACTCAAAGAACATGCATCTTCTTAAACTCTGCCTGTTATTTATCTACTGTTCCGTGGGCTTGACTCTGCTGAGAGTGAACTCTATTAATCATCAGTCGAAAAAAGCATAGGGGCTGCAGGAGAGAGAGCAGCCCTGCCTTCCTTCCTGTAGGGAGTGGTGGTGGCAAGCCATTTCCCCGCATTGCCCCATGTCTCGTGGAAGGTAGAGACAAGGGGCTGAGAAGCCCTGGAGTGAAGACAGGCTGGAGGAGCTGGGACCATGCCTAGAGATGAGAAAGGTGAGCTGTCAGGGGCTTTCAGGTCCCCTCTGCCACTGCATAGATGACATGGATGGGTGACCAGAGACCACCTCCGTCCACTTGCCAGATCCAACTCTCCATCTCGAAGTGAAGACTGTTCATTGTGAACTAGAATGTGCCTGTCACTGTATAACTTACAGAATGCTTTCTGAGCCCTTAACTGTTTATGTCTCTTATGCAGTATGCCTTCTTACACCCATTTGGCAGAAAAAGAAAATGAAGCTACAACCCTCTCAAGAAACCAAGCCAGCGCGTGGACAAACTGGGCCTACAAGTGAGATACTCTGTTTTAAAATCCCATGCTCCCCATATAAAAACTTGTGAAGATGTTTAAAGCAACTTTGTATTCTTAATCACTCAAATTTGGAGGCAACCAAGATGTCTTTTGGTCGGTGAAGAGTTAAATAGACTGTGGTCCCTCCAGACAACGGAATGTAATTCAGTGCTAAAAAGGAATGAGCCTTCAAACCAGGAAGAGAAATGGAGGAAACTTAAATGCATTTTACTAAGTGAAAGAAGCCAGTCTGAAAAGACTATATGCTATATGATTCCGGCTATTTGATGTTCTAGAAGAGGCAAAACAATAGCATCAGTAAAAAGATCAATGGTTGCCAGGCATTAAAGGGAAGGGAGGGATGAATAAACTGAACACAGAGAATTTTTAAGGCAGTGAATATATCCTAAATGATACCATAATGGTTTGATACTGTTGCTTAGTTGCTAAGTTGTATCTGACTTTCTTGTGAACCCATGGACTGTAGCCTGCCAGGCTCCTCTGTCCATGGAATTTCCCAGGCAAGAATACTGGAGAGGGTTGCCAATCCCTTCTCTGTGGGATCTTCCGGAAGGATTGAACCCGCATCTCCTGCATTGGCAGGCAGATTCTTTACCACTGAGACACCAGGGAAGCCATATTTGTCCACATCCATAGAATGTGCAACTCCGAGAAACAATGATAATGTAAACTATGAACTTTGGTAATGCAGGTCCATTGAGTGTAACAAATGTAGGGACTTCCCTGGTGGTCCAGTAGTTAAGACTTCCCCTTCCAACGCAGGGGTGGTGAGTTTGATCCCTGGTCAGGGAGATAAGATCCCACATGCCTTGTGGCCAAAAAAACCAAAACATCAAACAGAAGCAATAGTGTAACAGATTCAATAAAGACTTTAAAAATTGTCCACATCAAACTGGTGAGAGATTTTGATAATGGGGGAGGATAGTCATGAGTGGAAACAAGAGGATGTTTGGGAAATCTCTCTACCTTCTTCTCAATTTTGCTGGGCACCTAAAACTGCTCTGGAGTATAGTCTTCAAAGAAAAATCCCACTCTCTTTCGTCGTTATCACCCTACAGAAGAACCAAAGCTATTGCCATCTAAGAAGGTGGAAGAAGATGGCCATGGTGACCAGATGCTGTGATGGGAAAGATGGAGGGGAGGACTCAGGGTGTCACGCGGGGTGGGGCTCTGCAGGAACCAGGGGCCGAGGGGCAGAGGGCACAGAGCAGCCCCCTCAAAGGCCCTGGCTGGGCTGCCAGCCTCTTGCTCAGCTTGGTTGTGGTCATTCGTTTCTCAAGGTGCCTAGTAATGTGCCCTGCCTGGCGCTGACTCATTCTCCTAAGTAATTCGTTTGTTTATTGGCAACATGCGTATGTTGGTAGGTACAGGTTAAGCCTGTGGGCTGTGACGTGGTCTCACAGAGCAAACACTACGCTCTCATATCAAAGCAGAATCCTTGAGGTCCCGGTCATAACTTTTCTCGGTCACTACTTCTGCTATGGTTTCTAATACCACGTATCAGTTTTGCATATTTTTGAGCTTTTTATAGGTGGAACCGAAGCTTCCCAGGTTGCGGTAGTGGTAGAGAATCCATTGGCCTGCCAATGCAGGAGGGGAAAGAGACATGGGATCAGTCTCTGGGTTGGGAGGATCCCCTGGAGTAGGAACAGGCAATGCACTCCAGTATTCTTGCCTGGAAAATCCCATGGACAGAGAAGCCTGTTGGGATACAGTCTATGGGGCCGCAAAGAGTTGGACACAACTGAGCAACTGAACACTCGTGCAACTGATCACTAGGTGGAACTGCATAGGATGTCCTCATCCCAGACTTTTCAAAAAAAATATAGTTGATTTACAATGTTGTATTAATCTCAGATGTACAGCCAAGTGGTTCAGTTTTACATATATATGTGGGTCTGTGTTCTTTTTTTTAAGATTTTTTTTAATGTGGATCACTTTTATAGTCTTTACTGAATTTGCTACAATATTGCTTATGTTTTATGTTTTGGATTTTTGGCCAAGAGGCATGTGGAGCTTAGCTCCCCAACCAGGGATCGAACCTGCACCCCATGCATTGAAAGGCCACTGGGCCACCAGGGAAGTCCCCTATGTATATATTCTTTTTCAGCTTCTTTTCCACTATAGGTTATTACAAGGCTACAAGGCATTGAATATAGTTCCCTGTGCTATACAGTAGGTCTTTTGAGTATCTATTTTATATATAGTAGTATGTATCTGTTAATCCCAAATTTATCCCTCCCCCACTTTGCCCTTTGGTAACTATAAGCTTGTTTTCTATGTCTGTGATTCTCTCTCTGTTTTATAGATAAATGCATTTGTGTTGTTTTTTTTTTTTTAGATTCCACATCTAAGTGATATCATATGGTATTTGTCTTTCTCTGTCTGACTTACTTCACTTAGTATGATAATCTCTACGTCCATCCACGTTGCTGCAGGTGGCATGATTTCATTCTTTTTTATGGCCGAGTAATAGTCCATTGTCTATATGTACCATATCTTCTTTACCCGTGCATCTGTTAAGGATGCTAAACCTTCTCTTTGTTCAGCCTGACACAGTTCAGCCTAGTCTGTGTGTGGCTGTCGTTTGTTCATCTTCTTTGCTGCACTGTGCCCCTGTGGATGAGTGAACTACCATATATTATTTTCTCCTACTATCATTTTTGCTCTTTGTCATACTTTCCAGTTTGAGACTATAATGAGTCATTGAAGTGCAAACGTTGTTTGGAGTGTTTTTCAGGAATGCATGCAAGTTTCTTTGGGGGTGTATACCCTGGAGTGAAATTGCTAGGTAATGGGAATGCAGATGTTCAGCCTTAGTATTTAGTAGTAAAGTCCTTTGGGGTTTATTGCTTTGTATTTGTGTAAGTTAGTACACATTTGTAAATATTTTCTTGAGTGTTTTTGTAAGTTATTCTGCTTCTGTGTGTCATAGAATATCAAAATGGGACTGTTTGTAGTTCAGTTTTAGCTGAAGCCCCGAAAGGCAGAGAATGAAACAATAGGGGACCAGCATTTAACATTCCCAAATGAGGCTCTAGACAGCTTAGGAGTGTTCTCAGGACTTCCCTGGTGGTCCAGTGGTTAAGAATCACCTGCCAATGCAGGGGACATGGGTTCAATCCCTGGTCTGGGAAGATCTCACATGCTGAGAGACAATTAAGCCCATGCGCCACGAGTACTGAGCCTGTGCTCTAGAACCCGTGCTCCGCAACAAGAGAAGCCACCCAACGCGAAGCCCGTGCACCGCAGCTAGAGAGGAGCCGCCGCTTGTCGAAACTGGAGATAACAACAAAGGCCCAGTGCAGCCAAAATATGAATAATTAAATAAACAATTAAAAACAAGAATGAACTCAAAGCCCAAAGGTGGCTGACAACAGTTCTAGGGTCTGTTAGCCCAGTGGCCTCATGGGGAATCTCACGGGATGGACGTGGAAAGGTCAGGACAGGTTGGTGATTGTGGGTCCTGCCCCCCCAGTTCCATCGAGAAAGGGCGGGGTGTTTATTGAGAGGGGTTTCAAGGAGGCCACACAGTAGGTCCCTTACAGGTGTCCTGGAGCGCAGTGTCTCAGATGGCTGAGAGTGAAGGGAAGTGACCACACTGGGAGCGGGCACACCTGCTCTGATTCGGGGCAAAGACGCATGTTTCCTGGGAACAGTGGAAGCCGCCAGGAGGCAGTCTCCTAGGTTAAACAGGCGATTTCAGCAGAAAGACGCTAGAGGAAGGCGGGCTGCTCACTCGGATCCTGCCCAGCTAAGGGAGCAGAATCAGGTGGGGTGCTGGGTGGAGCAAGGGACCCGCAGAATGATCCTTGAGTTAGTCGTTGTTGTTCAGTTGCTAAGTCATGTCTGACTCTGCAACCCCGTGGACTGCAGCACACCAGGCTGCAAATCACGTCCATCACCAAATCCCAGAGCTTGCTCAAACTCACGTCCATGGAGTCGATGATGCCATCCAACCGTCTCATCCTCTGTCGTCCGTTGAGCAAGGAGAGCCTGTACAAGCCTGCTTCTGGACGCAGGAGACCAACAGGTAGCTGGGGGCCCTGACCTGTCCTGCCCCGGCTCTCTCCTGGTTCCCCGAGGGGCGGAGCCAGAAGCAGCCTGTGGATGGCCGAGGGAAGATAGCATCACTTGATGGAACCTGAGAAGAACTCACCCGCCGCCACCCTCTCCCGCTGCTTTTTCATCCAGCAACTAGATAGCCGCTGGGCGGAGAAGAGTTTAACTTCATATGTAGTTAGGAGTTTGGACTTGACATCCTCCTGGCATGCAGTGAGATGACTGGAGAGTAACAGCAGCAGCCACAGGAGTTTTAGTTGATACAGGCGATCTTAACAGTCTGCGAAGTCCTGGCTCTGGAAGAGTGAGGCCCTGGGATGGCGCTTGGGGCTGCGGATGGGCTGGGAGGTGCATTTGTCAAGGAAGATGTGTCTGTCTTTGTTGTGGTTGTTTCTTTCTTGGGTCACACTGTGTGGCTTGTAGGGTCTTAGTTTCCCCGACCAGGGATTGAACCTGTGCCCCCTGCAGTGAAAGCATGGAATCCTAGCCACTGGACCCCCAGGGAATTCCCCGAGGCAGAGGTGTCATGACGCGGGGCGATGTTACAGGACTTTGGATGGGAAATGGTTATGGAATCCCTCGGGCATACACACAGGTCTCCCTCATGGGTCTCCTTGTAAAGTCTGGTTCACCCTTACGTTCTCATTCTCCTCTTGGGAGGGAGACAGCCTCTCACAGCATCCAGAGAATGGGTGCCCTCACGGGTGGGAGTCTTAAGACCCCAGCATCCCTGAATTTGTACCGCATGTTCTAGGACGGTAGGAGAGAAAGCACAAATGACCCAGGAGGCTCAGTTACAAGTGCCTAAGCACTGCCAACAGTCAGGCACACTCAGGAAGCCCGCAGGAATGAGTTCCTTGAGCTGTACCCGAGAGGGACTTTCAGTTTTGACTCCTGAACTTGAAAATGTTAAGCAAGAGCAGTAACTCCCAACTGGTGAGACATGGGCCAATTGGGATGGTGTGTGGGATGAGGGATTGGGCTCTGCTCAGAGCATCTTGATCTATCTTGTGGTCAAATGTGGCCTGTAAACCAACCTAACAAAATGTATTGTGGATGGTGTTCAGCAAATAGCAAGATGCCTACCCATTCTTTAAGTGCATTGCTGAATTTTTCATAATAACACTGTGCCATTAGGCCATTCCCCATCCCAAATATTTTCATGGGAAGATCAGAGGTTTTCTTATGCATTGTTCCCTTAAAGAGATGTCCTTAAAGGAGATGAGAAGAAAGAGATACACAGGTTTGCGATGCCATCGCGTTAACACTAAAATGCCATTTAGCCAGCATGCAGGCTGCCAGATAAAACTGTGAGGTACTAGGGGGATGAATTGAAAATTGTCATTCCGTCAAATCTAGTGACAACATTATCTGCAGATCTTAGAAAAATCAGCTCAGAAAAAAATCCCTGGTTGGTAGTGATCCTCTTAGATAGATTGAAATCTTTCCAGGCTATTCCTCAGGGCTCATCAATCAAGGGCAGTTGTCATGGTGAACAGTTGAATAGATGGTTTCCATTTAATTATCTCCAGCCCTCCAGATATTGAAAGCACTTGGGGACACAGGCTCCACTGGCCCTTGACTCCCTGGCTTCAATAACCATTGCTCCCCACCCCCCCCCCCAACCCCGCCACCACCTTCACCCAGAGGTATTCATTCATTCATTCAGTAAATAAATACCCAGTGCCTATTATATGTCAGGCAGGTTGTCTGGCCAAGGATGCTTCTGTGAAAATGTCAGGGGCTGTCCACGACTTCACACACTTCGAGCTGGACCTGAGGACAAGCAGGGGGGATGTGAGTCTGTGCTGTGTGTGTGTTCAGAGGCAGGAGCACTGGAGCCTGGGAAGGTCTCGGGGGTTGGCCGGGAGCTGGGAGTTGGGAGTTCCAGATAGTCAACAGTGAGATCACAAAAGTCTTGGTAGAGGAAGGAGGTCCAGGTCTAACCTTTCCGCATCACTGGGGATGAAAGGAAAGAGCAAGAGACAAGGGCATCAATCAAAGCGGGCAGGTTACTACCAGCCAGTGAGAGGGAGCCAGTGATGAGGACCCAGTGAGGACAAGGAGGGAAGTAGAAAGAATGGGCAAGGAAGGAAGAAGGGTCCTGGGCAGTTACTTGGACAGTATCATGTTTCTGCATCTCCCATTCATTTGATGTCAAGTGTATGGTAGACTAGCGTAAAAGTTTGTCTTAAAGAAGCAGAGTTAGGATGGGGACCACCTAGACAGTGTCACAGCTATCTATTCTTCCATCCATCATCCATTCACTTATTCATCTATTCATCCCTCCCTCTCTCCATCCATCCATCCATCCATCCCGCCATTCACTGATACAGCCAGCTATGCATTCAGTCATTTGTTCCTTTCTGAGCATACCATCTTGTAGGGGTAATACACATGGAGCAAGTCACTTCACAGGACTTATTTAGTCATCAATGTGAGTTATTCTATGAAAGTCCATGATCAGAGTGTCATGGAAGTCTTCCCTGGGACAGTGAAACTCTACGGAGATGTGGCAAATGAGGAGGAACTAGAAAGAAAATTCATTGGCGGAGGGGAAAGCAGGGATGGGGCTTCACAGAGAGATGAGTGCCCAGTGAACAAAGGTGGAAACTGACCACATGCAGAGGGCCCCTGGGACTTGGTCCTATAAGCACAGGGGTTTGAATGAGCGGAGAGATGAAGGGTCTACATTTTTAAGTGATCATTCTGCTGCTACAGGGAGAAGGTAGTGGGGGAGGGCAGGCAGGAACAGACGGCTGAAAAGCTATGGACCTTGAGAATATCCATCTTCCCAGCCCCCTCCATCCTTCCAAGCTCCTCTGACTCCTAGGATAATCACATCTTTGGGTCGACTTGGGAGTGCTGCCATTTTAAGAGTAGGAAAGGGAAGCACAGAGAAAGAGGTGATATACTCAAGGTCCCTGGCAAGATGACAAGAAGCAGGACCAAAATGAAGGTTTTTAAATTCCAAGTCTAGGGCTTTTTCCTTTGTGCCATGAAATCTCCATCAATTTAGCCATCTGGGTGAGGGATGGGATACACGGACACTCCAAGCTGCTAAGTACACCATTATCTATGATGCATAGTCTTTTTTTTTTTTTTTTACTGTTGTGGCTGCTACAGCAACAGATTTGACTTCCTAATTATGTTTTGCTTGGGCTAATGTAAAAATTAATTTTCATTCCCTGAACAACCATCAGCTACTGGTAAGAGGAGATAACTGAACAGAGTGAGCCATATATTTGTCCAAACTCAGGACCATCTACAAGCTGGGGCAGGAAGCTGTCATCTGTTACATATGCGTTCTGTGCTCTGCGCTTTGTGCAATGCCTTCTTTTTTCCAACCCTGTGCCATAATTTTAATATTCCCATTTCAAAGACGAGAAGATGGAAGCCACAGAGGTTAAGCAACTTGCTCAGAATTACTTGTGAAGTAAGTGGTACGACAGAACTTAAGCTACATCTGTCTATGTAAAAGTAATTCTCTTTCTCTCAAAGTAATTCTCTTTCTCCAACGTTGGACTGCTTCCGGTTCTAATATCCCTGCAGATTCCTGCTGGCAATGTGAGATAGGGACAAGGGGGCCAGAAAAGAATCAGAAGGGTCTGACCTACAGTAGTATGTGTTGTGGTTACCACTGTTCAGAGTCTAGTTCTTAGCTTTGGTTCTTCTCCCTAGTTGTTTCAGGTCACAGGGAGACATGTGAGTCTTAGGAGAACTGATTCACATGGATTAAACTCACAAGAGCCTGATGTATAAGTCTGAGTGACAGTCTATTCTCTGGCCAGGGAAGGACCAGAATTTCCAGGTCTGTTTCCCAGGGAATGTCCTCCCCAGAAGATGGATAGACTGGCTTACTAAGCAGACGGCTGCTTGGCATGTGTAAAGTCAGAGCCAAAGTATCTGGGAGGCAGCTCTGAAGAATCCTATGCATAACTTGTGGATGACTTATTTCCGGCTTCCTTTCTCATGTGATGGGAATGCTTCAGTGTCTCTTTTCTTTAAACATAGCTGAGTATGTGTTGTCATGTTTTGCTTTTTGCTCTTGTTTTACTAGACTTTTCTTGATACCATCCATCCGTAGAAATAGGTTTTTTGTTTTTTTTCTGTGAGGGATAGTCTGGTCCTGGACACTCTCCCGGCTTCTGGTAGCCTCAGTGTTCTCTGGATTATAGATGGCATCCTCTCTGCATCTTTACATCATCACCCTGTCTATGTCTTTCTCTCTGTCCAAACTTCCCCTTTCTAGAAGGACGCTGGCCGGTCATACTGGATTACAGTCCACCATCATGACCTCATTTAAACTTGATTACTTCTGTTAAGATGCTGTTGTCAAGTGAAGTCACATTCTGACACGTACTGGGGGTTAGGAAGCCAGCATCTCTTTGGGAGAGGGGGCACAGTGCTACCCATATCATTTCCCTTAGGGTCAAACCCACAAATAAGGTCAAGAGGGAGCCAGGTAAAGAAATGGGAGGGCTACAGGCTTCCGTGAGAGACCCCTTCACTGGACTCCAGATAGTGAAAGCCTTGGGACTGTGCCCACCAGCTTCCCCAGGGCAGCCTCAACATGGTGCCCGCAGCACCAGCCATGGGAGGGGTCTCAGCAGGGCCACCAATGGGGACAATGAGGCACAGCAGAGAGAGAGGGGGACCCCAGAAAGAATGGCTGCAGCATTCCTGTAATCGCGTCCCCTTTTTCTCAGGTGACTGGTGATTATGTGTCCCTTGCAATTAAAGAATTTGAATAAGACAGTGACCTGCCTCTAAGACCTGGGGTTACAGTAGTGGCTCCTTAATCATGACCAAACACACAGTCTAGGCATCAGGGCTGATAACAGACATTCTGAGCGGGACATTGCATTTCTGTTTCAATCGACTGACTGCCACAATCTGTGTGACCCTGGCTCTCATCCCCTCATGTCAACCAAGAGCTCTTCCCGGCTAGAACATTCTGTAATTTTTACCATAATTGGTCAATTAAGCCCAAAGAGTCTCTCCAACAGGCAGCCTTAAAGATGCACTTTAGAAAACCCACCAAGTGGGTAAATCACGTGCCCCCTAAGTGAGAGTTTATTATCTAACTCTCTGGGAAGCAGACCAGAATTCCTTCCTAAATGTGAGATTTACTTTAAGCTCCAGTTATTTTTAAAAGGGAGACAAAACCCATGATATCATCCCACTATTAATTTGTAGATGTGAAAAGATTCCTACCAATTCTGAGTCTTAGATAAATACACAAGAGTAATAATAACCTTCGCAGGAAGGTATTGAGCCCTAGACAGTTACTGAAGGCAAACGTTATTTGTTCCAAGAAACCTGCACAACTGGGTCTTTTGATTTTGCATGTAAGCTGCCAGAACAGGCAATTACGGTTCTTTTTCTATCTTGGGTCTCAAAATACCTTAGAATTCTTTCCATTGTGGCCCAACTGTCAAGGGGAACAACACAGCACCAATGTGAGAAAGACTCCATATTAGAATGCTTCAAAGAAATTAAAGTATCAAGTTTGTGCTGGGTAGGAGCCGGGGGGAGCAGAAGGAAATTGTGCCCATAGCCTGCAGATTACTTGTATCTTGCTGTGCCCTGGGGCCTGGAAGCCACGGGCCCTCTCCGCAAGGCCTTCATGGTGTAAGCAGGGGGACACATGGGTAGTCAAATAATTTCAATGCCTTGAAATGGTTTCAGTGAAGGACTTCCCAGGCGGCGTGAGTGGTAAAGAGCCTGCCTATCAATGCAGGAGATATAAGAGATGCAGGTTTGATCCCTGAGTTGGGAAGATCCCCTGGAGGAGGGCACGGCAACCCACTCCAGTATTCTTGCCTGGAGAATCCCATGGACAGAGGAGCCTGGCAAGCAATAGTCCTTGGGGTCACAGAGAGTCAGACGTGACTGAAGCAACTTCACACATACACACACACGTCCAGCAAGAGGAGAATGATTGAATGCACCATGGCACATCCATAGAAGTGAATCTTTTGTGACTGTTAAACATGGTTTGGAAGAATATTTAATATTCTTTTTCATACTCACTAGTGCGTGTTAAGTAAAAAAAGGCAGGATACAGAGTTCTATGCAGTACGGACCTCAGTTCAGCTCAGTCACTCAGTTGTGTCTGACTCTTTCAGAACCCATGGACTGCAGCATGCCAGGCCTTCCTGTCCATCACTAACTCCTGGAGCTTGCTCAAACTCGTGTCCATCGAGTCGGTGATGCCATCCAACCAACTCATCCTCTGTTGTCCTACTTTATATATATTATGTGATATACATACATATTTAAATATATGCATATACTATATACTTGCACATAGTTTATAATAATTATTATAAATTATTGTATTATTATACAATGTGTGTGTGTATATATATGTGTGTGTGTGTATATATATATATATATATATTGTTGTTGTTCAATCACTAAATCATGTCCGACTCTTTGCGACCCCATGGACTGTAGCCCACCAGGATCCTCTGTCCATGGGATTCTCCAGGCCAGGATACTGGAGTGTGCTGCCTTGCCCTCCTCCAGGGGATCTTCTTGACCCAGAGATTGAACTCATGTCTCTTACGTCTCCTTCTTTGGCAGTCAGATTCTTTACCACTAGAGCCAATTGGGAAGCCCTAATAATTTGTATGGTGGCTTAATGCATGCAATGGTCCGAATGTTTGTGCTCTCCTGAAAATTCGCATATTGAAATCCTGACTCTCAAGGATGATGGTATTTAATAATGAGGAGACAGAGCCCATATAACTGAAAAGACTGGTCCTATATCACACAGTTCATGGCAAACAGTCCATCAAATCTTCACTACATCAAACAGGTACTAAAAATATAAAACCCACCGTATGTGTGTGCTAGTCACTGAGTCACATCAGACTCTGCGACCCCGTGGATTGTAGCCTGCCAGGCTCCTCTGTCCATGGGATTCTCCAGGCAAGAATGCTGAAGTGGTTTGCCATTTCCTCCTCTGGGGATCTTCCTGACCCTGGGATCGAGCTCCCATCTCCCGTGTTCCCTGCATTGGCAGGCAGATTCTTTACCACTGCGCCACCTGGAGACAAAAACCCACCTTGAGAACACTTATTCCTGGTCTAAACAGAGGACATGGGGCTCAGTCCCCCAAAGCAAAGCATACTTTAGAGATCTAAACACTGAAGGTATGTGTCTTTTTTAATATGTTTCATTTTTTTGGACGCAAGATATACTACTGTGAAGTTGAGAAAAAAAATTAGAAATGATAAAAGTATTTATGATAATGGATGAGAAACCCATTAAGAATTTTATTAGATAAAGATGATAAAATTAACTTCCCCTGTTTTCATTTTGGTATCAGTGAACATTTGTGTTTCCATAATAAAAATTGCAATGAAAAGGAAATTGGACACAGGGCATTACCCTTTTCCTCGGCAGGGTGGAGGAAGGTGATTTCTTTTCCCTTGAAAGATGAGGGAGGGCTACCGTGGGTTTAATTAAGGAGGGGGTTATACACAGAAAAAGAGCAAGGCTTAAGGTAACAACTGCCTGAGACTTAATTCCCCATGTTGAGTGGTACTCACACGCTTGGGCTCTGGCTAGCACGGATGATGTGATTTCGAAGATGTCTCTGCTACTGGCTCATGGTACTGGGCAGGGAACTTTACATCTGCATTTTTCACTTTTCCTTTCTGTGAAGTAGTGCTTCTAAGAGTACCTCACACCTGGGAGCTATGCAATGAGATGATCCATTCCTTGGAACAGTGCTTGGCACTTGGTGATGGGGCCATCGAATGTCACCTGCTATCTACCCTTGGCACAGAATGGTATGACTTCAACCACATTGCGGGAAATTGACCCATCGCATCTGAAAGGATTTGGGTTTTGAATATATTTATCCATTCAGTCTCTCACTCAAAATTCTCTGCCAGGCAGTCTTCATTCATCTCCTCCTGTGACACCAGAGACCAGATCCAGATACCAGCAACCTTTGTAGTTGCCACTGGGGCAGAAAGTGTAGTCATAAAGGATGCTGGGGGTAATGTATTTGATGGAAAAAAAAACCCAAGAACAAAAGGAAACAGTGACTTTAGAAAGGAAAAATACACACAGAGAGATAACCAATAAAACAAAAGACGAGAAACATATTTTTTCTCCTTAAACAAACTAAGAATACCCCCAAGGATTTCAATTTGTAAAGGGTCAGTTCAGATGAACCTAAATGGAGACTAAGTTCACCGGGCCTCTGATCTCTACCTCTATATTTATCTGCTTATACACAAGGGTGAATGGCTGGTCCTTTATTTTGTTTGGCTAAAGGTGAGAGAAAGCATTTTGCCATGGCTTCATGGAAGGATGCTCTTGAAATGGGGAATACAAGGTCCTAAGTGTGGTGGACCCTTAGTCTGGACTCTGAAACAGGAGTGAGCCCAGTAGAGAGATGATGGGGGTGGTCAGAATCGAGAGAACCATCAGATATGGGATTTTATGGGACTTAAGTCACAAGTAATGGGGTGCTGCAGGTGCCAGGTTTCACGATACGATGTGGCCGAAAGTCAGCTGTGCCTCCCCTACTCTGACTCAGGCCATGGAGGACTCTGGCCCCCAGCCAAGCAGGGTTCTGGGTCCAGCAGAGCAGAAGGAGAAACTCTGGCACACAGGCGGGGCTTTGAATGTTTATAGTTGTTATTATTTTCAGTGATTCACTGAGAACATATTTACTCCAGTGCAGTACTCTTGTGTAGTCTATTTCTAGAATAGTGTTAGTTGCTGGGTCATGTCCAACTCTTTTCAATCCCATAGGCTATAGCCTCTGATGCCAGGCTCCTCTGTCCATGGGATTCTCTAGGCAAGAATACTGGAGTGGGTAGCCATTCCCTTCTCCAGGGGATCTTCCCGACCCAGGAATCGAACCCTGGTCTCTCTGATTAGGGGCAGATTCTTTACCGTCTAAGTCATCAGGGAAGCCCATTTCTAGAATATCCTTTTGCAATTTTTCCCAGAAAGGAGCAAGGCATTTTTCTCTCTAAAATTCAAAAAAAATTCACTACTCTACATTTTCTGTATTAGCAAATCAAGAACATGAATTAAGCAACTACTTAACTCCAGCATCCTTAGAAGAATATACAATAAGAAAAAAAGAAACAGACAGAGAGAGAAAGAAAACTAAAAAACTAAGCTAAGTGGGATTATCCCTGAAGAGCTTGACTAGGCTCAAATTATTCATTGATTAGAATGTTCTAAGAATTTATTTCCATTTATTTATTTGTTTGATTAGATTCATTCATTCATGTGAGTATAGATCCACGGACATTTATTCCAAGGGTTAGAATAGATTTTTGTTTTTCATTTTGCTGCTGAAATTGTCCAAAGTTTGGTCATTAGGGGCTCTTCACATTGTCCTCTGTGCTCCTCTGATCTGTTCTTATGCTCCACTTTTTAAAACACTTAGAAAGTGTTTCCAGCATCACAAGTTGCTCTGGGCTCATCTTGTTTTATTTTCCCTGCCTCAGTTGGGAAATCAACCGTTTCTCTGATTCCTTATCTTGGACAATAGTGTGTAGAAAAACAAGATCTGGGTGCAAGGTACGGAAAAAGCACTTTGTAACATGTGATGGATAAAGAAAGAGCAGTGTGTCCTCAAAGCTTAACATAGTGGAATCACTAGAGTCCCGATAAGTGATTGTGGTTAATGCAGCCACAGTTTTGAGCATGATTTTATTTGTTTTTGGCAGTGCTGGGTCTTTGATGCTGTGCAGACTTTTCTCTAGTCGCAGCGAGTGGGGGCTAGACTCTCACCACAGTGCGCGGGCTTCTCATTGTGGTGGCTTCTTTTGTGGAGCTTGGGCTCTAGGGCACGCGGGCTTTAGTAGTTACAGCACGTGGCCTCGGCAGTTGCGGCTTCCGGGCTCTAGAGTGCAGCCTCAGTAGTTGTGGCACATGGGCTTCGTTGCTCCCAGGCATGTGGGATCTTCCCAACCCAGGGATGGAACCCACGTTATCCTGCACTGGCAGATGGATTCTTCGCTACTGAGCCACTAAGGTAGCCCCGCAGCCCAATTTTTAAACCAAATATAATCAACTGGCAGAAGGCTTAATCCACGCAATACGGTTTGCCAGGCCCTGAGGAATTTCCCAGGGCACTGGATTTTCAGTATGGAAACTGGAAAAGTCAAAGGAAAACCAGGAGGAGTCGGTCCCCTAATGTGGTGAGTGAGTGTGATGGTTAATTTATGTGCCCAGATGAAACCTCATCTGGGTACCTTTAAGGGTGTTTCTGGATGAAACTAGCATTTGTATTGGTGACCTTGAAAAAGTAGATGGCCCTCCCTAATGTCAGTCGGCTTCATGCAAACTGCTGAGGATGGGAAGAGTACAACAGACAGAGGGACAAGAGACTCACCCCCTTTTTCCTTTCTGTCTCACCGTTGAGTTGGACCCTCTTCTCCTCTTCTCCTGCTCTTGGATTGGGATTTACATCACTGGCTCCCCTGGTTCTCAGGACTTTGAACCTGGACTGAATTACACTATGGGTTTCCTGGGTCTTCCCTGATGGCTCAGTTGGTAAAGAATCTGCCTGCAATGCAGGAGACACTGGTTCAATTCCTGGGTTGGGAAGATCTGCTGGAGAAGGGATAGGCTACCCACTCCAGTATTCTTGGGTTTCCCTTGTGGCTCAGCTGGTAAAGAATCCGCCTGGCATGTGGGAGACCTGGGTTCGATCCCTGGGTTGAAGATTCCCTGGAGAAGGGAAGGGCTACCCACTCCAATATTCTGGCCTAGAGAATTCCATGGGGTCGCAAAGAGTCAGACACAATTGAGCGACTTTCACTTTCACTTTCCAGCTTACAGATGGCAGATTGTGGGACTTACCTTTTTAATGATATGAATCAATTCATCGAAATAAATCCATGTATATGTGTATGTATGTGTATATACATATATATAAAATATAATTGTTGTTCAGTCGCTAAGCCATGTTCTACTCTTTGCAACCTCATGGACTATAGCACTCCACTATCTGTCCTCCACTATCTCTTGGAGTTTGCTCAGATTCATGTCCATTGAGTCAGTTATGCTATCTAACCTTACTCATACTCTGCCGTCCCTTTTCCTTAATATCTATGTATGAGATATATATATATATATACACCAACTGTATTAGGATTATGATATGTATCTACATCTATATATAGTCAGGGTTCTCTATGTATCTCTATATTTAGAGATAGTCAGGGTTCTATACATCTATATCTCTTACTGATTCTGTTTCTCTGGAGCTCCTTGGAGAACCCGACTAACACCATAGTCAGGGACAGGAGAGATCTGCAAGCTGCATTCGTTAGAGGAGACCTCCAGGGGAGACCTTTGAGGCATTAAAAGATCCTAAGAAACCCCTCTTCTCTTCTTCTGCATCTCAAACTGTGTCACTCACTGTGAGTGCTTTTTTTACAGCGTGGGTCTCCTCCACAGCTCCCGATTCTCTGCCTCCTCCTCACTGAGCTGTAAATAATCGTTTTGGACTTCAGACGCTGCTCAGATAAGCTGTGATTGAAAACACGGTCTTTGCCAATGGAACATGTCTCTTTGCCAGTGACAGCCTGTTGGAGCAGGAGGTGGGAAGCCCAGATGCACAATTACTTCTGGGCTTCCAACGGCATCCCATTCGAGGTTCACAGAAGCACAACTAAATCAACACAGATTTTGTTTCAGGCGTCACTGGTCACAGCTGTGGAGGTATCTTGGCTATTCCTATGAAGAATTTCCCATATGGGAGAGATGGAAAGGCTGGAGGATCAGGGTAGGAAAGATTGAGAGATGAATAATACTAGGCTTAGAAATTCAAGCGTCTTGTCTTTTTCTGAAATGAACTCTTTTTGTTATTATATTCAAGAAAGTACAAATTACAAACTGCTCACATAAAGCAAAATTTTCAGAATCGTAGATGAAATTGCTAATTACAGTTGTAATATGATCAGCTAACTTAAAACTGTGAAATTTATTTAACCCTGTAACATTGAGGGCCATGTATTTTTGTTTTTTAACTCTTTGGTTTTTATTTTACTTAATTTCACTGTATTTTATTTTATTTTGGCTTTGCTGGGTCTTTGTTGCAGCTTGTGGGCTCTTCACATGGTACACAAAGGCTTAGTGGCCGTGAGGCATGAGGGATCTTACTTCTCTGACCAGGGATCCAACTTGGTTCGATTTCTATCAGTGATTTAGTGGCCCTGAGGCATGTGGGATCTTAGTTCCCTGACCAGGGATCCAACCTGGTTCGATTTCTATCAGTGATAAGAAGCAGCTGCAATAGAACACTGGAGATAAGTTGAGAAAGGGACATGGATAGAAGTGAAATCAACAAGATGAGAGCTCCAGGTTACTGGTGGTCAGAAACCAAAAAATGCCATTCAAACAACAGGGAGCTACTCCTTCCTGCCTATTAAACGTGGAAACCAGAGAGCTGGGTAACACCAGCATTGATGGGGTAGGGTCTTTGGATGATACCTTTTTCCTTTTTCCAGTTGGGCTTGATCAGCAGAAAGCATCAACTACAGGTCAGAAGTAGGAGGGGAGGTGGTTGGGTAGTTGTGTATCAACCAGTCGTCTCCCTGCAGGGACACTTGGGGTTGTTGGTGTCCCACTGCCAGAGGCCACAGCTGCTTCTATACAGCCCTCCACACTGGACTGGTCCTGCTGGGCTCCACTGATCACTTCCGCCTCTTGCTCCTTCATCCTTAAGGTAGTGATGTTCCCACACTGCAGTTTACTCCTACCTCTGCAGAGAAACCCTTTATTAAGCACTTTTTACCTACCCAGATGGATGTGCTATCTTAGTCCAATTTGGATGGTGACTAAAACCTGGTCAATAGGGAAAGTAACAACTTTCCCAGAGCTACTAGTAGAAAAATTCAGTAAAATCACTGGTCATTGCCCCCAAAACCTTGAAAAACTGCTGACCTTAAAACCACCTCCCAAGAAAGACAAAAGACCATACAATTTTTCCCATGACACAAATATCACTGATCCCAACACCTGATTAAGATAACCAAAATTATTATAGAAATAATCTCAGGAGTATAGAACTATGTGATTAAAACATCTCAATCAGAATTTTAAAAATACATCAAAATAATAAATATAATACAGTAAGCATAAACCATGAAAGGCTTACTCCAAGTATAAATGTGATTAAAGAAACATATTAAGGGACTTTCGTGGTGGTCCAGTGGTTAAGACCCTCACCTTCCAATGCAGCGGGATATAGGTTCGATCCCTGGTCGAGGAGCTAAGATCCCACCTGCCTCTAGGTCAAAAAACCAAAACATAAAAGAGAAGCAACATTGTAACAAATTCAATAAGACTTTTAAAATGGTCCACATTAAAAAATATAAAAAAGAAATCTATTTGTATATTAATATAGCTTGTAATGGACTTCCTGGGTGGCTCAGACGGTAAAGAATCCACCTGCAATACAGGAGACCTGGGTCAGGAAGACGCCCTGGAGAAAGGAATGGCTACCCACTCCAGTATCCTTGCCCAGAGAATCCCCTGGACGGAGAAGCCTAGAGGGCTACAGTCCATGGGGTCTCAAAGAGTTAGACACGGCTGAGTGACTAACACACATACACATAGCTTCTAACATCATCTACAAAAAGTGAGTGTATAAATCAATAAATGAAAGGATATAAAATAGCACTTTGTTAATTCAACTCATTATTATTTAAAAAGTGTCAGTATGGGAATGGGAGACTATTTCCTTAAAGTAACAAGAATAATTCCAAACTAGTCCCTTTGACAGTATGCTCAAAGGAGAAGGAAGCCCTATAGTCAATCCTTTTCAAACAAAGTGCATGAAAAAAAAAAGCCTCATCTGCCTTATAGTTTATTGCCTTTTTGAATGTTACTAGATGTGGTTACAGGTGGCTTGGCCATCAAAGGGGTTGGAGTCTGGTTTTAACCTCAAAGGACCCCTGAAGGCAATAAGGCTCCTCCCTGCTGCCTGCACTGCCAGGGGCAATGCTTGCTTCTGGTCTGGAAACTCACAGCAGTGGAAAACAGAAAGCTCCACTTTATTCCTTAGGGGTTCTCCTGTCCAAACCCCTCATTTTGCATGTAAGAACACTGAATTTCAGACAGAAGTGAATTCCTCAAGAGAAAACACCTACTGGCAGAATTAGGACAAATAACCACCATTTGCTGAGCACCTACCGGTCCATCATCAAACAGCCCTGGAAAAGTGATCTTACTGTGACCTTTTTGCTGGCTGCGAGGCTAAGGCTTGGAGACACACAGCTGGCCTGAGATCATAGAGAAAAGGGAGCCAGAGACAGACAGACACAACACTCAAGACAAGCTTATCATTTTTATCTTTATTGCATTCTATAAAATAATTTTGTAAGTTTTGTATTCCTTTTAAATATTTGTTCCACATTTATTTAGAAGATAGAATTAGGGCTTCCCTAATTCTAGGGTGGCACATTGGTAAAACAATCTGCCTGCCAATGCAGGAGACACAAGAGACGTGGGTTCAATCCCTGGGTCGGGAAGATCCCCTGGAGGAGGAAATGGAAACCCACACCTGTATTCTTGCCTGGAAATTTCCATGGACAGAGAGCCTGATGGGCTACAGTCCATGTGGTCACAAAGAGCTGGGCACGACCAAGCCCAGCACAGAATTAGGGTGCCATCTATCCCAGCAATGGCAACCGCGTTTCTGACTTAGTCTGACAGGTTGGGCCAACCTTGGAAGCCTGTTTTTGAGACAAGGTTTTGGATTGGAATCCACATTTAATGATTCTTTGGGCTGAGTTTTGTACCCCACCATCCAGTCTCCTAGTTGCCAGGCAAGACTACTTTCCTTGGGAACCAACCTCTGAAAATCGAAAATCAACATTGCTCTGTTCATCCCCTCCAAGGTCATTCAAAGGATATTTCTTTTTTTTTCAGAGCAGGGTTTTTTTTTTTTTTAATTTTTTAAACTTTTAATTTTGCATTGGAGTATAGCTGATGAACAATGTGATAGTTTCAGGTGAGCAGCAAAGGGACTCAGCCGTACATGCATAGGTATCCATTCTCCCCTAAACTCCCCTCCCATCCAGCCTGCCACGTAACATTGAGCAGAGTTCCCTGTGCCATACGGTAGGATCCTATTGGTTATCCATTTTAAACATGGCAGTGTGTACATGTCGATCCCCAACTCCATATCTCCAACGGTATTTCTGATCCACCTGCTTTGTGCCTCATAATGAGCAAGAGACCAGGCCGTGGGGTCTAGACCAGCCTAGAGGGTAAGTCCATGCTCAAACAAATGCCACTGCAAGATTCCATCCAGCGTATGTCTCTGGAAGTCCCAGCCCTTTCTTTTTTTAATAAGAATTTTTAAGTGGACCATTATTTAAAGTCTTCCTTGAGTTTGTCACAATATTGCTTTTGTTCTATGTTTTGACCACAAGGCATGTGGGAATCTTAACTCCCCGACTGGGAATTGAACCCACACCTCCTGCATTGGAAGGCAAAGTCTTACCCAGTAGACCACCAGGGGAGTCCCTCCCAGCCCTTTCTGACAGCTGGCACGGGGTTCTTCAGAAATCCTTTCCAGGCTGGTTCCTGTGTTTGACCTCCTGCTGGAGGGATTCTATCAAGTCCCTCAAGTTGAGTTTCCATCTGGCTACATCGGTCTGATTTCGGCTTTGGTTCCTTCCCTACAGGGGCGGGTTTCCTCTGCAAGACTCCAAGGAGCCATGGCCCTGGGCATTTCTACCCCCTGCCCTCCGCTCCCCTCACTGGGATGCTCTGACCTCTCCACTAGGGATACTTCCCGGAACGTAACAGGAAGTGTCACCCTTTTCATGGGGTTCCCCTCACTCGGGTTCATGCCTTGCTCTGTCCACATTTTGATGTCAAGGTCAGCTCCCCGCAGCACCTGTATAATCCCAAGAAGAGGTGCTGGTGACACTTAGAATTACTGAAACTTGAGGGCTTCCCTGGTAGCTCAGTGGTAAAGAATCTTCCTGTCAGTGCAAGGGACACGGGTTCGATCCCTGGTCCAGAAAGATCCCACATGCCGCAGAGCGACTAAGCTTGTATGCTTCTACGATTGAGCCTGTGCTCTAGAGCCCTCGAGCTGCAACTCCCAAGCCAGAGTGTTGCAACTACTGAAGCCCACGTGCCTAGAGCTCATGCCCCACGGCAAGAGAAGAAGCCTATAAGAAGCTATAAGAAGCCCGCTCACCCAATGCAAGAGTAGCTCCTGCTCTCTGCAACTAGAGAAAGCCCACATAAAGCAACAAAGACCCAGGGCAGCCAATAAATAAATAAAATGAAATGAAATACTGCAACTTGAGTATCTTCATTACAATGACTCCTTGACACTTAATCAGCAGCAATAACCATAAAGCCTTATTTCTAAATATTTGTTCCACACTGTCCCAGAGGCCCCAAGCATGGACCAGGAACTTCAGGCTCACTGCCTGTCCCTACCGGCTGGTGTCTTCAAACCGGTGCCCTAAACTCTCTGGGCTTTATTTACTCACCTTGCAGGGAGAAGGAAACAGAGGTTCCTGGCTTGCCCCCAGCCTTGCGTCCGTTTCTCTTTCTGACTCCCGCCTGCCTGGCTGCCTCCAACGTCCTTTGCTGCAGTCTCTTCTGCTCAAGCTAGACAGACAGGGCTTGCTGCCCGTCAGCGCAGGGTGCATTTGCCCCCTGCCGCACCTGGAATGCCTCTCGCACTGATCTGTGCTTCCCTGTATTCAGCGCAGGCTTCAAAATGCTTCCAAGGTGACACATGTAAGGATGCGCTAAGGCTCTTGGGTGACTGGAGAACACATCGAAAATTCTGGCAGTTTTCACGTCTGCCTCAGCTTGTAGTTGCTGGCAGGCTGCTCGAGTCTCTGTTATCTGGGATGCCTGGAGAGCTTACACACACACACACACACACACACACACACACACACACACACACACACTACATATCTCTATGTGCATAAGGACGCATCCATATCTATATATCACATACCTATCTATGAATGTGTCTCTGTATATCACTTATTCTTTATAGCGAGTCCATGTCATTTATCTCTGACTGCTCCCAACCACACTCTGTGAAATGAACTGTTGTTATTCTCACCTTTCAGAAGAGGATGCTGAGATTCAGAGATTAAGTAATTTGTTCCTTTTTCTTTCTTTTTAAAAAATATTTGTATTTATTATTTATTTCATTGTGTCAGATCTTAGTAGTGGCACACAAGATCTTTAGTGGTGGTATGCAAACTCTTAGTTGTGGTTGCAGGGTGTAATTGCCCTACCAGGTATTGAAACTGGGCCCCCTGCATTGGAAAAGCAGTCTTAGCCCACTGTACCACCAGGGAAGTCCCTTCTTTTTGCTTCTGAGTTTCCTGGTGGCTCAGATGGTAAAGAATTTGCTTGCAATGCAAATTGACCCAGGTTCAATCCCTGGGTCGGGAAGATCTCCTGGAGAAGGGAATGGCAACCCACTCCAGTATTCTTGCCTGGATCATTCCATGGACAGAGGAGCCTGGTGGGCTACAATCCACGGGGTCACAAAGAATTGGACATGACTGAGCACTGACACTTTCACTTTCATGTAGTTTATTAGACCTCTGGGACCATATCTCTGACAAGCACCTTCTCTAGAGTGCTTGTTAAGTGAATAAACGCACCTTAAATAACTGAGTAAATGTCTACAAGTGCTACTATCTCATTATCCTTTAGGCCTGTGGCCTGGTTTCTTTTGGGCCCACATGTGCAGTGTCAGGGCTGGGTTTCTTGGTTTCAACTATGTATTTTGTTTGAGGAATAATTTAGAAGTGTGACCAGAAGATTCATCTGACTCTGGGTTAACTGGTGGCCCTAGTTAGGCTATGGAGTTCAGTGCTTATAGCTAAATATAGTGTGGTTTCAGAGATAACTCAGCTAATAGTCCACAGTCTCCCTTATCTCTTTCCCTGGCATTTTCCGGATGAGCATATAAACCCCAGTGGAATCATGGCCTCCCTCTCTTTAACGAGGCCTTTAAAAACCAGAGAAAATTATAGCAGCAGATAAGATTGGCTTACCTGTGTACCTGCTTCATAAATGTTTCTCCTCTCCCCAGTGAAGTCAATGCCATTTGATAAACCCAGAAGTGAATTTCGTGTGAATTGGCTGGGTCACATGATTGAGTTAATTCTTCCAGCAGGAAAGGAGTAGTAAAAGAAGTTTCTGTCTTTCCTGATCTGATGGGTAACAAAGATGAAAATATTCCTCTCCTCTAGTAAAGACTGGGGTAGAGGGGAGACTGTGGCTTTCATAATCACAGACCAGATAAGAATCCTCTTGTTGCTGTCCAGTCACTAAGTCATCTCCGGCTCTTGGTCACTCCATGGACTGCAGCGGCTTCCCTGTCCTTCACTCTCTCCTCTAGTTTGCTCAAGTTCATGTCCATTGAGTTGGTGATGCTATCCAGCCATCTCATCCTTGGTCACCCCCTTCTCCTTGTGCCATCACTTTTCCCAGCATCAGGGTCTTTTTCAATGAGTCAGTTCTTCGCATTAGGCGGCCAAAGTATTGGAGCTTCAGCTTCAGCATCAGTCCTTCCAGTGAATATTTAGGATGGACTGGTTTGATCTCCTTGCAGTCCAAGGGACTCTCATACCTGGTGTTTACTAAACCTTAGGCCACGGGCCAGGTATTGAGGTTACAGCACTGACAAAGGAGCTTAGAGAAAATTCCACCCTTGCATGGAAGTACTGAGAAAGAAAAATAGAAGAGATACATAACCCGATAGGCAAGACACCTGTCTGTAAGCCCTGGGTATCATCTCCAATCCTCGTATGCTCTCCTTGATGCTAAAAGCATGGGGACCCACTTCCTCCAATCCCTTGCCAACAGGATTTTGGTTTACAGTCAGTTCTTAGAGGCTCACAGGCAAGATTTAGAAAAAGGGAGATAAGTGGATGATATTTTCACAGTGACAAGTAGAACCAAAGGTTTGGGGGGAGGTGCCATTTTGCAGAGCGATCCTGTTGGTGGGACTTTAGGCAGCTGTGACAGGAGCTGTGGGTTCCTGACCCAAGGGACAGTGGAGTGGCGGTATCTTCTTTCCTTGAAATGTAACCATGTATTGTGGAGGTAGAAATGGTCTTTCATGCCCTCTTCTCTTTCCGTCCTTGATCATATGCTTGGGGAAGACTGAGACTCTGCGTATTGGAGATTCTAATGAACAGGAGAAGTTTCCCCGGGCCTCATCCCTACCTGATTCTACTAAGACCCCTTGAAACCAGAATCATCCTTTCCATTCCAGAGAAGGCTAGGCTTCCATCCCTTAAAGTCCCTGCAATGACTTCATCTGAGCCCGTTACCTTGCCAAGAACCAGCCTCAAAAAGACCCCAAGAACCTCCCCTCCCACCCTTTTATTGTCTCCTGTCCCATAACTGGATAAAATCCTGGCCTATCCCAGACAAATGTGTACAGGGGACTTCCCTGGTGATACAATGGCTAAGAATCCACCTGCCAATGCAAGGGACATGGGTTCGATCCCTGGTCCGGGAGGATCCCACATGCCTTGGAGCAGCTGAGCCAGTGTGCCATAATTACTGAGCCCATGTTCTAGAGCCTGAGAACTGCAACCACTGAGTCTGTGAGCCACATGCACTGAAGGGCGAATGCCCTAAAGCCCAGGCTCTGCAACAAGAGAAGCTGCAGTGATGAGAAACCCACGCACTGCAAGTTGGGAGTAGCCCCCACTCTCCCCAACTGGAGAAAGACTGTGTGCTGCAATGAAGATCTAGCTAGCGCAGCCAAAAATAAAATAATAAATTAATTAAGAAAAAAAGAACTGTGTACAAGGTCTGACTTGGGAGGAGAGTTTACATACCAAAATAATATTGTTTTCATCATTGTTGGTAGATACTGAAGAAATATATGTGGGAATGGGTTCCAAGGAGTATCGATCAAGGAAGTATCTATCTGAAATCTAGGAAAATTTATCTTTCGGGGGAGATGCCTTGTAATTCCATCCTTGTATATCCATAAGGTATAGTATACCTTAAAGAGTGACTAAGTAAATACAGGCAGGATCACATTTCAAGAGGGGAAGTTTGTCCCTCCATCAGAGAAAAACCATAGCCCAGATGCAGGCTGAGGGCAAAGGGGTCATAGGTCAGATAGTGCAAGATGGAAGTTCTGAACACCAACAGGAGCCTGACTGCAGTTGCAAACAAACAGAATAAGACTTTAAAATACATGCATAGTTTCTTCCTTGTTTTGTTATTCAAATATTTGCTAATAATTATGAATTTTTAATTTCCTCTCCTCTTCTCCTAGATGTGTGCAGGCTAAGTTGCTTCAGTTGTGTCCAGCTCTTTATGACCCTGTGAACCTGCCAGGCTCCTCTGTCCATGGGATTCTCCAGGCAAGAATACTGACGTGGGTTGCCATGCCCTCCTCCAGGGCATCTTCCTGACCCAGGGATTGAACCTGTGTCTCATGTCTCCTGCATTGGCAGGCGGCTTCTTTATCGCCAGTGGCACCTGGGAAGCCCTTCCTCTTCTCATACTGTCTCTAAAAGGAATACAGGTGGTAGAGATTAAGAGTGATGGAGACTGAATGGAAGCGATGGAGACTGGAATCATCACCATTAATGATGAACCAGGACTCCAAAGTCTGTGTTCACTCCTCTAGTTCATGCAACCATCCGTGTAATAATTAAATGTCAGGCTCAGTGACCTGTATGTATTGCTGACACATCGAAAAATACCATGAGTGTATATTAATCATGCTGTCAGAATCCATGAGCCCGTCACTCTCAGATTCTGTGGAAGCTTTCCCTTCTCCAATGTGATCTGGAAAATGCTGGCAAAATTTTATATCTTCGCGAAAATAGTGATGTGATTTTCTGGTGTCTATTTAACCTCATCGCCATATCTCTATCTCAGACAGAGCCTGCTTTTTCTTCTTCAAGTCTGTGAGAATAAGGAATAAACATTTCAAACCCTTTTTGGCAGAAAGGATAATACCCTCCTGGTAGTCCAAGCTATAAATGGATCAGTCTTGGGCAAAAATATAAATGCCCTGACATTGCTGCTCATCGCCATTAAAATATCCCTCTGGCAATATCAGATTGTGGCATTTCTACACCATCTATGTGGCATGGTTATGATAAAAACTTGGAAACCTTGTTTTGGATGAACAGATGAAAGGAACCTCTTGGGAAAAAAAGTGCTTTTTCATAGTAGATAAATAAATAAGTGGTTAGTACGTAAATATTCTTTAAATGAGAGTACATTTGTTAAATTTTAATCAAAGGAAATTATCTATCAAAGGACCTGACAAAAATCTAAATTAGAAAACAAGCAAACAAACAATTATCTCACTACTTAATTGCAAAATTTCAACTTTTTTAAAGCATGGGTTTGAACTGAACCAATCATTAAATGTAGAAAACTGCATTTAAATAGGCCAATTTGCTTACTACCAAGTTGAACAAAAAGTAGATTATGTAAAAAGCAAAAACAAACAAAATCTGGGAATTCATAAACAAGTGGAAACAAAAGCAAACAAAATGAATCAATTGAAATTCAAAGTAAAAAGAAAAATTTGTTTCCTGAAGTGATTATCTTGTAAATGAAAAGGTATTCTCTAACATGAACCTGAACCCAAATGCTCACGCCTTAAAATATAGTTAGTCGTTTCTAAAAGAGGTGACCATTTTCCATCCCAAAGGGCCAGTTAAAGTGCAAAGTCTAATAATTTACTTTCATCTTAATTCAACATAAGTAGACAGATGAGTTCAGTTGCTTAGTTGTGTCTGACTCTTTGTGACCCCATGGACTGCAGCACACCAGGCTTTCCTGTCCATCACCAACTCCCAGAGCTTTCTCAGACTCATGTTCAACGAGTCGGTGATGCCATCCAACCCTCTCATCCTCTGTCGTCCCCTTCTCCTTCTGCCTTCGATCTATCCCAGCATCAGGGTCTTTTTCAATGAGTCAGTCAAGTAGACAGACAGATATGTAGACAGATTTTCTGTTGGGTGCTAAGCAGCTGGAAAGGAATCTCAGAAATCTTGTAAATCTCCCATCCTGTGGCCTCTCATCTAAGTACAGAAGATTCTCCCAATTCTCCCAACGCCCTAGGGAGAAAGAACTAACCACCCTTTAACTGTTTCTATGGTAGAACAGACATTTCCCTCCTGGTGGACTGAACCTAATGTGGCCCTCACAGGAAACCACCCATTGCAATTTAGACATCTCAGTCTTGAGGTAGAATTCCTTCTTCTCCGGGAAACTTGAGTTTTTGCCCTTAAGGGGTTCCACGGATTGAATGTGGATCACCTACATTATAGAGGATAATATCCTTTACTTAAACATGAATCTGAGCAAACTCCAGAAGATAGTGAAGGACAGGGAAGACTGGCATGCTGCAGTCCATGGGGGTCACAGAGAGTCCGACAGAACTTAGCAACTGAACAACAGAAACTGGCTGTAAACATTAATCCTGCCTACAAAACCCCTTTGCAGCAACATCTAGACTAGCGTTGGAACAAGCGGCCAGGTGGCATAGCCTAGTCAGGATGACACAGAAGTTAACTGACACACAACAGTGAAACAGCCAAGCTCTGGGGCAGGAGGTCATATTTATTTCAAAGCAACAGCTGGAGGAAACGAGAAGCAGCTAGGAAAGGAGCCGCCTGAGTTAAGTGGGCTGGGACAGAAGTGGAAAGAGGGGCCATCCCATAATGCTCAGCCTGGAAATATGATCTGCATTCGGAAAGCCAGAGACTGAGACGTTTATAAGACCTTTCCCCTCCACAGGTGAAAAATCATTTCACTGAAGCCACAGAGTCCATTTCAATTTGTAGGCAGCCCACGGGAAAACATCTTGCAAAGTTGCTAGATTGCACCAGTTGTGAGGTTGCAGAAAGAAAATGATAGAGCTCCAAGTGCCCCCGTCCTATGGTCTTGAAGTATTTTATCAACCAATTATTTAAAAAGTGAGCTCACCTTGCAGGGACTTGTTCCCAACAAACCTTCCTGCTCTACCTCCAACCTGTTTCCATTCTTACTCCTGATGCTTGGGTCCTTCTCTTTACCCTTCTCCTCCTGGTCTCTCCCTTTCCCAAGGTTAACTGACATGTAGTACTTCATCTCCCTAGTGTTGGGACTTTCCTAGTGACTCGGTGGTAAAGAATTTGCCGGCCAATGCAGGAGACACAGGAGACGCAGAAGACACAGGTTCAACCCCTAGGTCAGGAAGATCCCCTGGATTAGAAACGACAGTCCACTACAGTAATCTTGGCTGGAAAATTCCATGGGCAGAGGAGGCTGGCTTGCTACAGTCCATGGGGTCGCAAAGAGTTGGACATGACTGAGCACACATATGCATGCATTCCCTAGTGTTACTCAAGAAGTGATGCAAGAAATTCAGTCAGATTCACCCAAGGAAATGGCACCCCACTCCAGTATTCTTGCCTGGAGAATCCCAGGGACAGAGGAGACTGGTGGGCTGCAGTCCATGGGGTCACAAACAGTTGGGCACAACTGAGCGACTAACCCTTACCTTCCCCTATATAGTACGTGGTCAGGGCTTCCCAGGTGGCACTATGGTAAAGAATCTGCCTCTAATGCAGGAGACACAGGTTCGATCCCTGGGTCAGGAAGATCCTTTGGAGAAGGAAATGGCAACCCACTCCAGGCTGCAGTTCATGGAGCCACAAAGAGATGGACATAACTGAGTGACCGAGCACTTAATGGTCAATTAATGCTTGATATTATAATAGTTATTGAGGGGGGACTGATATGATGTGGGGCTGAAAGAGAGAAACCAGAAATTAAAAACATTTAGTTCCAAAAATTATTAAGTAGGAGAGAGGCTCAACTGATGAGCCCAGAGGCATGGTCAGGTGAGGCAGCCACATTCTTAGTATGAAGAATCTGTAAACACAGCCGAGAAAACGGAACCAAGATGGAGGTGTCCAGGGAGAGATGGATTCTTGAAGGAATAATGCTGAGCGTGAACTGAAGATCAGGAAGAAGAAACCCAGGCTCAGCAGGGTAGAGGAAGTAGGAAGGTGGGAGTGACATGAAGACACCAACTAAAGATATCTGCCTTGTTCTGGGCTGCTTTCCAGAGATTCTCCATGTCAGTTCTTTTTACTTATTTTAGCTGGATAGCTCTGAGCTGCATGCAGGCTCAGTAGTTGTCACGTACAGGCTTAGTTGCCCCGCGGCATGTAGGATCTTATTTCCCCAACCAGGGATTGAACCTGAGTCCCCTGTATTGGCAGGCATGTTCTTAACCACTGGACCCCCAAGGAAGTCCCTCCCTGTCCGTTCTTATTTCTTGATGTTTTAAAAGGAACATAATGGTGCCCCAGAGTTAGAAATGCTTTGTTAAAAAGCCATGGATGGACAGGTGATTGGATTTTTTAGTTAAGATAAACAGTCAGGCACGACTTAGGCACTAAACAACAACAAACTCTAGACAGAAAGCTCCTCCTACAGGTTTCACAGTGACCACTTTCACAGACACATCCCTTACTGAGAAGTGGAGGGTGTGCTTCTTCCACAAAATAGCGCTTCTTGTTCATTTGAGAGTTCTGAAAATATCACCCCGACTCCACATAAAATGCCACTGACCATTGCCTATTAATTGTGATAATGGTGATCCTCTCTCTTGGAATAAGTCTAAACTTCAAGTTGAAGCGTGCACATGGTCCTCTCTGATAATGAGTTTGACCAACGCTGACGTTGGCTGGTTTCAGGGTTGGTTTCACTGCAAGACCAAGAGACTTTCCTTACTTCCAACTAGAGGTGAAACAGAAGAACCAATGTGAATCCTACTTTCAGCATGATCCAGCCATGTAAGCATAAACAACTCATTTACATTCTGTGAAGTTCAGTCTCAAAGGGATGCTGTTATAATTCAAATCAGCTAGAATTATCCTTCCCCTTAAACTCTAGATTTGAAGATTGGTTTGCAGCCCCATTCCATAAGTTGTGGATAGCCCATTGTCCCTCCCAAGATAGAGTCCCAAGATTCTGGGTGGATTCCCTGGTCACCCCAGCTCTCAGCTTTGGTGTTTATACTGTGTAGTGTTGCTTCAGAGCAGACAGATGGGGAAAATCACCCCCTCTCCCTGACATCTTTCAAACCTCCCCACTTACAGAAAGGGCAGCTTTCCAGGGTATTCAAATTCAAACTATTGAAACAGGATATTCTGCATTCTTGGTGTCTAAACCCACAGTGAAACTGAAAGTTGCTCCATCATCTCTGATTCTTTGTCAGGCTCCTCTGTCCATGAGATTCTCCAGGCAAGAATGCTGCAGTAAGTAGGCATTCCCTTCTCCGGGGGATCTTCCTGACCCAGGGATCAAACCCGGTCTCTTGCATTGCAGACAGATTCTTTACCGTCTGAGACACCAGGCAAGTCACAGGACCTCCACTAAGCCTGATCCTCTTTCTCTCTTCCTTCTCTGTTCCCCTCCTCATTTCTATTCATTCTATTGCAGAACAGTTTGTCTGTTTCTCTCCTAGCACAGTCCCCTTCAGATCTCCACCAGGGTCTTGCTTTCTATACTGAGTGAGTCATAAGGTATTTTCCTAAGCAGACATGCACTCCTCTTTAAAAAAAGACCCTGGCTCCAGTCTTTCAATACTCAGATTGTTTTCACTCCCACTTTATGATGAAGAATTCATGACCCTAATCAACAGGAATGCATATTGGGAACTAGCACCCTGGGACTTTGGAGCAAGTGTAATATACTAGGAGTTATGCTAAGAACTTCCCCATCTGTCAATTCATGTATTGCTTTCAAATCTCCCAAACCTGCAGTCCACTTCCTAAACCGAGCTCACTCCAGAAATCTATTATGCTGCTTCCTTTTGAGGTCTGGAGATGTAGATCTGTCTTCAGTTGAGACTACAGGTATTAATAGATTCGATTTCCTAAGTTTATTGAATGGATTAAGTGAAATATTGCCTGTGATACACATATTAAAGAGGGAAGCACCAGATAAGTGCTCAGCAAATATTGTCTCTCATTATAAAAATATTTACTAAACGTGGCTATTTTCCTGTATTTCACTCTTACAAATATTCCTGAAATGACCCATATTTATACACATATTATTGTGCAATGATGTTTGCAGACTAAAATCAGAGAAGTGTCAAGGGTCAAAGTGTACTGTGGTTGAACATTTCAATGGATATCGCATGATTTCCCCCTAAGAATTATGCCACGTTAACCCCCTCAGAGACTGTGTTTGAGAAAGCCTGATGAATTCCAATTTCCACCAACACAGGGTGTTATCAACCCTTTTCATTTTTGTCAATATGCATGTCATATTTTATTTTAATTTGCATTTCCTTATTAGTGAAGTTAAGCATATGTATATGTCCTTTGTCTTATTCACGTTGTCTACTCATTTTTCTTCAATTAACTAATTAATTTGGCTGCATCGGGTCTTAGTTGCTGCATGGGGGATCTTTGTTGCGACGCTTGGGCTTCTCTCTGGCTTTGACACAGGGGCTCAGTAGTTGTAGCTCTCGGGCTTAGTTGCTCCTCAGCAGGTGGGATCTCATTTCCCTGACCAGGACTCTGAACCCTAGTCCCCTGCAATGCAAGGCAGATGCTTAACCACTGGACCACCAGGGAAGTCCCAAGTCAGTTTTTCTTTAGATTTATTTGGGCATCTGTTAAATGCTGGATGTGGTCTCTGGGCATCGCGAATATAGTGGATATCAGAACAGATAGGTTTCTGCTCTTGCCAACTGAAAATGTTTACTCATTTTTGTTCTTACTGATTCGTAAAGGCTCACTGCCTCTTTAGAAAATTCACCCTTTGTCTGTAATAGGCTACAAATTTGGGAAGGAATGGCATATTTAAGGCAGGAGTTGATAAAAGACATCTTCTCAGAGTGTAATAAAGTGTTAATTCTCAGGAGGCACATAGTGGTTTTTCCATACTTGGGGCAAGCAATTATCAGAGTGTCTAATGATTTTCCTGATTCTTTGGTAAGAATCAGATGGTGAGTTTCTCAACACTTTCTGGATAAGGGCTGGTACATGGTAGAGGACAGGAGAGGTAAAGCAATTCTTGAAGCCTGAAGAGATGCCCTGGTTTATAGCAATCCATTAATAAAAAAAAAACTGATTAAAAAGCACTTACTAGTATGGCCTGATGATGGAATCTCAGGCCCACATCCAAAAGACAGAATTGAAGCAAACTACCTAATGATAAAGTCATTTGGGTAGGAGATTGGAAATCAATTTTCTTCTGAGTATGGAGTGCTCTTATTTCGGGGGACAATTTGTACCTAATCTGTGCCAAAGTCTTGGAAGTGAACATGCAGGACACCGAGACCTGATGCTCTTGTGGTCACCACCATTCAAGGCAGTGGGACGGGATGGTCACGGAGGCCCCTGCCCTGCAGGGGAGAGTCACAAGTGAGCTGAGGCTCTGGGATCTTTTCTGTGAGATGCTTTCTCCAGGGGTGGCCACCTTCCCTGTGAGAAATCCAGGAAGGATCCGGAAGACCAGAGCACAGTCTGTGTCAGGGGTCCCCAATCCCTGGGGTTCCCTGGTGGCTTAGAGGGTAAAGAACCCACCTGCAGTGCAGGAGACCTGGGTTCAGTCCCTGGGTTGGGAAGATCCCCTGGAGAAGGGAATGGCTATTCACTCTGCTATTCTTGCTTGGAGAATTCCAGGGACAGAGGAGCCTGGCGGGCTACAGTATGGGATTGCAAACAGTCAGACACGACTGAGCAACTCTCATAACCAGTCCATGGCCTGCTAGGAACTGGGCTAGATGTCAGGAGGTGAAACTGACACCATCTCCTCTCCGACGTCCGTGAAAAAATTGTCTTCCACGAAACTGGTCCCTGGTGCCAAAAGATTGGGGACCTCTGGTCTATATGACTTAGAGGGACCGGGTATCGGGGAAGGCTCCCCCCGAAACACTCACGTATACATACACACATATTCCCCACCTCTTCCATTCCCCATCGACACACCCTCCTCAGCACTTCTCTTTATAACTCAGAAACACCCCTCTTTAAACTGTAAGTATCCTGAGAGAAATGATTCCTTTAGAGTGTATCATCAGACCACACCTTCAAAGGAATCACCTCCAAGCTGACTACTGCTGCTTCCAAGGACTAAATGAGGACTCTTGTGTTTATTCCACGTGTGACCTGTATGCTAGATATGTGGGAATATTTAATATGATATCGAACCGGTTGTGTTTCTTCATCTCACTCAATGTACTCACTAAACACTCGTAGCACAGAATCACATTCAGAGGTCTTTTCATTAGCAAGTACTGACAGAATACAAATAAGGTATTACAGCATAATACATACTTATGGCATAATAAGATAATATTTACAGCATAATAAGATAATACAGCGTAGTGATCCCCCAAATATTCTTTATATAGATGCTTCTCAGGTTTACAACATGTTTTTCTGACTTTAAATTTAATAAGAGATATTATTTATTTAGCTCCTACTGTGTATGTATGTAGTGTATTGCTTAAACTGTTCATATATGACATCTACATTTATACATATTACTAGGCTCAGGCGGTAAAGAATCTGCCTGCAACTCAGGAGACCTGGGTTTGATCCCTGGGTTGGAAAGATCCCCTGGAAGAGGGCATGGCAACCCACTCCAGTATTCTTGCCTGGAGAATCCCCATGGACAGAGGAGCCTGACGGGCTGCAGTTTGCAAAGAGTCGGGCACGATTGAATGACTAAGCACATAGGTTATATGTCTAATAATCTTTACAAAATACCCAAATACATATTTATTATATTATATTATATATCTACATATACTATATATTATACATAATCATTTGTTGTTGTTGTTTAGTTGCTAAATCATGTCTGATGATTTGTGACCCCATGAACTGCAGCACGCCAGGCTTCCCTGTCCTTCACTATCTCCTGGAGTTTGCTCAAATTCATGTCCATTGAATCGGTGGTGGCATACAACCATAATCATTAGTGTTTCTAAAAATAGGCCCAGAAGTTTGGCATTGTTATACTCATTTTGTGAATGAAAAAGGTTAGGACTTTCTTGGTGGTTCAGTGGCTAAGACTCCATGCTCCCAGTGCAGGGGGCTGGGTTTGGTCCCTGGTCAGGGAGCTAGATCCCACAAGCCTCAACTAAGAGCCCACATGCCACAGCTAAAGATTCCGCGTGCCACAGCTAAGAGCTGGCACAGCCAATAAATAAATAAATAAATATTAAAAAACAAAAATAAGTGAAAGAAAGTGAAGTTCAGTAAGGACTGTTAGCTTGCTGAGTGTTGACATATAACCCAGCTTTGACTGAAACTCAGATCTCTCTTCCTCAGTCACAATATTAATAAGAATAACAATAATACCTAAGGCTATATAGTTCTACTGTGTGTCAGATGGTATTCAAAATACATTTGAGATACATTCACTCATTTAACCTCCATGAGATAGGAATGATCACCACCCCATTTTATAGAAGAGAAAACTAAGGCACAAAGAGGTTAAACAGATTGCTCAAAGTCACATGACCAATGCCTGGAACTGGTATTTGAACCCAGGAAGTTTGACTCCAAAGCTCAGTGCTTTTCTGCTACATCAAACTATGAATACTTCTATAGAATATTTTAATTTTAATTATACACTAATTTAACTCTTTTTGCCAAAAACTTAGGAATCATGGAAGAGAAAAGAAGAATAAAGCATCCATAATCCCAACATCGAGAATCATCCATGAATGGCATTTTCTTGTATTCTTTTGCCGTTCCATATAAATGAACATTTCTATATTGGGACTGGGGGGAATCAGTTTCTATGGAGTGGAAAAAATGAATTTTATGACCACTCCAGAATTTATTTCTTCATTTCTCTCCTGATGTTCATTTGTCTTTCTATGTATTTGAATCTCTTATTTAAGATGTATTTTTTGAGATAGAATTGAGGGTGAGGGAGAATCACCTTTAACCTTTGCAAGCATTGCTAAATTGATTTCTTAGCAGATTGTTCGTATTCACCAACTCATCTGAAATGTATGTGAATGCTCATTTCAGCATACCACTATCAAACTTCACATTTTCCCTAAGATATTCTAGCCACTTGGGAAGGCATGATATGGTATGTTGTTAATGTGACTTTGCATGGTTTTCATGGGTTTTTTTTTTTGTTGCCTTTTTTGTGTAGTTGCTAAGTCATATCTGACCCTTTGCGACCCCATAGACTGCAGCCCACCAGGCTCCTTCTGTCCATGGGATTTCCCAGGCAAGCATACTGAAGTGGGCTGCCATTTCCTGCTCCAGGGGATCTTCCTGACCCAGAGTTCAAACCTGAGTCTCCTGCTTGGCAGGCAGATTCTTTACCCCTCAGCCACCTATTTTTAATTACTCTTGCTAGTGAACCTTTTCCCCTTCTCTTTGGAAACGGTCTTGATTGATTATTTACCACTTGAGATGAGTTAGTTGAGAGATATGGACTCTTTCTGACCTGGTCCTATTGACTTTGCATGTTTTCCACTTCCTTGCTGACCTCAAATGCTCCTGACTGGACCTGATGCCTCTTTCTGGATCCACCTATGTTAGCTGATTTTTTTTTTTTTTATCACTTTGTCAGATTGGTCTTGTCACACTGAATCTACTTAATCCTACAGGAAGGAAAAGAAAATCCCCTCTCAGAGCTGTAGGAGCCACATTACCATCTCTTCTCTGCAATTTTTCTGCTTTCTTGTGCGACTCATTTAGAGGGAAAAAAGAACCGTACCTATGGCAATTGAAATGCCAGGCAAGTGCCAGGCTCTGCTGGCATTTCTTTGATGAAGGACACAAGAAGGCCCCTCAGCATTCCCCAGAGAAGGGCCAGCAAGGACTGTTACACAGTTTTGTTTTCCTCTTCCCAGCTCACTTCACTCTGTATGACAGTCTCTAGGTCCATTCACATCTCTACACATGACCCAGTTTCACTCCTTTTTATGGCTGAGCAATATTCCATTGTCTATATGTACTACATCTTCTTAATCCATTCTGCTATTGATGTATATGTGGAATCTAGAAAAATGGTATAAATGATGCTATTTTCGAAGCAGAAATAGAAACACAGACATAGAGAACAAAACTATGGACACCATGGGGGATAGTGGGGGGAATGGATGAACTGGGAGATTGGGATTGATAAAATATATACTATTGATACTAAGTATAAAATAGATAACGAATGAGAACCTACTGTATAGCTGCTCAGTGCTCTGTGGTGACCCAAATGGGAAGGAAATGCAAAAAATGATTGATTCACTTTGCTGGACAGGAGAAGTGAACACAACATTGCAAAACAGCTGTACACAAGTAGAAATTAATTAAAAGATGAAAAGATGAAAAAAAGACATAGTTTTGGAAACAGACCAAAAAGTGGTTTGAGACCTGACTCGGTCACTCACATCTGATGTAATGTGGAGAAAGAGCATGCATGATAATTTAACACAGAGCTGGTACATAACATGTGCTCAGAAAATGACAGCATGATCATCAGTACTAGTAGTGTAGATCGATACCAGGGGCATCTGGGAAAGCGGTTGAAGAACATCACTTGCCATATCACTAGACAGAGGATGTTGTGCTGAGCAAGCCATCAGCCCCTGCAGCTGCCCCCACGTGATGTACCCTGAGGGGATTCAGGCTGGGAAAAAACAGTATACGGGCCCTAAATAGTTAAAAGAATAATTTCAATAGGCCAAGACTTTTGCATTTTCCTGTACATAGAAAAGAACTAAATTCATTAACTCGAGATATTTGGTTTTCTTTATTAACAGTAATCTTTTGATGTTCCAACTACCCGGGTCTTTTGCAAAACTCATATATCCTGTCTCTTTCCTTACCTCTAGAGAAGGAACACTTAGAGTTATGGTCTCCAATCTTTTTGGCACCAGAGTTTGGTGTCATGGAAGACAATTTTTCCATGGACTGGGCCAGGGGGATGGTTTTGGGGTGATTCAAGTGCATTACATTTATTGTCCCCTTTATTTCTATTATTCTTATATCAGCTCCACCTCAGATCATCAGGCATTAAATCCTGAAGGTTGGGGGCCCCTACTTTAGAGCTATCTGAAAGGATTCACCCCTGGCTTCAGTTCTCAGTAAGTCTGCCTCAGTTCAGCTCAGTCGCTCAGTTGTGTCCGACTCTTTGCGATGCCATGAACCGCAGCACGCCAGGCCTCCCTGTTTATCACCAACTCCCGGAGTCCACCCAAACCCATGTCCATTGAGTTGGTGATGCCATCCAACAATCTCATCCTCTGTCATCCCCTTTTCCTCCTGCCCTCAATGTTTCCCAGCATCAGGGTCTTTTCAAATGAGTCAGCTCTTCGCATCAGGTGGCTAAAGTATTGGAGTTTCAGCTTCAAAATCAGTCCTTCCAATGAACCCCCAGGACTGATCTCCTTTAGGATGGACTGGTTGGATCTCCTTGCAGTCCAAGGGACTCTCAAGAGTCTTCTCCAACACCACAGTTCAAAAGCATCAATTCTTCGGTGCTCAGCTTTCTTTATAGTCCAACTCTCACATCCATACATGACCACTGGAAAAACCATAGCCTTGACTAGATGGACTTTTGTTGACAAAGTAATGTCTCTGCTTTTTAATATGCTGTCTAGGTTGGTCATAACTTCCCCTTCAAGGAGTAAGCGTCTTTTAATTTCATGGCTGCAATCACCATCTGCAGTGATTTTGGAGCCCAGAAAAATAAAGTCAGCCACTGTTTCCACTGTTTCCCCATCTATTTGCCATGAAGTGATGGGACCGGATACCATGATTTAGGTTGTGCATTTTTTCCCAATCAACAGGAAGAAAATAGTCAAGAGAAGAACTTTAAGAGGAAAAGAGTCAGGAGTGAATCTCTAGGAGAGTTAATGTCCCAACCTTACAATTCTGCCAGAAACCAAAGTACTAACTGTACTCTTTCTCCAATTTTAGTTATTTAGACTCTTAACCTTGTTTCCCTTCTTCTGACTGTGGTCTTCAATCAAATGACTTAGTTTCCATCTGTCAACAAATGATGCCATTGACAGAAACCACCACAGTCCCCTTGGCTAATTGGGCTACTCATCAAATGGACTGAAGCTGATCTGTTCAATCAGAAGACACAGTAGGAAGATGTCTGACTCAGAGTCAATCCCATGACTGGCATAGACATAGCTAAAAGACAAGAATACCAGAAATGTTCAATCATACTTCCTTGTAGGAGCTTCCAGAGAACTTTATTTTCTAAATGTGACTCTCAATCTCTCAAAGATTTATAAAGATGATTTAGTTCTTTGATGTGAAGATAAATATGCTTGGTGTTTCAGAAATGTCAAATACATTGCTTAAAAATGATAATTTCAGGCTGTCAACCTCGTGGGCCACATGGGACCCTAGAACCAGTTTAGCTGATTCTTAACCATCTTATCATCTCTAGCAATCCCCTAGCCCACTTTCCTATACAAACAAAATTAGCCAAGTCCTTTGTTACTCATCCACATTTATTTATTCAGTGACCTTCTTGACTGATAGCCCCAATCAGTTTATGACTATCAGCATAGTGATAAAGCTTAGTTTGCTCCAAACTTTGCATGTCTCAAATCTGCCACCTTTATCCCATCCTCATTGTTTTTGTATTTTTGTGTCATCTTGTGTAGATTGGCATGCTATTTTTTCTTACTCCTTCTCAAATTATCTTCCTGCACAAGGAGGTTTTCTAAAATGCAAATAACAACATAGCATTTTCCCACTTGCATTTTGAGGACTCCAAAAACTCTATGATAGTACTATGCAATAAATAGCAATGAAGAAAAGTTCTGCATCTGAACTGTTCAGTAGGGTGGCCACCAGCCTCATGCAGCTATTGAGCATGCTGATTTTAAGTAAAACATTCAGAAACCTCATTCCCTTAGCAATAGAAAAGGAGTTGGGGATGGCGTGAGATTACTGAATAAAAAATGAGCTGCAAATATCTAATATCTAGTTTTACCTGTTCATTCAGCCCAGACAATCTGAGAATCGAAAGCCATTAAAAGCACAAAGCCTCTTTTCAAAAACGCCTTATTCAGTTGTCAGATTGTTTCTCTTACAGTTACTTGCCAAATTTTAGCTGCGTTTAAAATATATGTAGTGCCTGTGTTTTCAGAAAACAGATATAAATTAGAGCTGTCCTTTGCACAGTTTAAAATATTACAGCAATTTCTCTATGTGGAGGGAAGAGACTTTTAAGCAAGTTTACTCCTTTAATAGATGTTCATACAATGAATAGAATTCCATGTGGGCATCTGCGAATTCTGACCTGGAAAACATTATGAATTTCTCTCTCATTTTTCCCAGCTGCTCTTAAATCTAACACACAATATTAGCTTAGTTTTGATGCATGGAGTGAGACTTTATTCGCAGGAGCTAAAATACTATTGGATGCTGTCATCCGAATGATCCAGCCATCTCTGAAATGCAGAAACTCCAAAGTCAGAAATAAGAACAAAGCCTCAGACCTGTCCAGCACTTCACAGTTTACAAAGCACATTTAACTCTATTGTCTCATTTAATTGGTACAAGAGTCTTTTTTGTTTTTAATTTATTTTTAATTGGAGTATAATTGCTTTGCAATGTTGTGTTAGTTTCTGCTATATAACAACATGAATCAGCTGTAAGTATGCATATATCCCCTCCCTCCTGAGTCTCCCATGCCCCCCATTCTACTTCTCCAGGTCATCACAAAGCACCAAGCCAGGCTCCCTGCACGATACAACGGCTTCCCGTTAGCTACATATTTTACCATGGTGGTGTGTGCATGTCCATGCTCCTCTCTGAATTAGCCACCCTCTCCTTCTCACTCTGGGTCCACAAGTCTGTTCTCTAGGTCTGAGTCTCTATTCCTGCCCTGCAAATAGGTTCCTCAGTACCATTTTTCTAGATTTCATATATATGCATTAATATGCAATATTTGTTTTTCTCTGACTTACTTTATTCTGTATGACATACACTAGGTTCTTCCATATCACTACAAATGACCCAGTCTCATTCCTTTTTATGGGTGAGTAATATTCCATTGTGTATATGTACCAATTTTTTAAAAAACTGAGGTGTAGTTGATTTATGATATTATGTTAGTTTCAGGTGTAAAGCAAAGTGATTCAGTTATACATGTGTGTGTGTGTGTGTGTGTGTGTGTGTGTGTATGCATTTATTTCTTTTCAGATTTGTTTCTTTTATAGGTTATTATAATATATTGAGTATAGTTCTCTGTGCTGTATAGTAGGTCCTTATTGGTCATCTGTCTTACATGTAGTAATGTGTATATGTTAATCCCCAAATTCTAATTTATCCCTGAACCCCCACCCTTCCCCTTTGGTGTTACAAGAGTCTTTTGCAATAAGGAGGGCAAAAACCATTATCTGCATTCATAAGAAAGGAAGCAAAGAACTGATCCTTTCTATTGCTGTTCTGACAAGCCCAGGATCTCAGAGCTCACACAACAGGGCTGGAACTCTTATTCAGTCTAACCTCAAGTCCAGAGTTATTTTCCCTACACTCTCTGCTGCTCAGACTATGGGTTGGTCACCCTCCCTTGGGACTAGGAGCTTGCAGCAGATAGTAGAAGTCTTCCCCAAAATTGCAGTCTCAAAGTGAGAGCATGTTCTCACCCTGTCATCCCACTATTTTCTTTCTGGAATGTTGCTTCTAGTAAATGAGGGGGAAAATTGCCAGTGACAGCTTGATAACTACCCCCAGCCACGGTCGACAAAGGTTACCTTCATCCACAAGTGGGGAACTGGTCTCCATGGAAACCCAGAAGCAAGCTATTTCTCAAATATGTCTCAACAGCAAGAGCTCAGCTATAAACTTTGTCAAGAGGTTGGATGTGCTAAAGGTTGAGTGAGGCTAGTCATACCTCTGGATGGGGGAAAGGGCTCCATATAATTTAAAAAAAAAAAGATATCGGGTTGGTCGAAAAATTCATTTGGGTTTTTTTTGGGGGGACTTTAACAATTTTTCCTGGAGAAGGGAAACGGCAACCCACTCCAGTATCTTGCCTGGAAAATCCCACGGACAGAGAAGTCTGGTAGGCTACAGTCCATGGGGTCGCAAAGAGTCGGACACGACTGAGCGACTTCACTTTCACTTAACAATTTTATTGAAGTATATTTGAGTTATAATGTTGAGTTAGTTTCAGATGCACAGCAAACTCATTCAGGTCTTTCCTTAAGAGCTCATGGAAATATCCAAACAAACTTTTTGGCCAGCCCAATATTTGTAGAATCATCTTTTGGTCAGTCTGGATCACATTTTACATCCTTTGAACATCATTTGATGCAATGCTGCCTCTTCTTTATTGTCAACTGAATTTGGAATTTTTGTAATACTTTATAGGTGAGAGCATGTTATCATGAATATTTTAGAAAAATTCTGTAACCAAACCTTTTTGTATGGAATTCAAATTCAAATGGGACCTACTTCATAATCAATACGGCATTGTGTCAAATGTAATTCATTATGAGGTTTCCTGGTATTTCACATTAATGGATCAGTAACTACCAAAAACCCCAATGAAGAAATGTGCTTTTTTTGCCAGATGCCCTTCACAAGAAGAAAATTAAGGTACTCTCTATTTCCTGCCAAGTATCTGGAATGAAAAGGAGAAACATCTGGTCAATCATTTATTTCATCTGTCCCCAAATACCAATAGCTTGCTCTCCAAACATGAACTTTTTGCTGCATCTTGACTATCCCCCAGATCTAAGACTCTGTAAATTAATATTTTGCTCCATACAGAATAAGTAGCAAATAATTGGCTAAGTGCTCCCACTTCAATTCAGATGTCCTGGCAGAATGTAAATACAGAATAAGACAGAGATAAATAAATGTGAAAAATAAATACAGTCGACTCTTAGTTATTAATGGAAGATTATCTACAACTTATGTTAAGCACCAAGCAGGTAACCTCTCTCATTTCTTCTTCTAGATAGCTTACCGAAATCATGAGTTGTGAATCTGAGCACACAATATACTTTTAGTTATAAACAATACATTATTAGAATGTGTGTTGGTTATTTATTGTTATGTAACAAACAAGCCCAAAGTTTATGGCCTAAAACAGTGTTTTATTATTTTGCAAAATTTATTAGGTTAGCTCAGCATTTATCTGCTCCAGGCGCTGTTGGCTGAAATCACTGATGCAGTTGCATTCCACTGGGAGATTGACTGGAGCTAGAATACCCACACGTGCCTGGGAGCTCATGTAGGGTATGGCTGGAATGACTGGTGGTTGGTGGGTCCTTTCTCTCTAACAGAGTAGCAAGGATCTTACATGGTGGTTTAAGGGAGCGAATGACATACTTCTAAAACTCTTAATGGTTAGACTCAGAGCTGGCATAGTGTTATTCCACTGCATTCTTGGTCAAAGTAAGTTAAAGCCCAGCCAACCAAGATTCAAGAAGATAAGAGACAGGGTCTACCTCTCAATGGGAACAATTGTATACGCATACAGAATTGGGACATAAGAGGAGTTATTTAAGACCACCTGTGTAGATAACCAACCACTGTCTGCCCTGCAGCCATAAAAATGTATGTCCTTCCCATGTGTGCGAAAGTTATCCACCCATCCCCCCCACCAAAGACCTTCAGTCTCATCCCAACAGTGCCTCAACTTCAGGTTCAGAAGCTAGGATTTAACACCAGGTCTGAATGTGGTTAGATGTAGATGAAGTGACTCAAGTAAGATTCCTCTTAATCTGGAGACTTTGAAAACCAAGTGTAACAATAAGAACAACAAAAACAAGCCAAGTTATCAGCCCCTCACCCCACACAAATACACCCAACATAAATGATAAGAACAGACTAACCAATAGACAACTTGCTCAAAAAACCAAGTGCATGTGGTCAGTTCCCCCAACTATGGAATGGGAAATGTTGCTTGATTAGGGCCCAGTTCTGCAGTCTGAGATGCATCCTTAATTCACAGCTCTTCTCTGCTCCAGGCTCTGCCTTCAGGATCATTCTTCTTGCATAAGCAAGGACTCATGCTTAGAGCTGAGTAGTTTTCGCATCCTGCTTCCTGTTTCTATGTCATGTTGGGCACCAGGAGGACTCTTGTCATTTTGCACTTTTTATTTTAGTCCAAGCTGGGGATGTTTTGCTAGTATTATTACTTTAAACCTTTGTGGGTTTTCTATGAATCTTACTGTGGTTCCCAAAGCCACATTCGTGCTTCTCTCTACTTTGTCAGGCTGATGTGGGACAGTAAAATTCTTAGATACTTTATTGTCCATTGTGAAGGTCTACTGGTTCTACCTTCATCTCTCAGAGATCTTAAAGAGGTTTTGCACCCCTGATTCAAGAGGAGGAGAACATATTCACTCTTTTACTGGGAGGAGTATGTGATGCACATGGTTGGGAGTGGCTAGTGGCTATCTTTGGGAACAATATACTGCAGACCTGAAGAGGACCTCAGAGACCATCTGATCCTACTCATTTTGGACCCAAATCAACCCACTTTAGAGGTGAAAAAAACCAATACTGAAAGAGAACAAAGGACTTGACCACAATCATAAAGCAAGTTCTTAACAAAGCAAGAGAGAAATTTCATCTCTTAAAGTTCAGAGTGTGTTCTATTACATTTCCCTTTAAGTTTAGTTAGAAAGAAAAACTAGCAACACATTATTAGGAATATCAAAGATAAATTATCTTTGAAGTATCTTTTTTCTTACTACTCATACCACTGTTAGCTTCCTTTAGCATACATAATAGAGTTGACTGTTGGAGAGATATAAAATCAAGAACAGCAATCAGAGCCAAGTGGGAAATGAAGCTCCAATTCCTGTATTTCAGAACATCTAGAGGAAAAAGGAGGCTTCCCAGGTGGCACTAGTGGTAAAGAACCCCACCCACCTGCCAATGCCAATGCCATGCAAGAGACATAAGAGATGCAGGTTCGATCCCTGGGTCAGGAAGATCCCCTGGAGGAGGAAATGGCAACCCACTCCAGTATTCTCAACTGGGAAATCCCATGGACAAAGGAGCCTGCTGGGCTACAATCCACGAGGCCGCAAAGAGTCAGACACGACTCAGCAACTAAACAACAAGGCTCTTTTACTTTCCATTCATTTAGTTAATTCATGTAACACATGCTCTTTAAGCACTTTCTACATGTCAGACTGTACATGCTCCATGCTGGAGAACTGACCTTTGAGACGCTCGCTAGGTAGACGTGTGGGCAGCTGAGAGCTGGAAATATAAAAGTCACGAGAACAGAGAAAGCAGCTTTACTTGGGGCAGTTGATCAACGCCTTACAGAAATAAGAAGAGGCAGAAAATCATCAGGGTTTGGTAACAGCAGGCAGGCCCCAAAGATTAGAGGATGTCCACAGTGGGATGCTGTTAGACTGTAACCCGAATGATGGGCAGTGGAGGGGAGAGAGGCTCGGGGGAGGTCAGCGACATCACACAGCACTTTGAATTGGAAAAGGAAGCTGCAGAGTCAGTAGCTACATAAGCAAGAGTGGAAAGAAAGAATCACAGCGGTGTTCTGTGCCAACCTCAAATCAGAGGCCGTTCACCCTGGATGAGAATTTTAAGAGTTTCCAAGCTCTCGGTCGAGATAATGTTAACTCAACCGAGCATCCATTTACCTTTCTGCTGTTGTTCTGTACGGTCACAAAATCTGATGATGGGAGCTATCGGAGGGAGGCCACACAGAGAAAGGCACACGGTCATAAAATCAAGCAATGTTAGTAAAGAGATGTGGGGGGCTGAGGAAGTGGCTGTCCTGAATACATCATCACTTTCTGTTTGGGTCTTGCCTCGCCCTCTAAAAAATCATTTTAAGTTTGCTTTTACATCTTGTCCTTGTGCTGTAGGACCATTGGCGTGAGGCAGTTGGAACAGAAGTTGTAAAACATGCTTTGGGCAAAGCGAGGATACATTATTTGAAAACATCATTCATTTTGAGATCCTGTAGCATTTCACCAAAATGAACATTAATGATCATTTAGCTGAAAATACACTATCCATTAAGTTAAAAAAAAAAAAGCCCAATATCCTGTGCCCAGATAGACTTGGGCAAGGTGACTGCTCAGTTTTGCTTCTAACCTCCAACGGCTGGCTACCTGCTTCACCACCGTGGCTCAGACAGAAGGCTGGGGGCCAGACCTGTCATATTCTGGAAGAGGCAATCGAGCTGCCTAGCAAAGAAAACAGAGGCAGCGAGAAGGCGTGATGCCATGAAATAAATTAGAACGAACATCCCATTTTTATCTCCATGGCAGTCAGCCCATTCCATTCTCTGCATGCTATTTTCATATGTTAACAACAGTTTGGAGAGCTGAGTAGGAGGAGAGGTGGAATGTTTAATGGAATGAGAGTGAGAGAGAGACAGAGAGGAAGAAAAACCCTCGCTGACTATTAATCCAGACCCAGTAAAACCCAGTTGTGTCTGTTGAAACCAAATAGAACTGGAAATTGACTCAGGGGCTCACCGTTGAAATGAACAAGGCACTGGCCTCATCCTTCCTGGCCCTGTCTGCTCTCTGTTGAATCTGGCTTCCATTGCAACAATCTTTATTGAAGGGGAGATGACCCTGGGTTTCCCCCAGTGGTCTGGTCCAGCTGGGGCCATGGAACTCTGAATCAGGGGCTTGGAACTCTCCTGGAAGGAGAAGGGAGAAGCTTCTCCAAGCTCAGTGGTCCTCCGGTGCTCTCATCCTTCTTATCACGCAAGCTGGTACAGCACTGCGGAAAGCATGATGCGTATGATGGGCTGGATGCCAGGCACTGAGATCGCGTTAGAAAATGGCCAGTTTCAATGGCAGATTTTATCCATTAAAACCTATTACTAGTTCCCTCCCAGAGCCCAGCTGGTTCCATTATAGAAAATTGGAGTGAAATGATGTCAGGTTTGTGCCATAAAAATGAATAGGAATCTTGCTTTTCATTATTTTAAATTGCAGATTGTTGCACTGATATGTATTTATTTTTGTCATTTCTCTCTGGCCCTGGTTGAGGGTCTGACCCTTGAATAATGAATAAACAGAAAGACACATGTTGGCACTTGAGCCTTGCCTGTGTCACCCTGGCTTTTCCTTCCATTTGTGACAAATTCAAAAAATGCAGCGCTCTTAAATGGGTTTATAATCTGTACTCTTTAAGCTGTCATTCAATCTCTGTCTCAGAAAACAGGCTATTGAAACTAAGGAGGAAATATTTCATAGAGACCTCAACATAGCAAACTTGTTTCCAGGCTTAGAGGCAGCCCTATGGTAGCTTTAGAATTAAAATAAGAACTTGGAGTAATTGTTGCTTATTGAGATAAAGGAGGTTCATTTGGAAATGCCAAGTTTATTTTAGCAGACTTAAAAATGATGACTTCTTTTGTTTGGGTATAATCGAGTTTTCTATATGTTGCTTTAAGAATCAGGATTTTTACAGGATGAATTTCAAAAGTGGGCCAAAGGGCAAAGCAATGGTGAATATAGTAGTAATGACTGTGGATTCATTTTAAAAGTGTTTTATTGTCAAAGGGGTTTTATATCCTAAGTGGCTACTGAGATACTTTAAGACTAAAAATATAGTAAGTCCTAGAATTACTAGAGATATCAGAAGCAGTTGAGGTATAGTAGAGATAAGAGAACTTACACCCCAGGGCATCCTTGATCTTTAGCAAAATGTACAACTCACCATGGCCATTCAGGTGTCTTTAGGTCACAGGACAATGCAGATGTCAATACAGAATGGACCTTGACTAACCTAGAAGAATGGGACTTAGTGGAGAATGTTTTTGCAGTTGGCTCTCATGCCACTATCTCTTCTGAAAGTTTAGAATAAAATAAAATTAGAAAATGAAGTAATAAAGATTAAAACTAGTCAATTTTGTCAGATTCACAGAGACATTAAAATCATGGTTTGAAAGCGAAAGTGTTACTTGCTCAGTCATGTCTGACTCTTTGTGACCCCATGGACTGTAGACCGCCAGGCTCCTCTGGCCATGGGATTTTCTGGACAAGAATGCTGGAGTGGGTTGCCATTTCCTTCTCCAGGGGCTCTTCCTGACCCAGGGATCAAACCTGGGTCTCCCACATTGCAGGCAGACTCTCTATCACCTGAGCAACCAGGGATGCTCTTGTAAACCATACTGAATCCAATTGTTTAGGATACTGCTTATGTAAAAGCTCGTATAAAACTAATGCAAAGAGTACATATATGTCTGTCTACTGCTATCATTCCAAATGTCATGGTAAATTGTAGACTTGTGGATTTTAGAAATAAGTGCATAATATTGGGGAAAGAGTTTTGTCTATGATAATGTATACTATGTGTGATAATAAACAATAAAGTAATTTAAAACTCCAAAAAAAAAAAAAAAAAACCAAAACCCACTCCAAAAACAGAAGTGAATGAGCTAGAGAATAAAAAGGCTATAAAAATCAACAAAAATAGGCAAAACAATCCTGATAGAGAAGAAAAAGTGCCCAGGGCCTCCTGATTCCAAGTATATTATAAAACTACAGTAAACAAAACAATATGATACTAGCATGACAGACAGACTAGACAGACACACAGACTAATGAGCCAGAATAGAGGGCCCAGAAATAAATTCTTGCCTGTATGGTCAAATGGTCTTCAATGAGGGTGACAAGGCTACAGGATGGGGAAAGGACAGTCTCTTCAACAAATTATGTTGGGGAAACTCCATGCCCACAAGCAAAAGAATGAATGAACCCTTCTCTGACACCATATGTAAAGATCAACCCAAAACAGATCAAAGACCTAAATATAAAAGCCTGATAGAAGGAAACAGAGGAAAGACTTCAGGATGTTGGATTTGGTAATGATTCCTTGCATCTGACATGGGTACACATGACAAAAGCAAAAATAAACAAACAAATGGAACGACATCAAATTTTAAAACTTCTGTGTAGTGAAGCAGATTGAGTGAGAAGGCAACCCAAAGAATGGGAGAAAATATTTGCACACCAGATACTTGACAAGGGGTTAATATCCACAGTGTATAAAGAATTTTCACAACTTGACAACAACAACCAAAAAACAAACAACCTGATTAGAAAATGGACAGATGACAGAATAAATATTTCTCCAAAGAAGATATACAAATGGCTAACAATACATGAAAAGATGCTCAACACCACTAGTCATCAGGGAAATGCAAATCAAAACCACAGTGAGATACCACCTCACCCACATTAAAGGGTACCGACCAAAAAGAAACAATCAAAAGAATCAAATAATGAATGTTGGCAAGGAGGTAAAAAGAATGGAACCCTTATTCATGGTTGGTGGGGATGTAAAATGGTAAAGTTGCTATGGAAAACAGAACTGCAGTTCCTCAAAAGATTAAAAACAACTAACATGTCACCTGGCAATCTCACTTTTGGGTATAAATCCAAAATGATCGAACACATAATCTCAAAAGAGTTATTTGTGCACACATGTTCATTGCAGCATTATTCAAAGTAGCCCCAAAGAGGAATCAGCCTAAATATCAGTAGCTAAGTGGATAAAGAAAATGTAATGTATGCATATAATGACATGTCGTTCAGCTTTAAAAAAACTAGGAAATTCTATGATATATGACAACATGATGAACCTTGAGGACAATAGGCTCAGTGAAATAATCTAATCACAAGAACACAAATTCTGCAACTTCTACTTGCATGAGGAATCTAAAGGAGTCCGGCTCTTAGAAAGTAAAATGGTTATTGCCAGAGCCTGGGGTAAGGGGGAAAAAGGGGGAATTGTTTACTTGGCATAGAATTTCAGTTTCAGGGACTTCCCTGGTGGTCCAGTGGTTAAGAATCCACCTGCCAATGTAGGGGGCATGAGTTTGATCCCTGGCCTGAGCCCATGAGCCAAACTACTGACGCTTTGCACCTAGAGCCTGTCCTCCAAAACAACAGAAGCCACTGCAATGAGAAGCCTCCACACTGTGAGGAAGAGTAGCCCCCACTCACTGCAACTAGAGAAAGCCCTCACAGCAACAAGGACCCAGCACAGCCAAAAATGAATAAATGTAAAAGTTTCTAGAAAAAGAGTTTCAGTTTTGCAAGAGGACAAAAAAAATCCTAGCTCTGTTACACAACAAGGTTCATGTAATTAACAATAACTATACTGTACACTTAAAAAGGGTTGATGGAAATTGTTATGTTTATTTAACACAATAAAAAGTTGGTTTTGATTTGTTTGAGGTGATTAGGATTGCTATTGTTTTAGTCACTAAGTCACGTCCAACTCTTTGAGACTCCATGGACGGTAGCCCGCCAGGCTCCTCTGTCCATGGGATTCTCCAGGCAAGAATACTGGAGTGGGTTGTCATTTCTTCCTCTTCTCAACCCAGGGATTGAACCCTGCACTGGCAAGTAGATTTTTTACCACTGAGCCACCAGGGAAGCCCTGTCCTCTAATAAACTTACTCCTCCAACAACAGATCCCTTGAAAATTGTTTTCTTAGCCTTTTGAGACCTTAATGAGATATCTTCATCGAAAATATCTGAGAAATAGAGAATGAACAGGCAGTTAAATTTGGCCATAGGAAGTTAGACCCACAGAACCTTTAGATCGAGAAGCTGCTTGGAAACTCAAAGGTTCAATGTCATAAAACATATGAGTCCCATGGAGATAAAAGATTCTCTCCTATCTCCCTAGGTCATGAACTACAGAAGGAAGGATGCTTGAGACAGTACAGTTTTGAGAATATATCGCTAAATACCTGAATGCTAAGTTCAAAAGAACCCTGGTTCTTAGTGTGGGATATAAGTCTGCCTCCAGTTAGGGGCAAAGTTATCCTGTTGTCTACCTCTCTGGGAGCTATTAGAGGTGACTTAGAGACAGTCAAGTTCAGAAGAGAGCATTCTGATTGCCTAGGAACTAGGTATATCACGTTTCTCTCCTCCACCCAGCACCTTAGTCTCTAAGCATTGGTAGAATGAAGGAGAATGAGATCCTAGAAGCCTTTAGAGTTCAGAGAGGATCCGAAGCGGAAAAGTGGCTGAGATAATGAAAAGAACTTGAGTTTGACTGAATGTCCTTCTGAGAGAGCCTCAGATTTTTATAACCAGACTGGATTGCAGAATTCATTGGACTGGACTAACATCTGAGTGGGCAAGAGATGGAAAATGTGATGCCTTTTTTTTCAGTGGATCATGTTTCAGAACAGAATGTGCAGCTGTGAGAATAAAGCTGTGTTTCGAGATGGCGGAGAAGAGATTCTTCATCCAGGCTGACAATTATGATGATTTTCTTATTATAAAAATAATATATCTTTCCTGCAGAAAATACACTTTGTCATGGCTCTTGATTTTTCTATATTTTTGGCCGTTCATTTCAGTTTATTTGGGGAATTAAATAGAGAAGATGGGGGTCTGTTGTTTAATCCCTCCCTCGTGTCCAACTCTTTGCAACCCCAAGGACTATAGCCTGCCTGGTTCCTCTGTCCATGGGATTTCCCAGGCAACAGTACTGGAGTGGGTTGCCATTTCCTTCTCCAGTTGATCTTTCTGACCCAGAGATCAAACCCGTTTCCTGCCTCACAGACGGACTTATTACCATCTGAGCTACATAAGATGACTTTCACTGCTATATCGAGCCTGTGTGCACAAGTAAGATTGCCTTGATTTTTGGTGATTAAGAGAATCAAAAGGTGTTTCTAAAAATTTATTCACTTATTTTTGGCTGCCCTGGGTCTTTGTTGATGTGCCAAGGCTTTCTCTAGTTGTGGGGAGTGGGGGCTATTCTTCACTGCGGTGCGTGGGCTTCTCATTGCAGTGGCTTCTCTTGTTGCAGGGCACAGGCTCTAGGCACTGGGCTTCAGTCATTGTGGTTCACCTGTTCAGTTGCTCTGCAGCATGTGGGGTCTTTCAGGACCAGGGATCAAACTGCGTCCCATGCGCTGGCCGGCGGATTCTTATCCACTGTGCCACCAGGGAAATCCTCAAAATGTAATTTTTGAGGAGATCCATTAGGGGACACTACCTACATGGAAAGTAGAGAAGGAGCAGGTATTGACCGTGTCCACCACAGGAAGACAGAGCATTTCTTTAGAATTGCTCCATGGAATCCTTCTGAATTCCCTACGGGGAGAAGACACGGCAACTCTTCTTGGCCGAATTCACATACTTGGAGCTTGATGAACTAAGGATGATGAAGACTGTTTAGGGATGTTTCAGCTAATTCCTTCTATTCAGTGATGGCACATAAGTGGATCGTGTCATCTGAGAAAGGATGATTCAGAAGGCCAGCAAGTCACAGAAAGATTAATAGTACCCTGGAGTCCAAAGGTTTTGGATAGCCTGACTGGCATAAGAGTGCATGGTGTTCTGAGCCCTTACTGTATTCAAGGAAAATGCATTGATCTAAAATGCCTCATTTAATCCTCACAAGAACCCTACTGCTACCTATGAAATGCTTTCATTTCATAGAGGAGTAAATCAAGGCTTCAAGTTATTTAATAACTTTCTCAAAGTCTCTGAATAAGTGAGTAACAATTCAGCCCAATAACCTTGCTCTTAATGAGTTTTTTAATACTTGGCTGTGCTGTGTGTAGTCTGGAATGTGATTTTGCTGTCAGATCATATTTTAATCTAGAAGCAAAGTTATATCCCCCAGAGATCTGGATGGTTATAAATGCAGATTTTAGAATAAATCCAGATTTTTAAATAAATCCAGATTCAGGAAGGGAGTTTCCTATTGCACAGTTTTGTGTCCAGCAAAGAAGGCATAGAGTAGTTTTTAGTTTTCAGGTATCTATCTAATGATAATAAGTACCAGGAGGAAGGGCTTCCCTGGTGGCTCAGATGGTAAAGAATCTGCCTGCAATGCAGGAGACCCCCTCCTCCCGTCTTGAATTATTTCTTTAAGATAGAATTTTCAGAACCAGAATTTAGGAATAATGTTAATGTGTAGCCTTAATATTCTTTACAGTTATTTCTCAAATGTTGGAACCAATTAATATCCTCACTAGTGTACATGAAGATATAGAAAGAAAAGAAAGTGAAGTCACTCAGTCGTGTCCAACTCTTTGCGACCCCATGGACTGTAGCCTGCCAGGCTTATCTGTCCATGGGATACTCCAGGCAAGAATACTGGAGTGGGTTGCCATTTCCTTCTCCAGGGGATCTTCCCAACCCAGGGATCGAACCCGGGTCTCCCGCATTGCAGGCAGACGCTTTATCCTCTGAGCCACCAGGGAAGCCCCTGTGAAGCATCCATAGGAAGATGTGGATGGCATTAAATATTTACTAACATTTGGATCACCATTTTTGTATCTTTGTTAATTTTGCTACTTTGCAAAACAAACAAAAAAAGAAGTGGCCTCTTACATTGTGGTACATTTCCACCCACCCCCACCCCCATTTCTGGTGTGGCTGTTCATTGTTTTCAAATTTATTTGTATTTTTTGTCTTGTGGGAGAATTTAAGTGTTTTTAAAAAAATTTTAAATCTAATCTGTAGAAGATAATTACATAGTAAGGACATTGTCATATTTGTTGCAAAATATTAACAATAAATTTAACTAAAAACTGGAGATTGCCTTAGAGAAGCCTTAATACTGAAATAGCAGGTTAGAAGAAGTGAAGTCTGTACCTGCGAGAAATAAACATCTCTGCTGTCAGTTTACTCTATTTGCCTAATTTTCCAGATTTTATCTCATGTGTATGTGGCTTTCTCCTCACCTCCTCCCCACCCTCCATTTTTGAGGTGTGACTCCTCCTGTAAGTGGGATTTAAAGTATAAACACATGGTGATCACCTTTGATCCCATCTTCATCTCTCTTTCTTCCCCCTCAAGACTCCTTTTACACATTAAGTATCAGAACATGCACAGGACAGCCCTGTGAACCATCTGCCACCAGAGAGACAGCATTTGAGAAGAAGTCATGTATAGATAGAGGCTGTCTCCTGTCTCTTAAATGAGCACATCTTAGATTCTGTCTGCAGTATCAACCAGAAACTAAGCTCAATGTCCAGGCCATTTAAGTGCATAAAATTAGCATTGTGTGGTTGAAGAATTCCCCCGAAGGGACTAGGAGGAGCTTCTCTCCATGAATATCTCAGTGGAATACTTTATATGGAATGGAGGGGAAGTGCAGATCATACCATTAAGCAAGGCAGAATGCTAAAGACAGTGACATAAAATATTTGTACAAAATCTGTTTTACATGGCCGTATTCTGCCACATGAAAAAGCTACCTGCTCATTCATTCATTCATTATTCATTCATTCAACACACAGACACACACACACAGCACTTCCTGTGCAGGCAAATTGCAGGTATGTGCAGGGGTAGATCAAAGGCATGGTTCCTATTGCAGCTCACAGTTTAATAGAGGAGACCAGACAAGTAAATAAATATTGGTGCACTATAACCTTAATGGGGATTCCCTGGTGGCTCAGACGGTAAAGAATCTGTCTGCAATGCAGGAGACCAAGGTTTGATCCCTGGATCAGGAAGATCCCCTGGAGGAGAAAATGGCAACCCATCCCACTATTCTTGCCTAGAGAATTCCATGGATAGAGAAGCCTGGAGGTCTACAGTCCATGGGGTTGCAAAGACTTGGACACGACTGAGTGACCAACACATGAACATAACACGTATAACCTTGATGATGACCTTTGCAACCTAACAGAGCTCAATTAGAACCCTAGCCTGGGGGACCTCCCTGGTGGTGCAGTGGTTACAAATACACCTTGCAATACAGGGGACGTGGGTTTGATCCCTGGTCAGATAACTAAGATCCCACAGGCTGTGGAGCAGCTAAGTTCACTCACCACAACTACTGAGCCTGAGTGCCACAACGAAGGAGTCCAGGAGGCCTAAGGAAAGATCCTGCACGCAGTAACTAAGACCCGAGGCAGACAAATAGATAGATAGATAGATACTTTTTAAAAAAGAATCCTAGCCTGGGAAACTCACTGACTCTGTGATCTTGGGCTTAAATTTTCTGAGACTTCAATTCATCATTTGTGATATGTGGATAACAACATCTATCATTAAGGAGTTTCCACCAGGATTAAATGCATAATAGCAACTTCAGGGACTGTATTCAAAAGGCACTTAATAGATGATTGAAAACTAAGTTATGTCCAAAGTACAATGGTAATTCAGGAAGGATGCTCAACAAGAAAACTCATCCCAAAGAGAGGATATTTAAACTGGATTTTGAGGGAAATATAAGAGTTTGCTAAGTAGGTAAGGCAGAGAGGCAACTGCAGACTAGAGAGATGAGCATGCACATTATCTGAGAAGTACAAAACTACAACCAACTTGGGCCAATATTTGAAAGGAGGCATCTGGTGAAGGTAGAAAGTCACCAGAGGAGTGGCTGATTTGGTGTTAGGAGGCTTCACATAGGGTTATGGTCCATGAACTAGTCCATTAGGTTGAGCAAGCCTAGGCACTCTATTTTTGTCCATGTACTGTCACAGGCTTATATCTTCAGAGACTCACATTAGCCCAACTCCTGATAGACTGAGGTATAACCAGAAAGCCTATGTAACTTTTCATTGAGAATTCTAGCTAATAGTAAGGATGGGGTGCTTATACCAGCACCTTGTGTCCCTATACACAAAGCACAGAAAGTGGCTTCTCAGCTAAGATAGCCTGAGGTACACTTCTCCCTAATAAGCAGGGTCTAAGGGATGTTAGTACTCTCTCTATCTCCTGGACAGACATGTCACCAAGGTCAAAGAATGCCTCCCTGAATCTTTGCCATGCTGATCAATGACTGCCCCTTCTGGTTGAAAATAGAACCCAAACTTCCTGAGATTGTCAAGCCATTCATTAGCTGTTGTTGTTCAGTCACTCAATCATATCTGACTCTGCAACCCCACGGACTGTAGCACACTAGGCTTCTCTGTCCTTCCTATCTCCTGGAGTTTCCTCAAACTCATTTCCATTGAGCTGGTGATGCCATCCAACCATCTCATCCTCTGTCATCCCCTTCTCCTTCTGCCCCCAATCTTTCCCAGCATCAGGGTCTTTTCTAGTGAGATGGCTCTTTGCATCAGGTAGCGAAAGTATTGGAGCTTCAGCATTAGCTCTTCCGTGAACATTCAGGGTTGATTTCCTTTAGGATGGACTGGTTTGATCACCTTGCAGTCCAAGGGACTCTCAAGAGTCTTCTCCAGCACCACAATTTGAAAGCATCAATTCTTTGGCACTCAGCCTTCTTTATGGTCTAACTTGCACATCCGTACATGACTACTGGAAAAAGCACATCTTTGACTGTATGAATCTTTGCCCACAAAATAATGTCTCTGCTTTACAATATGCTGTCTAGGTTTGTCATAGCTTTTCTTCCAGGGAGCAAGCATCTTTTAATTTTGTTTAGACATTCATTTAGGTGTTGGTTATGTCTTGCTTGCATCTGAAGGACAGTCAGTGCCCTGTAGATGACCCTCTGTGTCTCGTTCTAAGCCTTGTGCATCACTGAATGTACACTTACTGGAACAGTGTCTGTCCACATTGGCACTCAGCAAATATGCCTAACAAATGAACAAGTAATCACATTCACTCCACTCTGATTTTATACCAAAACTTTCAGAAGGCTATCTTTTGGCTAGCTTGGGTGACCTCACTCTTGACCTCTTTTCCTCCATATACCTTTTATAACCTGCTGGACCTAGAATTTAGAGAATATGAGGGTGGGGAGACTGATGGCAGACGGAGGGCGAGAAGGTTAGGTATACAGACTCCTGTATTTTAAGCCAAGGAATGACCATCAGAGGCCTAAGCTTATTGTTCCTTCCTGGTCTTCACAGAAACAACTATCTTTTTTTCCATGTTCAGTAGTTCTAGCTTCTGTAACAGATAAACTCTGAATTGTAGAGTTTTTAACATTATTAAGTTGGATTTTCACTCACTCCTAATCCAGGGTGTGTGTTTGGTGGGTGTCTTCCATGCAGTGATTCAGGATCCAAGCTCTTTCCATTATGCTCTGCCACCCTTGAGAGCAGTAGTTGTTGTTCAGTTGCTAAGTTGTGTCTGACTCTTTGCAACCCCATGGACTGCAGCACTCCAGGCTTCCTTGTCCTTCCCCATCTCCTGGAGTTTGCTCAAACTCATGTCCATTGAGTTGGTGATGCCATCCAACCATCTCATCCTCTGTCACCCCCTTCTCCTCCTGCCTTCAATCTTTCCCAGCATCAGGGTCTTTTCCAGTGAGTTGGCTCTTTGCATCAGGTGGCCAAAGTATTGGAGCTTCAGCATCAGTCTTTCCAGTGAATATTCAGGGTTGATTTCCTTTAGGATTGACTGGTTTGATCTTCTCGCAGTCCAAGGGGCTCCCAAGAGTCTTCTCCAGCACCATAGTTCAAAAGCAGCAATTTTTTGTCACTCAGCCTCCTTTATGGTTCGATTCTCACATCCATTCATGACTACTGGAAAAAGCATTGCTTTGGCTATATGAATCTTTGTCCGCAAAATGATGTCTCTGCTTTTTAGTATGCTGTCTAGGTTCGTCATAGCTTTTCTTCCAAGGAGCAAGCGTCTTTTATTTTCATGGCTGCAGTCACCAATTGCAGTGATTTTGGAGCCCAAGAAAATAAAATCCGCCACTGAATCCAAGCTTTTTCCATCTACACTCTGCCACCCTTGAGAGAAGTACTTATATATATATATATATATATAAATTCCCAGTCCAGTGGCATCAGTACTATGCAGCACATGTATCAAATACTCATTCCTGGGTCCTCAAGCAGATTCTCTTGGGATGGGGCCCGGCCATCTGTGTGTTAACAAACCATCCTGGCAATTGTGATAAACACTGATGATTTAGAACCACACTGCCAAAGGAAGGGGCTTCCCTGGTGGCTCAGATGTTAAAGAACCTGCCTGTAATGCAAAAGACCCCAGTTCAATCCCTGGGTCAGGAAGATCCCCTGGAGAAGGAAATGGCAACCCACTCTAGTATTCTTGCCTGGAGAATCTCATGGACAGAGAAGCCTGATGGGCTATAGTCCTTGAGTTGCAAAGAGTTGGAGACGACTGAGCCCCGAAGCACGCATACTAAAGGAAGGTGCCGTAGTTTTGGTGACTTGAGTTGGAATTTGTTCTGAGGAGATAATGTTGCTATGAGAAATCAGAGGCAGTAGGAATGGTAACTGTGCCGTTATTTAACAATTTTTGTGTGTTCCTACTGTGTGTCAGACCCCACGTCAGGCACTGTAGATACACTGATAATCCTGTCGGTGATCTATCACTCTTCTCCTTCAGATACTTTGGATTAAACAGGCTTTCATTGGCTTCCCTGGGCACTTAGACTGTATTCCAATTAATAGATGTTCAGGCAATGAATAGATATTTATCAAAAGAAAATGATGAATGATGAGTGAGTCATTTTGCCCTCTTGGGCTACTGATTTCTCACCTTGGAAAAGAGGGCACTGGATTGCCAACTTAATCCCTTGGGTGCCTTTCAGATGTATTCTAACAAAACACATCTCTAATATTTGGGAGGAAATCCCCTTGGTGGGTAGACTTCTTGGCTCTTGCTGCTGCCTAGAGTCACAGACAATGTTTAAAGGAACATTCTGGGGACTTCCTTGGTGGTCCAGTGGTTAAGAATTCGCCTTCCATTGCAGAGGACATGGGTTCAATCCCTGGGCGGGGAACTAAGATTCCATACGCCAAGTGACAACTAAGTCAGAGCGCCACAACCAGAGAGAAGCCTGGATGCTGCAACCAAGAACCATCACACGCCCATGAAAATCCCACATGCTGTAACTAAGACCCCACACAGCCAAAAAATAAAATAAATAAACAGAGATTCACAAATTAAAATAATTCTTAAAAAAAGAAAAAGAGAGAGAATGTTCTGGTTCAAAGCCCATCCACCACGAGAAAGGGGATTTCCTAGCTTAAGATAATAGTAATAAGGTTAAAGGTAATAATAACTAAAGTTGACAATCCGTGGTCACTGCCTAAGAAGCAGGCATTTTACGTGCATTATTTTACAGAGTCATCACAACCTCTGTGGTAGTTACTATGGTTTATCTATCATAGAGATCAGGTTACCAAGATTGAGATGTTCAACAAATTGACCAAAGTCACGCATGTAGTCAGTGGTAAGATTGGGATTCCAGTTCAGGCTTTGTGTGTTTCTAAAGCCTGGGTGCTTAACTTCAAGCTTAAACTGTGAAACCCACTTTAAGCTTATGACAATGGAAGTAAACCCAGAGGCTATGGTGGGAAGGAACTGGATTAGAGAGGGAAGAATGTTCTTTATTAAAGCTTCTGTAGCATATTGAGAGCAGATGTGAGGAGTAGGGAGAGAGAGAGAGAGAGAGGCCCTTTGGAAAAGTTTCGCAGGAAGAATGGAGTTTCTATACCCGACGGAGCCAGGTTCAGGCATTTACGTGCCCAGCCTACAGACTATATGGCTTTGGACAAATCAATTAACCTTTGTGAGCTTTACAAGCATGTGGTCTGTAAAAGAAGGGTGATGCCTTTAATGACTGTCTCACATGGCCATTAGAAGGTCCAATGAAAATAAGATGGTGCACATAAAAATGGTACCCATGGACGGTGTTCTTAGAAAGGAGGGCTGTGTTCCAGACCTTCACACAAGCCACGGACATTGTCAGGGCAGGTTGGAAAAGGAGATACAGGAGGCGGGCTTGAGAATTTGTACAAATTCCACAGAGAGATGAGAAAAGAACAGTCAATGCAGAGAAAGACTAGCTTGGACAGAGACGTGGAGGGGTGTAGCAACACGATGTGTCTGGCAAGTAGAAACTGACTTGCTTTGGTGGGAGAATGAGATGCAGCTGGGGATGAGCAGGAACTAGGGACAGAGACAAACAAGGCATAGCAATGCTTCTGATAGTTCCCCCAAGAATGAAGTACCAGTGTGCTTACATTGAAATGAAAACAAAAAAAAAAAATTTTTTTTTAAATAACGTACATATTTTGACCGTACCATGCATCATGTGGGATCTTCGTTCCCCAACCAGGGGTCAAACCCACATCCCCTGCAGTAGAAGCTCAGAGTTTTAACCACTGGGCCACCAGGGAAGTTCCCCAAATAAAAACATTGCTGAAGTGTAAGTGAGAAGACGTTTTGTGCAAATCCTCTGCAAGCTCCAGGGCACCAGTCCAAACATTAGTTATCCTTCTGCTACCGGTATTGTCAAGTTATGGCAACCCGAGGCCTCACCATCCTTGAAAGACTGCGTGTCATTTCAAATTGTCACAGGAAATGCTAAAAGGAGGGGGGGGGGGGAAGGATCTAAGGGGAGGAGGGAAGCCATCTCCCTCCAAATTGAGGATGATTTATTACCGTGAGTAATCAATAGTAGTAGGTCCACATCAATTTTATATCTAATTTAAAATTTTGAGGTCTCAATGTGCTCATTAAAGAATATAATGGATTTACATATTTTAATTATGTTTTATGGATTGTGAACATAATGTAATTAAGAGACTTTTCAGGAGGCATGATGAATGAACAGGGTGGCCCAGCATATGGCTGGAGACGCCACGCTGAGTGAACTCGGGTGAAGTGGAGACCAGCCCAAGGGCTGATGGCCCGGGTCAGAGCATCAGGACGGTGTTCACAGTGATGGGAGCCTAGTGATGCTCCCTCTCTGGCCCTTCTCGTGTCTGTCTCCCCCTCCACACCTTCTCTGCTGCTGCCTGAATTTATGGCTCTATCAGCTCTTTTATTTTATTTTTTTAAAAATATGGTTTAAAAAAAACCCCAGACATCCCTTGTGGTCCAGTGGTTAAGAATCTGCCTGCCAATGGGACATGGGTTCTATCCCTGGTTGGGAAAGATCCCACGTGCCAACTAAGGCTGTACATCACAACTACTGAAACCTGTGAGCCCCTAGAGCCTGCAAGCTGCAATAAGAGAAAGCCCGCAAAGATGACCCAGCACAGTCAAAACTAAAACAAAGAAAAAAAAATTTTTTTAAAGCCCCATGTAACATAGAACTCTTGGACAACAAGGAGATCAAACCAGTCAATCCTAAAGGATATCAACTCTGAATATTCACTGAAAAGACTGATGCTGAAGCTGAAGCTCCAACACTTAGGCCACCTGATTCAAAAAGCTAATTCACTGCAAAAGACCCTGATGCTGGGAAAGATTGAGGGCAAGAGGAGAAGGGGACGACAGAGGATGAGATGGCTGGATGGCAACACTGACTCAGTGGACATGAATTTGAGCAAACTCCAGGAGTTGGTGAAGGAAAGGGAAGCCTGGCGTGCTGCAGTCCATGGTGTTGCAAAGAGTCAGACACACTTAGCCACTGAACAAGCAACAACATAGAACCCACCATCTCAACCATTTCTAAGTGTACAGGCGGTGGTGGTAAGTATATCCACATCATTGGGCCACAGATCTCCAGAAGTTTTTTCATCTTGTAAAACTGAAACTCTGTGCCCATTAAGCAACAAACCCTTGTTCACCCCTCCCTCCAGTCCCTGGCACTTACCCTGCGACTTTCTGTCTATGAACTTGACTATTCTAGGTGCTTCGGGTAAGTGGAGTTACTCAGTATTTGTGTTTTTGTGTGTGACTGGCTTATTTCACTCAGGATCCTGTCCTCAAGGTTCACCGATGTTGTAGCCACTGACAGGATTCCCTTCCTTTTCAAGGCTGAATAATTTTTATTCGTTGTATGTATATGCCACATTTTCTTTATCCATTCTTTTCTTTCTTTTGTCTCCTGTGCCCCAAAGCGCATGCACGATCTTACTTCCCCAACCAGGGATCAAACCCCTGCCCCCTGCTGTGGAATCTCAGTCTTAACCAAGGAACTGCCAGGGAAGTCAATATCCATTTATCCTTCGGGGGACGTTTAATAGCACAGTTCTCTGCATGGTTATTATGCCTCTCAACTTGCCCCCAGCCTCTATCTCAGGGTGACTCACATCAGCCCACAGAGGGCCTTTCTAGGATGGCCACGTCACTCCCCGATTTAAAATCTGTTGATGGTTGCCACTCTTTAGCGTGGTTTATGCTGCTCTATGGCTTTCCCAGTGGCTGAGTGGTTAAGTAAAGAATCTGCCTGCAATGCAGGAGCCACAGGAGATGTGGGTTTGATCCCTGGGTCAGGAAGATCCCCTGGAGAAGGGCATGGCAGCCCACCACAGGATTCTTGCCTGGAGAATCCCATGGACAGGAGAGCCTGGTGGGCTATAGTACATAGGGTTGTAAATAGTCATAGTCAGACATGACTGAAGCAACTTACCACGCACGCACGCCTGCATGCTGCTCTCGCCATCTGGCTCCTTTGCCTGCAGTTCTGACCCCCTTCAGCCACGCAGTCCCCCTCTCCAGGCTCAGCCACCTCTACCCAACATTCATCATTTTCATCCTCATTTGCACCTTCATACTTTTGCACATCTGATGTCTGTGCCTGGAAGGACTGAGTCCACCACCTGTGAGGCCCTTCTGGATTCACCAACTTCTAGGTCATCTCCTAACCAAACCGAGAAGAGTCTAGGACAGGGGTTGGTCAACTATGGCCAATGGGCCAATCTGGCTCTCTGCCTGTTTTTATAAAGTTTTGTTGGGACCCAACCACGCCCAGTGTTTCATTGTTTATGCATTATCTGCAGCTGCTCTCCCACCATAATTCAAAGCTCTTTTTTCTTTTCCCTTAATTTTTTTTTTTTTGGCTGCACCCCGTGGCATGTGGAATCTTTGTTCCCCAGTCAGGGATTGTACTCACATCCCTTGCAGTGGAAACACAGAGTCTTAACTGCAGGACTGCCAGGGACGTTCCCAATTTAAACCTCTTTAAAGAAAACATTTGCTGACCCCTGCTCCAGGCCATCTCTTATGTTCAAATCCATCTTTGTTATTTCCTACCTATGACCTTGGGTAAGTCAACATTTCTGATATGGGATAATGGTGATAATAATTTATAGCTTTGCTTATTATTATTACTACCACTTTCCAGCTGTATTGTGAAGACTGAGCTAATATCTATATAGCCTTTGGCACACAATTACCAGCATGGTTGTTAAGGCCGCGAAGGCATCTATTTTGGTTTGTAGTCAAAAACAGACCCAGCACAATCCCAGGCAGTGGCTTCAGCCCAGACTTTTCTTCTCTCGAAGGCAGCGTGGCAAGTAGAGAGTGTGAACTCTGGGATTTAAAAATTAGGGTCCAAAATTCAGATCACACCTATTTTTAAAGTGAACTTGGGAAATTTCCTGGTGGCTCAGATGGTGAAGAAACTGCCTGCAATGCGGGAGACCCAGTTTTCAATCCCTGGGGCGGGCAGATCCCCTGGAGAAAGGCATGGCAACCCGCACCAGTATTCTTGCCTGGAGAATTCCATGGACAGAGGAGCCCGGAAGGCTATGGTCTGTAGGGTTTTAAAGAGTTCGAAATGACTGAAGCAACTGAACAGGTCCATTATGGGTGAAAAGCCTACCACACAGGGCAGCAGAAAGCAGACACTCCGAAGAGGGCTCTTCCTTTCTTCCTCCTCCCGTCTGATTTCTAAGGCTGAAATTCACAATTCACGGCTCTCTGATCGCCTGCTTGCCTCAATTATCTTTACGACATCCTTCTGCCTTTGGAGTGAATCCTGAATGGGCTCTTGGGCTATGCCCTGAGAGTGCTCCCTCTACTCCACAGTCCTGTGCATTTCACTGTTGCTTCTCTCTGGGAATCATCTAGTCATTTATATTCACCTGCAGAATCTGAGCCATTTCCCTTCCTGCCAATTACTATTGGCCTCTAGGGGGAGCTCAAGACTTCATCATTCTTACTGGCCTGTGTCAAAGGCAAAGATACTGAGTCAGAGTCCGCTAACATACTTGTAAATACCTTTTGAATGAAGGGAGAGATGCAAGGCGGGGTGGATGTCAGGGAAGAGGGTAAAGCTTAGCTTCTGAAGGCTTTTTCTCAGTTAAAGTATGTTTTGGGGATTTTCTTTTCTTTGTTTCATGTTTGGCTCTGGGGGCACTCATTTGAAGGTGTTCCTCAACTTGGATGGAGGCATATCCACCCTTTATCCTGCTCCCGTTCCTCATTAGAAACATGAGTGCTAAAGAACAGCCTGGTGAGCATGGGTGCTCAGGCTACTAGCTACTCAAAAATGTGTGCAGAAACATTCCCAGCCCAGAAACGTTTTCTTCCTTTTCTTTGCCTCAGATCATCTTTAGCATGGGAGGTCTTGTGAGCCAGAAGTGGCATCTTACAGAAAAGAGAACAAGTTGGCCATTGAGCCTTGGGTCCTTGTTCAATTTGAGCAAAAACATCCTGTAATACAGAAACTGTCTAATCCAGTTTATCTGGTGGCTATGCTGGTGTTTGAGAACATAAGTTCCAAGTAGAAATAAAATGTTTTATAGAGCCTGACATTTTCTTCTGTCTCCTGAGGATTACTCGAGCCATGGTTCTTGGTTGGTCAAGGACTTAGGGTACTGATCTCTTAGCTCACTTATACTTTTTGTTGTCTCTCACTATCTTGGAAGAAAACAAAAGGATGGTTCTATGGAGGGGGGATCATTGTCACAAGGGCACCAGGGAAACAGGTAAAGTCAGAACTGGGCTTTGAGTGGGAAGAGGGGATTGTCAAGTGGAAGGTAGGGGAGAATCATCCCGCCACATGGGAACAGCAGGAACACAGGTGGGAGTTGTGATGAAGACTGGGACAAGAAGTATTGATGCGAAAGACGATTGCCCCTTGGGATCTAAAGGAGTCATGGGAAATAAAGCTAGAATGGAATGGCTTTCACATCATGGTGAGGGTAGTATTCATCCTTTCAACAAGTAGTTTTTGAGCATCTATCATGTAAAGTGGGGGCTTTCCTGGTGGCTCAGCCATAAAGAATCAGCCTGCAATGCAGGAGATGAAGGAGACTTGGGTTCGATCCCTGGGTTGGGAAGATCCTCTGGAGGAGAGCATTGAAACCCACAACAGTATTTTTGCCTGGAGAATCCCATGGACAGAGGAGCCTGGCGGGCTATGGTTCACAGATTGCATAGCATTGCCTTCAGGTTGGACGATACTGAAGCGACTGAGCACACACGCATCAGGTATAATGTTCTAGGGGCTGTGAGTATCTGAGTAAGTGGGCTCATTCTTTGCCTCCAAGGAGTGTGAATTCTACTATACAATCTGTGGGTGATTGCATCCATCCTAGGGTATTGAGGAGCAATTGGAGACAATGTGATGTCAAATGGCTATGGGATCAGAACTCTGGTTCATAAACATTGTTGATGTTGGTGGAAAGGATGGACTGGAAGAGGGTAGAGATTCAGACATGGGAGTCGGGAGGGAATTGCAAAGCCAGGAAGAGGAGCTGGAAAGAGGGCTGTAAGAAGTAGCACTCAGGGACTTCCCTGGTGGTCCAGTGGTTTAGACTCAGTGCTTGCCATGCAGGGGGCACAGGTTCAATCCCTGGCCGGGGAACTAAGATCCCACATGCCATGTGATGTGGCCAAAAAGTAAAACAGAATCACACCGCTCAAAAATTTTAAAAAATAATAACAATTTAAAATTTTTAAACAAAAGAGGTAGCACTCAGAGAAGGGGGAGCAGGGCTGAGAGTCTGCGGGGGGGCAAACGGAGGGAGGGAAGCTTCAAGGAAGGAGTGGCTGAAGGTAGCAGATTCCATGGAGAGAGCTGATCCAGAGACAGGTGGAAAAGACATTGGTGGTTGAGTTGGTGATGATGTCATCATTCTTGAGGGGGCAAAGACCTTATTGTCGCAGCCTGAGGAATTGGGGAAATGAGGGTAACAGGGACACTGGAGAGCTATGTCTTCAAGAAGTTGGGTAAGGAAGGGAGCGGGGTTTAGGCTGGTGGCTGGGGGGACAGGAAGAAGTAAAGGTAGAATTTTTTTTTTTTAATGGAAAGTGACTTGGAAAGCACTGCCTTTAATGGAAAGCATTGCCTTGCTGATGAAGCCTGTTCAGTGTCACCAAGTGGAAGTGTTAATCAAAACATTTGTTTTCTCCAGTAGGTCTGCTCCATGGCTGGCAACAGCAGTCAGAGCAAGGTTCTCAAGGGACATCTTGCTCTCCTGTCTAAGGTGTTATGATACGTGGCAAGAATATCTGTAACACTGTGATATCTGGGGTGTTGGATACGCTCTCTGAAAACAATATTTGTTATGCAGAAGAATGGCCTTTATCACTAATGGAAATCAAGACAGATGGAAACCCTGCTTCTTGACTTTCATGGTCATCTAAATATCTTCCTTGTATTATGTGACAGTGGGCCAGCACTTACTCTGAGTCTTAGTGTCCTTATTTAGACAATAGCAACAATATGTCTCTAACACTTTGGCCACCTATTTCAAAGAGCGAAATTATTGGAAAAGACCCTGATGCTGGGAAAGATTGAGGGCAAGAGGAGAAGAGGGGCACAGAGGATGGGATGGTTGGATGGCATCACGGACTCAATGGACATGAGTCTGAGCAAACTCTAGGAGATAGTGAAGGACGGGGAAGCCTGGCGTGCTGCAGTCCATGAGGCCGCAAAGAGTCAGCATGACTTACTGACCGAACAGCAGCAACAGTATGTCATCACAGGATATTCTGGAGACTCAGATTCTGCACCATTAATTTTCTTGGAACCAGCACAGTTAGAGACACTCAATAACCATTAGCCCTCTCTTCCCCACACCCTCCTGGCATGTGATTGCCACGCATTTGATGACTTTGGCCTGAGCCAACTCCCTTAACAAATGTTTCCACCTTAGATTGAAATTAATTCAAAGACAGAGACCAGGAACGCATCCTGTAAGGGACTGAGAAAGTGGCATTAATTTTGTAAATTAATAAATATGCAAATGGAAGCTTTGTATGGAATCGGCTATATAAGCAGGAAGTAAATTGTGTTGTAAATTATGCATTGCCATATGGAGCGGATCCCCTTGACTTAGCATGCAAGGCAGGGAACGCCGGAGCGGACCCTGCTGTAATGGTTTCTGAGAGTGACTGGCATGCTGGTCCAACAGCAGCCCTGGGTGCTGAGTCACGCAGCTGGCTCCGGGGGCGGGGAGGGGGCAGTGGAAGCCCCGCAGTGAGCAGGCTGCTACCCTGACCTAGGGACCGAGAATGATCTAGGGACAACCACCCTGCTGCCACCAAGAGGGTGGGCAACCTTGAGCTTCTGGGGGACAGCCCCCAGTGTACCGAGCACTCTGCCTGAGGTTACAGGCTGGGAGGGCTTTCCTGGGCTGCCAGAGCCTTGGCTAATGGCATCACAGTCCCAACTCTGAGGCAGGTGTGACTGGCCTGGGGAGACGTGCCTGGCTGCTGGATTGATCCATCAATCATGAAGAAACAAATAGTCTGAGAACCGTCCAAGTGTTCCACGTCGAGCTACAGAGAGGCTGGCGGGCAGCGCTTCCCTCGGATGACGATTCAGCAGAATCACCCAGGGAGCTTTTCAAAAATAGATTCCTGGGCTCCTTGTTCCAAAATTCTGCTGCAGCAAATCTGGGCTGGGACTTAGAAGCTGGTTTTCAAGCTCCCAGGTAATTCTGGTTATCAGTTATGCTATGCTGTGCTTAGTCGCTCAGTCATGTCTGACTCTTTGCAACCCCATGGACTGTAGCCCGCCAGGCTCCTCTGTCCACGGGGCTTCTCCAGGCAAGAATACTGGAGTGGGTTGCCATGCCCTCCTGCAGGACACCTTCCCAACCCACGTCTCCTGCATTGCAGGCAGATTCTTTACTGTCTGAGCCAAAAGGGAAGCAATGATCAGTTGGGTTGCGGGGGTGGGCACTGGGAAAGATAAAAGGCAGGAGGAGAAGGAGATGACAGAGAATGAGATGGTTGAATGGCATCACTGACACAATGGACATGAATTGGAGCAAACTCTGGGAGATGAAGGACAGGGAAGCCTGACGTGCTATAGTCCCTGGTGTCGTAAAGAGTTGAACATGACCAAGCGTCTGAACAACAACAAATGGGTGCAGAGGAGGTTCCTTGTTGGTCCTGGCCTTTGAGGGTCTTATTTTTTTTTTTTTTCTTTTTTTATTATTATTATTATTTTTTCCAGTGGGTTTTGTCATACATTGATATGAATCAGCCAGAGGAATCGGGTGGAGAGGGAGGTGGGAGGGGGGATCGGGATTGGGAATACATGTAAATCCTTTGAGGGTCTTAAACTTCATTGAGAAGGCATGGATGGGCTACCAGACCCAATCCTTGTGTTCTTCTTTCTCTATAGCTCAGTAGATGCGCAGACAGTGTGCCTCAAGGAGACATTTCTAATAGCTTGGCAGGTTTTCCGGGAAGGTTTCAGGGGGCTCTAAGACATGGCTGGCTCTGAGAAACAAGGAAGGAGAAGGCAGAGGAGCAGTTGAAGATGGAGAAGCCCGTTGCCATGGGAGATGGGAGTCAGGCCTTTTCCTCTGGTGTGGGGACACGCAACTCAGAGCTGGACCTGGCTGGTCTGGGATGCCGGTTGAAGATGAGTTTGTCGCCTTTGGGGGTTATTTTATTGATGATTGTTTTTCCTATGGGTTTGCTAAATAGTTGTGCCTCTCCAGGTGTGACCAAGACCTGTGTACCCAGGGCCTGGTGTTTATAAAGCTCTGTGAAGATGCTCAAGTGATAGTCTACACGTTTCAGGCCCAGAGCTCACACAACCCAGAATAATTTGGAAAAGAGCTCATTTATCTTACATGATGGTGATACATTAGACGGAGCTGTGGTCCTAGCACACTGATTTTCTCTTTCTCTCTCAGCCTTCTTCTCAAAATAAAGTCTCTCCATTCATCCTATCCTTCACCTCTTCTTGTCCCTCATCCCTCCTTTTCTCAGGATGAGAATCAAAGGTTGGTCTGATAAGGATGAGGAAGCAATAAGACTGGCCCCGCTGGTAACCTCTTTAAAGTCCAAGGGACTCTGGAAACTTATCATGGTGAGCCTTGTCCCATCAACTACAATGATCATCAGGGGGACTTCCCTCACGGTTCAGCAGTTAAGACTCCTTGCTTCCAATGCAGCAGGTGCAGGTTTGAATCCTGGTCAGGGAACTAATCCCATGTGCCATGAGACCAAAAGTAAATTTAAAAAAATAAAATGAAAGGCTTTAACTTTTTTAAAACTTTAAAAAAATAAATAAAAAGAAAATACAAAATTTAAAACTGTGAACACCAAAGTTGCCCACTGAACCTTGGATGGTTCTAGATACTGCCTTGCAGCCGTGGCTCTCGGGAAGAGCAGGTCAGTTCCCCTGGGGAAGCTTCAGAGATGCACATTCCCAGCTCCTTGGATCTGCTAAATCCGAAGCTCCAGAACAGGGCCTGGGACTCTGCATTCTCAGGTCTCCCACTGGGGTTAGGATGCGGCTCATCCCTCCACATTTCTGCAATAGCTCCCTATGGGCTGGCCTGGTCCAGTCTCAGGCTCTCTACGTGATGGAAAAACTGTCTCAGTTTTAACACTGCATGGAAACAATGCCTCAGCAACCACGCTCTTAATGTCATTACAAATCAGCCTGACGTGGTAAAAGCGTGGGCTTCATGGTCATGGCAACGTGCTAGGGAATCTTGTTTGCTTCACGTTCAAAGCTGTGTGACTTTGGATGTAAGCCTCAGTTTCTCCATCTGTAAAATGGGAATGATAAGAAAACTGATCTTGCAGGGCAGCTGTGAGTGTGAGAGGAGGCAATACATTCAAAGGCAGAGGGGCTGGAAGAGATGATTCCATGTTAGCAAGTGTCGTCCTGAGCCGAACATGCCTCCCTGGGACTCGTGCTGAACCCAGATGATGGGTCTGTCCTCTGGGCCAACCCTCCTCCACTTAGCACATCCTCTCTGGTGCCTGTGACCTCGGCCCCATGGATATGTGAGAGCCGGCTGTGCTTGCCAGCCCTGGGGGTATCTCATTTTACAGCTGGGCAAAGCCCAGCAGGCAAGGTTTACGTCTTTGCAAAGTCACGCAGTTACAGAAATGTCTGGGCAGCATGTGGCAAAATGGTGTTGCTATCTGCACCACATAGATGATCATGCCTTGCTACTAATCTCTCTCCACTTCAATCACGTCTTAGCATTTACAAGGGGCTTCCACGTCCATCAGCTTGTTCACCCTCCTGACACCTCTGTGCAGGGTGATTCACTGTGGAAATGCCAGTGCCTCACACTTGGGTAGCACATTGCCCTTTTCCAAGCACTTTCACACGCTTAATCTCACCGGCTCTTCCTCACGCCCTCAGGAGAGAGAAAGGGGAGCAATGACTAGGGGAAGAAGTCAAGGAACAGACAGGGCAAGTGCCGGCCCAGAGCACGCAGAGCAGCGATACATCAGGGCCCTTCAGTGACCCTTGGCATGTCTTTCTTCTCACGGGTCTCTGGATCGTGTGACCTCTTTTGCCCTTTCTGGGATGTTAGGATGAAACTAGCAAATGGCACATGAAACCACTGTTTTCACTGAGCTGAGACATTATATCCTTCCATCAAGGTCAAGGTCAAGATCTAGCCACCACATCACACCTGTGCGCACCTGCTGAGCAGCACAAAGCCCCAGAACAAGCACTCGGGGCTCCTGGGGCAGACGGGATGGTGGCCGTGGCTCGGGTCCAAGTCCGAGCTGAGCACTCCTCTACCGAGAGGAGGTCGAGAGCCTCGGCCATCTGTGGACTTCCTTCCTTCTGCCTTTTGCTCATGGGGAGATCCTGAGCTTGGAGCCGGTTGTCCTCTGTTTAATGAGCGCTGCTCAGGCCTTGGCTGGCCTGAGATTACCCAAGGGAAAGAAGAGACCCGAAATCCGGGCAACCTCATGTTCCTCCCAAGTCACAGAGAGGGACGTTTGTGAAAGGACGCAATCAGCACGTGTGGTGTGGTCTGTAGGCTCAGGGGCTGGGATGGGGGACGGGAGGCTAGGGCACGGGTAGAACCACTGTACGGGAGTATTAGTCTCTCCTTCTTGTATAATTATGGGTTTGGCAGTGTCTTCTGTAGAGTGTAGGACTTCCCTGGTAGCTCAGATGGGAAAGAGTCTGCCTGCAACACAGGAGACCTGAGCTCGATCTCTGGGTTGGGAAGATCCCCTGCAGAAAGAAATGGCAACCCACTCCAGTATTCTTGCCTGGGAGATCCACCCTGAACACTGTGTGTGACGTGAGGGGTTGGGGCCGAGGAGGCCATGGGGAGCCTTCTGCCCTGGCCCCTCCTTGCACCTCCAGCTCCGCCCGCTGACTGCTCCTCTGCAGATCTGGGCACTCAGGCCTCACACCCCAGCATCCATCCCCCTAACTCAGTGCCTCTGTGCACGTCTTGTTTTCCCTGTCTTAATGCTCTGTTACTTCTCCAGACCCGGAGAAACCCTATTCCTCACCCAAGAGCCAGCTCTTCCGTCTTTATCCTCAGCTTCCAGGTCGCTCAGCACGTCCTAGTGTCTGTTTGCGTGACTCTGAGCCAAGGCTGGGGCTGCTGCCTTGTCTGTGTCTGCACCTCCAGGGCCGGCATCCAGTAAATGTTTCAATGTTGGATGAACGGATGAACGAGTCAGTAGGTGAATCCATGTGGCATGTGGACCTCTGAGGATAAAGGCCAGGAACTATTTCTTCCCAAGGCAGAATTACAATACCTGGAAATTCTTCATCTTCTCTTCTTGAAGTCCCAAACTATGAAATTTCCGACAAAAGTCTTGAGGTTTTATTTCAGGCAGGATTCTGAATGATACTAACAAAACACCTTCAAGGACAATGGGGTGTCACTTTAAATCAGTTCTAGCCAGTGAGCTGGCTGCATTAGGTCCTAGGGGTATCCATTGCTCCCAGGGGATGATGTACATGCATGCGTGTCTGTGTGTGTGTGTGTGATGGAGGAGCAGCTGGCAGACAGGCAACCAAGGCTTCCTACAGGGCTCTTAAGAAGAAGCACTATATTTATACCATGATCTGTTTTCTATACTAAGAGTTCAGCGCCTCCATCAATCCACTGCATATTCCAGTCAATCAAACCCAAAGCTGGCGGGAACAGAGACAAGAAAAGCTACATCAATGGCTTGATTCATCTAGTGACAGTGAAGGTTTTTTTTTTTTTTTTTAATTGGAGACTAATTACATTACAATATTGTGGTGGTTTTTGTCATACCTTGACATGAATCAGCCATGGGTGTACATATGTCCCCTGGTCCGGAACCCCCTCCCACCTCACTCCCCATCCCACCCCTCTGGGCTGTCCCAGTGCACCGGCTTTGAATGCCCTGTTTCATGCATCGAATGGACTGGTCATCTGTTTCATATATGGTAATATACATGTTTCAATGCTATTCTCTCAAAACATCCCACCCTCGCTTTCTCCCACAGAGTCCAAAAGTCTGTTCTTTATATCTGTGTCTCTTTTGTTGTCTCATATATAGGGTCATCATTCCCATCTTTCTCAATTCCATATATATGTGTTAATATGCTGTATTGGTGTTTTGTTTTGTTTTTTACTTACTTCACTCTGTATAACAGGCTCCAGTTTCAATGAAGGAAACTAAAAGCAAGGTGAAAACACAGCCTTCAGAATGGGGAATGGGAGAAAATACTAGCAGATGAAGCAACTGACAAAGAATTAATATCAAAAATATATAAGCAGCTCATGCAGCTCAATAACAGAAAAATAAACGACCCAATCAAAAAATGGGCCAAGGAAATAAACAGACATTTCTCCAAAGAAGATATACAGATGGCTAACAAACACATGAAAAGATAGATGCTCAACATCACTCATTATCAGAGAAATACAAATCAAAACCACAGTGAGGTACCATCTCACACCGGTCAGAATGGCTGCTATCAGAAAGTCTACAAACAATAAATTCCGGAGAGGGTGTGGAGAAAAGGGAACCCTCTTACACTGTTGGTGGGAATGCAGACTAGTACAGCCACTATGAAGAACAGTGTGGAGATTTCTTAAAATACAGGAAATAGAACTGCCATACGACCCAGCAATCCCACTGCTGAGCATACACACCAAGGAAACCAGAATTGAAAGAGACATGTACCCCAATGTTCATCCCAGCACTGTTTACAATAGCTAGCACATGGAAGCAACCTAGATGTCCATCAGCAGACGAATGGATAAGAAAGCTGTGGTACATATACACAATGGAATATTACTCAGTCATTAAAAAGAATGCATTTGGGTCAGTTTTAATGAGGTGGACAGTGAAGGTTTTAAGTGTCTTATAATTCTCCCAAAATATTGGAGGGCAATCTGTATTAATATTTATGCCTATATCCTATCTACTCTTGTCACTGAAACATTAAGGGCTCTGGGTCACCACATGGGCCAAAAAGCCTCCTTGTACTTTCCCTTGGAGGTGAGCACTGTGGGCAGTTTCTCTGAATTAACTGGCTTCTTCTCAACCCAGCACCCCCAGCAGCTGTTGGGAACAGCACCCCTTTCTTGGGGTCCAGAGCTATTTCGAGTTCTGCTAGGGTTAGCTGTTCTACTCTGGCTGGTGCAGCTGATCTGATCTGAGTCTGGCGGACTCTCATCAGGAAGATTTCCCAGACAACGTTTGAGAAGAGAAGACACTGGATGAAGATGGAGTCCAGAATCTTCCATCTCACTAGACTGTTCTTGGTAGGCCAGTCTCAGATGATGTGGGCAGCCACCAGCCCCACATCCCAGAAGACACAGATCTTGTGATGTGATTCCAACTTGTCATGAACCCAGAGGCCATGGAGACTGTTACTTTGATAGACTACATTGTTTCCAGACCTTTGTAATCTGTGTACAAACTTATTTTGGGAGACTCCATCCTATAATATATAAAAATGTACCCAGATCCCACAGGAAACACACACACATATGTTTGTATGTACGTCATTCAAGATCGAGTGTGTTACAGTTGTATCACAGGTGGCGCTAGTGGTAAAGAACCTGCTTGCCAATGCAGGAGACTTAAGAGAAATGGGTTCGACCCCTGGGTCATAAAGATCCCCTGGAGGAGAAAATGGCAACCCACTCCAGTACTCTTGCCTAGAGAATCCCATGAAGAGAGAAGCCTGGCGGGCTACAGTCCATAGGGTCCCACAGGGTTGGACTGAAGCCAACTTAGCACATATTTAATTAGACACATTAATGTTTGACTTTCTAGTTTTCTTTCCCCATTTTGAAACCAAGAGATCTTTTTCAGGCACAGCTATGAGGCTCTATGGGACTTTTTGTCTCTCACCAAAGTATTTCTATGGAATATTTCCCAACATGAGCATCTATTGTTTGGCCAAAAATTTGTTCAGGTTTTCCTATAAGATGTTATAGAAAAACCCAAAGGAATTTTTGACCAACCCAGTATGTGTGAGTCTAACCCCAGGCTCTGCCCTGCGGAATTGCTTGTACTCTGATCGGCTTCCCTCTGGGTCCACAATACACCTTCTGAGCTCTCCCCCAACCAAAATCCCAGAGCAGGCATCCACCTCTTTCATGTCACTCCAGACCTCCCTCTTTCATATTATCCATAATATACTGGCAAAACACGTCATATAGCAACTCCTGGAGAAGGAAATGGCAACCCACTCCAGTATTGAAGCCTGGGAAATCTCATGGACAGAGGAGCCTGGTGAGCTACAGTCCATGGGGTTGCAAAGAGTCGGACACAACTGAGCAACTAAACAACAACTTGGAAGCCTGGAAAGAGATTTCCTTTTGATTCTCAGACATGTCTTCTGTTTTCAACAATCCCCTTTACGAACAAACACATGCACACACATGCACACCCTCTCCCCTTTCCATCATACCAATTAAAAATTTTGCTTTACACAATCATAGTTTTGATCTTGGATTCCATTTACATTTTCTTTAAAACAATCTGATTTGCCTCAAGGTGACATGGATGACTTTGATTGACTGCTATAAGGCATCTACAACAGAGTGTAGAAGAGAAAAACACAAAAGGGAGTGTTAGGAACTGAATTATGTCCTACCCCAAAGTCAGATGCAGAAGCCCTAACTCCTGCCGACTCTCTTCAGTTGCTCAGTCACTTCCAACTCTTTGTCACCCCATGGACTGTAGCCCGCCAGGCTCCTCTGTCCATGGGATTCTCCAGGCAAGAATACTGGAGTGGGTTGCCATTTCCTTCTCTAGGGGATCTTTCAGACCCAAGGATTGAACCCATGTCTCCTGCACTGGCATTTGGAGACAGGGCTATAAAGAGGTATCTTGGGTTAAATGAGGTCCTAAGGGTGGAGTCCTAATCCACTAGGACTCATGCATGCTCAGTCTGGTGCCTGGATAAAAGACACCAGTGACTACTCTCTCTCTCTGTATTTGCACAGAAGAAAGGCATGTGAGGATAGAATGAGAAGATGGTCATCCGCAAGCCAAGGAGAGAGGCCTCCAGAGAAACCAAACCTGCTGGCACCTTGATCTTGGACTTCCAGCCTCCAGAAGTGTGAGCAAATAAATGTCTACTGTTTAAACCACCCTGCATATGGTATTTGGTTATGGCAGCCATAGCAGCCTAAGAATTGATGCTTTCTGATTGTGGTGCTGGAGAAGACTCTTGAGAGTCCCTTGGACTGCAAGGAGATCAAACCAGTCCATCCTAAAGGAAATCAACCCTGAATATTCATTGGAGGGACTGATACTGAAGCCAAAGCTCCAACACTTTGGCCACCTGATACAAAGAATTGACTCATTGGAAAAGACCCTGATGCTGGGAAAGATTGAAGGCAGGAGGAGAAGGGGATGACAGAGGATGAGATGGTTGGATGGCATCACTGACTCAATGGACTTGAGTTTGAACAAACTCAGGGAGATACTGAAGAACAAGGAAGCCTGGAGAGCTGCAGTCCATGGGGTTGAAAAGAGTCGGACATGACTTAATGACTGAACAACAAAGTGTGTGTGCATATGTGCTAAGTCATTTCAGTCATGTCCTATGTCCAACTCTTTGTGACAACCCTGTGGACTGTAACCAGCCGGGCTCCTCAATCCATGGGGATTCTTCAGGCAAGAATGCTGGAGTGTGTTGACACGCCCTCCTCCAGGGGATCTTCCCAACTCAGGGACTGAACCCGCATCTCTTACTTCTCTTGAATTAGCAGTACCACTTGTACCACCTGGGAAGTCTGAACAACAAAGCCTCCTAACACAATGAGTATTTTAAGATTTTATCTTACTCTGTTGGTGACATGTGCTCAGTAAACCTCGTATCTGATGTGGAAGAAGTTCATTGAAATGAGAGCAATTTTTGCAGGGTGGGGGGCTGCTCAGGGTCTTCCTTGCAGCATGGGGTCTTCTTGTTGCAGTGCATAGGTTTCTCTCATTGAGGTGCATGGGCTTATTTGCCCCACGAGTGTGGGATCTAGCTCCCTGTCCAGGGATCAAACCCTTTTCCCCTACACTGGAAGGTGGATTCTCAACCACTGGGCCACTAGGGCAGTCCCTGAAATGAAAACAACTTTTAAAGGGACCAAATAGGAGACCTATTTGAAAGGATGTCAGGACTTGCTGGGGCTTCCCGGGTGGCGCTAGTGGTAAAGAACCCACCTCCCAATGAAGGAGACATAAGACAGGTTCGTTCCCTGGGTTGGAGATCCCCGGAGGAGGGCACAGAAACCCACTCCAGTATTCTTGCCTGGAGAATCCCATGGACAGAGGCGCCTGGAGGGTTACAGTCCACAGGGCTGCAAAGAGTCAGACACGACTAAAGCGGCTTAGCTTGCAGGCCCGTGGGACTTGCCGACTTAGCTGAAACTGGCAAGCAGAGCTCCTCCAGACTCTGGCCTCCCACGTGGCGGCCACCTGGAGTTTTCCAATCTGTAGATTTCACCTGCGGGCCTGAGTGCTGAGTGAGTGTTCTTCGCACTGGTGGGTCTGCCGTGGTGACTTCTGCTCTGCTGGAGTGATGTCAGCATGTCCCCAGCGTCTTCATTCCCACGGGTCACTGGTTTGTGGTTTGAAAGTTAAATCACAGCCCCGGATGGTGGCCAGGTGTGGGGGCTCCCGTTCCACCCTCCTCCTGCTCTCCCTTTTCTACCTGTTTGCTTACTGATAAGCTGAAGTGCTCACTGCTGCGTTTCCCAAATAATCCAGCAAGTCCTGGAGATTTATTTTAACAGTTGATTACAAGACTCAATGTTGAACTTGTGTTAAAAAAAAAAGAAATATTTGGAATCTACCTAAGTATCTGTTATCTCAAAGGAAGTCTTGACTCCTCCAAACAGATACTGTCACAGGCAGAAAGGGGTGGAAAATGCCTATGTAGATAATGTACTATCTATACAGAGGGAAGTATGCAGGGCTGCCCCCCTCCCACCTGAAGAAGACATTGCTCCTGACCCGAATGTATCCACTGATGGATGTTGTGACCTCTGTCTAGTTACTTAATGTCAGACTCCCTGCTGATCCAGCAGTTAAGAATCCACCTGCCAATGCAGGGGGCACGGGTTTGATCCCTGTTCTGGGAAGATCCTACATGCCATGGGGGTACCTAAGCCCGCGCCCCACAGCTACTGAGCCCATGCTCTAGAACCCCTGCTCCGAGACAAGAGAAGCCACCACAATGAGAAGTCCACACTCTGCAACAGAGAGTAGTCCCCGATCGCCGAAACTACAGAAAGCCCGTGTGCAGCAACCACAACCCAGCTCAGCCAAAAAAAGTAAAAAATGTTACTTAACCTCCCCAAACCCCAGTTTGCTTATTTTCCCATGCGGTAAAAAGACACGACTTAGTGACTGAACAACAACAACAAAAATCACATAACAGAGAACTTTCCATCGCGACCATGTTTAAGTGTACAGTACAGGAGAGTTAACACGTGACTTCTCCTGCAAGAGCTCCAGAACTTTTCCATCTTGCGAAACTGAAACTCTGTCCCCACTAAACAACTCTCCACTCCCCTCCCCCGCCACCCCTGGAAACCACCATTCTCCTTTCAGTTTCTAAGAATTAGGCTACTTTTTTCATTATTAACTGTCAGGGGCGTGTGTAATTTCCTCGGTTCTGTCTCGTCACAACAAAAATTAAGAAGCAACGGACGTTAAAGTCCTCAGCTTGGCACAGCTCTCAGACAGTGTTACAGCTCCATGTTACAGCTGTTTTATTTAGAAAAAAAAGGAAAATACATCCTCGAGGCGTGAGGGCATGCTGACCCAAAAGACGCAAAGAGAAGAGAGAGAGAGAGAGAGAACGGGAGAGAGAGACCCCCGGCCCTTTGGCTCCTCGTTTTATATGTTTTTTCCTCTCCCTGGGCCTGCCCTATGTACTTGGGCTGGCCAGGAGTGCTGTTTGTTCTACCTGAGGGCCTTGCTCTGGTGGTCCTCAGACCTTCCTTTGTTCTATTTTCGCGGGCTTTCCCCTTCCTTGTCTTTTAGCCACCGCCCTTCTGGACTCCTTTTTCCTATTCTAACTACCTCACGTTAACCATGTGCTAAGTTGCATCAGTTGCTTCTGACTCTTTGCGGCCCCATGGAGTGTAACCTGCCAGGCTCCTCTGTCCCTGGGATTTCCCAGACAGGAATACTGGAGTGGGTTGCCATTTCCTCCTCCTGGGGATCTTCCCAACCCAGGGGTCAAACCCACGTCTCACGTCCCCTGCATTGGTAGGTAGGTTCTTTACCACTAGTGCCACCTGGGAAACCACCTGTGACCCCCATGGAATTGTCTAGGCCAGAATACTGGCGTGGGTAGCCGTTCCCTTCTCTAGGGGATTTCCCCAAACCAGGAATTGAACCCACGTCTCCCACATTGCAGGCGGATTCTTTATCATCTGAGCAACTGGGGAAGCCTATTATTAACAATTCCCATCTATGTAGGGCTATTTAGTCAAGTGCTATAAAACTGCTTTGGAAGCTAAGTCACTCTGAATGCCAGGAATTGTTTCAAACCTAAGCCAAGTTTCTCGTGGTAGGTGAGGATAATCTTGAGATAAATTATCAGCTGGCTTAAAAAGCCTAGCAGTCTGGTTATTTTTGGGATGTCCAGAATTCTGATTGTGCGTATACCTTAACAATTTTCAGGAGAACTGGAAAAAAAAAGTATTGAAAGGATATATACAAGGGGGGGATTTTTTTGTTTAAATACAGATTACATGAACGCTGAGTACAAATTATTAACTGACTTAGTTCCTCATCTTAGAGTTTCTCAATTCAGCCCTTAGTACATTGTATTCTGTCTCATCTCTCACCCTAGCCAGCTGATTCCCAAGACTGATGCCTTCCCAGATGCAAGAAGAAAAGCTACATATTTGATTTCCAGGTCTTCTTATAGTTCATTCTTTAAAACCTTGCATTTTGTATTTTGTCATGTGTACATGATATTAATACTCAGGTGTGTGTATGTTCTAAGTGAATTCAGTTGTGTCCAACTCTTAGCCCACCAGGCTCCTCTGTCCATGGGATTCTCCATGCAAGAATATTGGAGTGAGTGGCCATGTCCTCCTCCAAGAGATCTTCCCAACCCAGGGATCGAGCACGAGTTTCTTATATCTCCTGCATTGGCAGCAGGTTCTTTCTACTAGCACCACCTGGGAAGTCCAGTATTCAGGCACAGTTAAATAATTTATTCATAAATAAATACATGCATATTGGAGTGTATTAAAAATCAGAGACATCATTTTGCCAACAAAGTTATATAGTCAAAGCTATGGTCCGTATAATCAAAGCTATGGTTTTTCTAGTAGTCTTGTATGGATGTGAGAATTGGACCATAAAGAAGGCTGAGCACCAAAGAATTGATGCTTTTGAACTGTGGTGTTGGAGAAGACTCTTGAGAGTCCCCTGGACAGCAAGGAGATCAAACCAATCCATCCTAAAGGAAATCAACCCTGAATATTCATTGGAAGGACTGTTGCTGAAGCTGAAACTTCAATACTTTGGCCACCTGTTGTGAAGAACTGACTCATTGGAAAAGATCCTGATGCTGGGAAAGACTGAGGGTATGAGGAGAATGAGGTGACAGAGGATGAGATGGTTGAATGGGATCACTGACTCAATGGACATGAGTTGGAGCAAACTCAGGGAGATGGTGAAAGACAGGAAAGCCTGGCATGCTACAGTTCATTGCAAAGAATTGGACACAACTGAGTGACTGAACAACATTGGAGTTCATGTTTCTTTTTTCCTGTTTTTCCTTTTTAATTTTTTAAAATTAATGACAGGCAGGGACAAAAAGTTTCAAAAGCCAATAACCTACTTCTAGTATCAATCTGGGTACTCCAGAAAAATAGAATCAATAGAAAACACACACACACCCCCAAGATATTTATTTTTCAAAAATTGGCTCATGCAATAGTAGGGGTTAGAAAGTTCAAAATCCATAGGGAAGACTGAAAACTCGGGCAGTATTTCTGTGTTAACTGTCTCAAAGCAGAATTTCTCCTCCTTGTGGAAAATCTCAGTCTTATGCTTATGCCTTCAACTGATTGGATGAGGCCCACCCACCCCCTGGGGGTAATCTTTAAGTCAACTGATTATAACTGTTAAGCACAACAACAAGATACTCTTACAGTGCCTAGATTAATGTTTGATTATAACACTGGGTACAGTTTTTTGGCCACACCGTGCAGCAGGCAGGATCTTAGTTCCCTAAGGATGGGGAGAGCCGTCTGCATGGGGAGAGCAGAGTCTTAACCACTGGACCACTGGGGAAGTCCCTTTAAAAAACAAAACAAAAACGATTCTTGCCCATCATATCAGACACACAAATATCTGTTAGGCTCATGTTTCATTATGAAACTGGGTATATAGCCTAGCCAAGTTGACACATAAACCTTACCATCACACTATCTTATTGCCAAGTTTCCTAACTAATGATCTGGCTTCAGTTGGTCCCTGCCCCCAATCCCCTCCATGCCATTTCTGGACTCAGCTCACCAAAGGATCCTTCTGGGCAGGTCTCTATGGGGGACAGTTATCACCACTAATGAAGACCAAGTCCTTAGACTGGCATTAACTACTCTTGAGAGCCCAAGTGCCTCTCACCCCCATCCCAAACTCCTCATCAACATAAACATCTTATTCATGTTAAATGCTATTCTCCATTGGCCCTGAGCTTTTCTGACAATGGGCCCATTTTTGCATGCCTTGAGGCATGTCTCCCCCTTTCAGCTCTGCCTATCAAAATCCCCCCCTCTCCAGTCAACTTGTCCTGTATCCACTCATTAGCTTACTCAAAATAGGCTTCTCCTACTGGATTTCTGGGACTCCGTTAATGTATTCCCTCCCTTTGCAGGGGTGAGGAATCTCAAATAAAATTTAATCAATGGCAGACAAAGATGGGGGTAGGGGAAGATATTTCCAATGCCTAAAACAGTCAAAGGAATAATTTCTAGAATATACAAAGAAATCCTTCAAGCCAACCCACAAGGACAAGGAAAACTGATAGAAAAATGGACAAAATAAATCCCAAGGCATTTCCCAGAAGGGGAAGTCCTGGTAGGTGTTGAGTAGATGAACAAACGCTGAAATTCACTGGTAATCAGAGATGGAAATTAGAACAACATTGAGATACCACTGGATAATTGAGACCAGAAGGCAAAAACAAGAAAGGTAGCTAGCCCCAACTGTTGAATAGACTGTGAATGATTGCAGGTCTATGTTTTCCCTCTGTTGACTTGGAAGTCACTGAAGCGCCAATACTATTGTCACCTGATGCAAAAAGCTGACTCATTGCAAAAGACCCTGATGCTGGGGAAGATTGAGGGCAGGAGAAGAAGGGGGTGACAGAGGATGAGATGGTTAGATGGCATCACTGACTCAATGGACATGAGTTTGAGCAAACTTCGGGAGATAGTGAAGGACAAGGAAGCCTGGTGTGCTGCCATCCATGGGTTCACAAAGAGTCGGACATGACTCAGATACTGAACAACAAGAATGTTCTTTAGCTGAGTTTTGTCTCTGAGCCACATATCTACAAGTCCAACCCATTTTTTACCTCTCTCCTTCAAAGTTCCACTGGTTTACTAAAGACTGTGTGTCCAAGATAGAACTTGTGCTATGCTTCTCTAAAGGTGATTCTCCTCCTGTTTCCTGTCCCAAAGGGCCACCTGCCATCCCCTAGTTTGCCTCAGTTATTCAAATCCCCAATTCCCCATCTTGGTCACCCCTCCCCCATCTGTCAAAGTCCTTTCTGCTTTACCACTGTGTATTTGACATCTGTATCCCTTATTTCATCCTTTCCAAATGCTACCCTCGCTTAAGCTATTGTCATTTCTAGCTTGAATTACTCAAATCATTTCTCCTTGGTTCTCCCTCCCTACAATCTTGCTAATTTAATAATGAGTGCTTTCTATTTGACAAGCACTTGCACACAAGGGTAGAAAAGACCCACTTCATGACCTCGAGAAACTTGCCCTTCTATGATGGGAAGGAAGGACAAATACACACATTTACAACCCCATGATGAGGTAGAGAAAAACTGTAGTTACTATGGGAGCAGGGAGGAAGGATGCCTGATACTACAGCTTACCCTTCGCAAGCGAGGCATGTGATCTTCCTAAAATTCAGATCTGGTCCTATGCCTCTGATTAAAACTCTCCAAAGGCTCCTTGCTGCTTTTAGGATGAAATCCTTGACATGGTGTAAACTCACCCATGGGCTGTCTTTGCCTGCCTTTATAGTTTCTGCATGAATTCTCTCATATACATAAACACACATATTATCCACCCCCCAACAAAAACCATCCTCTTTTTTGCCACTTGATGGAACAACCTATAGCACCCACTATAAGTTGAGTGGTATTTTGGGTGGGAGAAAAATTATAGTTCTGATGAAGTTGTGTATTGTCTATTTGCAGTATCCCGTCACTCAAGGGTGTGCAGTGCTCACCAACAGACATCACGCTCATTAAATGTCAGCAGCGTGCGATGCATTGTGCTCGACATCGTGGGGGCGGCAGAGATGAGTCAACAAGCTCCACCACCTGTCTCTCCCTACACCCCCAACTCCACAGCGACCGTCTCCTCACTAAACGCCCAGCTCTCCCTGCCTGAATGCTGCTCCTTCCATGTCCAGCTCAAACACGCTGTGCTCCCTGGAATGTTTTCTGTTTTTCCCAGGGGAACCTCTGAGTCTCCCCCTTTGAGCTCCTTTTGCACCGTGCGCCTGGTTCTCACTCATCATTCCTGCCCTATGCCATCTTGGCTTACACACATAACCACCAACACCTGTCACCACCCAGACTCTGATCTCCTCTGATGCAGGATACTCTCTGCTTTTACTTTGTGATGATGTCTGGCATCTGTCTAGGTACCCAACAAATGTGCAAAATGGTTGAGAAATAGTTCTTGTTTTCTGGGAGCTCGCAATTCTCTCCTGACTATGGAGTCAAGTCCAACTTTTCCAGCAAAAATGTCAAAGCCTTCTAGAAGGAGACCCCCACCTCACCTGATCACCCTCTGCTGCTTCACCAGCATAGATGCTCTGTGTCAACCTGCCTGGTCCTTCATTGTGCTTGAAATATGGCAGTTTGCTTATTTACTTCAGTAGGGTTCATCGAGGTAAATACTGGAAATGTGTGTTGAGAACCTACCACATGCCAGACCCCGTCTAGATAAAAAGATAAGAAACTTACACGTGATTCCTGCCCTACTCGAAAGGACAAGGGAGAAGGAAGTCAGGGGTAAGTAAACAACAATTATGAATTTTGAAAAGCACTATGAAAGAAGCAAACAAGGCCCTAAGAGATTAGCACAATAGAGATTGTCCAGGCCGCTCTCCTTGTTGGGACATGGACAGACCGCTCTCTGCCCACCTGAATCCCGCATCTCTTTTATTCCCATGGCTCACTCCTGGGAAGTCTTCCCAGGTTACTGCAGGCCCTGTCTGCCCCCGTGGCACTCATCACGTGCATAACCAAACCAGCCAGCAAAGCTGCCATGAGCCTTTACTCGGGGGCAGGACTGCAGAGATGATGTAGATGTGGCTACCTGGCCCCACTTCAGGAATCCATTCATGCAGTGTGTGCACGGTTTCAGAACCAGGCTTTCAGGCAAACAGTGCAATTTCTGGGATCTTCTGCATGCTCTCTAACTGATGGAGAGAAAATTTCATGCCAGGCAGCTCAGCCAGGATAGGCCCTTACCCCTCCACTTAACCTGTCCTTGCCTGACCCCAGCTTGACTCATCCCTGCCTATGTATAGTCATGAATGACTTTTTTCTTTCCTCTCAACCTCAGCCTCTTGCTGAAAAGGTATAGCCTGTTAACTTAGATTTAACTCACTCGTAATGATTTGAGCTTTCTTTCCCAATGCTAGGACAGCTCCTTCAATTCCCGAAAGGCTAACAGACTCCCTCCACCTGGGAATAGACCTGTGGGTTGGGTCTGTTTTGCAAAGCAGTGAAAAGTTTTATATAATGACTAATATGCTAGGCAGCATGAATAAACAGTGAGGAGTCACAGGTGAAAGGGTTAGAGAGGATTAGGGTTTGGGTTAGAGTATCTCACATTTTCCATGTATTATTTCTAATTCTTAAGCACCTCTACCTAATGTAATTAACTGCATTTTTATAGATGAGGGAAACTAGGATGCGATGGAGATTACTCAAAAAGCTAATACCAGAACTGCCATATGACCCAGCAATTCCACTCCTGGATATATATCTGAAAAAAACCAAAAATAGGAATTTGAAAAGATACATGAACTCCAATGTCCATGGCAGCATTAGTTATAGTTGATAACACATGGAAGCAACCTAAGTGCTCATTAACAAATGCATAGATAAAGAAATGTGGTGTGTACACACACACACACACACACACACACACACACACACACTGGAATACTACTCAACCAAGAAAAGTATGGAATTTTGCCATTTACAACAACAAGTGTCGCTCTGGAGGGTATCCTGCCAAGTAAAATGAGTCAGAGAAAGACAAATACTGTATGATATCACATACATGTGGAATCTAAAAAACACAACAAATTCATCATGTAACAAAAAAGACGCAGACTCACAGACACAGAGAACAAACAATTGGTTACTGGGGGGAAGGGGGTAATAGAGGGGTAGTGAATTAACAGATACAAACTGTTCAGTATAAAATAAGCTCCAAGTCAGAAGTCCTTGGTGGTCCAGTAGTTGAGACTCTGTACTTTCCTTGCTGAGGGTGCAGGTTAAATCTCTGGTTGGAGAACTAAGATCCTACAAGACATGTGGTGTGGCCAAAAATTAATAAAATAAAATAAGCTGCAAAGGTATATTGTACAACACAGGAAAATAGCCAACATTTGATAACAACTATAAATAGAGTATAACCTTTAAAAATTGTGAATCACTATATTATACACCTGTAAAAGAAATGGTAACTTGCTCAGTATTCTTGCCTGGAAAGTTCCATGGACAGAGAAGCCTGGAAGGCTACAGTCCTTGGGGTCACAAAGAGTCAGGCATGATAGAGCACACACAAACACACAATAACTTATATAACATGGTACATCAGCTGTAACTCAAAAAAAAAAATTATGACCCAGACAAGAAAAATAACTTGGCTAAGAGGCTAGACAGCATATTAAAAAAGCAGAGACATTACTTTACCAACAAAGGTCCGTCTAGTCAAAGCTATGGTTTTTCCAGTAGTCATGTATGGATGTGAGATTTGAACTATAAAGAAAGCTGAGTGCCAAAGAACTGATGCTTTTGAACTGTGGTGTTGGAGAAGACTCTTGAGAGTCTCTTGGACTGCAAGGAGATCCAACCAGTCCATCCTAAAGGAGATCAGTCCTGGGTGTTCATTGGAAGGACTGATGCTGAAGCTGAAACTCCAATATTTTGGCCACCTGATGTGAAGAGCTGACTCATTGGACAAGAGCCTGATGCTGGGAAAGATTGAGGGCACAAGGATAAGGAGGCGACAGAGGATGAGACGGTTGGATGGCAGCACTAACGTGATGGACATGGGTTTGAGCAAGCTCCGGGAGTTGGTGATGGACAGGGAGGCCTGGTGTGCTGCAGTCCATGGGGTTGCAAAGAGTCAGACAGGACTGAGCGACTGAACTGAAAAAGCAAGGAGGATGGTCCTGTTCTTAGGTGATTTTCATACACTCTGAGACATGTTATAGTAGAAGTTTGCATAGCGTGATGGCTTTCTAATATAAGTTTGCATCAGAAGCACCTGGAAGGCTTGTTAAAACACAGGTTGCTGGGCCCCACCCCCAAGAGTGTCTGATTCAGTAGACCCTGGGTGGGGCCTAGGAATTTGCATTTCTAGTAAGTTCCCTGCTAATGCTGATGTTGCTGGTCCGGGGACCACACTGTGGAAAGTACTGTTGTAAAACACAGTGTGGGCCCAAAGGGGAGAGAAACTTCCGGTGTACTGTGGCAGTGAAAGGAAGCCTTTGGAGAGAAAGTGGCACTTGGGTTGGGCATGGGAGGTTGTATAGACGATTTCCAACTCACTCACAGGTTATCCAGGGAAAGACTGAACACAGTTCGTACACAGACTTAGAGACGCAAGGCAGATTCAGGTGTGTGAGTCCCTCAGTGGGCATGGACAACTGGGGGTGGTTGTGCGAGCTTGCCTGGCATGAGAGGAGGCTGGCAGAGGAGCTTGGGGCCAGATGCAAAGCCATGCTAAAGAGTTTGGACTTCATCCTTTGGGTACCTGGCTTTTAATCAGAAGAGTAATGCAATTCTCTTTGCCTAATTGTGTTCTAATTGTTCATTCATTAAAGATAAAAAGGTATTAATCACTAACTGCTCCAAGAAATGCCAGGGGTATAAAAATCTGACAGACTCCAAAAGTAATAACAACAACAGGTAGTATCCTTCCAGCCCTTTATGATGGTGATAAGGGCCTCGCCTGCATGAACTCTTTGGGCTTGCAGGTGAGGCTGCTATGGTCCCATTTTGCAGATGAAGAGGTTGAGGTTTATGGAGTCAAAGGCACACTTCTTTTTTTTAAATTTTTTATTTATTTTTTTTTTTCTTTTTTTTTTTTTCTTTTTTTTATTTTTATTTTTTCCAGTGGGTTTTGTCATACATTGATATGAATCAGCCATGGATTTACATGTATTCCCAATCCCGATCCCCCCTCCCACCTCCCTCTCCACCCGATTCCTCTGGGTCTTCCCAGTGCACCAGGCCGGAGCACTTGTCACGTGCATCCCACCTGGGCTGGTGATCTGTTTCACCATAGATAGTATACATGCTGTTCTTTTGAAATATCCCACCCTCACATTCTCCCACAAAGTTCAAAAGTCTGTTCTGTATTTCTGTGTCTCTTTTTCTGTTCTGCATATAGGGTTATCGTTATCACCTTTCTAAATTCCATATACATGTGTCAGTATGCTGTAATGTTCTTTATCTTTCTGGCTTACTTCACTCTGTATAAGGGGCTCCAGCTTCATCCATCTCATTAGGACTGGTTCAAATGAATTCTTTTTAATGGCTGAGTAATATTCCATGGTGTATATGTACCACAGCTTCCTTATCCATTCATCTGCTGATGGGCATCTAGGTTGCTTCCATGTCCTGGCTATTATAAACAGTGCTGCGATGAACATTGGGGTGCACGTGTCTCTTTCAGATCTGGTTTCCTCAGTGTGTATGCCCAGAAGTGGGATTGCTGGGTCATATGGCAGTTCTATTTCCAGTTTTTTAAGAAATCTCCACACTGTTTTCCATAGCGGCTGTACTAGTTTGCATTCCCACCAACAGTGTAAGAGGGTTCCCTTTTCTCCACACCCTCTCCAGCATTTATTGCTTGTAGACTTTTGGATAGCAGCCATCCTGACTGGCGTGTAATGGTACCTCATTGTGGTTTTGATTTGCATTTCTCTAATAATGAGTGATGTTGAGCATCTTTTCATGTGTTTGTTAGCCATCTGTATGTCTTCTTTGGAGAAATGTCTGTTTAGTTCTTTGGCCCATTTTTTGATTGGGTCATTTATTTTTCTGGAATTGAGCTTCAGGAGTTGCTTGTATATTTTTGAGATTAATCCTTTTTCTGTTTCTTCATTTGCTATTATTTTCTCCCAATCTGAGGGCTGTCTTTTCACCTTACTTATAGTTTCCTTTGTAGTGCAAAAGCTTTTAAGTTTCATTAGGTCCCATTTGTTTAGTTTTGCTTTTATTTCCAATATTCTGGGAGGTGGGTCATAGAGGATCTTGCTTTGATTTATGTCGGAGAGTGTTTTGCCTATGTTCTCCTCTAGGAGTTTTATAGTTTCTGGTCTTACATTTAGATCTTTAATCCATTTTGAGTTTATTTTTGTGTATGGTGTTAGAAAGTGTTCTAGTTTCATTCTTTTACAAGTGGTTGACCAGTTTTCCCAGCACCACTTGTTAAAGAGGTTGTCTTTTTTCCATTGTATATCCTTGCCTCCTTTGTCAAAGATAAGGTGTCCATAGGTTCGTGGATTTATCTCTGGGCTTTCTATTCTGTTCCATTGATCTATATTTCTGTCTTTGTGCCAGTACCATACTGTCTTGATGACTGTGGCTTTGTAGTAGAGTCTGAAGTCAGGCAGGTTGATTCCTCCAGTTCCATTCTTCACACAGAAATCCCTTGCATTCCTATATACTAACAATGAAAAAACAGACAGAGAAATTAAGGAAACAATACCATTCACCATTGCAACAAAAAGAATAAAATACTTAGGAGTATATCTACCCAAAGAAACAAATGACCTATACATAGAAAACTATAAAACACTGATGAAAGAAATCAAAGAGGACACAAACAGATGGAGAAACATACCGTGTTCATGGATTGGAAGAATTAATATTGTCAAAATGGCTATTCTACCCAAAGCAGTCTATAGATTCAATGCAATCCCTATCAAGCTACCAACGGTATTTTTCACAGAACTAGACCAAAGAATTTCACAATTTGTATGGAAATACAAAAAACCTCGAATAGCCAAAGTAATCTTGAGAAAGATAAATTTTTTATTTTTTATTGGGGTATAGCCGATTAACAATGTGATAGTTTCAGGTGAGCAGCAAAGGAATTAAATCATACGTACACATCCGTCCATCCATTCTCCCCCAACTCTCCTCCCATCCAGGCCAAAGGCACACTTCTTGAAAGCAGCTGAGTAGGGGATTTAGGTCTAAGTTTAAAGGATCATTTTTGCATTTTAAACCTTGTTTTCCTTGATAACAGGCTTCCCAGGTGGCACTAGTGGTAAAGAATCTGCCTTTCAATGCAAGAGAGGAGAGTTTGATCCCTGGGTCGGGAAGATCCCCTGGGGAAGGGAAATGACAACCCACTCCACTATTCTTGCCTGGAGAATTCCATGGACAGAGAAGCCTGGCAGGCTACAGTCCATGGGATCGAAAAGAGTCAGACACGACTGACCGACTGAGCACGCCTTCCCTGATACCATCCTTGAGTTCCAGGGCTGGCTCTCCATGATCCCTTTCACCCTGAACTTGTCGCATCTAATCCGGAGCATCACCACTGTGCCGGGTAAGCAGAGCCCAAGCTGAGCTTGCTGGGCTATTCCTCTGCCCCCTGCAGGTGCCTTGACCTCTACAGAAAGGCACAGGTGAGCAGGGGGTGTAGCTTGTCATCCGAAGGCTCTGTGGGCATCCTAGTGAAGGAATATCTTCCCGAGGGGACGAGCAGGATCTATCACTGTCAAACCCAGAGGCCTTTTTTCCTTCTTGCAAACTCAGGGCTTTTCAGATCTTTAAGGCTGATCAGAGATAGAGCGCTACAATAGCCGACTTAAATCTCAGTAAGCGGGGAGGAGAGGCGGAGAGAGGTACCGCGCAGAAAATAAAGTACGCTGGCTCTTTGCGGGAAGATAAAACATAAGTCTTGTTACACACGGCACAATAAAAGCCTGTGGAGAACAGAGAAGATCTTTGTCAGGAATTGTATCTCATTTAGCACCATTGTTTCACTGTGTTCCTTTCAGAATGAAAGTGATTCATCTTGCTTTTGTTTTCGGTCGTCTTTTATTTTTTCCTCTTGCAGAAATTTCGCTCTTCCATTAGGAAGCAAGCACTTTTTCCTCTCTCGTCTCTTCACAGACAGGACTTTCATTCTCCGCGTGTTTAGGCTCAGCTCACGGAGTCCAATCAATGATTTTTTTTCTCCCCATTTTGTCAAGTAGTGATTCAGAGAATACAGACTGCTGTGCAGTGGGTTTTAAAAAATATTTTAATGATCCCATTCTTTGCAACTCTCTGCGTGTGTGTGTGTGTGTGTGTGTGTGTGTGTGTGTGTGTGTGTGTGTGTGTGTGACTACAAATACCACCATCATTTATTGGCTTAGGAAATATTTGTGAGGAAGTATTTCTGTTCTTGGGGAGGTGAAGCCATTGTCCCCATCGACAAGGTGGGCACCACCCGAAGTGTGTAACTGAAGAGGACATGACACAAAAAGGGGTTAATTGTGGCACAGAAGTTAAAGAGCCAAAAGGCAGGAGAAGAGATGTCCCAAGGGCAGACTTAGAGGCTCCTGTCCCTGCATTTGGATACAAAAGGATACAACTCACAACAGGCACTTTTGCTTCATTATGAAATTGACAGCAGGCTTTCTGTAAAAACAGAATGAATTAACACTCTGTCTTCCTGAAGCCGCTGTATCTGCTGATGCTATGCACTTTATCCCATTATCTTCTGTTGTCCTCAAGCAGAATCCTTAAGGTGCAAGGATTCAAGGTTCACAGCCATTGGGTGATTTTCAAAAAGCTGGACTGTCCCAGAAAGCCTGGTTTCAATTTCTGGTCTGGATGTCAGGGGTGAAGAGGGGCAGGCCTGGGCTCCAGGTTTTTCCAGCAATCAGTCATCATTGCTTCCTATACTTGAACTCTTCTGGGGGTTTCTTCCCCATCCTTGCACCTTCCCAGATTCCCACAGTGAACCTCTGGACATCTGAAAGCTGCCTGGCCTGGACACTGTGATAAACCCGCCTGGCAAATGGTAGGGTCCCGCCCCTGTGGTGAGCAGAGTTGAGAGGCTGTTCCGGGCGCGGTTCAGAAGGATGGAGTGCTGAGAGGGTCCAAATCCCAGAGCTGGGGGACATGGGAGGCCACACCCCCAGTCGGAGGAGGCCCAGAAGCTCGTCTGGCTCTCTCGGCTCAAGCCTGTCTGGCTTACCCTTCTGAGCTTCCGGTAGAGGACAGGGAGCTGTGTCTCAGCAGTGGAGTGCTCGAGGCCACCAAGCCTGCCCTGTCTCCTTGGGCTTCCAAGACTCAGCGTGTCTTCCTTCCACTCCACTCCTGTTCTCTCCCTTCCTTTTCCACCATCCTTGCTGTCTTTCCCTCTTCCAGTGGGTTGCAGTCAGAGCACTCCCAAGCCTGACTTTGGCCCTGGGGATGTCACTCAATCACTCTCAGGACTTTGAATTATATAGGGACTCAACTCTGAATATTCATTTATGAAGCTCCCATGTTTTGGCCACCTGATGCAAAGACTTGACTCTTTGGAAAAGACTCTGATGCTGGGGATGAATGAAGGCAAAAGGAGAAGGGGGCAGCAGAGGTTGAGATGATTAGATAGCATCACTGACTCAATGGATGTGAATTTGAACTAACTCTGGGAGATAGTGAAGGATGGAGGAACCTGGCGTGCTGCTGTCCATGGGGTCGCAAAGAGTTGGACATGACTTAGTGACTGGTCAATTGTATTGTAACATGCAATGTAATACAGCATATGGTATTACACAGGCATGCACACATTTATTATTCAAAGCCCCATATGTGTTTGTATAAACACATGTACATACACATATCATTTATCTTGTTGTTTTTTACCCAGGTTCCGTCCCTGCATTGGGAAGAGCCACTGGAGAAGGAAATGGCAACCTACTCCAGTATTCTTGCCTGGAGAATTTAATGGACAGAGGAGATTGGTGGGTTACAGTTCATAGGGACACAACTGAACAACTAATAATCATTAATGTATGCACAAGTTATTCAAAGTTGGGTATGTATATATGTATATACCACACTCACATGCACACATACCCCCCTTGGATTTTTAGTTTTTAACTTGGATCTCTTCCCTGAAGTCTAGGCTCTTAAATCCAACTGCCTCCTCAAATTCTCTATCAGGAGGTTTAATAGAAATCTTAGTCTTAACCTGGCCCCAGTAGAACTGTTGCACTTCCCCTCAAACATATCAATCTCCACTGCAAACTTTTGTATTTCTTTGAATGGCACCATAGTGCCAATCTACCTGGTTGCTCAGGCCCAAAATTTTGGGATCTGAGTTTTCTTTCTTTCTTTCCCTCACATCTTCCATCCAATTCATTTTCAGCTCCATCTTTTCTACCCTCCCTGCCCCCCCAGCCCCGCCCACCAATAGGTCCAGAATTCAGCCATTTCTCAACCCTTGGCTACAGTCCTGGATTTAAGTAAGCTACTGGCTGGGCTCCCATGTCATCATTCCCCCGGTTAACCCTCCAGTGGTCTTCCATTTTCCTGAGCTCAGACGGTAAAGCGTCTGCCTACAATACCGAAGACCTGGGTTCGATCCCTGGGTTGGGAAGTTCCTCTGGAGAAGGAAATGGCAACCCATTCCAGTACTCTTGCCTGGAAAATCCCATGGACAGAGGACCATGGTAGGCCACAGTCCATGAGGTTGCAAAGAGTTGGACACGACTGAGTGACTTCACTTTCACCATGGCCCCGAAAGCCCTCCAACATCTGGTCCTTCCTTCTGTCTCCCAGTTCGTCTCCCTCATGACTGATATCAAGCCCATTCCTTTCTTAAAAAAGGCCTTTGTGATTTATCTTCCTTCTATCTAGAGCAATTTCCCAACCATGACAGGGCTGGTACAGTTTCATCTTTCAGAGCTCAACTTCGTCACCCCTTCTCTGATAAAACTTCCTTCACAACAATGCTAACCAGCCTTTCCAGCTCCACCCGGTTCTCTATTCAATCGTCTTTGTCCCACTTGGGTGTAGCTGAAGCGATCTTTTCCCCCTTATGTTTATACCTATCAGTTCACTTTCCCCTATGTTTTCATCTAGGAGTTCTATAGTTTTAGCTCTTACATTGAGGTCTTTGATCCAGTTTTGAGTTAATTTTTGTAGATGATGGAAGGTCAGGGTCCAACATCATTCTTTTCCCGGGCTTCCCAGGTGGCGCTAGTGATAAAGAACCCACCTGCTGGTGCAGGAGACATAAGAGACGTGGGTTCGACCCCTGGATCGGGAAGATCCCTTGGAGGAGGGCACAGAAACCCACGCCAATATTCTTGCCTGGAGAATCCCCATGGACCCGAGGAGCCTGGCAGGCTACAGTCCATGGGTTCACAAAGAACTGGACATGACTGAGTGACTGAGCACGCACATCCAATTTTCCCAACACCATATGTTAAAAAAAAAAAATACTGTTTCTCCATTGAATGGTCTTGGCAATCATGATGAAGAACATTTCACCACCATGAGCGTTCATTTCTGGGCTCTCTCTTCTATTCCATGGGTCTGTCTGCCTGGCTTTATGCCCTATTAATTCTTTCACCACTAGAAGGTAAATTCCTTGAGGGCAGATTCCTCGCTCTCCTTGGTTTCCTGTCACCCAGCCCCTGGTACAGAGGTGCTCAGTGAATTTCCAGTGACGGGTTGACTGGTTTGCTGTTGCTTCCAAAGCCCTACGGGACTTCCCTACGTGGCTCCTGCTCAGGCCTGTGACAGACATGCCACCTCCACGGGCAGCCAATCAGACACGCTCCTCTTCCTTTGACTTTGGGCCAGAGGGGGGCCCTGCCCTCCCCTGGCTCCAAACTGACCTTCGTGTCTGCTGGGTCAGCTTGACCTTGCCTTGTGTCATCCTGGGTCTGTTTATAGCTGGTGCTGGCGCATCCAGGCTTTTCTCAGCCTGTTGCCTCCTTCTTCCAGATGTCACCCCTGGCCAGTTGTGTCTGGCTGCCAACAAACCACATCCCTGGGCACGTGTTCTCCTTGGAGCCACACCCATCAGACCCTCAGGAACCCCAGAGTGGGGGGCACAGTCATCTGCCTTCAGGGCTGCCTTGCCCAACTTGAACCCTTGCATCTCAGCTGTATTTGAACACAGAGGAAAGCCAGTCACATCTAAGGACCATTCCTGTTCTTGGCGTTCATTTCTGGTCTCATAAATAAAGCCTCGGGAATGGCAGAGGGGGAGTCCAGAGGACAGGAACACAGCATTACCTCATCGCGTTACTCCACTGATGCCTTTTCAAGGCCAACAAACTCCATTGGCTCGTTGGTAACAGCTGTACCAACAGTGCGGCTTTGCAGCCGAGTTCATCGTTCCGAGAAAGGACATGGGAAACAAATGACGGTGCAGTTCGTCATGTGGAGCTGCCCACAGATTCACCCGAAGTTGCAGCTCAGATGGCAAAGAATCCACCTGCAATGCAGGAGATCCAGGTTTGATCCCTGGTAGGAAAGATCCCCTGGAGAAGGGAATTAGGTCTACTCCCTCCAGTATTCTTGTTTGGAGAATTCCATGGACAGAGGTGGCTCCCTTTCAACAATCTTGAACTGTTCCTTAGAGTTCAGATTTTTGATATATAAAGTCACTCAGTCGTGTCCGACTTTCTGCGACCCCGTGGACTATAGCTTGCCAGGCTCCTCTGTCCATGGAATTTTTCAGACAAGAATACTGGAGTGGGTTGCCACTTCCTTCTCCAGGGGATCTTCCCAACCCAGGAATCGAACCCAGGTCTCTCGCATTGGAGGCAGACTCTTTACAATCTGAGCTACCAGGGATGCTCTATATTTAAACCTGGAGACACCCAAAGTCATCTGTGAAGTGTATGCAGTGATTTGTTATATCACTCATTCTTGAGCAACTTTTGCCTTTTTTTTTTTTCTTGTAAATAATCAAGCCTTAGAAGCACTGAAACCAAGAAGGATTAGGAAAGTTACCTGAGGACACTTAGCAAGTGGTCTTATCTCTGTCACTATCCATTTATTCATCATTCTTTGATATATCAAACAATCAGCCAATGCTTTGGGTAAGTTAGAGAGGGCAGGAAACTCCCACTCAGAATGAGTGGGGTGGAGGATGGCTGGGGTGACTGAGATGTCAATTTAATGTACTATTTCACCCACAGTGTCATGAGAATGAGGAATATTTTAGGTGAACAGTCCTGAGAATTTTGGCTTGTTCAGTCCTGTTATCTCATAGATGAAAGAGTCCGGAGAAGAGACGTTTATGTCCTATAGGTCACCTGGCTGATGAGCAGACACACAGAGTCACTATCCATCGGCCACAGCCTTGTGCTGACCTAAGGGACAGTCCTGCAGGGCCTCTTCAGAAGGCGCTTATCATCCTGAGATGAGAAGGGTTTCCAAGCAGCACGTGGGGCCTGTGGGTGCTGTCAAGGTGACGTCGCTAGGGTGTTTGCTCTTGTCTGTAAGCTAAACAAGCCCTTTACCATCTTCACGCTTTTAGTAGTGAGCTCTTCGTGTACGGTGTTAAGTCTCAGCGGCACTATCGAACATCAAAACAGTCTAACGGGGACTTCCCTGTGGACCAGGGGTTAAGAATCCGTCTGCCGAGGCAGGGGGCACAGGTTCAGTGATCCGTGCTCTGGGAAGATTCCACATGCCGAGGGGCAACTGAGCCCATGCACCACAGCTACTGAAGCCTGAGTGCCTAGAGCCCGTGCTCCGCAACGAGAAGGTCGGACACCCCAGCTAGAGGAGCCCCCGCTCGCCGCAACAGGAGAAAACCTGTACACAGCAACTCAGACCCGGTGCAGCCACACACACACAAAAAGTTTTTTTAAGTCTGATTGCATGGAAAATAAACCATATGATCACCAAAGCGGGGAGGGGTCGGGGTTTGGGAGGAATAAATTAGGAGGTTGGGATGAACAGATGCGATCACATACAGGGTGGGTAAACAACAAGGGCCTACTGTATAGCACAGGGAACTATATTCAACATCCTTTAATAAACCACAGTGGGAAAGAATATGAAGAAGACACAGGCCTTCCCAGGTGTCTCAGTGGTAAAGAACCCACCTGCCAAATGCAGGAGACACAGGTTCTATCCCTCAGTCAGGAAGATCCCCTGGAGGAGGAAGTGGCAACCCACTCCAGTTTTCTTGCCTGGAAAATCCCACAGATAGAGGAGCCTGGCAGACTACAGTCACTGGGATCACAGAGTCAGACATGACTGAGCACACACACAGGATATATACATATATATATTACAGTTTTATACAATGAAACTCTGCTGTATCCAGAAACTAACACAACAGTGTAAGTCATCCATATTTCAATAAAATATTGGGGGAAAAAGCTGTCTAATTGGAGGCACTGAAATTCCGTTGCCCGAAGGGTAAATCACTTTTCTCTCAAAGGAGCCTCTCTTTCCCATCTGTAGCCCTCAGATGACTCTGCCATCCCTCCTCTATTAGAAGCAAGAAGAGGAAGCCCAGGCAGAGGCCCCGTATCTCATCTTCCAACAACTGCTTCTCTGTAGAACTCATTTAGAACACATGGGGATTCAGTGCTGTGTTCTAAATGGCTCATCAATCATGCATTTCCTTAAGAAGGATTTTTAAGAGGCCTGATTTGCTGGGTAGCATTCTCCTCCTCCCCTCGGGCAGACTAGCAAGTGCCGCTTGTCTTACACATCTCTCATCTATTTACAGCTCGGAGAAGCCACCGGCATGGGGATGCTAGTGACGCATGATTTCTATGGAGAAGTGGCTGCAATCCACACAGGTTCTCTCTGGGCCTTTATAACGTAGGTGGGTCATGGGACACACTTTGTCGAAGCTGTGCTTGATGGTTCAGTGGACAAACAAAACAGCATACATAGTAATGATGCTTTTGTGGCCGTGGAAGTCTTAACAGCCTACTTGGATTCACCTGGGTTTAGATGGATGTTGTTTTTTTCTCTCTCTCTCCTTTCCTGTCTGTTTATCTTCTCAAGGAAGCCATGCATGTTATCGAGGGATATAATAAATTTGGAGAGAGATGTGGAGTTACATCCCAGGCCTATCTCTTGCAAGTGAGGGGCCTTACTGTGTACATTACATGACTGCTTTGACTCTCCTAGATGAAGATTAACAAGAGGGTGGAGAGAGAATTGGATATGATAATAAAGTGAGTCAACAAAAGTCCATCTAGTCAAGGCTATGGTTTTTCCAGTGGTCATGTATGGATGTGAGAGTTGGACTGTGAAGAAAGCTGAGTGCTGAAAAATTGATGCTTTTGAACTGTGGTGTTGGAGAAGACTCTTGAGAGTCCCTTGGACTGCAAGGAGATCCAACCAGTCCATCCTAAAGGAGATCAGTCCTGGGTGTTCATTGGAAGGACTGATTTTGAAGCTGAAACTCCAATGCTTTGGCCACCTGATGGGAAGAGCTGACTCATTGGAAAAGACTCTGATGCTGGGAAAGATTGAGGGCAGGAGGAGAAGGGGACGACAGAGGAAGAGCTGGCTGGATGGCATCACCGACTCGATGGACATGAGTTTGAGTAAACTCCGGGAGTTGGTGATGGACAGGGAGGCCTGGCGTGCTGCGATTCATGGGGTCGCAAAGAGTCAGACACGATTGAGGGACTGAACTGAACTGAACTGAATAGAACGAGAATTCTGTAATAGATCATAGACTTTCTTCACCCTTTATCCAATAAAAACTCTTTGAGGAACTTCCCTGGTAGTCCAGTGGTTAAGAATCTGCCTGTTAATGCGGGGGGCACCGGTTCAATCCCTGGCCTGGGAAGATGGCACATGCCTCGGGGCAACTAAGCCCAGGTGCCACAACTACTGAGCCTGTGCTCTGGAGCCCGAGAGTCACAACTCTGAAGCCCCTGAGCCTAGACAGCCTTCGCTCCGCAACAAGAGAAGCCACCACAGTGACAAAGAAGCCTGTGCAACGCAACTAGAGAGGAACTCTTGCTCACTGCAACAAGAGGAATCCCGAGTGTGGCACAGCCAAAAGTAAAAATAAATAAATTTAATAATAATAAATAAATATATAACAGTGAGTGAAAGTCGCTCAGTCATGCCCAACTCTTTGCGACCCCATGGACCATACAGTCCATGGAATTCTCCAGGCCAGAATACTGGAATGGGTAGCCTTTCCCTTCTCCAGGGAATCTTCCCAACTCAGGGATTGAATCCAGGTCTCCCACATCGCAGGTGGATTCCTTACTACCTGAGTCACAGAGGAAGCCCAAATATGTAATAAATATAATATAAATAATGTATTTTCAAATATAGATAATATAATATATTTATAAATAAAATATATTATTTGGCACAATATAAGTATAATAAAATAAAATCATAAACTAAATATAATGATGAAAATAAATGTAAAAAATTAAAAAGAAATTCTTTGGGTACCTACTCTGCCAGCCCTACTGCTAGAAGGTACCAAATAAAACAGGTAACACCCTGCTTTCCTGGAGCTGATATCCTGATGGAGGAGACAGTGACAAATGAGTAAATCTGATGTACACAGTGTCGTGGTGATCACAGTCACGGGGAGAAAGCAGCAGGGCAGAGGAGGGGAGCATGGGGCTGGGGGAGTAGGTGTTTGCCATTTTAAATGTGCCATCCAGGAAGCCTTCACGGAGAGGGTAGCGTTCGAGTAAAGACCTTAAGAGGTGATGGACATTGGAGAGGCATATTCTCTGGCCGGAGCACAGCACAAATCACAGTGACGATTTCTAGACAAAGAAGAGCTGCGCCCACCCTGCTGAGTCTGGGATGAAGAAATGAGACGAACCCAGCTCTTTGTACCAATCACAACCCTCCCCCGCCCCCTCCTACTTTCTTCCTATCTGGCTTATTCCCAGCCACACTCCGTATCACAGGAACCAGAGGTCCCACAGACCCAGGTTAGGAGAAAAGGTAGGCAGATGGGTTTTGCCAGTTGAGATGAAGGACAAGAAGGCAGGCTGTTGACATCAGGTTTGTTCTTGTCACTGTTGGGACATGTTGGACATATACACTCTGTCTTAAGAAGAACTTTGTGTCCAATGAGACAATGGTCTTACTTTCTTTATAAGCCCAAGACCACCCTCTAGGAGATGATCGTGTCTTGGTCCCCACTGCCACTTCTAGGAACTAGGGGCTGCAGCCAGAACCAGCTGCCATAAATCACAGCTTGTGAAGCAAACTCCCATCTGGTGCGCAGAGGTGGGACTGTTTCAGGTCACTAACTGCAGGAGTCGTTTTTCAGGTAGAAATCTAATGGTGATACGCCACCAGAGGAAGACGTAGAGGAAACAGGAGGAAAAGGGTTAACAGCAGCAAGCAGGAATTGGGTGTAATGAAGAGTAGCTGCGACAAAGCCATCTGATGCCAAGGAATCCTGCCTGGGCACGAAGCCAGCATTCTCTGGCCAAGCTGTCTTCCTGTGACCCACTTCTGCCGCTTTGACCTTGCACGACAGACCCATCAGATGTCTGTGTTCTCACTTTGATTCAGGTCTCAGTAAGAACCACCTTTGGATTCTGGCCTTGTGGGCCCTTTGCTGTCCACCCATCCCCCCCTGATCAATTACTCTCAGACTGGGGCTTTACAATGAAATGCTCACCTTCCTGCTCCATCCTTGTGTTGTCTGTTGATCTCTTCCATCCGACCTTGATCACCATCTCTCTGGTCTGGTTCTGGGCTTCACCCTCTGACTCCACCCCCAGCAGGTGCCCAGGAAAACCTGGCATCAAGGAGTTGGCATCTCGGCTAGACTCTGGGGCTGGGATCCAGCCTGGCAGTCTCTCATCGTTTCCTCTCAGCATCGCCTCCCACCCCGCATCGCAACAGTGCCCTCCTGGATCCCACTGTTTTCCCACATGTTCGTCCCTGCTCACCTGTTTTCCAGCACATCACAACATCATTTACTGAGCGTCTCCACTTCTGCCAGCCCACGGCACATGGCCTGATGCCTTGCTCTGCCTGACCCCGCCGAATCACAGCATCTCCCAGATCAGCTGCTACTTCTTCTGAAGGATTACTCAGGACTTTCTCCACCCTAGAGGGGATTATTTCTGCAAAAAGAGTTATTAACTTGTGAATCCTTTGTGTAGGGCGTTGTGCCTAAAACTGTTTTCAGGTAGCAGGAATGCACTGGTTTCATGGAGAGGCATTTTCTATTTGAGAAAAAAAAAATTAAATCCCTTTTCTGCACTCCGGTAAATAAAAGGAATCTGCTATTTTAAAAAACACAAGACAAAACTAACTCTTGGGAGAAAAATGAGTACTTTCAAACTGTGGTGACGCAAAGGCACACAGAGGGTGATGTCATGAATATAAGATATTCTTTTGTATTTTTTTTTAATATTCAGAGAATAAGGTAACTAGAGAGTCTAAGTAATAGGAAATCTATTAGTACTTTTCTTTATATGAAAAAATACTTTGATCCTAAACTCTCTTTCTACATCATCGGGATATTTAAAGAGATGGCTCTACACAGGCACTAAAAGGTCTACAGAACTCCTCTTTAAATGTCCCCAGTGCTCGTTAAGGAAGGTCTGTTATTGTCTAGGAGGCTTGTGCTGGGGCTGCTGCTTCCATGGTGAGGTGGGTGAGCAGGAGGCATCTGAATGATCCGTGAGCAGGCATTGACAGGGGAACTCAAACATCTTTGTATGTGAGCTAGATGATCACACATGTAACACAATATACACACGTTTTAGGTAGATTTGTGAAAGAGCCTAGATGTTTCAGGATAATCTCATATCCATTTGTATTTCTTCATAAACTTTCACCCTCCCGGAAATGCTATCTTTCTGGAAATAATAACTGAATGAATCCAATCTACCAATCTAATAGCTGAGCAAGGGGAAACTTTCCAGTAACAATAATGATACCCTCCATCCTCAGTAGACAGAAATGAGGAAAGGGGCCATGACTGCTCTTTATTTACATGCATATATTTATATGCTTAATGCTTTTTATCATGTAATCTTTAAATGAAAGGTAATTATACACACATATATGAAATTTCAAGTTTTGTAAGACTTTGTATCATTTAGGAATGCCTTCAACTATATGTAATCTAAAATCAGACTAACAGCAGCCTGAGGAAGAAAGCCACTACGTTTTTTGTATAACACAAACTGCAAGAAGGTGATTCCAGAGCGTTCATTGGCTCAGTGGGTAAGGGTTCTAGGCTGCGATCTGTGAATTCACTGGGCTTTTCCTCACGGTCACAAGATGGCTGCTGCAGCTGCAGGCATCAAGACCACACACAGAAATCTTAAGGAGGAAGAACGTGTCAAAAGCAAAAATTAATTTTCCTCAGCAGATTCCCTTTTTATGTCTCTTCCGCCTTCTAAATCAGACTGTCTACCTTAGAATTTCCAGGTAAGTGAAGTTATACGTAAGAAGAAATATATTGTTAGGCACTACATTCGTCCTTGTTTTGGGGTTTGTTCCTCTCTGCACGGTATGCTTACTTCCTTGTCAGTAGCGTCTGGGACCAGACTCTGTGCTCTCTGAGGCAAGGATTTTGTTCTGCTCCCATTGCCTTCTGTGGTACCAGACTTGGAATACCGGAGATGTTCAGTGTTCATATAATGTCTGGTATATGATGAATCTCAGGGTTCCTTCTGCTCTTGAACTACTCACACCTTTGGGACACTGAGGGCCTGGGGATCAGAGTGCGTCAGGGTTTTAGCCGCTGCGTAGCACTAGTGATTAAGGACAGGAACAGACTAATAGCAGAATGAGCACATCCCTGATTCTGTTGGGTTGCTATCAACATCCTCAACCTTCATCAGAGCAGAACCTAAGTGTGCTGGCCTGGCTCTATGTCTATGTGTTAGGTTTTACTCTGCTTTCCACTCCCATGACACTTGATACATTGCTCTGTATAACTCAGTCATATTGCAAAAATAGGGAGCTAAGTGTATATCCTTTCTCTTTACTTAAGAATTTAGAATCCTCAAGGTCAAAGGACATTGCTTCGTTATATTTTCCCCAGCATCTTCTGCACTGCCTGGCAGGATAGTATTTATTTAAATGCTGAGAAAATCGAATGAAGGAAAAAAATTTTTGTACTGACAATACATCGTTTAAATCTCCTGAGAAGACTGGCCACTTACATGAAAATGACCCTCTGTGCCTTCAGGGCAGTAAATTTATTAAATTTATTAAGCATATATTTATTGAGCATCTATCAAGTGCAATAAAGTCATCTAATACATAGCAGGGAGTGATGTGAATGTGAATTGACTGCTTCGAGCTCTGGCATTGACTAATAAATACTCTTAATTATAGGAATACAGATCCTTTTTTAATTTAAAGTTGAATTTAGGGATTAGTGAGATGTTAAGGGGATGTCTATCAAATAGTGATCTGCCTGTAATTTGGCATACCCAAGTAGGCATGGATGGCCACGTGGATACACAAGAGAAGTGAATGCCAATTTTTGGAAGTTCCAAGATTATCAGGAGGAAGGGGTGACTCTTTAGCTATGTTCTGTGTGTGTGTGTGTTAAGCCCCTTCAGTCGTATCCGACTCTTTGTGATCCCGTGGACTGTAGCCCACCAGGCTCCTCTGTCCATGGGATATTTCATGCAAGAATACTGGAGTGGGTTGCCATGGTCTCATTCAGGGAATCTTTCTGACCCAGGGATCAAACCCATGTCTCTGGCACTGGCAGGCGTGCTCTTTACCACTAGTGCTGCCTGGAGAGCCCTAGCTATGTTCTACAGGGTCTAAACTCAGCCTACCTTGTTCAACCGTTGGTGGAGACTTTGATCATCATCAGTGACTCGAAATATCAAGAGATTCTGCAAGTGTTAAAGGGGTAGCATGAAGTCTAAGGATGCTCTTACTCTGAACAACACCCGAGGCACTCATCATGTTGAGTTTCAGAAGACGGCCTCCGTAAAGCAAAATAAAGCAAAATAACTAATGTTAGCCCGGGATGAAGCCTGGACCCCAAAACAGAGCTCCACTAAGCTCTACTGGACCACAGGAAAAAGCATATATCTTAAGTTCTTAGACCCAGACACCTTTAAATCTGAGTCCAGTCTACACCAGCTAGTCTCAATGGAGAATCAATCAGAGGATAATCATTTTCCAGCACTTTCCCTCCCCTTCCAACCCTTGGGTGCCATATAGGAGAATAACAGGGTGCAGAAGACCACCTTGCTCTCAACTGAATCGTCTTATAGGGAAGAGGGAGAAGAGATGCAAGCCTCTCTTTCCAGGCCTCAGGTTTCTGGAGAGCACTGATAAAGGAGAGAGGCAGAGAGAGAAAGTCACAGCCACATGAGAGAATTTTTAATGATCATCAGCAAGTGTGTGGCTGATCAATGTCCTGGAAGGTAATTTGTCTGGAATCTCTCCTCTACTCCTAGGTGATGGGGGAACGGGAAAGACGACAGGACAGCCTGTCCCCACCTGCTGGAATCACAAGCTACAGCTGATGAGATGGAACATAGCTGGGGCTTCCCTGGTGGCTCAGCCAGCAAAGAATCTGCCTGGAATGCAGGAGACCCGGGTTCAATCCCTGGGTAGGGAAGATTCCCTGGAGAAGAGAATGGCAACCCACTCCGGTATCCTTGTCTGGGAAATCCCATAGACAGAGGAGCCTCATGGGCTACAGTTCATGGGGTAGCAAAGAGTCAGACATGACTGAGTGACTAACACTTTTTCACTTTCAGATGTGAACTTGTCCACTTAAGCTCCCCAGCGAGTTGCATGGATATCAAATAGGGACCTCAGCCTAGACGTGGGGGTTTTGGCCAGCTCACCGGGGTTATCATTCTGATATTACAGCAGTATTACTCTCTCTCTGTTCTGCACTGGTCAGATCACTCCAGACCTGAATGCTGTATTTTATAATTTTATTTATTTATTTTTGGCTGGGCTGGGTCTTCGTTGCAGCCTGCTGACTTTTCCTAGATGTGGTGTGTGGGCTTCCTTTGTTTCAGAGCATGGACCCCAGGGCTCACAGACTTCAGTGGCTGTAGCATGTGGGCTCCATAGTTGCAGCTCCCAGGTTCTAGAGCACTGGCTCAATAGTTGTGGTACACGGGCTTATTTGCCCTGGCATGTGCGATCTTCTCAGACCAGGGATTGAACGCAAGTCTCCTGCACTGGCAGGTGGATTTTTCACCGCTGGATCACCAGGGAAGCCCTGAATGCTATATTTTAAAAGGAACATGGCAGCCTACAGATTGTTTGCTGTTGTTGTTGAGTCCCTGAATCACGTCCAACCCTTTGTGACCCCATGGACTGCAGCATGCCAGGCTTCCCTGCCCTTCGCTATCTGCCAGAGTTTGCTCAAACTCAAGTCCACTGAGTCAGTGATGCCACCCAACCATCTCATCCTCTGTCACCCCCTTCTCCTTCTGCCCTCAATCTTTCCCAGCATCAGGGTCTTTTCTGATGAGTCGGCTTTTGCATTAGGTGACCGAAGTGTTGGAGCTTCAGCTTCAGCATCAGTCCCTCCAATGAATATTCAGGGTTGATTTCCTTTCGGATTATTGTTTAGAGGAAGTTAATAAATGCCATAGGAAATTGAATTAGAAAGTGCCTATTTTTCTAAATTGCTAATATTCTAGGATTTCAAGGTGCATCTAATCTCAGGCGATTCGAGGTTGTTGGATTCCTATCACATGTGCTGTGGCGGATGCCGTTTATGCGTTATCTGACTTGATCGTCACAGCCTTTGTCCCTCTTTTACAGATAAGGACAACAGGGCTCCAGGAGGCAGAGAGATTTTCCTGTAGTCCCACAGCTGGTGAGCAGCAAATTGGGATTTGCACCTTCGTCCCACTCAGCTCAGAGTACTCATGTTCTACTACGAAGAGCATTTAACGTTCTGAGATGCTGAGATTCTGTGCTTCGGTGAACCTGTGACAGGCTGATTTGAAAGTTGCCCTGTTTGAAGACTCCACAGAATGGCTGGGGAAGAGTGGGTGAGGCTGGGGAGGGCGAGAGTGAGTGAGACGGGGGAGGAAGAACAGAGAAATCACCCTAGTGATCATTCATTCGGTTTCCTCCCCAAACAAAACATTCCTGTTTGTTTCTCTGCGTTTCTCCCAGGCAGGCATGTGACCTGAGAACAATTCCCTTATGAGGCAGGGTTTTTCTCATTTCCTGGCTCCTAATCTAATAGAAATGTCTAAACTAGTTGGCTGGCTCTGCCAGAGAGAGGGGAAAAAAAAAATCTAGGATCAATCACTCTATTTGAAACTGCATCTGCAGAAAAGATGTGGAAGGGGCCAGGCAGGAGGGTGGGGGCAAAGCTTTACTCCTGGGCTTCTCCTAGCAACTGCTGGCTTGTCTCTGGGTCTCTTGTTCCCTGATAAAGGTGTTGGCAGGGTTTCCCAGAGCAGAGCTCGGGCAGGGTGCTGTGCTTCAGCCAGTCTTCCAGAAGACTCTCCTTTTCTCTTTACAACTGGGTCAAGTGCCTGCTTCACCTGTCGCCAACCAGAGGATCACCCCTTGACCGGTTTCCAGGCTGCAGTCTCTGAAAAGTCTCCTTATTAAAGGCATCAGAAAATAATACTATCCTAGTGGAGCGCTGCAAGGAATTTTTGTGGTTTTTTTTTTTTTTTTTTTTAAGTTTCAGTTATCCCCATGGGACAACCAATGCAAATGGTTGTTCCCCCAGTTGGAATGAGGACAGAGTCCTTGAAACATCCTTGCAAAGCAGTCTGTTTATTTATACATTTGTAACTGAAGGGACTGCTAGCTGGTTCAACTCTCCAGTGGGTGGAAGACAGCCTTGTTATTGTTAATTGACTCTTTGCAACCCCATGGACTGTAGCCTGCCAGGCTCCTCTGTCCATGGGATTTCCCAAGAAAGAATACTAGAGTGTGTTGCCATTTCCTTCTCCCAGTGATCTTCCCGACCCAGGGACCGAACACGCATCTCCTTTGTCTCCTGCATTGGCAGGTGGATTCTTTACCACTGAGCCCCCAGGGAAGCCCTGGGAGAGGAGAGCCTTACTTACCCTGGTCCTAATGACAATTGACAGATACTTGGGCACTGAACAAATGTGCTGGATCCTAGGAGGCAGATATGCCCAACAAAGAACCTGCACTGGTCTTAGATGTTGAAGATTATCACATGAAATTATTAACCAAACTCGAATCAGATTTCACTACTTTCACACTAATGTCCTTTTACTGTTCTGGGGTTCTATTCAAGATTGCTTTTGTTTTGTTAATTTAGTTTCTCCCCCCAGGCTTTATTGAGGTATAATTGCTTATGTAAGATGATAACATCAGGGGAATCTGGGCGAAGGTGCAGAGAAATTTTCGCTGACAGCTGGGATTAGGATTGACTGTAAAGGGGCAGGAGGAAGCTTTCTGAAAGGATAGGAATGTTACATTTTTAACTTTTGTGGTGGTGATTACATAGATGTATCAATTTGTCAAAGCATCAAACAGTATACTTAATGTATGTTTAATTATATGTTAATTATGCCTCTAGAAGAGCTCCCCAGGTGGCACAATGGTAAAGAATCTGCCTGCTAATGCAGAAGACTTGAGACTCGGGTCTGATCACTGGGTCGGGAAGATCCCCTGGAGGAGGGCATGGCAAGCCACTCTAGTATTCTTGCCTGGGAGATCCCATGGACAGAGAAGTCTGGCGAGCAGGCAACAGTCCATGGGGTCACAATGAGTTGTACACAACTGTGCAACTACACACATGCATACATGTCTCAAGAAGTGTATACTTAACATTTTTTAATCAAACTATAAAATCATGTCATTCTCCTACATAAAATCCACTAATGGCTTTCCATTACACATTAAATAAAATCCAAGCTCCTAACTTGGAAAAAATTGTAATAAATAAATAAAAATGACTCTAACAAAAGGTTGGCTAAGGTCTTTAGGATACAAATAGCTCTTATTACCTGATAAGAAAATGGGCTTGGCTCATGAATAGGCTCTTGAAAATGAAGGAAAAAAATGGATAATGACACTCAAAAAGAAGTTCAACCCTATTAATAATAAACTAAATATAATTTGATGAGGCAAAAAGATTATCTCAAGAAACAGTTTGTCTGAGGCTTGAAACAAACAGTAAAGTTTCCTTGACATTCCTTCATTTTAGGAGCTCGCTAAGTCTCTTTCTATTAGGGTCTTCTTTTTCTTGCTTCCTAGTCAGTATCTCCAGTGAGGTGAGGTGTTAAAGAAACCTTATGTTTAAATGGATGTTACCGTGTTGCTGGGACTTTTTGCAGAGCTGACAAAGGCCAAGAACAGCATGAGACTTGCCAAGTATGCAACAACATAATTAAGATGCATGGTCTCACCACACACAGGGCATGCTAAGAGATGGTGAAACTGCTTCATGCAACAGGGGTCCCACAACACAGGCTACCTATATAGGAGTCAGTTAGGATGATGTAGAAGGTTTCTTCACAGAGCTGTCAGTGTGGCCTGCCTCCTCTCCCCCTCGGGGCCTCAGATCAGAGGAGAAGGGCTGGGAGAGAACCATGTGAGGCCATTCCTCGGGGTTCTGGAGTTGGGATCTTGGGAACTAGGTGCTTGACTCACTTGTGCCTGAGGGTCTGTGGGGTGGGGCTTGAACTCTTACTTCCTGGCCCTGAGACAAAGACAGGACTGTACTGGGATGGCCAGAGCAGGAGAAGCAAAGACTAGGGAGGTCTCTGTGTGCCAGACAAAGACCTGCTAATGGAACTCTTCCCATGGAGGACAAGGTGATCGCAACAGAGGGTGCACTTCAGAGTCAGACCTGGGGATGGGGTCGGGGGGGGGGGGGTAGAGCTGTAAGCAGGGGAAGGAAGAATTGGCTACTTGGGAGAAATGCAAACCAGAGGGATCCCTGGTGATGGGGAAAGTGCCTCCAGAGAACTTTTAAAAGTCCCCCAGGGGGCTGCCCTGGTGGTCCAATGGTTAAGAATTCTCCTTGCAATGCAGGGGACATGGGTTCCTGGACAGGATCCCTGGTCCAGGAAGATTCCACATGCCGAGGGGTAACTAAGCCTGTGGGCCACAACTGCCGAAGCCCACTCGCTCTCGAGCCCATGCCCCGCAACAAGAGAAGCCATTGCAGTGAGAAGCCCGTGCAGGGTAACTAGAGAGGAGTGCCCCCCCCACCCCCACCCCGGCTGCAACTAGAGAAAACGTGCATGCGGCAATGAAGGCCCAGTGCAGCCACACAAAGTCCCCCAAGGAAAAAAGAATTGCCATGCCCAGAATATCCAGTGACAATCACAGTGGCATCAGTCAAGTAAGAATGTTCCTGCCCCTTGACTCTCCTTCCTAATTCTTTCCAGCCAAGGACCCCAAGTGCTTCCAGAAAGTGATGGAGTGAAAATGAAGTGGGGAGATAAACACCCAGTACTTCCCTGCCAAACTGCTCAGGGAAGGGCTGATATGGGGGAAGGAAAAAAATAAAATTTAAGTGAATGATAGTTTAGAGTTTAGATATGACTATAGATTTTTTAAAATCTCTAGAAAATGACACTTTTTATTAGTACATCTTTTTTTTTTTTTTTTTTTTTAGCCTGAAAATGATTGAGGGATGTTTTATTATCCTGGGTGCATGAGTGCTCAGTACTTCAGTCGTGTCTGACTCTTTGTGACCCTATGCACTGTAGCCCGTCAGGCTCCTCTGTCCATGGGACTTTCTAGGCAAGAACTCTGGAGTGGGTTGCCATGCCCTAATCCAGGGGATCTTCCTGACCCAGGGGTCCAACCCAAGTGTCTGTCTCCTGCATCTCCTGCATTGCAGGCAGATTCTTTACTGCTGAGCCACCATGGAAGCCGTTTATAGCCTAGACTGACCTGCAAAGTTGAAGAACCCAATTGAAATTTCATGTAGCAGACATGGAAACAGAGGATAAGACAGGGGGTCTCAATCTGAAGTTCAGTGGTCAATAGAGTATGCTGCTTTCTGTCTACACCCAAGCCTAGTTCAATTAGTAAATCTATTGTATAGCGTTCTTCTAAAGGATTGGCAATGTTAGAACAACAACAAAAAAATAAGAGCATCATTCATCAAAAAGCTACATTAATCATCTAATCAGGACACGAGGCATGCAGTTTTTATATATGAGAAAAACTGTCAGCACAAGCTCACGTCTCTCTCTCTCTTGCTTCCTGTGTCATTGCAGAGATGAAATATTCCAAACAACAGGCCACCTTAGTCAGGATTTCACAATGTTCCTATTGTACTCATATAATGCCAAGTACCACTGGAAATGTTCCGTTCAGGGTGCTGCATTCAATACTTTGTCACTGATTTCTCTAAGAAATATAATAAGGTTTTATGTGGAGCAGAGCTTATGAAGGCATGGGTGTGAGTAAAAATGTACCATAGCCGTATTTTTTCTCCTGGTAGTCTAGAATTTCTAGAGACATTCAGTCTTTCTATTTAGCACAAAATGCAGAATTTACTCCATTGGTTGGAAGAAGCCACTTTTTCATGTCAAGAGACTTTTTGATTCCTGAATGTCATTATATTAATATAAATGGCATACTTCCTCCTGTAGCTCATCTACCAAACCCTATCCTGCAATAGATGAGATTTGCTTTACCATTTATTCTCTTGCACACAGACCTGGCCACTGACTACCTATAATATGTCCACCTGACATGTGTCTCTCCTACCTGGTCCTATGCATCATGACTTTTTTTTGGCCAGGTTACTTGGCATGTGGGATCTTAGTTCCTCAACCAAGGACTGTTCCCGTGCCCCCCTGCATTGGAAGGTTAACACCACTGGACCACCAGGGAAGTCCCTATATGTTGTGACTTTAAAAAATATGCTTTCAAATCTATTGACACTCCATCCATCAAGCCCAATTCCCTTCCTCTTGCATACGAGCTGGTCTTAGTGATTGACTTCTCATGAATAGAAGACAGACGATGCGATGCTGGGTGACATCCAGGGCTACGTCACAGGAGGCAAGGCACCATCAGCCTGGACTCTGTCTTGGGACAGTTGCTCTTGGAATCCACTACATGCTGGATCCCAGGCCACACAGAAAAAAACCTCACATGGCTGACGGGGTCAACAGCATGACGGGGGCCCCAGGTCACAACCAGCCTCGATCACCAGGCGTGGGATAGAGGAAGACTTGAACGTGACTTCAGTCCCAGCCATGGTCTGACTGCACCCACGTGAGAGGCTCTGAATGAGGACCACCCAACTGAACACAGTGCCGTGGGGATCGTGTCTGTGGGGGATAGATGTGGTTACTGTGTTATGTCGCCCAGGGTAGCGTGGTTTGTCACACAGCTATCGATAATCAGAACACTGTCAAGAGGGACTCCTGGGAAACCTTTAAAAATGTACTCTTGGAAACACTGTTGCCAATCTGGGAGTATGCTCTATGATTTAGAATCCAAATTATGGAAGTAACTTTTATGCATACAGTGATTTTTAAGGAAGAACCATTTCCCTACTATTGATCACTTGGGCTATGAAACTATTTCAAAGCTATATCATGAAATATGAGGAAGCCAGTAAAATTCCTAGGAAGCCTGGCAAAAATAAAAAGAGTTAAGACACCGATCACCAATATCAAGAAGGTATTAATAATATACTATGTAGGCTTCCCAGGTGGCGCTAGTGGTAAAGAACCTGCCTACCAATGCAGGAGACGAAAGAAACACAGGTTCGATCCCTGGTTTGGGAAGATCCCCTGGAGAAGGAAATTGGCTACCCACTCCAGTATTCTTGCCTGGAGAATCCCATGGACAGAGGAGCCTGGCAGGCTGCAGTCCGAGGGGCTGCAGAGAGTCGGACACAACTGAAGTGACTTAGCACTAGCACTAGCAAGTATATTTGGGTTCTGTGGCGATTAAGAAGTTATAAGGGGAATGCTATGAATGATTTTAAACTCATCAGTTAAACAATTTAGAAGAAACAGATTAGTTCTCCAAAAGTTGCGTACTACCAAAACTCAACCAAAATGAAGCTGATAATCTCAGTAACACTCCATTAAAGAAACTGAATTTTTAATTAAAAAGCTCACCCAAATTAAACCACAATGAGCTATCACTACACATCTGTCAAAAATAACCAAAATAAAAAAGAGCGACAATGCTAAATGCTAGTGAGAAAATGGAGAAACTGAATCAGTCATTCATTGCTGGTGGGAATGTAAGATGGTACAACCACTCTGGAAAAGAGTTTGGTAGTTTCTTATAAAATTAAACACACACATATTTACATGACCCTGTGATTGTGTTCTTGGCATTTATCTCAGGGAAATGAAAACTTATATCCACCAAAAAAAATATCTTGTATACCCCGCCTTTTTTAGTAGTAGCCCCAAACTGGAGATAGCTTGGGAGGTAAATGTTTAAACCAGTTGTGGTACATACATACTGCAAAATACTACTCAGCAATATAAAGGAACAAATGATTGTTTTTCTCTTATTCATCATATAGCTGAATTTTTTGGTACCTTTTTACCAACCTATTCCTGTTTCTCCCACCCCTCAGCTCCTGGCAATCACATTTCTACTCTCTATTTCTATGAGTTTGACTTAAAAAAATTTTTATTACACATATATGCAATGCTATGCAGTATTTGTCTTTCTCCGTCCAGCATATTTCAATGAACTTAATACCCTCAAGTTCCATCCATGTTGTTGCAAATATCAGGATTTCCTTCTCTTTCACAGCTGAATAGTACTGTATTGTGTGTGTGTGTGTGTGTGTGTGTGTGTGTGAGAGAGAGAGAGAGAGAGTTCCTTTATCAATTAATCCATTGATGGACGCTTAGGTTGTTACCATATGTTGGCTGTCATGACTAATGCTGCAATGAACGTGAGGATGGAGATCTAGACTGCTCTTCAAAACACTGATTTCATTTCCTTTAGATATACAGCCAGCAGTGCAATGACTGGATCATATGGTAATTCTATTTTTAATTTCTTGAGGAACCTCTGTACCTCCATACCATTTTCCACAGGAACAAATTATTGATGCATGCAAAAACTTAGACGAATCTCCAAGAATTATGCTGAGTGAAACAAAATTATCCCCCAAATGTTAACTACTTCATGATTCCACTTACAGAATATTTTTGAAAAGATGCTATTTTAGAAATGAAAAGCAGATGAGTGAATGCCAAGTTAGGGACTGGGGTGGGGTGGGGAGAGAGATTGGTGTGTTTATTGAAGGGCAACATGGGGAGTCCTTGTACTGATGGAACTGCTCAGTATCTTGATGGAAAGGGATACAGGAATCTGCATATCTGATAAAACTGTATAAAGTTAAATGCACACAGGGATTTCCCTGGTGGTCCAGTGGTTGAGAATCCACCTTCCAACACAGGGAATGTGAGTTTCATCTCTGGTCAGGGAACTAAGATCCCACATACCTCAGGGCAGCTAAAGCCTGCCCACCACAACTAAGACTCGACACAGTCAAAAATAGGTAATAAATAAATGTTAAAAAAAAAAATTAAACGCACACATATATACACAGACACAGATGAGTTATAAGTAAAACTGGAGAAATCTGAGTAAGATCAGTGAATTGTGTCAATGTCAACATTCAGGTATAATATTCTACCTATATTTTTGCAAGGTGTTACCACTGGGGAAAACTGGGTGAAGAACACTGTTTCTTCCAAGTATATGTGAATCCACATTTATCTCAATAAAAATTTTAATTAAAAGTATGTTATGAACAGGCTGTGATAGTATGGGATAAACTGTTTATAACATAACCACAGGCTATTTTAAAAGTTAGAATATTCATAAAATTTATATGCTGGGTGATTCCATAAATAGATTCCAAGAAGGCAAAATTAAAAAGACTGTATAAAATTTAAAATTAAGGGAGAAGTGGGAACGCCAAAGAAAACTAAAAAAATACTGCCATAAAACTGTATTTTCTAGGGACTTCCCTGGTGGTCCAGTGGTTAAGCTGCAGGGTCCTGTGTCCCCTGCATCTGCCTGCCAATGCAGGGGACACAGGTTCAATTCCGGGTTTGGGAAGAGACCACACGTGGCAACTCAGCCCGTGCGCCAGAACTACTGAGCCTGCATGCCTAGAGCCCGTAGTGCAGAGAAGAGAAGACAGTGGGAGGCCCCACACAGCTAGAGAGCGGCCCCTGCTCGCCCCAGCTAGAGAAAGCCAGCGTGCTGCAAGGAAGACCCGGTGCAGCCAAACACAAATACTTACATTTTGTTTTCTAGACTTTTGATAATGAGCACATGGTACTTCTCCAACAAAAGAAAGAAAAGCTATTAAGATGACATTTTAGTCACTCTTAAATTTGAGACCTAGGTTCTTCATTGAGGAAACACGATCTGAACGGGTACATTTGTATTTCGACAGAAGCAGCAGAAGTGTCTAAATGCCGAATCTTAATAAAAAACAATCTCGGGCATCAGTCTGTGAGTTGAAGAGGGATGCGAATGGAGGTGATGTGGCACCAGGCCCCTCCTTTCTGGGTCCCTGGATCTTGCGGCATGCTGGGATCCCTCAGTTAGCACTTGCCTACGGCTGCTTACATGTCTCCATGGCGGATTCCTCTCCTATTCCGCTACCAGTGTAATTCCAGCCTGGCTTGAAATTATTCAACTGTGAAGACACAGAATTTCAAATCGTTCTGCCTGTTCCAGTGGACACGAATTCCTCCATCGCGGGGAGATTTCTCTGGGGAAATTTTGAAAGCAAGGAGAGAAAGCTGAAGGAGTTTGGAGAAGATTGTTTTCTGCATGGAAAGTTCTGAGTGCAATTAAGTCGTAATCCAAATTTAGAGAAGCTAGAAAATTTTGTGTGTGTGGGGGTGTGGAGAGTATGGTCCCCCATTAACACAAAGACTGATGTATCATTTCTGAATGGAGGAAACTATCACCAAATTACAAAATCATTAGAGGCAGAAGGCACCCAGGAGATGAGCCACCATGTTGAACAACAGCAGGTGACCCCATTCACCTTTAGTCCAAGGACACGGTGGCCCCGGGAGTTGTGCAGTGTACAACCTGCATGACCGTATTTATTGATTCTGCTAAAGCTGTGCATTACCACCACTGTCCTTCCCCATTTCCCACTCCCCCCCACCTTAAACAAATATTTTTCAGAATGAACTGTTTTTTTGTTGTGGTGGTGGTGGTGATTGTTAGTAAAAACATTTATTTCAGGCAGTGTTACAGAGAGGAAAGAATACTGATCTAAAATCAAGAACTTGGGCTCTGTGGTTAGCGGTGTGGCTTTTGACACGTTCCTTCCCCTCTCTGGGCATCACTTTTCTCCTTTCTAAAAAAGGATTGTATCTCAGTGCCTCTTTTAGAAAGAAGTGAAGCCCAGAGAGGGGAAGAAACATGTCAAAAGCCACACCGCTAACCGCAGAGCCCAAGTTCTTGATTTTAGACCAGTATTCTTTCCTCTCTGTAATAATGTCTGAATGAAATGTTTTCACTAAAAAAAAGTTCATTCTGAAAAGTATTTGTTTCAAATTCACATGGCTGTAACCTAAATACCAGGGCTATTTTGATAATGTTGAAACATGAGTGAATTGAGTCTGCAGACTACTAGGAGAGTTTTCTCACATGAAATGGGGATACTAATAGTGCCTTTTAAGGTTGTTTAGGGGATAAATGAGTTTATATTTGTAGAACACTTAGAACAGAGCCTGTCATGTAGAAAGCATACAAGTATTAGGTATTATTACTAAGTGATATGTGGACTTTTGGGAGAATATGTACATTTTATCTGTGCTTTTACATGGCCTGGCATGACTTCAAGGAAGTTTCCTATTAATGTTGTTTGATGATGGATGGATGGGTGGATGAATGGATGTAAAGCCTGAGATAGGGATGGATGGAGGCACGGATGGATGGATGCATGGATGGATGGATGCATGGATGGATGGAAGGATGAATGGATGGACAGATGTACAAACGGATGGATGCAGGCATGAATGGAGGCAGGCGTGGATGGATGAACGCTTGGATGGATGGATGGATAAATGGCACTTCCATCAGTATACTTGTTCAGGTCAACAGCCTTGGCATTATCCTTGATTCCTCTCATTCTGTATAATATAAGTCCTGCCTATTCTATATGCAAAATATATTTAGAATTCAACAACTCCTTCCAACCACCATCATCCTAGGCCAAACCATCAGCATTTCTCTTAATTGGCCTTCCTGCTTTGACTCTTGTGTTCTCATAGGACGATCTGGCTCCAGCTGCTGCTACTCTAGAATGCTATCCATCACCACTGTCCTACTTTCTCACTTAAACCCAGTTGCACCAGTCCCTTGACTATCCTTAACTATACCAGGCACACTCCCATCTCTAGACTTTCACACTTACTGAGCTCTCTAGCTGAGACGCTGTCCCCAGTTTCAGTTGATCTCTTCTACTTGAATGGCTCCTATCTCACAGCTTCCCCTTTATTCCTTCCGCTAGTGTAACTGAGAGGCTCCCCACGTGGCACTATTGGTAAAGGACCCACATGCCAACGTGTAGACGTACGAGACATAGGTTTGATCCCTGGATCTGGAAGCTCCCCTGGAGGAGGGCACAGCAACCTATTCCAGTCTTCTTGCCTGGAGAATCCCATGGACAGAAGAGCCTGGCAGGCTGCTGTCCATAGGGTCACACAGAGCTGAAGCGACTTAGCACGCATGCATGTGGTGTAACTGAGATCAGATCGGTAGATAAGCTAAAGCTGGGCCTCTCTTTCCTTCCGAGATCAGGAGAGTGGAGAACCGTCTATCACAAGACTGAGGGCTCTGTCACTCTCAGTTCAGGTGTCCAAAGCCTGGAACACCACATTATGTGGTTTTGTCCTGAGGGGCTCTGAGACACAGCCCCAAAGGGGTGCATAAATTTATCAGAACTTTTTATCTCTTGCACTGATGTTGCTTATATTTTTTGAGCTCTGAAACTCAAGCTGGAGAGTCACTTATTTATATTCTGGTGATCATTATTTGTGATCAAACCTCATTTGACGTTTTGAACAGGGAGTATCTCAAACTATCTCAAAGCTAGGACTTCACTCTCATATCATCTCTCCTCTTTCTGCCACAGGCCATGATACAGAAGAGGTTCAGGCTAATAGTGAACATTTATGGAGCACTTCCTATGTGCTAATATGCAGGTCGTTCGCAAAAATGGCTGTGATAATTTCCCTCCTGTAAGTATTCCCCTTTGTGGTGTGAATTTGCAGCTCTTTCATCAAGTGATACAGTCAGTTTTCCAGTCATTGAATCTGGGCGTGGGGTTTGGAGTGGAGGGGGACCCTATGGCTTACTTTGACCAGATATAATGCAGCAGAAGTGACAGAGACAGTGCCGGGGCACACCTTGTCCTCACGAGACTTTGTACATTTCTGCTGTGTCTCTTGGAGCCCTGCCCAGCCTCCAGATGAAGAAGCCCAGGCTAGACTCTTGGAAGGTAAACCACCACATGGAGCAGCTGAGGCCATTCTGGACCAGCCAGCCCCAGCTGTCCTGGCAGCTGCTGGTAGATACTTGAGTAAACCTCACCAAGGCCAGCAACACAGCATAGTGAGTACTCATCCAAATTCTCATGCCATAGAATGCGTAGCAAATAAACGGTTGTTGCTCAAAGTCAAGGGTTGGCAAACCACAGCCTGCGGGCCAAATCTGGCCTGCCTCCTGCTTTTGTAAACACACTTTTACTGGAACACAGCCTCACTCGACTGTTTACGTACTGTCTAGAGCTGCTTTCTCATTACAGCAAGAAATGGCAGCCCACTCCAGTATTCTTGCCTGCAGAATCCCATGGACAGAGGAGCCTGGCAGGCTACAGTCCATGGGGTCGCTGTCGGACATGACTTAGCGATTAAAAAAGAGCTTCTTCCCATTAGGGCAACAGAGTTGGGTCATTGCAACAGAGCTGAAAATTCTCACTCTCTGTCCCTTTGCAGAACAACTTTGAAAACCCGGTTTCAGGCACTAAAGTCAGGTGTGGTTTATTCTATCCAGGAACTAAGTCGAGTGTGTTAAGTGATTATATTTGAATTTTCACTTTAACCCAGAGAGAGACTTTTTATGCCTATTTTACAGATGAGGAAACTGAGGCATAGTGAAGGAGAGTAACTGGTACATGGAGGAATCAGAGAACAGAAACACAGTCTGGCCTCACAGACTCACGACTTTGGCATACTGACTCAGTGTGGAAAAAAAAAAGGAAAATGTTGCCCAGTGGTATCCAACTCTTTGTGACCCCATTGTAGCCCACAGGCTCCTCTGTCTGTGGAATTCTCCATGCAAGAATACTGGAGTGGGTAGCTATTCCCTTCTCCAGGGGATCTTCCCAACCCAGGGATCAAACTCTGGTCTCTCAAATTCTTTACTATCTGAGCCATCTGTCCTGAAGCTGGAATCACTCTAGAATCAATCACTGGGGAGACTTGGAGGGTCATCAGAGATCATTTTTGAATGGGGTAAGGAGACCCTATCCTATCTCAGATCTAAGCTCTGGTCTTTGCTTGGCCCAGCATCCTCTGCAGTGGGCTGGGGGCCTTGGTAACAGGGACCCTCCCAGCCTGGGGAAGTAGCCTCGCCAGCTCACTCATTCCCCAAGAACAGGAGCACGTGGTCAGCACACTCCTGTGTCCCTGTTGGAACAGAAATCTCCCCTGACTTTCTCAGCATCTTTCCCACCCCCAACCATGCTGATACTATTCAATAACCCACACTGACTTTGGGAGGAGGGGAAAAAAATGTAATTGTTAAAGCCTAAATCCCTTTAAACGCTAAGATCAAAAGGAAAGTTTCCATCCAATGACATATAATTAAACATGCAGACGTGCCCAACTTTGATTCATGAATGCTTCTGCACTTCTAAATTGTTGCCAGGGAGATCAGGGCCTGAGAAAATTAAAACCATTATGCCTCAAAAGGAGACATGATTTTCACAGCTTTCTAGCGTGATTTCCTGTTGTGTGGAACTTTATGTTTTCCCATTTTCTCCTCCCCACCTCGGTGTTCAGGGCTGAATGGAAGCAGCTTTGCATCAACATCTTTGGGTTGAGAATTCCCGCAGGCCCAGCAGGATGTGAGCACGAAGCCAGATTGCAAGGCCCACCATTTCCCTACTGCTTGATGGTGGACCAGAGGGTAAGTTCCCCTCTTAGGCAAGAGTCCCTGAGGATGGCCTCAGATGCTTGGGCGATCAGATGATAGTGTGGTGAGGAAAGCCCTCAAACATATGGGGTGTATTTAGCAGAGTTCTCTAGAGAAACAGAACTAATAGGATCTATACCTGTGTCTATACCTATATTTATATCTGTACCTATATATGTGCGCTCAGTCACGTCTGACTCCTTTGCGACCCCATGAACTATATAGCCTGCCCAACTCCTCTGTCCATAGAATTTTCAAGGCAAGAATACTGGGAGTGGATTGCCATTTCCTCTTCCAGAGGATCTTCCCCACCCAGGGATCTGCATTGGCAGGCAGATTATTTACCAGTGAGCCACCTGGGAAGCCCCCATACCTATATCTAAATCTATATCTATATATTTAAATCATTATTATAAGAATTGGCTCATGCTATAACGGAGGCTCCCCGCCTGCAAGCCAGAGACCCAGAGGGAGGCTGGAGACGTAATTCAACCTGAGTGCAAGGGCTTAGGAACTAAGGAGGCAGACGATGAGGGTTCTAGTCTGGGTCCGAAGGTCTGAGAACCAGGAGTGCTGAGGGCGGACAACGCACAGCCCAGCCCCAGCAATCAGACAGGAAGGACCACATTTTCCCTTCTTTCACCTCTCTCTATTCAGGCCCTCCAAGGTTTGGCTGATGCTTGTCCCCATTGGGAAGGACAAACTGTGTCACTGAGTTCATCAATTCAGGGCCTAATGAGCGAGAGAATGACACCCAAGGAATGAGTGATAGCCTGGGGTGGACAAGAACATCTCCTGACCCATCACGCCTTGCTGTCCCAAATGGAGAACTTCCTGCAGATGGCAAACAGCATCTGACTCTTACCCTGCCCACAGTAAGGTGCAAACATCCCCATCTATCTACTGCTCTTCTCTTTCAGGGAAAAAAATCCCCAAACTATAGACCACTGTCTCGTGTGACAGATACCAAGGACTCTGCTGTCACATTGGAGGCTGGATGCTGTGGTTACATGTCTGTGTCAAGGAATAAGTCAAACAGTGGGAAGTCACCAAGACTGAAAGAACCCCAGGGGAGAAAGAACCTTCAAATGTCCTTTGTTTGCTCTGGGACTTTCAAATGTCCTTCAAAGAGGAAGTCATCTTACTCTGGTCAAAGCAGAGGAAGAGGCATTGAAGGTCCCAGTGATGGGACCCTGGTGGCTCAGGCTAGTGCAGCGGGAGGAAGGCAGGACTGAGTGACCCTTTATTTCTTGGTTCCGATGTGGACCCTCAGCCTCGGTTCTGTGACCAAGGGTCACCCAGCTCAGGTGTGGCTCAGGCAGGTGCCAGTGACCAGCAGACAGACAATACTCAGACTCAGAAGCCAGCAGGATCATGACTGTCACAGGTAGGCAGGGAGCAGAATCTAGTCCCCAGGGCGGGGAGGTTGGACCGTGCATAGCTGACCTCACCAAGAAGGCTGCCATCCAGGCTGAGCAAACATTCCTGGCAGGTGCCTGTAGGGCTGGATGGGGAAAAGCTGAGCTGGAAGTCCAGGTGGTCTGCTGAGATCCAGGATGCAATGGATGCCAGGGGCTCCCTCCGGTGCACCTCACACCTGGCTTAATCCCCCACCCCCGCCCCCACCCCCTGCAGCTCCCAGGGCTCAGCAGTGGAAATTCTGCCTGCTTTGCTCAGGATCACCTCGCAGACCATTCAAGGCTGAGCCTCTCAGGAGGGACCAGGGGCTCCAGGTGGCAAGGCTGAGACCTATCAGATTACACCATCCTCTACAGAAGTCCAAAGGTGGCTCAGATGGTAAAGCATCTGCCTGCAATGCAGGAGACCTAGGTTCTATCCCTGGGTCAGGAAGATCCCCTGGGGAAGGGAATGACAACCCACTCCAGTATCTTTGCCTGGAGAATTCCATGGACTGAAGAGCCTGGAGGGCTATAGTCCATGGGGTCACAAAGAGTCGGACACGACTAACACCGTCACTTTCTTTCTTTTGACAGAAGTCTGGGAAAATTGGGTTAGGGTTAGGTCAGCCTTCTAGCAGGGCGCATTTCTGCCAAACATGGGCAGTGAAGCCACGACACCAGTGCACGATGTTATCTTACAGGGGGTGGCGGTGGCTACCTTCCATCCAGGGCCTGCAGGATGAAATATGAAATCAACATGTTGCCAAATAATGATTTTGTTGTAGCGTTTTATTGATAACTAGAAAAGACTAGCTCACGGACTTTATTCGATCCGGCCGACTGCCCAACTCCCCACTTCCCACAGGTAATTACCTGCTCCTAATTGGGTCTGCAAGCAGCAGGTTTGTATTTAAAGGTAGGAGAACAGTGCACTTTGTATTTTTCCAGAGACCATGTGGATGGAAGCGTATCGTGCTCTGGGTAACTGTGGCTTAAAGAGCCAAGTCCTCACTTAAGCTGTGTGTCCTTGGAGAAAATATATCATTTCCCAGAGCCTATGTGTCGCCATTTACAAATGAAAAGGAATGATGTGACGTTCAAATGAAATTAGGGACACAAAAGACCCTCCCAGTGCCTGACACACATGGGATTTTCAGAGATTACTAATCTGTATCTTTCAGTGTAGAAAGAAGTGGTTCGCTCGAATTTATGGTTGGAGGCGGGGTGGGGGGGTGGAGAAGGATGGGCTTCCCAGGTGGTGCTAGTGGTAAAGAAAGTGCCTGCAATGCAGGAGACATAATGAGACATGGGTTTGACCCCCGGGTGGAAAAGAAAATGGCAACCCACTCCAGTATTCTTGCCTGGAGAATCCCACGGACAGAGGAGCCTGGTGGGCTACAGTCCATGGGATCGCAAAGAGTCGGACACGACTGAAGTGACTTAGCACGCACTGGGGGAAGGATGGGAAGAAGGGATAATTAGGGAGTTTGGGAGGGACATGTATACACTACTGAATTTAAAATGGATAACCAACAAGGACCTGGTATAGCACAGGGGACTCTGCTCAATGCTTTGTGGTAGCCTGGATGGGAGGGGAATTTGGGGGAAATTGGATTAATGTGTATGTACACTGAGTCCCTTTGCTGTCCACCTCAAACTATCACAACATTGGGCTATATCTCAATACAAAATTTAAAAAAATTTTTTTAAAGAATTTTTAAAAGAAAGAGGTGGTTCTCAATCTCTACCTCTTGCTGCTCTGGGGTGTGTGGTAATGTTTTCATGATTGTTATGACCTCTACACATAACACATACTAGCTTATTTTTGTCCTTATTGAATTTGTTACAATACTGCTTCTGTTCTATGATTTGTTTTTTTAGGCCCTGAGGAATGTGGGATCTTAGCTCCCCAACCAGGGATCGAACCTGCACCCCCTGCATTGGAAGGCAAAGTCTTAACTACTGGGCCGCCATGGACATCCCAATAATTAATAGCTTATTATGTCATATTGATTGCATTTGATTTTCAATATGGCTCTGTCAGATCACTGACATAGGGACCGTTATTCTCATTTTACAGATGGGGTAATTGAGGTCAGCAGAAGGGAAGTGACCTGTGAAAGGTCATCTCTCTTGACCAGATGAAATCGTCAGGGTTGGTTGCAGCTGAAACCATAGGGATATTGAGCCTTGGGGAAGGGGAAGTTGGAGGAAAGTTGGAAGGATGTCATGAAGGCAGAGTGCAGGTATAGTTCCCAGCCAGGCCTGGGGGAAGGTAAATAAAGATGAGCAAATTCTGCCCAGGTGCCCTAGGCAAACCTGGCAAACTCAAACGCCCAACTGGAAGTGGAGGCAGTTGCGGAGAGTGGCCACCATCTAACAGCCTGACAAGCTTCACAGAAGCAATAGGACCCATTTGTATATTGTTGATTTCATAGAAACTGCAGAGTTGGGGCAAAGATGGCGCAAGGTCTGAGGTCTGCTCTGTTTGAGTCCTTTTCATTCACCTGATACAGTCATGAATGTTTGCCCAAGGGCAGCGTACGGTGGAGGTTCCTGTGGGTGCCTGCTCCAACCCAGGGACTTCTGCAATCACCTCCTGCCTTCCTCTCTGGCTTCCGTGCTCTCCCATCCCATTTTACTGCTGGGTCTTAAACCCTGCTCTCTAGAGAGTTCTGACATGATGCTGAGGTGGGCTTAGAAGAAGGACGGCGTTGGTCACAACCTCAACATGAAGATGTGTTAGTTAACGTATTTCACTTCCCTACAAAAACTGCAGTGCCTCCAGGACAGGGTCTTGCCTCTCATCTTTGAATCCTCAGTTCCTGCATCTGTACGTGGTCGGTGCTCATTGAATGGGTGAATGAATGTATGAATGAATGAATCTGACACCTCACAAATCACTAGAATTTAAGGTTTGCAAGGACCACAAGGAACGTCATCTATGTTGCCTGTTGCTGAATTCCATGCCTGGTTGCTGTTGTTCAGTCTCCTAGTTGTGTCCAACTCTTTTCGACCCCATGGACTGCAGCATGCCAGGCCTCTCTGTCCCTCAACGTCTCCCAAAGTCTGTCCAAGTTCATGTCCATTGCATCGGTGGTGCCATCCAGCCATCTCATCCTCTGACACCCTCTTCTTCTTCCGCCCTCAGTCTTTCCCAGCATCTGGGACTCTACATGATGGGAATTCAATAAACATTGAGGAATGAATGAGTCCTCTCTATCTCAGCAGAACTGGCTTTTTCTCTTTCTTTCCACTGATTCCTGCAGTGTTGGAGCTGGGAGAGACTTTAGAGATAAATTGGTCCAAGTTCATTATTTCAGAGACCAGATAATGTGACCCAGTGAACATGTACACACTGCTGAGTTGGGACCAGAATTCGTGCATTCTGGCTCCCAATCTAGGGCTCACTACCTGGTCCATATAAAGCACATGAAAGTATGAAGCATTATGCCTGGCATGTGGTGAGCATCTAATCAGTAAATGTCAGGAACCACTGGTGGTACTCAGATGGAGAGAGGACTTGGCAACACTGCTTAGAACCTCTGTCATCAGAATTCCTCGGTTTGAATCCCAGCCTGGCTCTTACAAGCTGTGTGCCCTGGTGCCCATTATTCAGCCTTTCTGCGCCTCAACATCGCTATCCATAAGATGAAGTTGATAACGGGGTTGTTTCATTGGGTTTATGACAGATTCAAATGAGTTCATGTGGGTTTCTTCAGTGAATCAGTGGGTAAAGAAGCTGGCTGGAACGCAGGAGCTGCAGGAGATGCAGGTTCAATCCCTGGGTCGGGAAGATCCCCTGAAGGAGGAAACGGCAACCCACTCTAGTGTTCCTGCCTGGGAAATCCCATGAACAGAGGAGCCTGGAGGGGGGTTACAGTCCAAAAGTGTTGCAAAGAGTCAGACATGACTGAGCATGCATGCACAAAATGACTTCATGTACAGAAAGCACTTCCTGGAGGAGGGCAGGGCAACCCACTCCAGCATTCTTGCCTGGAGAATCTCCATGGACAGAGGAGCCTGGTGGGCTACAGTCCATGGGGTCGCAGAGTCGGACACGACTGAGAGACTACGCACACACACAGAATGCACTTAGAAGAGTTTCTGGCACATGGGAAGTGCTAAATAAAGATCCGTGATTCCACTCTTCTTATCTCATCTTAAAAACAGATTTAGGAGAGCAAGATTCTTCCTACCAAAAGCCTGGAGTTGAAGAGATGAATGCAGACGCTGAGACATGGGCGCTAACATCAGGCTTATTGGGCGGTAATCTTATTTGCTTATCCCCACTGCTCTCAAGCACAGCCCACCGCTACCAGAGCCCCGTGCTCCGCGGATGCGCCGGAGCCGAGCTCGCTGGGCGATGACTCCTCCATGCACGCTGTAAGTGGCTGCCAGCTACGAAATTACATTTGTATTGATCTAAAGAACGTTCTATTGATCAAACACAGGGAGAGAAACCTTTGAAACATAAACCCACGATGTTAACAATTTGTTGCCAGGAATAGGCATAGGCTGCTTTTATTTTCCTTGTTGGCCAGTTGACCTTCCCAGCGAAGCTTCCGGTTTAGGTAGGTGGTCTGGAGATCTACCTTCCATAAAGAGCTGATCAATGAGCAACTCTCAGGTCATCAGCTCCCTGAATACCTGCCTCTAAATACCTTTATCCCCCTTCCGTGCCCGGCTCTCCCTGGCACAGTCTTTCAGTCCCCTCTCCCTCCTTGAAGTCACTGGCTGAGTGGAAAGGCTCATCCTCCTCTGTGTTTCTGGATCATTCTGAGCAGTTGGGATGGTGGTGAAGGCACCAGATTGCCAGGATGCCAGGACCCTCCCTCACCCCCAACACGGAGCACTCACAGGCCGCTGCATCAGGTTTGGAGCACAGATTCATCTGAAGCCCCCGGCCCTCACGCTTCCCGTGTCTGCTTTTTTTTTTTTTTCCATTTATTTTTATTAGTTGGAGGCTAATTACTTTACAATATTGTAGTGGGTTTTGTCATACATTGACATGAATCAGCCATGGATTTACATGTGTTCCCCATCCCCATCCCCCCTCCCACCTCCCTCTCTACCCGATCCCTCTGGGTCTTCCCAGTGTACCAGCCCCGAGCACTTGTCTCATGCATCCAACCTGGGCTGGTGATCTGTTTCACCCTAGACAATATACATGTTTCGATGCTGTTCTCTCGAAACATCCCATCCTCGCCTTCTCCCACAGAGTCCAAAAGTCTGTTCTATACATCTGTGTCTCTTTTTCTGTTTTGCATATAGGGTTATCATTACCATCTTTTTAAATTCCATATATGTGTTAGTATACTGTATTGGTCTTTATCTTTCTGGCTTACTTCACTCTGTATAATGGGCTCCAGTTTCATCCATCTCATTAGAACTGATTCAAATGAATTCTTTTTAATGGCTGAGTAATATTCCATGGTGTATATGTACCACAGCTTCCTTATCCATTCATCTGCTGATGAGCATCTAGTTTGCTTCCATGTCCTGGCTATTATAAACAGAGCTGTGATGAACATTGGGGTGCACTTGTCTCTTTCAGATCTGGTTTCCTCGGTGTGTATGCCCAGCAGTGGGATTGCTGGGTCAACTAGTACAGCCGCTATGGAGAACAGTATGGAGATTTCTTAAAAAACTGGAAATAGAACTGCCATGTCTGCTTTTATCAAACTTAATTAAACTGAATTCACGCTGGACTTCCTTGGTGGTCCGGTGGTTAAGAATCTGACTTCCACTGCAGAAGGCTCAGATTCCATCTCTGGTTGGGAACTAAGATCTCACATGCCATGAAGCAACTAAACCTGCAGGCCACAATGACTGAGCCCATGCCCTGGAGTCCGTGGGACGCAAGAGAAGCCCATGGGCTGAAATGAAAGATCATGAGTGCCGCAACTAAGACCCAACACAGCCAAGGATAAATAAGTAAATATTAAAATAAAATACTAAGTTCACATTGGTGTGGGCTATTTTGGAGATTTAGAATCTCTGGGTGAAACATTTTCAGAAAGGAGGAGTTGCTCTGTAGCAATTTCCAGAATAACTCAGTTAATATATGCACCCAAACGGTTTGAATAGTCCTGTGTCTTACCTCATGGGAAGCCAAAGATTTGTTCCCAGTTCCTGCCCTCAGTGGGTTGACCATTTAGCCACATTAAATGGAGAAAGTCACACAAAGGAATAAATCACAGACGGCAACGCTTACTAGGAGTTTTAAGAACGGCCATGGGCACCTAGTGGCTCAGTGATAACCTGCCTGCCAACGCAGGAGATGCAGGAGACTCAGGTACAATCCGTGGGCTGGGAAGATCCCTTGGAGATGGAAGTGACAATGTACTCCAATATTCTTGCCTGGAGAATCTCATGGACAGAGGAGCCTGCTGGGCTACAATCCATGAGGTCTCAGAAGTCTCAAGTAAACAACAACACAATAAGAGTGGCACAAGAATTTAATGGGAAAAGAATAGTTTCTTCAATTGATGTTGCTAAGACAGGTGGAAAACTACATGCCATAGAATGAAGTCAGACCCTTACTGCACACCGTATACAAAAAATTACCTCAAACTGGAACAAAGACCTATGTGTAAGAGCTGACACTATAAAATTCTTAGAAGAAAACATAAGCACAAATCTTTATAACCTTGGATGAGGCAATGGTTTCTTAGATATGATACCTAAAGCGCAGCAACCAAAGGAAATAAGAACTCTTGTACTTCAGTAGATACCAAGAGAAGGGAAGAAAATGTATTCAAATAATATATCTGATATAAAGTCTGATATAAAGAAGATATGGAGGACTCTTGCAACTCAAAAATAGAAATACAACTTAATGTGCAAGTGGGTAAAGGGTTTCAATAGACATTACTTCCAAGAAGACAGGCAAGTGGCCAATAGATGCATGATGAGATGCTCAACATCACCGGTCATTAGGAAGATGCAAATTCAAACCACAGTGAGGCCCCACTCCACATTCACTAGGATGGCTGTCTTCAAAAGACAAATGCGTGTTGGAAAGGATATGGGAGAACTGGAATCCACATACATTGCTGATGGGAATGTAAAATGGTGCAGCCACTTGGGGAGGGGGGAATGTTTGGCAATTTCTCAAAACGTTCAACATGGAGTTACCTTATAACATGGCCATTCTGCTTTTAGATATATGCACCCAGCACCGATCTAGGTTCACACAAGCACATGCCACAGCAATGTTTATATCACCATCACTCCTCATGTAGGTTAGAAACAAGACGAAAACCCCTATCAACTGATGAAGGGATAAACAGAATATGGCATATTCATACAATGGGGTATTATTTAGTCATAAGAATGAATGACGTTCTGATACTTACTAAAGGATAAATGAACCTTGCAAACATTATGTTAAATGAAACAAGCTAGACATACAGGCTGCATATTATATGATTTCATGATCCCGTTGGCACAAGACGTAGAGAAGAGGTGAATCCCTAGAGACAGGAAGTAGATTAGTGGTGCCAAGAGCTGGGGGAAGGGGAGAGGGAGCAACTGCCCACTGAGAATGGCATTTCCTTTTGGGGTGATGCATAAAAGGGTGACTTTTACAGAAAGTGAGTTAGATCTCAAATTTTACAAATGAGTGGCTCAGGCCCAGGGTGCTTTGGGGTGGTCAGATGAAGGAGGGAGCCATTAGGGCAGGACACCGCTGGGGTGAGGGGTCCACTCCCGTGGGAGTTCACCCTGGGGGCAGCAGACCCCAGAGATGACCCTTGTGACCCCGTGTATGAGGAAGCCATCACACTTGGCAAGCACAGGACTTGCAGTCCAGGCGGCCAAGTCCTCTTGGCTGTTTACAAGGGAACTTACTTTTTGGTTTTGAGTCCCCATTCCTCTTGGAGAACAGAGGCGGAAAGTGTTGACAAGTCCGGAAATTGGAAATGTAAATGAAAAAAGGAGCTCCCTGGGAAAGTCTGGACGCACAGCCTCCCCAGTTTAATCACTTTGGTGTGCAGAGGCTCCCAGCTCAGGGACTTAGAAGCATAACCTGCTGGAAGGGTTTGCTATCCGTTTCTCAGACCAGGCAAGCCACTGTGGGCATCGGGCCAGAAGGGCTGTGACCTCCACATGCCAAGGGTACTGTCTACAAACCTCTATCAAGGCACATAGTACATTGTTTTCTAAATGCCTGTCGCCTGACAGTATCTCCTCACCATACTTCATTCCCGGAAGGCGGGGGCCATGTGTATCTCTTCTGCATCATCCGCCTACCACCTGCCACAGAGTAGGTATTAAGTGATGGATGGATTGTTGTCTAATAGTAGACAGGCATCATGGTTTAGAGCAAAGAGCGCTGAAGTGGAGTCCGGGGGCTGGACTTGGGGTCCCCATCTTTCAGGACATTATTTTTGTAACCAGGGACAAGCCTTTCAGGCCTCAGCTTCCTTTGTGAAGGAGATGCAAGTTGGAGGCATGCCTCTGGGGCTGATGCCTACACACCTGCATGCGTGTATGCTCGGTCGCTTCAGTCATGTGACCTCATGACTCTTTGTGACCTCATGGACCATAGCCCACCAGGCTCCTCTGTCTGGGATTCTCCTCTATCTGGGATTCTCCAGGCAAGAAGACTGGAGTGGGTTGCTGTGCCTTCCTCCAACGGATCTTCCCAAACACAGGGATCGAACCAGCATCTCCTGCATGGCAGGCAGATTCTTTACCCCTCAGCCACCAGTGAAGCCCCTCCTCCCTACCTAAGAGAAGATAAAGAGCTTTCTACTAGGTATCTCAGCAAAGACACCACCAACTGAGGGCTGGGTCTCCACCCTGAGGCTGGCTCTTCACCACCCACATTCAGAATTCTTCCTCTTGAACACTGAAAGGAAGGTGGTACCCAAAAGCCCAGGAGCTGGGTCAAGAAGTCTGGCGGCTCCCAGGGCGATGGCTTCACACTCCAGTAAATTCACCAAATGCAATGTAATTTTCCTTCCTCTTAACTATCAGGAGCGAGGCAGGAGAGCCCCTCTCTCCCGCCTCCTCCTCCTTCCTTAGTCATGACTCATTAATTGCCACCAGCGAATGAGTTTTATTCTAATTTTCATGAACTAATTCAGAGATGTTTTCAGCGAAAGAGCAGAATATAGGTTTTTGGCTTAGCTAATGAAATATCTAATGAATTGGCATTAGTGACAATTACAGAAGACATCTAGAAGAAAAGAGCCAATGGCAACCCTCCGCTGAGGCCACTCACAAGTGGCTCCTTAAAGCGAAAAAGCGTGACCTGAGTGCCCATCTTCTTGATTGACAAAGCTGTTCTGGAGGGTCGGGCACCAAGAAGTGCATTTGAAGAAAATGCATTCGTCTTTCTCCTTAATACTCTGGTTCTGCCTTCAGACCACCAGCATGATGTGAAAGTGGGCCTTTCAAGCGTAAAAATTACCTCCTGAAAATAGGATCAACGCATAAACTTGCAGGTAAGTGAGATGCTAACAAAATAAAAATTCTGGACCTTAGAATAGTTATTCATCAGACAGCACAGGCTCCTTCCCTAACTGGATGGGAATCTAAGGCAAAGGATCCTAGAAAGCCAGAGAATGTGTAAAATATAGCCTCAGGGATTTCCATGGTCATTCAGTGGCTAAGAATCTGCCTGCCAATGCAGGAGACACAGGCTTGATCCCTGATCCGGGAAGATCCTACACGCTGTGGACCAACTAAGGCCATGCACCACCACTATTGAGCCCATGCTCTGGAGCCTGGAAACCTCAACTTCTGAGCCCACTTGTTGTAATTACTGAAGCCCGTACACTCCAGAGCCCGTGCTCCGCAGCAAGAGAAAGCCGCCACAGTGAGAAGCCCTCACACCACAACCAGATTAGACCATGCTGACTGCAACTTACAGAAAGCCTGCCTGCAGCAACGAAGACCCAGCGCAGCCAAAAATAAAAGGCAGACTCAGAATTCTTGCTCAGCCCCCATGCAGTGGAGTCTGTGACTCTGTGGGACTCTTGTATGGCCCCTATATTCTCCCATCCTTGTCTCACAGAGTGAAGCTGGCAAATCTGGAAAGAAAAAAGTCTTTAAAATCTCAGAGCTTAATCATTTGGCATTGATTGGTTTTTACGATCTCTGTTGTAGTGCAAGCCAGCTGGTCCAAAGAGAATCTAAAGCAGCAAGTCTAAGCAAGTCAAGACATAGACTTCAGGAGCGGAAAGAATGGTCCCCAAATTAGCTGAGTGCACTACAGAACCCCTCCTGTTCTTTAGTCGCTCAGTCATGTCTGACTGTTTGTGACCCCATGGACTGTAGCCTGCCAGGCTCCTCTGTCTGTGGGGTTTTCCAGGCAAGAATACTTGAGTGGGTTGCCATTTCCTTCTCCAGGGATCGAATCTGTCTCCTGCTCGGCAGGCAGATTCTTTCCCACTGAGCCACCTAGGAAGCCCTAGAACCTCTTGTACCTGGTTCATTATCCCAAAGTCACGGGCTAGGAGGAGCATCCTCCATACACCCCTTTCCCCGACCCAGTTAAATGCAATCATCACATTTGGATAGAGGAGTTGGGTTTGTTTTGTCTTTGGCCATGCCACTCACAAGTACGATCTTAGTTCCCCAGCCAGGGATCGAACCCGTGCTCCCTGCAGTGGAAGTTCAGAGTCTTCACCATTGTACTACCAGGGAAGTCCCAGGAGTTGGGTATTTGGTCTGTGTTTTCTTCTTTATTCTTTCTCCTCCACCTAATTTACCTTGACTTGGATGTCAAGTCATCTTGACTGACTTCCTTGGGTCTTTCTCTGGCTCTGTTACTGGGCATTCTTCCATGTTGGAAGCTGAAAAATGCTCCCTTTCATCTCCTGCGTGCAGCTCTATCTTTGTCTTATGCAGTGTCTGCTCTGGGCCAGTTCTTCTCGGGAGTTTGACAGCTTTATGCACCAGCTAATGTTTCTCACGTAACCTTGGGCGCTTTTTCATGGTCAGAGGGGAGCTCTCTTGAATTTAAGAGGTCAAGATGGTGGAGTGAGCAATCTAGTACAAGGGTGAAAATAAAAATGATGACTCCCTTGGGGAAGCCATCATACATTTTCCATCCCAGGGGACCATGGCAGTGAGGAGTGACTAGCTGTATTGTATATACATCTGTGTTGCTTAGCCTAGCACTTGGTAGATGCTGTTGGGGCTAGAAATGTGTGTGAAATGAATACTATGGATGATTGAATGGATTTTAGACTGCCTTCTTTATGAAAGTTGGAAAAAGACAATCATCAAAATTGAGATCTCAGTTCCCAGAGGAAAAATTAGAGTGTGCCGTACAAGATCAAATATAGGCTTGATACTGTGACATTCAGCCATTCTGTGCAAGAAAGGAGCTGATTGCCATCGCAAATGCCATCATGTTTACCCTAAGCACATACCCAAACCTAGCCTACAGAATACTCCTTGTCCTCTCGAAGGTACACTTCCCTTTTTTTTTATACAAAAAATGTTGTGGACCATTTTTAAAGTCTTTATTGAATTTGTTACAATATTGCTTCTGATTATGTTTTGGGTTTTTTGGCTCAGAGGTATGTGAGATCTTAGCTCCCCAATGAGGAATCAAACCACACTCCTTACATTGGAAGGCAAACTCTCCAACCGCTGGGCCACCAGAGAAGTCCTGGTACACTTTATTTTAAAGAAGCAGAACAGGCATTGGAAAACACATGCCGTTGGGAACTGCCAGCAGCTGAGAGTAACTCGGGGTCCGGGACCTGGAGGTAGGAGGCAGTGTGTCAGGCATCCTGACTCCAGCATGAAGTCTGACCAAACCGTGGAGCAGCCCGAGGCAGCTCTGAGTGTGTGCACAGCCAAGCTAAGCAGAAGAGGAGGAAGCCTGGGAGATGAGGGCACAGAAACAGAAATTCCTCCTTCCACTTAGGAACAGGCAGGGACAGGGGCGAGACACCCTGCAGCTCTGGACCAGACACGGATGCTATCTCAGTGAAAGGCACAGACTAGTGCAGTAGACAGACAAAGAGCACTGGCTGCAAAATCAAATATGATTCTCAGCTGAACAGATGTATGATCTATTCATGGAACTTCTTTGAGTCTCTTGTCCCTTGTCTGTAAAATGGGGATTATAATAGCTTGTAGCCCATGGGATTATAGGCAGGAATAAATTAGATACTTGGAACATTCACTGTGCCAGGAAGTACTCAGCACTTGGCAGATACAGAACAAGACAGACGAATCTCTGCTCTTTGGCAATTTTTTATTTCTAGTGGGCTCTTTAGCCTCTTGATGAAAGTGAAAGAGGAGAGTGAAAAAGCTGCCTTAAAACTCAACATTCAAAAAATGAAGATCATGGCATCTGGTCCCATCACTTTATGGCATATAGTTGGGGAAACAATGGAAACAGTAAAAGACTTAATTTTCTTGAGCTCCAAAATCACTGCAGATGGTGACTGCAGCCATGAAATTAAAAGATGCTTGCTCCTTGGAAGAAAAGCTATGACCAGCCTAGACAGCATATTAAAAAGCAGAGACATTACTTCGCCAACAAAGGTCCATCTAGTCAAAGCTACGGTTTTTCCAGTAGTCATGTATGGAAGTGAGAGTTGGACTATAAAGAAAGCTGAGTGCTGAAGAATTGATGCTTTTGAACTGTGCTGTTGGAGAAGACTCTTGAGAGTCCCTTGGACTGCAAGGAGATCCAACCAGTCCATCCTAAAGGAGATCCGTTCATTGGAAGGACTGATGCTGAAGCTGAAGCTCCAATACTTTGGCCACCTGATGTGAAGAACTGACTCATTAGAAAAGACCCTGATGCTGGGAAAGATTGAAGGCAGGAGGAGAAGGGGATGGTGGAGGATGAGATGGTTGGACGGCATCACTGACTCAATGGACATGAGTTTGAGCAAGCTCCGGGAGTTGGTGATGGACAGGGAGGCCTGGTGTGCTGCAGTCCATGGGGTCACAAGGAGTTGGACACGACTGAGGGACTGAACTGTGTGAATGGTGTATTCCAATGGGGGGGCTGCACTTATGCAAAGAACAGGATAGCTTCAGGTTAAGACGCACGCTATGATGGAAGGAACACTGTAATGGGGCGGTGACTCCTGACTCGGGATTGGGAGGAAGAGCCTATGTCAGAAAGGAAAAGGCTTCTTTGAGCATGTGACCAATGACTTGTCACCTGCATGACAAAGAGGAGTCCCCCAGGGGAACCACCAAGATGGAGCAGGCACTGGACTAGATCAGAGTTTGGTGTGATCAGTGAGTGCCCAGGACAGGGAGGCGGAAGCTTTCATCAGGTTTATGTTTTTAAAAGATCACTCTAGATAGTAAACTTATGCATATAAGAAGCTCATGCCATATGTTCAGTGCATTTATCATGGAGACTGTAGAAATGTTTGTAAGAAATGCTTGTAAGCAGTGTTAGACACATAACCTGTGTTACAAGAGCCTTTTTTTAAAAAGATTTTCTTTTTCACGTGGACCATTTGTAAAGTCTTTATTGGATTTGTCACAACATTGCTTCTGTTTCATGTTTTGGCTTTTTTGGCCATGAGGCATGTGGGATCTCAGGTCCCCGACCACATGCCCTGCATTGGAAGGTGAAGTCCCAACTATTAGACCACCAGGGAAGTCCCTATAAGAGGCTTCTTAAGGAGTGATTAGTACTTCCTAGAGACAGTAATCCAAGGATAATGAAGATAGAGACCTGCCTCTAGCAGTTCAGAGTCTAGGAAAGATGAATCAATAGCTCGTTATGGTGTATGGCAGTTAAGACCTAGAATGGATGGATGTGTGAGTGCTGGGCACATCAACAGTGCCATGCTGGAATAAGGTGCAAAGGACCCAGCTGGAAGGAAAAACAGAAAGTTAGTTCCAGCTGGAAGGAAAACAGCATGATGGTTTGTGGCATAAGTGCAAAGTGGGAGGTGGAGCTAAGGGAGGCAGGGACCCAGGCAGAGCTCAGGTCATCAGGGGTTTGTGAACCCAGAGAATGAGCAGAGCTGTGTCACACAGGTGATGGGGAATCACTGGAGGGTTTTTGACAAGTGGGTACCTCACCAGGGTCTGTTGCTTGGGAAGATTCATAGGGCTGGAGGGTAATTTGGAGAAGGGGAGAGTGACCCTGCAGGTTAGGAGTTCCTGACTGTTGATGGCTCTGATGACAGGGAGGAGGTGAGGGCTGGACCAGGGTGGTGGACAAGAGGTGGAAAGCAGGCAATGGCTTTAGTAAAATGTTGGAGGCAAAATATCAGCAGGAGTTTAGGAATTCAGCAGTCCAGGGGTTAGGGCTCAGTACTTCACTGCTGAGGGCCGACGTTCAATCCCTGGTTGCAGAACGAAAATCCCTCAGGCTGCATGGCGTAGTCAAAAAAAAAAACCAAAAACCCAAATCAGCAAGATCTGACTCAGAGTAAACATGCCATAGAATGTTTTAAATTAAATTGATAAGATTGGAAGGTTAGAGTGCCATTAACATCCTCTGTCTGGGGCAGTGGTATAAGAGTAAGAGGTCAGGTGCTAAGCAAATGCTCAATAAATGATTATCTTTTTATCATAATTATTATCAGATTCAGAGTCACAGGCTATCCAGGAAAACTCCCTCCAGGAGACAAGGAAGATGAGAAACTAGTCCTGGCCTCAGGGGCCCTGGGATTGCAGGGCAGGATGGTAGGCTGAGAGCTGGGGGTCAGTGCAGGATACAGGAGGGGGCACCGGCCTGTCACAGACTCCCTCAGTGCACCCCGGAAACTGTTACTGGCTCTCATTCCTTCACACATTTATCAGAGTTTCCACTCATCACCAGTAGGGTGGTGGTGGTGGTGGTTTAGTTGCTTATTCGTGTCCAACTCTTGTGACCCCATCGACTGTAGCCTGCCAGGCTCCTCTGTCCATACTAGGCAAGAATACTGGAGTGGGTTGCCATTTCCTTCTCCAGGGGATCTTCCCGACACAGGGATCAAAACCCAGGTCTCCTGCATTGCAGGCAGACCCTTTACCTACTGAGCTACAATCTTAAACTTCTACCATTAAAAAGTACACTTCGCCCCCTTTTTAGGATTATTCTCTTAAGATAGAATCCCAGAAATGCTGTTACTTTGTTAAAGGCCTTGCATATCTTGAGGTTTATGTTTTAGGTCTTTACCATTCAGATTGTTTCCTTCATTTATAAATATATTCTCTTTTCGGCCCAGCCGATATTTAAAAAGCATTTACACATGGAACTTGCTCTCTTTCTGCTCTTAGAAATCTGAACTTCCACAGCACAAGCCTGCACGAGCCTGGCAGATGATGGTGGAGATTCAAGGCCAGGTCAGCCCTGTCGCTCCAGCCAACAGCCAGTCAATCACCAGGAGTAGAATCTAAGCAAAAGATGCACACGTCAGCCCAGTGATGTCCAGTATAAATTGCCACTTCATAGGATTGTGAGCTACGTACACGAGCTAGGCTTTGGGGTGGTCTGCTCTATGGCAACCTTACCAGATATATCCCCTCAGTTCTAGATGGGCTCATGTGACCAGTTTTGAGCAACAGAATGTGGATAAAAGTGATGTATGCATCACCTCCAGGGCTGGCCCCTAAAATCTTCTGTGAGACTGTTGACTTGCTTTCTTCTGGCCCATGGTTCAAGAGAGCAGAAGGCTGGAAGGAGGTTTGAGGCGACGTGGTCAATCAAAACAGAAAGAGTACAAGTCAAGATGCACTCCTTAGAGGACAGCTGTCCAGACAGCCACCCAGCCAGGAAGACCCTGGCTGACTTTGCGTGAATGAACTGGTCAAGTGCTTGGTGAGTTTTTAACGCTGAGTCACTGAGACAGTGTGTGAGTGCGTGCGCGCGCGCACGTGTGTGTGTGTGTGTGTGTGTGTGTGTGTGTGTGTGTGTGTGTGAGACAGAGAGAAAGAGAACAACTAGCATTAAAGTTTGGTTACTGCACCTAATACTTGGTGCTCTAAAGAATTGATGCTTTCAAACTCTGGTGCTAGAGAAGACTCTTAAGAGTCCCTTGGACAGCAAGGAGATCAAACCAGTTCATTCTAAAGGAAATTCAACCCTGAATATTTATTGGAAGGACTAAACCTGAAACTCCAAACCTGAAATGCCACCTGATGCAAACAGCTGACTCTTTGGAAAAGATCCTGATGCTGGGAAAGATTGAGTGCAGGAGGAGAAGGGGGAGACAAAGGATGAGATGATTAAATGGCATGACCAATTCAACTGGACATGAACTTGGGCAAACTCCTGGGAGACAGTGAGGGGCAGGGAGGCCTGGAGTGCTGCAGTCCATGGGGTTGCAAGGAGCTGGACAAGACCCGGCAACCGAATAACAACCATGCTTAACCTACTATATCAAGTCATAGTTTAGGTAGTGGAGAATGATCTATGTTGAGAAAGGATGAATTAAGGATAGAATATAAGCAAATTTTTATCCTGGCTAAGGTGTTTATTTACTGTGTGTTATGCAATGAAGGGCCAATTAGCCATTTTTTAGCAGAAGAATAACAAGGTGAACTGAGACAGTCAAATGCTTTCTCTCTCTCTCCCCACGCTTTGCTACCTAACATGCTGTGAGCACTGTTGATGTTTAGGAAACAACTGTTTAAAGCAAGGATGGAAAGAGCCATGTGGAATGACATTACCAATATCTTCATAGTTCTTCTATTTTAGCAGTGCCACAATTATCATTTGTTCTTAATTATATCCACTGCTTTGAGTGGTGGTGTCAGAAGTTCTTACCTGAATTTAGTTCAATATCTGTAGCTCTGTGTTACTCTCTTTTAACACTCTCCAGGGGAGGCACTGGTTCTTTGCTCCTCTTCCTCGGGAAAGACTCCTTGAAGTCACTCCAGACTGTGAACTGTATCTTTATTGATTTCTGGAGGATTCAATCCACAGAAAGCCTGCTTAAGCCTGATGTGAAGTTTGTATGTTCTCTCCTTTCTTCCAGAACAGGGACACTTTGCCTTTTAAGGACAACATTAAAATTTAAGGTTCAGAGGAGGCCTGCAAAATGACAAAACCTTTGCCTTCTCTTGCTTCTTTCCCTTCCTATAACTTTCTATGCCTAATTCATCACATTCAATGAGGAATAGTTATGGTACCCTCCCAACAACTCTCCAAATTCTTTGTACTCAACTTCCTTTGTCCCGTCTTCATGGTTTTTCAGACTTGCTGGAATAATGAACTCCAGACTGTTTACAGTGTATTTTTTATATTACTGAGTTAAAGGTATTCAGGATAAACATACTCTTTTCTTTTCTTTTAAATTTTTAATTAGAGGATAATTACTTTACTATATTGTGATGGTTTTTGCCACACACCAATGTGAATCAGCCATAGGTATATATAATATGTCCCCTGCCTCTTGAATCCCCCTCCCACATGCCTCCCCACCGACCCATCTAGGTAGTCACAGAGCACCAGCTTTGCGTTCACCGTGTCATACATCAAACTCCCACCAGCTATCTATGTTACATACGGTAATGTATATGTTTCAATGCTGTTCTCTCAAATCATCCCACCCTCTCCTTCCCACACTGTGTCCAAAAGTCTGTTCTTTATGTCTGTGTCTCCTTTGATGCCCTGCAAGTGGGATTGTCAGTACTGTCTTTCTATATTCCACATATATGCGTTAACTTCATAGATGTCATCTATGACCAAGAAATGAGTAGACTGATCTTTCATTGGCACTCTAGCTCTCCTATTCAAGGTTTGTCAACTTAACCAACCAATGGTTGCCAACTTTATTAAGGGTGCTAATGAATTAAGAAATATCATCAGAAAACAATAATTAACCTTGAGTTTAAAAGTATTAGGGCTTCCCCAGTGGATCAGCGGTAAAGAATCCGTCTGCAATGCAGAACCTGCAGGATCGATCCCTGGGTCAGGAAGATCCCCTGGAGGAGGACATGGCAACCCACTCCAGTATTCTTGCCTGGAGAATCCCACGGACAGAGGAAACTGGTGGGCTATAGTCCATAGGGTTGCAAAGACTGAAGCGACTTAGCACTCATGAAAGTATTAACCAGAAGCAGTCAATCAGTTTCCCAAGCTTTGTAAACACTTAGAATGTATTAACTGTCCCCTAAAGGAGTAATTAAAGAATTTAGCTGTTCTGTTTCAAACACAAGGAAGCAAGGGTCAATCAAACACAACAGTCTGGTGACTGCCAACAAACATGAACCAAATGGTCGATGTGGGACACTGTGACCACAGACCTGGATGCTCCCTGCTAGTTGAGTCTGTAACTTTTCTCTGAAAGACAAATCAGGGAATAACACCACCTGCCACACATTGCCTGATCATTGCCTGTTTGGGTTTATTCTTTGATATTTTACCTGTATTGCAATAACAATAATAGTAAGAATTGATGAGGCATCTTGCAAAATTGTTTTCCAGACAGGTGTTAAATGTGTGTGCTATTATCAGAAGTGGTCAGGACTGTGTTGTATCATGTTTTACACAGCTATATTGGGGAAGAATCTGCCTGCGTGCAGGAGGCGCAAGAGATGTAGATTCGATCCCTGGGTTGGGAAGATTCCCTGGAGAAGGAAATGGCAACCCACTCCAGTGTTCTTGCCTGAAAAAATCCTATGGACAGAGGAACCTGGAAGGCTACAGTTCAAAAGGTCACAAAGAGTTGGAAACGACTGAGTACACAGGTGAACAGATTGATGAATAACTGACATATAACAAACAGCACACATTTAAGCATATGACGTGATGACTTTGATATATGCATACACCCAGGAAACTATCACCACCATTGACATGATGGACATCTCTGTCACCCCTAAAATTTCCTATGTCTCTTTGTATGTCTTCATTTCTAAACTCTGACCACTTGGCAGGCAACCACTGATCTTTCTGTCACTATAGATGAGTGTGGATTTTTAAGAATTTTCAATAAATGAAAGCATACAGTATCATCCATTTGGTATAATTCTTTTGAGATTCATGTACTTTATGGAGGTACCAAGAGTCCATTGCCTTTTACTCCTGAGTAGTATTCCATTATGTGAATACATCACAGCTTGCATATCTATTCACCTGCTGTTGGACATTTGGGTTGATTCAAGTTTTTGGCTATTATGAATAAAGCTGTTATGAATATCTGCATACAAATCTTTGTGTGGACATATGGTTTTATTTCTCTTGGATAAATAGCTATGGATCATATCACAGGAGTACTTTTAATTTTTTAGGAAACTGCCAAAATGCTTTCCAAAGTGGTTTTGCCATTTAACATTCTAAGCAGAAGTTTATGAGAATTTCAGAATCTCTTGAAATTAAATTCAAAATATTATGTTTATTTATAAGTACTCATTTCTCTAGGGAAAGGGTCCGTAGCCTAAATATTTGCAGCCGACATATTTCCAATATGATGTTTTCATTTTATTTTTTATCTCTTGCCATTGTGTAATAAGTATCCATTTGGTTCTAATTTTTTTTTTATAAAAGCAGTTATTTATTTCTAGTTTTTTCCCCTTCATTAAATAAATCTATTTCATGGAAAAAGTTTTCCTATTGTCCTCATATTTTTTATTCTCAGTTGTCATGATGCAGAATTCTTTCAAACGCCTCACTTATATTTTCTTTTTTGGTGTTCACTGTAGCTTAACTTTTATTTTTGCTATTCTAAATTTTTTTTGAGCCTACCTTGAAAACCTATCCCCCACTATTTGGACTGATCCTAGATCTAGGTCAGCTTCTCTCAGGACAAAGGCAAGTCTGAATGAAAGAAAAGCTCCAAATTCCTAAGTTTGTGGTCTGGGCAGTTGAGTACATTTCTACTTATTAGAACAAGAAAAACTGAAAGAGTCAGCTACTGAGCTGAGGGAACAGAAGAGGTCTTCCCTGAATTTGGGGAGAATAGCAACTTTTGCTAGTTGCTGATAAATATTTTTTGTTGTTTCCTAACAATGGATGGACAGGGGTCAAGGGCAATCAAAAGAGGGATATTTAGTATTATTCCATAGGACTTTCAACATTTTTTCATAATGAGCAAGTGTGAAAGACCTAGTCTGACAATATAGGTAGCCAGTGGTTGTATTATTTGGTATTTGGTACATTAATATGTATTATATAATATATCCTATTATTATTTAGTATAATTATAAAATATAATTTTTTGTATATTTGAATAAAGTGGCTGAAATAGCTCACTTGGAGAGTGCTAGACTGAAGGTCCCTGATTCAATCCCGGGCTTTGGCAAGCTAATCTTTTGGGCTTCTCTGGTGGCTCAGTGCTAAAGAATCCACCTGCTATACAGGAGACTTGGGTTCAATCCCTGGGTCGGAAGATTCCCTGGAGGAGGAAATAGCAACCCAGTCCAGTAGTAGTCTTGCCTGGGAAATCCCATGGACAAAGGAGTCTAGAGGGCTACAATCCATGGGGCCTCAAAGAGTTGGGCATGACAGCGACTTAGCATGCATGCATATTTTTTTTCATGCATATTTGATTATATTATTTGGTATGTGTATCTACCAAACTGATCCCAGTAAAAGTAGTTCTTATTCTGATCCAACAGCAATCTCACTCTGGATGTATGTGGCATCCAAAACTTGGATAGGGTTGCTAAACTAAGTACGATGTACATTAGGTCAGGAAATTGTTTCTCCTGAAGACTTGAGGCCTTCTTCAAAGGTCTGTGGAGGAACCATTGAGATCAGTTAACTGTGGCACTGCTGTTTTGCCATCTGGGAAAAGATTTGGACATTATCAACTAATCACAAATATACTCAGACCCTATAAACCAGCAGTTCCACTCCTAGGCAACTCACACATGTATGTATGTTCAATAGAAATGTGTTTGCGTGCACCAGAGATGTATATAGGATTATTCATAGTTGCAATTTGGGTTGTAGCCCTAAACCGTAAGCAATTCCAATGTCTATCAATATTTGAGTAAATACACCAGTCAATATTAAAGGAAATCAATCCTGAATACTCACTGGGAGGACTGTTGATGAAGCTGAAGTTCCCATACTTTGGCCACCTGATGTGAAGAGCCAACTTGCTGGAAAAGACAATCCATTGAAAAAGACAGCGATGCTGGAAAAGACTGAGGGGAGGAGGAACAGGGGGTGACAGAGGATGAGATGGTTGGACAGTATCACTGACTCAGTAGACAGGAGTTTGAGCTAACTCCAGGAGATAGTGAAGGACAGGGAAGTCTAGTGTGCTGCCGTTCATGGGGTCGCAAAGAGTGGACACTATGAGGCAACTGAACAATGACAACCACCACAGAGTAGTCATAATGGAATTCCACACAGTAATGAAGATAAATAGTGTGCTGCGACCTGCGACAACATGAATGCATCTTATAAATATCATGTTGGGACAAAACGGAGAAAAGTCTCCTGGGGACAAAAGGATGTACACATTTCTTCTCCAGCTGGTTGCCTGGAGGGGTGGATGTCAGGTGAGTGGATTATATCTCAGTGTTCAGTCTCTGCGGACAAGAGGCATGGGGAGAGTGGACCTACTTCCAGCCACAACAGCCATTGGCCCCAGTAGGAGAGGAAATGGACTAAAGATGAGGCACGTGGAGGACCAGGTGAATATGGTGTGAAATCAAACTAGCATCCCCAAAGGCAGTCTGAGATGCAGCCTGAGATGGAGATTGGGGAGCACTCAGAACTAAGCAGCAAAAGTGGGGGAGTCGGAGGTGATTAACCAGGGGGATGGATGTCAGCATGAATAAGAGCCAGGAAGACCGAGAAATGACGGCTGTGGTCAGTGCGTGATCTGTCCAGACCAACTGCCATGGACAGGGACTTATTGTTTTAATCTTTCTTTTAGTAAGATTTTAAGTGTAGATTTTACAGGGAAAATTACAGAAATCAAAACTATGTCACAACTATTTGTGAACATGCAAAATCCTCCCACATGTGATCCATCATCCAGCGACCAACCTCTATCCCCATTTTCCTCCAGGAAAGTAACTGATCCCAGGTGAAGATACTGAATATCTTGACAAGTCTCTTGCTTTTCTTTATAGTGTTGTTGCTGAAAGCATGTGTACTCATACATAATAGATTTGTTTGCCTGTTTCTTGAGCATTGGTAAACCTCTTGATGAAAGTGAAAGTGGAGGGTGGAAAAGCTGGCTTAAAACTCAGCATTCAAAAAATGAAGATCATGGCATCTGGTCCCATCACTTCACAGCAAATAGATGGGGAAACAATGGAAACATATTATCTTTGGCTCCAAAATCACTGCAGATGGTGACTGCAGCCATGAAATTAAAAGATGCTTGCTCCTTGGAAGCAAAGCTAGGACCAACCTTTAAAAAGCAGAGACATTACTTTGCTGACAAAGGTCTGTCTAGTCAAAGCTATGGCTTTTCTAGCAGTCATGTATGGATGTGAGATTTGGACTATAAAGAAAGCTGAGTACAAGAATTGACGCTTTTGACCTGTGGTACTGGAAAAGACTCTTGAGAGTCCCTTGGACTGCAAGGAGATCCAACCAGTCAATCCTAAAGGAAATCAGTCCTGAATATTCATTGGACTGATGCTGAAGCTGAAACTCCAATACTTTGGCCACCTGATGCAAAGAACTGACTCATTGGAAAATACCCTGATGCCGGGAAAGATTGAAGGCAGGAGGAGAAGGGGACAACAGAGGATGAGATTGTTGGGTGGCATCACCAACTTGATGGACATGAGTTTGAACAAGCCCTGGGAGTTGGTGACGGACAGGGAAGCCTGGCAGGCTGCAGTCCATGGGGTCGCAAAGAGTTGGACACAACTGAGTGACTGAACTGAACTTCTTGAACATTATATAGAGTCCTATACTATGTATCTTTTGTATCCCACTTATTTTGTCCCATTTGTAGAGAAAATGTGGAGAGGCATTGAGTAGAGAGAAGGTCATACTACACTGATTAATTGGCTTTAAATTAAAAAGAAAAAAATCACTATCTTTAAAACGAACTTAGCAAATATGCCCTATTTAAAATAAACATTGATCATTTTCTCAAAGGGCACACTAATTAAAAGTGATTTGAAGATAATATTAAGTGTGCTCAGTCATGTCTGACTCTGCAAACCTATGGACTATAGTCCACCAAGCTCCTCTGTCCATGGGATTTTGCCAGCAAGAATACTGGCGTGGGTTGCCATGCCCTCCTCCAGAGAATCTTCCTGAATTGGGGATCAAACCCACATCTCTTGCATTGGTAGGCACTTTCTTTACCACTGAACCACCTAGGAAGCCAATTTGAGGATAGAATGGGCACAAATGTTTGTTGATTTCCTACTATGTGCCAGACATTGAGATAAACCCTGACATAATCCCACCCTATGGCATGCGCAGTATTACTTCCAGTTTATAGGTGAGGAAACTGGAGTCTGTAGAGAGTCACTGGTGCACCCTCGCTCAATCTGGTAATGATGGAGAGAATTCGGGATTGACACTATACTGGGGTTGGCTCAAAATCAAAGACTCTTTCCACACCATTAGGGTGCAACACTTGTGGACAGGATGATATATACAGGGCAGACTTGGCAAAATAAACATGTTACATTGCAAACATCTGACAAGTCAGATATTTGCCAGGTGGGACAGGTGAGACAGTCCTGCCTGTTACCTCTATACTACTGTTGAGTGAACAAAGTAATTATTGGTCGGGGCAAACTCATGGCGTCTGGATAACTCATTAGCTCTTATTTGTTTCAAGGCTGATGGTGTATGACAAAAGGATTTGTTCCAGATGTCAAAGGAGCACAATGGAGTTTAACGGCCTGTGCATTTGGAAAAGCTTCGCTGTAGGAAACCAGCAGAGGTCACGGAGGCAGAGAGAGGCTGGTCAAAGCCAGCTCCACCTCACGATAAGCCCCCAGTGCTCTTCCCGGGAAGTCACCACTTTCTGTTCCAACTCATCCATAATTCTTTGTGCACGACTCAGAATGCTAATGCCTTTTCCATTCTCTGAACTGTTCGTTGCACAATTGAAAGGATTATTGAAATAAATTCCTTTTGGGGTTTGGCTCTGGAAAAACATTTTATCTAATGCACACACACACAGAGACAGGCATACACGCTCTCCTATTCCCATAATCCTAACTACTGAAATCAATGTGCTATACTTTTTAATTTTGCTTGTCAGGAAGCTTGGAGTTCAATTTCCTATTCAAGTGTAGAGTTCGGCTTAGCCTAACTTCCTCATAAAATTAGACACCCACTCTGTCCTTGTTTCATCACTATTTAAATGATCCTCTATTATCTGTATGACTCTTCATCCACTTCATGTTCTGCTTTCTCTCCTTCTTCAGCCGCAACTTTTCAACAATAGCAGATATTTAAGGAGCACCGATTAGGTGCCAGACACTTTTCTAGGTGTAAGGAGGAGCTGGAGAAGGCAAACGCAATCCATGTACCTAATAGCATCCTGGGTTGCAAACAGAAAGGGACATAGCAGAAAACAAGCCCAGTAGACTGAAGCACTAGAGAGCTAAATGTCTAGTGTGATGCCAACTGGTGATGAACACCTCAAAGAAAACAGAGGCAAGGTGAGTCAGAGACATCCTGTCCTGAGGACGATTGGGCAGAGCCACGAACCACCCAAGAGGCTCCATCATGTTGAAATGTGGAATGACAGCATCCTAGAAAGGACTAGCATGTTCAGAGACCCACTGAAACCTTTTGGTTTTTGATGATTGCATGGCAACATTTTCACATTTTCAGGGAGATGGTGAGGAACAGGGAGGCCTGGCGTGCTGCAGTCCATGGGGTCACCAAAAGTTGGACATGATTTAGGAAGTGAACAACTGAACAACAATTACAAACTTGTAGAAGAGTTTGAATTTATAAGAACTCCCATATCCCCTTCACCCCTATTCCCAGGTGTTAACATTTCATTGCATTGCTCACATTCCTCTCTCTCTCTATCACACACACATACAAACACACTGTTCTTTTCCTTCACCATTTGAGAGCAAGCTGCAGACATGACATCCCTTCATTTGTAAAGACTCTAGGATGTATTCCCTAAAACAAAGCCACCATACAAGCTTCCAGATCAGAAAGTTAACATTTTCACAACACTCCCATCCAATCCAAGGACGGCGTTCAAATTTAGCCAACTGTCTCAACTATGCCTTTTCCTTTTATGATCCAATACATCCAAGGACATGTACTGTATCTCATTGTCATGTCTGCTCATTTCCTCTAACCAGGAACAGTTCCTTGTATTTCCTGTCTCTCACATTCTCAACAGTTTTAAAGAGTACAGGCTTTACCCATGGTGAGATGACCCTTGGTGTGTGTCTAACTGACGTCCTCCCCAGCACCAGATACAGATTGCACATTCCTGGTAGGGATATCACAGAAATGATACTGTGTTCTCAGCACATTGGATTAGATATATGCAATACCAGCTCAAACTACCCGCTACTGGTGATATTAACCTAGATCACCTGGTCAGGCTGATGTATGCCAGGTTTCTCCACTATTATGACATCATTTTCCCTTTTGTAACTGGTTATTATGGAGAAGGCAATGGCACCCCACTCCAGTACTCTTGCCTGGAGAATCCCATGGATGGAGGAGCCTGGTGGGCTGCCGTCTATGAGGTCACACAGAGTCGGCCACGACTGAAGCGACTTAGCAGCAGCAGCAACTGGCTATTATCTTGTGGAGGTATATTCTGAGATCATAGCAATGATATCATACCTTAGCATGTCTCAACCAACACCTGTCTTAATCAGCGATCACTGATCCACTATATGTGTATCCAAGGACCGCGATGATGGCTGCCCAACAGTGATTTTCTCTTTCCATCATTCCCTTTACACTTATTAGTTTGAATTTCCCATAAGGTAGAGCGTTCTCTTCTCCTTTTGTTTAGTTACATCAGAATAAGCCCAGAGATTCTTACCTTATTTGCTGTGTTATAATCTGTAATACTTAAACACAGTTTTGAAACCACACTTTTTTAAGCTTCATCCCACAGTTGGATTGATTCAATGTTTACAGCCTCTCTGTTTACCAGAGTGCAACTGTTCGTTTGTTGGTTGGCTGAAGTTGATCATCTAGTATTTCTTTAACAAGACCCTGTGGGATTTATAGTCTCCAAGTTTTTATAACCTTTAAAATGATTTTCTTTTTTTTCTGTAATAACTCTACTGAGTTATAATTCACTTGCCATACAATTTATCCATTTAACTTGTACAATTCAATGGCTTTTAGCATTGGGTTGGCCCAAAAGTTTGCTTGGTTTTTCTACAAGAGAATAGAAAAATCTGAATGAACTTTTGGGCCAGCTGAATACATTCAGAGTTGGCTAATGATTAATACAATTTTAGAACATTTTTATCACTCCAAAAAGAAACTTGGTTCTTATTAATAGTCACGCTCCATTCTCCCATCCTCCCAACCCCCTCTCCCACAGCCCTAGGTAACAACTAATGCATTTTTTGGTCTACATAGAGTTGCCTGTTCTGGACGTTTTGCATAAGTGAATTCATATGCTGTGTGGTCCGTTGTTGTGGCTTTTTTCATTTAGCATAATGTTTTCAAGATTTATCCATGTTATAAGATATATCAGTACTTTTTTATGCTTAGTAATATTCCATTATATGGTTATGTTGTTTATCCACTTGTTTGTACTTTCAACATTTAATGGACACCAGAGATGTTCCACTTTGGGGTCCTGTGAACTACGCTGCTTTGAACATCCATGGGCAAATTATTATGTGGATGTAGATTTTCATATCTCTTGGGTATATGACTATGAGTGGCATTTCTGGATCATATGGTAACTCTGTGTTTAACATTTGAAGAAATTACCAACCTGCTTTCCACAGTTTGTGGCTACACCCAGTTTAGACTCCCACCAGCAATCAGAAGAATTCCAATTTCTCTACATCCTCACCAACACTTGTTACTTTCTACCTCTTTTATTACAGTCATCCTAGTGTGGATCACAACAAACTGTGGAAGATTCTTAAAGAGATGGGAATATCAGACCACCTTATCGGTCTCCTGAGAACCCTGTGCGCAGGTCAAGAAGCAACAGTTAGAACAGGACATGGAACAACAGACTGGTTCAAAATTGAGAAAAGGGTTTGTCCAAGTTGTATATTGTCACCCTGCTTATTTAACTTATATGCAGAGTACATCATGTGAAATCCTGGGCTGGATGAATCCCAAGCTGGAATCAAGACTGCAAGGAGAAATATCAACAATCTCAGATATGCTGATGATACCACCCTTATGGCAGAAAGCAAAGAGGAACTAAAGAGCCTCTTGATGAAGGTGAAAGAAGAGAGTGAAAAAGCTGGCTTAAAGCTCAACATTCAAAAAACTAAGAGCATGGCATCTGGTCCCATCACTTCATGGAAAATAGATGGGGAAACAATGGAAACAGTGACAGATTTTCTTTTCTTGGTTTCCAAAATCACGGCAGATGGTGACTGCAGCCTTGAAATTAAAAGATACTTGCTCTTTGGAAGGAAAGCTATGACAAACCTAAACCTAAACCTAAAAAGCACAGACATCACTTTGCTGAAAAAGGTCCATCTAGTCCAAGCTATGGTTTTTCCAGTAATCGTGTATGGGTGTAAGAGTTGGATCATAAAGAAGTTCAGTTCAGTCACTCAGTCATGTCAGACTCTTTGCAACCCCATGGCCTGCAGCACATCAGTATTCCTTGTCCATCAACAACTCCTGGAGCTTGCTATCAAGTCAGTGATGCCATCCAACTGTCTCATCCACTGTCATCCCCTTCTCCTCCTGCCTTCAATCTTTCCTAGCATCAGGGTCTTTTCCAATGAGTCTTCCATAAAGAAGGCTGAGCACCAAAGAATAGATGCTTTCAAACTGTGGTGCTGGAGAAGACTCTTGAGAATCCCTTGGACTACAAGGGGATCAAACCAGTCAATCCTAAAGGAAATCAACCCTGAATATTCACTAGAAGGACTGATGCTAAAGGTGAAGCTCCAACACTTTGGCCACCTGATGTGAAGAGCTGACCCTGATGCTGGGAAAGATTGAGGGCAAGAGGAGAAGGGGGCAACAGAGGATGAGATGGTTGGATGGCATCATTGACTCAATGAACATGACTTTGAGCAAACTCCAGGAGATAGTGAAGGACAGGGAAGACTGGTGTGCTGTAGTCCATGGGGTCATGAAGAGTTGGACATGACTTAGCAACTGAACAACAACAAGTGGCTATGAAGTATATCTCATTACGGTTTTGATTTATATTTTCCTGATGGCGATGATGTTCTTTGTGTATATGTGTGTGCTCATTGTTTGTATACTTTCTTTGGAGAATGTCTATTTGTATCCTTTGCCTATGTTTAAATTGGATTATTCATCTTTTTTTTGTGTGTGTGTCATTAGAATTCTTTATACATTTCAGGTATAATTCTGTTGTTAGACACACGATTGGCAAAATTTTTCTCCAATTTGTCTGCTGTCTTTTCACTCTCCTTATGGTGTCCTTTGAAGCAGAAATATTTTTAATTTGGAAGAAAGCTGATTTATTTAATTTCTCTTTTGTTGCTTGTATTTTTGGTGTCATATATAAGAAATTTCTTAAACCAAGGTCATGAAGATTTAGCTGTATGTTTTCTTTAAGAGTTTCATATTTAGCTGTTACATTACAGGTTTTGATCCATTTTGACTTAATTTTTGTAAATGCTATGAGTTAATATCCAGCTTCATTTTTTACATGTTGAAATGACTTAGCAACTGAACAACAATAACAACAACAGTACTGTTTCCTAGCACCATTTGTTCAAAAGACTACTCTTTCTGCCATTTAATTAAATTGGTACTCTTGTCCAAAATCAACTGAATGTAAATGCTACGGTAT